>NW_026262581.1:38378688-39578688 GCF_021869535.1 Mytilus californianus
TCAAAGGTGGTTTATAAGAACATCAAGATTATTTTTTACATGTTTTATTGGCTATTTTCTGTTTGACTCTCCGTATTTTCATAGCTAGACCGGTCATCGGTCCAGAAATTAATGTAATGTTTACAAACACTTTTTTTCTACACGAAGTTTTTGACGCAATTTTACAAAAAAATGAGACGAAAGACATATGATTTTCATTGGATTTATTGAAAGATATATGTAAACAGTTTCAGATAAGGTATTACTTGAAGTGATTGAAATTCTACTTTTGGTCAAATTTTGGGAAAATATGTGACATCTTTTCCCCCCTTTTTGCTATATTTTATATCAAAAGAATGCAGATTGTTGCCATGGATACACCAAAAAGAAATTATATTTAACCATTTTATATACTGGATATGAAATCTATGGAAGATTCTGATTACATACATATGCACATATATGACACAAACAGTAAGCTTAATATTGCAAGAAGGCAATGAAAAGGGGATGGGAAAATTTATGAGGGAAAATTTTAACATTTTTTCCTAACTGTTTATTGCTACCTTATGGCATACTTACCAAGCTCAGAATTGTATAATTTAAGACTTTTCATACCACAAATCTATATATATTTAGATTCTAAGTCAACTTCTGAGAGGATTAAGTGTTTAAGAATGACAATATATGTCAATTTTATTGTTTACAGTCCTTAGCAACCAAAATTAGACATTTTGACACAAGGCTTATAAGTGTACTGTATTTGCTTAACCCTTGCTTCTGAAGGATTGTGCAGTATGTAGTAGCCTAAGTATTGAATATTTTGTATTTTTTCTTGCGAATATATCAAATTATTATTTTTATCAAGATTTCATGTTACATTTTGACAAATATTAAATGTATAGTTGATTCAGCTGTAAGAAATTGATTCCCCATTACCAAGTTTTTTAATCAAGTCTTTGGTATACATTAAACATAAAGATTAACATTTTCATGCTTGAAATTGTTAAATTTTGTACAATTTTGCATCATCAGAGGTCTTATAAAGATTTTCAACATTAAAAAACTGACAAAAGAGGTATAGTTTTTAAGATTTTGCCAAAAATTGAGGTAGAAAAAAGATTTTACACTTTGACTTGGCACCTTTCTTTAAATCAGTTTTTGTCGCGTTTCAGTGTCAACTGCTAACCTTCATAAAATATTCATTACTCAACCAATTTTCAAAAATAAAAGGCCATTTTACTGGTTTTAGCTAGCAGAACACAGAAAATTAGTTAAAAGGGAGAATTTGAAAAAAATATTTACTATTAAGGTAGCAATACACAGTTAGGAGTTTGGTTTCGCATTTTGGCCCCGGTGGATTTTTCAAATATGAAAGTTATTGTGTAATAAAATTCATTTTTAGACAGCTAAGTACTAATTTAGCCTTCAAAGGTGGTTTATAAGAACATCAAGATTATTTTTTACATGTTTTATTGGCTATTTTCTGTTTGACTCTCCGTATTTTCATAGCTAGACCGGTCATCGGTCCAGAAATTAATGTAATGTTTACAAACACTTTTTTTCTACACGAAGTTTTTGACGCAATTTTACAAAAAAATGAGACGAAAGACATATGATTTTCATTGGATTTATTGAAAGATATATGTAAACAGTTTCAGATAAGGTATTACTTGAAGTGATTGAAATTCTACTTTTGGTCAAATTTTGGGAAAATATGTGACATCTTTTCCCCCCTTTTTGCTATATTTTATATCAAAAGAATGCAGATTGTTGCCATGGATACACCAAAAAGAAATTATATTTAACCATTTTATATACTGGATATGAAATCTATGGAAGATTCTGATTACATACATATGCACATATATGACACAAACAGTAAGCTTAATATTGCAAGAAGGCAATGAAAAGGGGATGGGAAAATTTATGAGGGAAAATTTTAACATTTTTTCCTAACTGTTTATTGCTACCTTATGGCATACTTACCAAGCTCAGAATTGTATAATTTAAGACTTTTCATACCACAAATCTATATATATTTAGATTCTAAGTCAACTTCTGAGAGGATTAAGTGTTTAAGAATGACAATATATGTCAATTTTATTGTTTACAGTCCTTAGCAACCAAAATTAGACATTTTGACACAAGGCTTATAAGTGTACTGTATTTGCTTAACCCTTGCTTCTGAAGGATTGTGCAGTATGTAGTAGCCTAAGTATTGAATATTTTGTATTTTTTCTTGCGAATATATCAAATTATTATTTTTATCAAGATTTCATGTTACATTTTGACAAATATTAAATGTATAGTTGATTCAGCTGTAAGAAATTGATTCCCCATTACCAAGTTTTTTAATCAAGTCTTTGGTATACATTAAACATAAAGATTAACATTTTCATGCTTGAAATTGTTAAATTTTGTACAATTTTGCATCATCAGAGGTCTTATAAAGATTTTCAACATTAAAAAACTGACAAAAGAGGTATAGTTTTTAAGATTTTGCCAAAAATTGAGGTAGAAAAAAGATTTTACACTTTGACTTGGCACCTTTCTTTAAATCAGTTTTTGTCGCGTTTCAGTGTCAACTGCTAACCTTCATAAAATATTCATTACTCAACCAATTTTCAAAAATAAAAGGCCATTTTACTGGTTTTAGCTAGCAGAACACAGAAAATTAGTTAAAAGGGAGAATTTGAAAAAAATATTTACTATTAAGGTAGCAATACACAGTTAGGAGTTTGGTTTCGCATTTTGGCCCCGGTGGATTTTTCAAATATGAAAGTTATTGTGTAATAAAATTCATTTTTAGACAGCTAAGTACTAATTTAGCCTTCAAAGGTGGTTTATAAGAACATCAAGATTATTTTTTACATGTTTTATTGGCTATTTTCTGTTTGACTCTCCGTATTTTCATAGCTAGACCGGTCATCGGTCCAGAAATTAATGTAATGTTTACAAACACTTTTTTTCTACACGAAGTTTTTGACGCAATTTTACAAAAAAATGAGACGAAAGACATATGATTTTCATTGGATTTATTGAAAGATATATGTAAACAGTTTCAGATAAGGTATTACTTGAAGTGATTGAAATTCTACTTTTGGTCAAATTTTGGGAAAATATGTGACATCTTTTCCCCCCTTTTTGCTATATTTTATATCAAAAGAATGCAGATTGTTGCCATGGATACACCAAAAAGAAATTATATTTAACCATTTTATATACTGGATATGAAATCTATGGAAGATTCTGATTACATACATATGCACATATATGACACAAACAGTAAGCTTAATATTGCAAGAAGGCAATGAAAAGGGGATGGGAAAATTTATGAGGGAAAATTTTAACATTTTTTCCTAACTGTTTATTGCTACCTTATGGCATACTTACCAAGCTCAGAATTGTATAATTTAAGACTTTTCATACCACAAATCTATATATATTTAGATTCTAAGTCAACTTCTGAGAGGATTAAGTGTTTAAGAATGACAATATATGTCAATTTTATTGTTTACAGTCCTTAGCAACCAAAATTAGACATTTTGACACAAGGCTTATAAGTGTACTGTATTTGCTTAACCCTTGCTTCTGAAGGATTGTGCAGTATGTAGTAGCCTAAGTATTGAATATTTTGTATTTTTTCTTGCGAATATATCAAATTATTATTTTTATCAAGATTTCATGTTACATTTTGACAAATATTAAATGTATAGTTGATTCAGCTGTAAGAAATTGATTCCCCATTACCAAGTTTTTTAATCAAGTCTTTGGTATACATTAAACATAAAGATTAACATTTTCATGCTTGAAATTGTTAAATTTTGTACAATTTTGCATCATCAGAGGTCTTATAAAGATTTTCAACATTAAAAAACTGACAAAAGAGGTATAGTTTTTAAGATTTTGCCAAAAATTGAGGTAGAAAAAAGATTTTACACTTTGACTTGGCACCTTTCTTTAAATCAGTTTTTGTCGCGTTTCAGTGTCAACTGCTAACCTTCATAAAATATTCATTACTCAACCAATTTTCAAAAATAAAAGGCCATTTTACTGGTTTTAGCTAGCAGAACACAGAAAATTAGTTAAAAGGGAGAATTTGAAAAAAATATTTACTATTAAGGTAGCAATACACAGTTAGGAGTTTGGTTTCGCATTTTGGCCCCGGTGGATTTTTCAAATATGAAAGTTATTGTGTAATAAAATTCATTTTTAGACAGCTAAGTACTAATTTAGCCTTCAAAGGTGGTTTATAAGAACATCAAGATTATTTTTTACATGTTTTATTGGCTATTTTCTGTTTGACTCTCCGTATTTTCATAGCTAGACCGGTCATCGGTCCAGAAATTAATGTAATGTTTACAAACACTTTTTTTCTACACGAAGTTTTTGACGCAATTTTACAAAAAAATGAGACGAAAGACATATGATTTTCATTGGATTTATTGAAAGATATATGTAAACAGTTTCAGATAAGGTATTACTTGAAGTGATTGAAATTCTACTTTTGGTCAAATTTTGGGAAAATATGTGACATCTTTTCCCCCCTTTTTGCTATATTTTATATCAAAAGAATGCAGATTGTTGCCATGGATACACCAAAAAGAAATTATATTTAACCATTTTATATACTGGATATGAAATCTATGGAAGATTCTGATTACATACATATGCACATATATGACACAAACAGTAAGCTTAATATTGCAAGAAGGCAATGAAAAGGGGATGGGAAAATTTATGAGGGAAAATTTTAACATTTTTTCCTAACTGTTTATTGCTACCTTATGGCATACTTACCAAGCTCAGAATTGTATAATTTAAGACTTTTCATACCACAAATCTATATATATTTAGATTCTAAGTCAACTTCTGAGAGGATTAAGTGTTTAAGAATGACAATATATGTCAATTTTATTGTTTACAGTCCTTAGCAACCAAAATTAGACATTTTGACACAAGGCTTATAAGTGTACTGTATTTGCTTAACCCTTGCTTCTGAAGGATTGTGCAGTATGTAGTAGCCTAAGTATTGAATATTTTGTATTTTTTCTTGCGAATATATCAAATTATTATTTTTATCAAGATTTCATGTTACATTTTGACAAATATTAAATGTATAGTTGATTCAGCTGTAAGAAATTGATTCCCCATTACCAAGTTTTTTAATCAAGTCTTTGGTATACATTAAACATAAAGATTAACATTTTCATGCTTGAAATTGTTAAATTTTGTACAATTTTGCATCATCAGAGGTCTTATAAAGATTTTCAACATTAAAAAACTGACAAAAGAGGTATAGTTTTTAAGATTTTGCCAAAAATTGAGGTAGAAAAAAGATTTTACACTTTGACTTGGCACCTTTCTTTAAATCAGTTTTTGTCGCGTTTCAGTGTCAACTGCTAACCTTCATAAAATATTCATTACTCAACCAATTTTCAAAAATAAAAGGCCATTTTACTGGTTTTAGCTAGCAGAACACAGAAAATTAGTTAAAAGGGAGAATTTGAAAAAAATATTTACTATTAAGGTAGCAATACACAGTTAGGAGTTTGGTTTCGCATTTTGGCCCCGGTGGATTTTTCAAATATGAAAGTTATTGTGTAATAAAATTCATTTTTAGACAGCTAAGTACTAATTTAGCCTTCAAAGGTGGTTTATAAGAACATCAAGATTATTTTTTACATGTTTTATTGGCTATTTTCTGTTTGACTCTCCGTATTTTCATAGCTAGACCGGTCATCGGTCCAGAAATTAATGTAATGTTTACAAACACTTTTTTTCTACACGAAGTTTTTGACGCAATTTTACAAAAAAATGAGACGAAAGACATATGATTTTCATTGGATTTATTGAAAGATATATGTAAACAGTTTCAGATAAGGTATTACTTGAAGTGATTGAAATTCTACTTTTGGTCAAATTTTGGGAAAATATGTGACATCTTTTCCCCCCTTTTTGCTATATTTTATATCAAAAGAATGCAGATTGTTGCCATGGATACACCAAAAAGAAATTATATTTAACCATTTTATATACTGGATATGAAATCTATGGAAGATTCTGATTACATACATATGCACATATATGACACAAACAGTAAGCTTAATATTGCAAGAAGGCAATGAAAAGGGGATGGGAAAATTTATGAGGGAAAATTTTAACATTTTTTCCTAACTGTTTATTGCTACCTTATGGCATACTTACCAAGCTCAGAATTGTATAATTTAAGACTTTTCATACCACAAATCTATATATATTTAGATTCTAAGTCAACTTCTGAGAGGATTAAGTGTTTAAGAATGACAATATATGTCAATTTTATTGTTTACAGTCCTTAGCAACCAAAATTAGACATTTTGACACAAGGCTTATAAGTGTACTGTATTTGCTTAACCCTTGCTTCTGAAGGATTGTGCAGTATGTAGTAGCCTAAGTATTGAATATTTTGTATTTTTTCTTGCGAATATATCAAATTATTATTTTTATCAAGATTTCATGTTACATTTTGACAAATATTAAATGTATAGTTGATTCAGCTGTAAGAAATTGATTCCCCATTACCAAGTTTTTTAATCAAGTCTTTGGTATACATTAAACATAAAGATTAACATTTTCATGCTTGAAATTGTTAAATTTTGTACAATTTTGCATCATCAGAGGTCTTATAAAGATTTTCAACATTAAAAAACTGACAAAAGAGGTATAGTTTTTAAGATTTTGCCAAAAATTGAGGTAGAAAAAAGATTTTACACTTTGACTTGGCACCTTTCTTTAAATCAGTTTTTGTCGCGTTTCAGTGTCAACTGCTAACCTTCATAAAATATTCATTACTCAACCAATTTTCAAAAATAAAAGGCCATTTTACTGGTTTTAGCTAGCAGAACACAGAAAATTAGTTAAAAGGGAGAATTTGAAAAAAATATTTACTATTAAGGTAGCAATACACAGTTAGGAGTTTGGTTTCGCATTTTGGCCCCGGTGGATTTTTCAAATATGAAAGTTATTGTGTAATAAAATTCATTTTTAGACAGCTAAGTACTAATTTAGCCTTCAAAGGTGGTTTATAAGAACATCAAGATTATTTTTTACATGTTTTATTGGCTATTTTCTGTTTGACTCTCCGTATTTTCATAGCTAGACCGGTCATCGGTCCAGAAATTAATGTAATGTTTACAAACACTTTTTTTCTACACGAAGTTTTTGACGCAATTTTACAAAAAAATGAGACGAAAGACATATGATTTTCATTGGATTTATTGAAAGATATATGTAAACAGTTTCAGATAAGGTATTACTTGAAGTGATTGAAATTCTACTTTTGGTCAAATTTTGGGAAAATATGTGACATCTTTTCCCCCCTTTTTGCTATATTTTATATCAAAAGAATGCAGATTGTTGCCATGGATACACCAAAAAGAAATTATATTTAACCATTTTATATACTGGATATGAAATCTATGGAAGATTCTGATTACATACATATGCACATATATGACACAAACAGTAAGCTTAATATTGCAAGAAGGCAATGAAAAGGGGATGGGAAAATTTATGAGGGAAAATTTTAACATTTTTTCCTAACTGTTTATTGCTACCTTATGGCATACTTACCAAGCTCAGAATTGTATAATTTAAGACTTTTCATACCACAAATCTATATATATTTAGATTCTAAGTCAACTTCTGAGAGGATTAAGTGTTTAAGAATGACAATATATGTCAATTTTATTGTTTACAGTCCTTAGCAACCAAAATTAGACATTTTGACACAAGGCTTATAAGTGTACTGTATTTGCTTAACCCTTGCTTCTGAAGGATTGTGCAGTATGTAGTAGCCTAAGTATTGAATATTTTGTATTTTTTCTTGCGAATATATCAAATTATTATTTTTATCAAGATTTCATGTTACATTTTGACAAATATTAAATGTATAGTTGATTCAGCTGTAAGAAATTGATTCCCCATTACCAAGTTTTTTAATCAAGTCTTTGGTATACATTAAACATAAAGATTAACATTTTCATGCTTGAAATTGTTAAATTTTGTACAATTTTGCATCATCAGAGGTCTTATAAAGATTTTCAACATTAAAAAACTGACAAAAGAGGTATAGTTTTTAAGATTTTGCCAAAAATTGAGGTAGAAAAAAGATTTTACACTTTGACTTGGCACCTTTCTTTAAATCAGTTTTTGTCGCGTTTCAGTGTCAACTGCTAACCTTCATAAAATATTCATTACTCAACCAATTTTCAAAAATAAAAGGCCATTTTACTGGTTTTAGCTAGCAGAACACAGAAAATTAGTTAAAAGGGAGAATTTGAAAAAAATATTTACTATTAAGGTAGCAATACACAGTTAGGAGTTTGGTTTCGCATTTTGGCCCCGGTGGATTTTTCAAATATGAAAGTTATTGTGTAATAAAATTCATTTTTAGACAGCTAAGTACTAATTTAGCCTTCAAAGGTGGTTTATAAGAACATCAAGATTATTTTTTACATGTTTTATTGGCTATTTTCTGTTTGACTCTCCGTATTTTCATAGCTAGACCGGTCATCGGTCCAGAAATTAATGTAATGTTTACAAACACTTTTTTTCTACACGAAGTTTTTGACGCAATTTTACAAAAAAATGAGACGAAAGACATATGATTTTCATTGGATTTATTGAAAGATATATGTAAACAGTTTCAGATAAGGTATTACTTGAAGTGATTGAAATTCTACTTTTGGTCAAATTTTGGGAAAATATGTGACATCTTTTCCCCCCTTTTTGCTATATTTTATATCAAAAGAATGCAGATTGTTGCCATGGATACACCAAAAAGAAATTATATTTAACCATTTTATATACTGGATATGAAATCTATGGAAGATTCTGATTACATACATATGCACATATATGACACAAACAGTAAGCTTAATATTGCAAGAAGGCAATGAAAAGGGGATGGGAAAATTTATGAGGGAAAATTTTAACATTTTTTCCTAACTGTTTATTGCTACCTTATGGCATACTTACCAAGCTCAGAATTGTATAATTTAAGACTTTTCATACCACAAATCTATATATATTTAGATTCTAAGTCAACTTCTGAGAGGATTAAGTGTTTAAGAATGACAATATATGTCAATTTTATTGTTTACAGTCCTTAGCAACCAAAATTAGACATTTTGACACAAGGCTTATAAGTGTACTGTATTTGCTTAACCCTTGCTTCTGAAGGATTGTGCAGTATGTAGTAGCCTAAGTATTGAATATTTTGTATTTTTTCTTGCGAATATATCAAATTATTATTTTTATCAAGATTTCATGTTACATTTTGACAAATATTAAATGTATAGTTGATTCAGCTGTAAGAAATTGATTCCCCATTACCAAGTTTTTTAATCAAGTCTTTGGTATACATTAAACATAAAGATTAACATTTTCATGCTTGAAATTGTTAAATTTTGTACAATTTTGCATCATCAGAGGTCTTATAAAGATTTTCAACATTAAAAAACTGACAAAAGAGGTATAGTTTTTAAGATTTTGCCAAAAATTGAGGTAGAAAAAAGATTTTACACTTTGACTTGGCACCTTTCTTTAAATCAGTTTTTGTCGCGTTTCAGTGTCAACTGCTAACCTTCATAAAATATTCATTACTCAACCAATTTTCAAAAATAAAAGGCCATTTTACTGGTTTTAGCTAGCAGAACACAGAAAATTAGTTAAAAGGGAGAATTTGAAAAAAATATTTACTATTAAGGTAGCAATACACAGTTAGGAGTTTGGTTTCGCATTTTGGCCCCGGTGGATTTTTCAAATATGAAAGTTATTGTGTAATAAAATTCATTTTTAGACAGCTAAGTACTAATTTAGCCTTCAAAGGTGGTTTATAAGAACATCAAGATTATTTTTTACATGTTTTATTGGCTATTTTCTGTTTGACTCTCCGTATTTTCATAGCTAGACCGGTCATCGGTCCAGAAATTAATGTAATGTTTACAAACACTTTTTTTCTACACGAAGTTTTTGACGCAATTTTACAAAAAAATGAGACGAAAGACATATGATTTTCATTGGATTTATTGAAAGATATATGTAAACAGTTTCAGATAAGGTATTACTTGAAGTGATTGAAATTCTACTTTTGGTCAAATTTTGGGAAAATATGTGACATCTTTTCCCCCCTTTTTGCTATATTTTATATCAAAAGAATGCAGATTGTTGCCATGGATACACCAAAAAGAAATTATATTTAACCATTTTATATACTGGATATGAAATCTATGGAAGATTCTGATTACATACATATGCACATATATGACACAAACAGTAAGCTTAATATTGCAAGAAGGCAATGAAAAGGGGATGGGAAAATTTATGAGGGAAAATTTTAACATTTTTTCCTAACTGTTTATTGCTACCTTATGGCATACTTACCAAGCTCAGAATTGTATAATTTAAGACTTTTCATACCACAAATCTATATATATTTAGATTCTAAGTCAACTTCTGAGAGGATTAAGTGTTTAAGAATGACAATATATGTCAATTTTATTGTTTACAGTCCTTAGCAACCAAAATTAGACATTTTGACACAAGGCTTATAAGTGTACTGTATTTGCTTAACCCTTGCTTCTGAAGGATTGTGCAGTATGTAGTAGCCTAAGTATTGAATATTTTGTATTTTTTCTTGCGAATATATCAAATTATTATTTTTATCAAGATTTCATGTTACATTTTGACAAATATTAAATGTATAGTTGATTCAGCTGTAAGAAATTGATTCCCCATTACCAAGTTTTTTAATCAAGTCTTTGGTATACATTAAACATAAAGATTAACATTTTCATGCTTGAAATTGTTAAATTTTGTACAATTTTGCATCATCAGAGGTCTTATAAAGATTTTCAACATTAAAAAACTGACAAAAGAGGTATAGTTTTTAAGATTTTGCCAAAAATTGAGGTAGAAAAAAGATTTTACACTTTGACTTGGCACCTTTCTTTAAATCAGTTTTTGTCGCGTTTCAGTGTCAACTGCTAACCTTCATAAAATATTCATTACTCAACCAATTTTCAAAAATAAAAGGCCATTTTACTGGTTTTAGCTAGCAGAACACAGAAAATTAGTTAAAAGGGAGAATTTGAAAAAAATATTTACTATTAAGGTAGCAATACACAGTTAGGAGTTTGGTTTCGCATTTTGGCCCCGGTGGATTTTTCAAATATGAAAGTTATTGTGTAATAAAATTCATTTTTAGACAGCTAAGTACTAATTTAGCCTTCAAAGGTGGTTTATAAGAACATCAAGATTATTTTTTACATGTTTTATTGGCTATTTTCTGTTTGACTCTCCGTATTTTCATAGCTAGACCGGTCATCGGTCCAGAAATTAATGTAATGTTTACAAACACTTTTTTTCTACACGAAGTTTTTGACGCAATTTTACAAAAAAATGAGACGAAAGACATATGATTTTCATTGGATTTATTGAAAGATATATGTAAACAGTTTCAGATAAGGTATTACTTGAAGTGATTGAAATTCTACTTTTGGTCAAATTTTGGGAAAATATGTGACATCTTTTCCCCCCTTTTTGCTATATTTTATATCAAAAGAATGCAGATTGTTGCCATGGATACACCAAAAAGAAATTATATTTAACCATTTTATATACTGGATATGAAATCTATGGAAGATTCTGATTACATACATATGCACATATATGACACAAACAGTAAGCTTAATATTGCAAGAAGGCAATGAAAAGGGGATGGGAAAATTTATGAGGGAAAATTTTAACATTTTTTCCTAACTGTTTATTGCTACCTTATGGCATACTTACCAAGCTCAGAATTGTATAATTTAAGACTTTTCATACCACAAATCTATATATATTTAGATTCTAAGTCAACTTCTGAGAGGATTAAGTGTTTAAGAATGACAATATATGTCAATTTTATTGTTTACAGTCCTTAGCAACCAAAATTAGACATTTTGACACAAGGCTTATAAGTGTACTGTATTTGCTTAACCCTTGCTTCTGAAGGATTGTGCAGTATGTAGTAGCCTAAGTATTGAATATTTTGTATTTTTTCTTGCGAATATATCAAATTATTATTTTTATCAAGATTTCATGTTACATTTTGACAAATATTAAATGTATAGTTGATTCAGCTGTAAGAAATTGATTCCCCATTACCAAGTTTTTTAATCAAGTCTTTGGTATACATTAAACATAAAGATTAACATTTTCATGCTTGAAATTGTTAAATTTTGTACAATTTTGCATCATCAGAGGTCTTATAAAGATTTTCAACATTAAAAAACTGACAAAAGAGGTATAGTTTTTAAGATTTTGCCAAAAATTGAGGTAGAAAAAAGATTTTACACTTTGACTTGGCACCTTTCTTTAAATCATTTTTTGTCGCGTTTCAGTGTCAACTGCTAACCTTCATAAAATATTCATTACTCAACCAATTTTCAAAAATAAAAGGCCATTTTACTGGTTTTAGCTAGCAGAACACAGAAAATTAGTTAAAAGGGAGAATTTGAAAAAAATATTTACTATTATGGCATACTTACCAAGCTCAGAATTGTATAATTTAAGACTTTTCATACCACAAATCTATATATATTTAGATTCTAAGTCAACTTCTGAGAGGATTAAGTGTTTAAGAATGACAATATATGTCAATTTTATTGTTTACAGTCCTTAGCAACCAAAATTAGACATTTTGACACAAGGCTTATAAGTGTACTGTATTTGCTTAACCCTTGCTTCTGAAGGATTGTGCAGTATGTAGTAGCCTAAGTATTGAATATTTTGTATTTTTTCTTGCGAATATATCAAATTATTATTTTTATCAAGATTTCATGTTACATTTTGACAAATATTAAATGTATAGTTGATTCAGCTGTAAGAAATTGATTCCCCATTACCAAGTTTTTTAATCAAGTCTTTGGTATACATTAAACATAAAGATTAACATTTTCATGCTTGAAATTGTTAAATTTTGTACAATTTTGCATCATCAGAGGTCTTATAAAGATTTTCAACATTAAAAAACTGACAAAAGAGGTATAGTTTTTAAGATTTTGCCAAAAATTGAGGTAGAAAAAAGATTTTACACTTTGACTTGGCACCTTTCTTTAAATCAGTTTTTGTCGCGTTTCAGTGTCAACTGCTAACCTTCATAAAATATTCATTACTCAACCAATTTTCAAAAATAAAAGGCCATTTTACTGGTTTTAGCTAGCAGAACACAGAAAATTAGTTAAAAGGGAGAATTTGAAAAAAATATTTACTATTAAGGTAGCAATACACAGTTAGGAGTTTGGTTTCGCATTTTGGCCCCGGTGGATTTTTCAAATATGAAAGTTATTGTGTAATAAAATTCATTTTTAGACAGCTGAGTACTAATTTAGCCTTCAAAGGTGGTTTATAAGAACATCAAGATTATTTTTTACATGTTTTATTGGCTATTTTCTGTTTGACTCTCCGTATTTTCATAGCTAGACCGGTCATCGGTCCAGAAATTAATGTAATGTTTACAAACACTTTTTTTCTACACGAAGTTTTTGACGCAATTTTACAAAAAAATGAGACGAAAGACATATGATTTTCATTGGATTTATTGAAAGATATATGTAAACAGTTTCAGATAAGGTATTACTTGAAGTGATTGAAATTCTACTTTTGGTCAAATTTTGGGAAAATATGTGACATCTTTTCCCCCCTTTTTGCTATATTTTATATCAAAAGAATGCAGATTGTTGCCATGGATACACCAAAAAGAAATTATATTTAACCATTTTATATACTGGATATGAAATCTATGGAAGATTCTGATTACATACATATGCACATATATGACACAAACAGTAAGCTTAATATTGCAAGAAGGCAATGAAAAGGGGATGGGAAAATTTATGAGGGAAAATTTTAACATTTTTTCCTAACTGTTTATTGCTACCTTATGGCATACTTACCAAGCTCAGAATTGTATAATTTAAGACTTTTCATACCACAAATCTATATATATTTAGATTCTAAGTCAACTTCTGAGAGGATTAAGTGTTTAAGAATGACAATATATGTCAATTTTATTGTTTACAGTCCTTAGCAACCAAAATTAGACATTTTGACACAAGGCTTATAAGTGTACTGTATTTGCTTAACCCTTGCTTCTGAAGGATTGTGCAGTATGTAGTAGCCTAAGTATTGAATATTTTGTATTTTTTCTTGCGAATATATCAAATTATTATTTTTATCAAGATTTCATGTTACATTTTGACAAATATTAAATGTATAGTTGATTCAGCTGTAAGAAATTGATTCCCCATTACCAAGTTTTTTAATCAAGTCTTTGGTATACATTAAACATAAAGATTAACATTTTCATGCTTGAAATTGTTAAATTTTGTACAATTTTGCATCATCAGAGGTCTTATAAAGATTTTCAACATTAAAAAACTGACAAAAGAGGTATAGTTTTTAAGATTTTGCCAAAAATTGAGGTAGAAAAAAGATTTTACACTTTGACTTGGCACCTTTCTTTAAATCAGTTTTTGTCGCGTTTCAGTGTCAACTGCTAACCTTCATAAAATATTCATTACTCAACCAATTTTCAAAAATAAAAGGCCATTTTACTGGTTTTAGCTAGCAGAACACAGAAAATTAGTTAAAAGGGAGAATTTGAAAAAAATATTTACTATTAAGGCATACTTACCAAGCTCAGAATTGTATAATTTAAGACTTTTCATACCACAAATCTATATATATTTAGATTCTAAGTCAACTTCTGAGAGGATTAAGTGTTTAAGAATGACAATATATGTCAATTTTATTGTTTACAGTCCTTAGCAACCAAAATTAGACATTTTGACACAAGGCTTATAAGTGTACTGTATTTGCTTAACCCTTGCTTCTGAAGGATTGTGCAGTATGTAGTAGCCTAAGTATTGAATATTTTGTATTTTTTCTTGCGAATATATCAAATTATTATTTTTATCAAGATTTCATGTTACATTTTGACAAATATTAAATGTATAGTTGATTCAGCTGTAAGAAATTGATTCCCCATTACCAAGTTTTTTAATCAAGTCTTTGGTATACATTAAACATAAAGATTAACATTTTCATGCTTGAAATTGTTAAATTTTGTACAATTTTGCATCATCAGAGGTCTTATAAAGATTTTCAACATTAAAAAACTGACAAAAGAGGTATAGTTTTTAAGATTTTGCCAAAAATTGAGGTAGAAAAAAGATTTTACACTTTGACTTGGCACCTTTCTTTAAATCAGTTTTTGTCGCGTTTCAGTGTCAACTGCTAACCTTCATAAAATATTCATTACTCAACCAATTTTCAAAAATAAAAGGCCATTTTACTGGTTTTAGCTAGCAGAACACAGAAAATTAGTTAAAAGGGAGAATTTGAAAAAAATATTTACTATTAAGGTAGCAATACACAGTTAGGAGTTTGGTTTCGCATTTTGGCCCCGGTGGATTTTTCAAATATGAAAGTTATTGTGTAATAAAATTCATTTTTAGACAGCTGAGTACTAATTTAGCCTTCAAAGGTGGTTTATAAGAACATCAAGATTATTTTTTACATGTTTTATTGGCTATTTTCTGTTTGACTCTCCGTATTTTCATAGCTAGACCGGTCATCGGTCCAGAAATTAATGTAATGTTTACAAACACTTTTTTTCTACACGAAGTTTTTGACGCAATTTTACAAAAAAATGAGACGAAAGACATATGATTTTCATTGGATTTATTGAAAGATATATGTAAACAGTTTCAGATAAGGTATTACTTGAAGTGATTGAAATTCTACTTTTGGTCAAATTTTGGGAAAATATGTGACATCTTTTCCCCCCTTTTTGCTATATTTTATATCAAAAGAATGCAGATTGTTGCCATGGATACACCAAAAAGAAATTATATTTAACCATTTTATATACTGGATATGAAATCTATGGAAGATTCTGATTACATACATATGCACATATATGACACAAACAGTAAGCTTAATATTGCAAGAAGGCAATGAAAAGGGGATGGGAAAATTTATGAGGGAAAATTTTAACATTTTTTCCTAACTGTTTATTGCTACCTTATGGCATACTTACCAAGCTCAGAATTGTATAATTTAAGACTTTTCATACCACAAATCTATATATATTTAGATTCTAAGTCAACTTCTGAGAGGATTAAGTGTTTAAGAATGACAATATATGTCAATTTTATTATTTACAGTCCTTAGCAACCAAAATTAGACATTTTGACACAAGGCTTATAAGTGTACTGTATTTGCTTAACCCTTGCTTCTGAAGGATTGTGCAGTATGTAGTAGCCTAAGTATTGAATATTTTGTATTTTTTCTTGCGAATATATCAAATTATTATTTTTATCAAGATTTCATGTTACATTTTGACAAATATTAAATGTATAGTTGATTCAGCTGTAAGAAATTGATTCCCCATTACCAAGTTTTTTAATCAAGTCTTTGGTATACATTAAACATAAAGATTAATATTTTCATGCTTGAAATTGTTAAATTTTGTACAATTTTGCATCATCAGAGGTCTTATAAAGATTTTCAACATTAAAAAACTGACAAAAGAGGTATAGTTTTTAAGATTTTGCCAAAAATTGAGGTAGAAAAAAGATTTTACACTTTGACTTGGCACCTTTCTTTAAATCAGTTTTTGTCGCGTTTCAGTGTCAACTGCTAACCTTCATAAAATATTCATTACTCAACCAATTTTCAAAAATAAAAGGCCATTTTACTGGTTTTAGCTAGCAGAACACAGAAAATTAGTTAAAAGGGAGAATTTGAAAAAAATATTTACTATTAAGGCATACTTACCAAGCTCAGAATTGTATAATTTAAGACTTTTCATACCACAAATCTATATATATTTAGATTCTAAGTCAACTTCTGAGAGGATTAAGTGTTTAAGAATGACAATATATGTCAATTTTATTGTTTACAGTCCTTAGCAACCAAAATTAGACATTTTGACACAAGGCTTATAAGTGTACTGTATTTGCTTAACCCTTGCTTCTGAAGGATTGTGCAGTATGTAGTAGCCTAAGTATTGAATATTTTGTATTTTTCTTGCGAATATATCAAATTATTATTTTTATCAAGATTTCATGTTACATTTTGACAAATATTAAATGTATAGTTGATTCAGCTGTAAGAAATTGATTCCCCATTACCAAGTTTTTTAATCAAGTCTTTGGTATACATTAAACATAAAGATTAACATTTTCATGCTTGAAATTGTTAAATTTTGTACAATTTTGCATCATCAGAGGTCTTATAAAGATTTTCAACATTAAAAAACTGACAAAAGAGGTATAGTTTTTAAGATTTTGCCAAAAATTGAGGTAGAAAAAAGATTTTACACTTTGACTTGGCACCTTTCTTTAAATCAGTTTTTGTCGCGTTTCAGTGTCAACTGCTAACCTTCATAAAATATTCATTACTCAACCAATTTTCAGAAATAAAAGGCCATTTTACTGGTTTTAGCTAGCAGAACACAGAAAATTAGTTAAAAGGGAGAATTTGAAAAAAATATTTACTATTATGGCATACTTACCAAGCTCAGAATTGTATAATTTAAGACTTTTCATACCACAAATCTATATATATTTAGATTCTAAGTCAACTTCTGAGAGGATTAAGTGTTTAAGAATGACAATATATGTCAATTTTATTGTTTACAGTCCTTAGCAACCAAAATTAGACATTTTGACACAAGGCTTATAAGTGTACTGTATTTGCTTAACCCTTGCTTCTGAAGGATTGTGCAGTATGTAGTAGCCTAAGTATTGAATATTTTGTATTTTTTCTTGCGAATATATCAAATTATTATTTTTATCAAGATTTCATGTTACATTTTGACAAATATTAAATGTATAGTTGATTCAGCTGTAAGAAATTGATTCCCCATTACCAAGTTTTTTAATCAAGTCTTTGGTATACATTAAACATAAAGATTAACATTTTCATGCTTGAAATTGTTAAATTTTGTACAATTTTGCATCATCAGAGGTCTTATAAAGATTTTCAACATTAAAAAACTGACAAAAGAGGTATAGTTTTTAAGATTTTGCCTAAAAATTGAGGTAGAAAAAAGATTTTACACTTTGACTTGGCACCTTTCTTTAAATCAGTTTTTGTCGCGTTTCAGTGTCAACTGCTAACCTTCATAAAATATTCATTACTCAACCAATTTTCAAAAATAAAAGGCCATTTTACTGGTTTTAGCTAGCAGAACACAGAAAATTAGTTAAAAGGGAGAATTTGAAAAAAATATTTACTATTAAGGCATACTTACCAAGCTCAGAATTGTATAATTTAAGACTTTTCATACCACAAATCTATATATATTTAGATTCTAAGTCAACTTCTGAGAGGATTAAGTGTTTAAGAATGACAATATATGTCAATTTTATTGTTTACAGTCCTTAGCAACCAAAATTAGACATTTTGACACAAGGCTTATAAGTGTACTGTATTTGCTTAACCCTTGCTTCTGAAGGATTGTGCAGTATGTAGTAGCCTAAGTATTGAATATTTTGTATTTTTTCTTGCGAATATATCAAATTATTATTTTTATCAAGATTTCATGTTACATTTTGACAAATATTAAATGTATAGTTGATTCAGCTGTAAGAAATTGATTCCCCATTACCAAGTTTTTTAATCAAGTCTTTGGTATACATTAAACATAAAGATTAACATTTTCATGCTTGAAATTGTTAAATTTTGTACAATTTTGCATCATCAGAGGTCTTATAAAGATTTTCAACATTAAAAAACTGACAAAAGAGGTATAGTTTTTAAGATTTTGCCAAAAATTGAGGTAGAAAAAAGATTTTACACTTTGACTTGGCACCTTTCTTTAAATCAGTTTTTGTCGCGTTTCAGTGTCAACTGCTAACCTTCATAAAATATTCATTACTCAACCAATTTTCAAAAATAAAAGGCCATTTTACTGGTTTTAGCTAGCAGAACACAGAAAATTAGTTAAAAGGGAGAATTTGAAAAAAATATTTACTATTAAGGTAGCAATACACAGTTAGGAGTTTGGTTTCGCATTTTGGCCCCGGTGGACTTTTCAAATATGAAAGTTATTGTGTAATAAAATTCATTTTTAGACAGCTGAGTACTAATTTAGCCTTCAAAGGTGGTTTATAAGAACATCAAGATTATTTTTTACATGTTTTATTGGCTATTTTCTGTTTGACTCTCCGTATTTTCATAGCTAGACCGGTCATCGGTCCAGAAATTAATGTAATGTTTACAAACACTTTTTTTCTACACGAAGTTTTTGACGCAATTTTACAAAAAAATGAGACGAAAGACATATGATTTTCATTGGATTTATTGAAAGATATATGTAAACAGTTTCAGATAAGGTATTACTTGAAGTGATTGAAATTCTACTTTTAGTCAAATTTTGGGAAAATATGTGACATCTTTTCCCCCCTTTTTGCTATATTTTATATCAAAAGAATGCAGATTGTTGCCATGGATACACCAAAAAGAAATTATATTTAACCATTTTATATACTGGATATGAAATCTATGGAAGATTCTGATTACATACATATGCACATATATGACACAAACAGTAAGCTTAATATTGCAAGAAGGCAATGAAAAGGGGATGGGAAAATTTATGAGGGAAAATTTTAACATTTTTTCCTAACTGTTTATTGCTACCTTATGGCATACTTACCAAGCTCAGAATTGTATAATTTAAGACTTTTCATACCACAAATCTATATATATTTAGATTCTAAGTCAACTTCTGAGAGGATTAAGTGTTTAAGAATGACAATATATGTCAATTTTATTGTTTACAGTCCTTAGCAACCAAAATTAGACATTTTGACACAAGGCTTATAAGTGTACTGTATTTGCTTAACCCTTGCTTCTGAAGGATTGTGCAGTATGTAGTAGCCTAAGTATTGAATATTTTGTATTTTTTCTTGCGAATATATCAAATTATTATTTTTATCAAGATTTCATGTTACATTTTGACAAATATTAAATGTATAGTTGATTCAGCTGTAAGAAATTGATTCCCCATTACCAAGTTTTTTAATCAAGTCTTTGGTATACATTAAACATAAAGATTAACATTTTCATGCTTGAAATTGTTAAATTTTGTACAATTTTGCATCATCAGAGGTCTTATAAAGATTTTCAACATTAAAAAACTGACAAAAGAGGTATAGTTTTTAAGATTTTGCCAAAAATTGAGGTAGAAAAAAGATTTTACACTTTGACTTGGCACCTTTCTTTAAATCAGTTTTTGTCGCGTTTCAGTGTCAACTGCTAACCTTCATAAAATATTCATTACTCAACCAATTTTCAAAAATAAAAGGCCATTTTACTGGTTTTAGCTAGCAGAACACAGAAAATTAGTTAAAAGGGAGAATTTGAAAAAAATATTTACTATTAAGGTAGCAATACACAGTTAGGAGTTTGGTTTCGCATTTTGGCCCCGGTGGATTTTTCAAATATGAAAGTTATTGTGTAATAAAATTCATTTTTAGACAGCTGAGTACTAATTTAGCCTTCAAAGGTGGTTTATAAGAACATCAAGATTATTTTTTACATGTTTTATTGGCTATTTTCTGTTTGACTCTCCGTATTTTCATAGCTAGACCGGTCATCGGTCCAGAAATTAATGTAATGTTTACAAACACTTTTTTTCTACACGAAGTTTTTGACGCAATTTTACAAAAAAATGAGACGAAAGACATATGATTTTCATTGGATTTATTGAAAGATATATGTAAACAGTTTCAGATAAGGTATTACTTGAAGTGATTGAAATTCTACTTTTGGTCAAATTTTGGGAAAATATGTGACATCTTTTCCCCCCTTTTTGCTATATTTTATATCAAAAGAATGCAGATTGTTGCCATGGATACACCAAAAAGAAATTATATTTAACCATTTTATATACTGGATATGAAATCTATGGAAGATTCTGATTACATACATATGCACATATATGACACAAACAGTAAGCTTAATATTGCAAGAAGGCAATGAAAAGGGGATGGGAAAATTTATGAGGGAAAATTTTAACATTTTTTCCTAACTGTTTATTGCTACCTTATGGCATACTTACCAAGCTCAGAATTGTATAATTTAAGACTTTTCATACCACAAATCTATATATATTTAGATTCTAAGTCAACTTCTGAGAGGATTAAGTGTTTAAGAATGACAATATATGTCAATTTTATTGTTTACAGTCCTTAGCAACCAAAATTAGACATTTTGACACAAGGCTTATAAGTGTACTGTATTTGCTTAACCCTTGCTTCTGAAGGATTGTGCAGTATGTAGTAGCCTAAGTATTGAATATTTTGTATTTTTTCTTGCGAATATATCAAATTATTATTTTTATCAAGATTTCATGTTACATTTTGACAAATATTAAATGTATAGTTGATTCAGCTGTAAGAAATTGATTCCCCATTACCAAGTTTTTTAATCAAGTCTTTGGTATACATTAAACATAAAGATTAACATTTTCATGCTTGAAATTGTTAAATTTTGTACAATTTTGCATCATCAGAGGTCTTATAAAGATTTTCAACATTAAAAAACTGACAAAAGAGGTATAGTTTTTAAGATTTTGCCAAAAATTGAGGTAGAAAAAAGATTTTACACTTTGACTTGGCACCTTTCTTTAAATCAGTTTTTGTCGCGTTTCAGTGTCAACTGCTAACCTTCATAAAATATTCATTACTCAACCAATTTTCAAAAATAAAAGGCCATTTTACTGGTTTTAGCTAGCAGAACACAGAAAATTAGTTAAAAGGGTTAATTTGAAAAAAATATTTACTATTAAGGTAGCAATACACAGTTAGGAGTTTGGTTTCGCATTTTGGCCCCGGTGGATTTTTCAAATATGAAAGTTATTGTGTAATAAAATTCATTTTTAGACAGCTGAGTACTAATTTAGCCTTCAAAGGTGGTTTATAAGAACATCAAGATTATTTTTTACATGTTTTATTGGCTATTTTCTGTTTGACTCTCCGTATTTTCATAGCTAGACCGGTCATCGGTCCAGAAATTAATGTAATGTTTACAAACACTTTTTTTCTACACGAAGTTTTTGACGCAATTTTACAAAAAAATGAGACGAAAGACATATGATTTTCATTGGATTAATTGAAAGATATATGTAAACAGTTTCAGATAAGGTATTACTTGAAGTGATTGAAATTCTACTTTTGGTCAAATTTTGGGAAAATATGTGACATCTTTTCCCCCCTTTTTGCTATATTTTATATCAAAAGAATGCAGATTGTTGCCATGGATACACCAAAAAGAAATTATATTTAACCATTTTATATACTGGATATGAAATCTATGGAAGATTCTGATTACATACATATGCACATATATGACACAAACAGTAAGCTTAATATTGCAAGAAGGCAATGAAAAGGGGATGGGAAAATTTATGAGGGAAAATTTTAACATTTTTTCCTAACTGTTTATTGCTACCTTATGGCATACTTACCAAGCTCAGAATTGTATAATTTAAGACTTTTCATACCACAAATCTATATATATTTAGATTCTAAGTCAACTTCTGAGAGGATTAAGTGTTTAAGAATGACAATATATGTCAATTTTATTGTTTACAGTCCTTAGCAACCAAAATTAGACATTTTGACACAAGGCTTATAAGTGTACTGTATTTGCTTAACCCTTGCTTCTGAAGGATTGTGCAGTATGTAGTAGCCTAAGTATTGAATATTTTGTATTTTTTCTTGCGAATATATCAAATTATTATTTTTATCAAGATTTCATGTTACATTTTGACAAATATTAAATGTATAGTTGATTCAGCTGTAAGAAATTGATTCCCCATTACCAAGTTTTTTAATCAAGTCTTTGGTATACATTAAACATAAAGATTAACATTTTCATGCTTGAAATTGTTAAATTTTGTACAATTTTGCATCATCAGAGGTCTTATAAAGATTTTCAACATTAAAAAACTGACAAAAGAGGTATAGTTTTTAAGATTTTGCCAAAAATTGAGGTAGAAAAAAGATTTTACACTTTGACTTGGCACCTTTCTTTAAATCAGTTTTTGTCGCGTTTCAGTGTCAACTGCTAACCTTCATAAAATATTCATTACTCAACCAATTTTCAAAAATAAAAGGCCATTTTACTGGTTTTAGCTAGCAGAACACAGAAAATTAGTTAAAAGGGAGAATTTGAAAAAAATATTTACTATTAAGGTAGCAATACACAGTTAGGAGTTTGGTTTCGCATTTTGGCCCCGGTGGATTTTTCAAATATGAAAGTTATTGTGTAATAAAATTCATTTTTAGACAGCTGAGTACTAATTTAGCCTTCAAAGGTGGTTTATAAGAACATCAAGATTATTTTTTACATGTTTTATTGGCTATTTTCTGTTTGACTCTCCGTATTTTCATAGCTAGACCGGTCATCGGTCCAGAAATTAATGTAATGTTTACAAACACTTTTTTTCTACACGAAGTTTTTGACGCAATTTTACAAAAAAATGAGACGAAAGACATATGATTTTCATTGGATTTATTGAAAGATATATGTAAACAGTTTCAGATAAGGTATTACTTGAAGTGATTGAAATTCTACTTTTGGTCAAATTTTGGGAAAATATGTGACATCTTTTCCCCCCTTTTTGCTATATTTTATATCAAAAGAATGCAGATTGTTGCCATGGATACACCAAAAAGAAATTATATTTAACCATTTTATATACTGGATATGAAATCTATGGAAGATTCTGATTACATACATATGCACATATATGACACAAACAGTAAGCTTAATATTGCAAGAAGGCAATGAAAAGGGGATGGGAAAATTTATGTGGGAAAATTTTAACATTTTTTCCTAACTGTTTATTGCTACCTTATGGCATACTTACCAAGCTCAGAATTGTATAATTTAAGACTTTTCATACCACAAATCTATATATATTTAGATTCTAAGTCAACTTCTGAGAGGATTAAGTGTTTAAGAATGACAATATATGTCAATTTTATTGTTTACAGTCCTTAGCAACCAAAATTAGACATTTTGACACAAGGCTTATAAGTGTACTGTATTTGCTTAACCCTTGCTTCTGAAGGATTGTGCAG
Organism: Mytilus californianus; assembly: GCF_021869535.1. NCBI lineage: Eukaryota > Metazoa > Mollusca > Bivalvia > Mytilida > Mytilidae > Mytilus > Mytilus californianus. The sequence continues at coordinate 38,402,862 of NW_026262581.1, forward strand.
TATGTAGTAGCCTAAGTATTGAATATTTTGTATTTTTTCTTGCGAATATATCAAATTATTATTTTTATCAAGATTTCATGTTACATTTTGACAAATATTAAATGTATAGTTGATTCAGCTGTAAGAAATTGATTCCCCATTACCAAGTTTTTTAATCAAGTCTTTGGTATACATTAAACATAAAGATTAACATTTTCATGCTTGAAATTGTTAAATTTTGTACAATTTTGCATCATCAGAGGTCTTATAAAGATTTTCAACATTAAAAAACTGACAAAAGAGGTATAGTTTTTAAGATTTTGCCAAAAATTGAGGTAGAAAAAAGATTTTACACTTTGACTTGGCACCTTTCTTTAAATCAGTTTTTGTCGCGTTTCAGTGTCAACTGCTAACCTTCATAAAATATTCATTACTCAACCAATTTTCAAAAATAAAAGGCCATTTTACTGGTTTTAGCTAGCAGAACACAGAAAATTAGTTAAAAGGGAGAATTTGAAAAAAATATTTACTATTAAGGTAGCAATACACAGTTAGGAGTTTGGTTTCGCATTTTGGCCCCGGTGGATTTTTCAAATATGAAAGTTATTGTGTAATAAAATTCATTTTTAGACAGCTGAGTACTAATTTAGCCTTCAAAGAACATCAAGATTATTTTTTACATGTTTTATTGGCTATTTTCTGTTTGACTCTCCGTATTTTCATAGCTAGACCGGTCATCGGTCCAGAAATTAATGTAATGTTTACAAACACTTTTTTTCTACACGAAGTTTTTGACGCAATTTTACAAAAAAATGAGACGAAAGACATATGATTTTCATTGGATTTATTGAAAGATATATGTAAACAGTTTCAGATAAGGTATTACTTGAAGTGATTGAAATTCTACTTTTGGTCAAATTTTGGGAAAATATGTGACATCTTTTCCCCCCTTTTTGCTATATTTTATATCAAAAGAATGCAGATTGTTGCCATGGATACACCAAAAAGAAATTATATTTAACCATTTTATATACTGGATATGAAATCTATGGAAGATTCTGATTACATACATATGCACATATATGACACAAACAGTAAGCTTAATATTGCAAGAAGGCAATGAAAAGGGGATGGTGAAATTTATGAGGGAAAATTTTAACATTTTTTCCTAACTGTTTATTGCTACCTTACATTGAACATGACGTCACAACTAAAATCCCTAACAACAGGACAAACATCGGGAACGTTTCCGTATCTTTTTCAACATATTCTGGAGTTAAAAAATAATTATACGGACTTCGTCCCCTTTTATTACTTTGTCTCTAAGAAACAAACACAAATACCTTTCAGATATTTCTGTTTTCCATTATCTTGAAAAGAAATATTTACTATAGAATTCTGTGTAATATTTATATTTTTCTAATTCTTCGTCAATTTATCCTTTTCTGCACCCATTGTATAAAAAAATTTTAATCAACGTGTGGTTCGTTTGATCTCAGTTCTTCATTGGTTAAAATCCGATTATGACGTCGAATTTTCTTGCTTTCTTCTGAATTTCCTATTGTGACGGCATGAAAAAAGGCGACCATGCCTGAAGACGTCACATAGAGAGAACACATCTTTTTGAAGATCATTCGAAAAGAAGGAATAAATTTGCCTGCGTATTGTTTGAAAATCATTAGAGAAACAGATTCCACCACCAAATCTCGTGTAATACGATATTTATCCACTCTCGACAGTTAAATTTTAAATATTTAAAACGCTCGGCGAGCCTCGCGTTTTAAATTTGAAAATTTAACTGTCTCGAGTGGATAAATATCGTATCACACTCGATGCAGTGGTAGAATATATATATTCATAATTTGACAGCCTGGTACAGTACATGTATAAAACTTATATCAACTATCATGATTAATTGAAACTGTTCAAGACATTTCTTAATTCTTGTCAGACAATGTTAATCTATGAGAATTGATTTTTTGGCATATTTCAGATTGTTTAGGATTTGTTTACTATCTCAAACTGTTCCCTTTGTTCTGATGATGATGAAGCAATATTTTCTTCAATCATTGCAAGAAGCTGTAGTTTCGTTTTATTTTCGTCTTTGCAAAGTCCCTTTTCTTCAATTGAAGATATTGGAATTTTTGATATTTTTAACGGACTCGGCTCGGAAATTGCCAATCTTAGAAAAAATCATTTATAATGCTATCCATTTTTATTTAAGACCCATCGAAACAACACCTGATACAAAAATTTAATAACACTTTTAGATATTTGGATGATATATTGGCTCTCAATAATGACGACTTCAGTATGTACACAAAAGAGATTTATCCTGCTGAACTGACGTTAAGGGCATACGATACAGTTACAGGGGAGGTAATGACGTTGCTAACGTAAAATGTTATTTTGGCGACGTCAAACTGTTACATATCGGGAAAAGATGTATTTTTCGACTGATTTTCATCATTCAAACTGATTTAACTTGAAAACGAGTTCATGGACCCCTCTTTTTTAAAATGACATTCGGTTTGATTACGTATGAAGATTATTTGTACCAATTTTCATGAAAAAGTCAATAATGCATTTTTTTTAAATTTGATAAATATACAGCAAAAAATGACGTTTTTTTTCTACATTAATGAACATTTGATAAATTTGAGTTATTTCTAAACAAAAGATTTCATAAATTTATAGGATACTTATATAAAACAGAAATTACAAATAATTTAACAAAAAACAGCTTGTGTTTATCTTTTAAAACAAAAAAGTTATGCATTTCTGTCGGAAGGAAAAATACGTCCACAAATCCGAATTTTGAGCAAATATCTGAAATTTCGAACTCAATTTACTCAAAAAGTAGCACATGAAGGTATATATTTTATTACATATTTGATTTAATCAGGTAAAAAATAGCCTATTTGCAAATTTTCATCAAATTTTCATTATGGGATCAAAACTGTATCGTATGCCCTTAAATAAAGCTAATTCTAACAAGGAACACTGCTCTTTCCTGGATCTTGATATCTATATCTTTAACAGGAAGCTTAGTACCAACATTTATGTTAAAAGAGTTGATTTTTCATTTCCTATTGTTAATTATCCATTTTTAGATGGTGACGTTCCCTTGTCACCATGCATGCATCTTATGGTGTTTATATATCTCAACTTGTTCGATTCGCTCGTGTATGTAACAACGTATTTGATTTTAACGAAAGAAATCTCTGTATTACTGAAAAATTATTACACCAGGGTTTTCGATATCACAAACTAGTCAAAACATTTACTAAATTTTATTATCGGTACAAGGACATTATTCGTAAATATAAATCAACATGCAGACATCTTATACGTTCAAGTATTTCACATCCAATCTTTTATGGTAATATTCTTTACAAAGCACAAAAATGTCGGCATTCACCTCAAAACCTAACCAACCCTTTAAAAAGACTTATTCCGAAGGGATATAGTTACGATACTGTTGTCAGGTCATTGAGGATGGCATATTTTGGTATTAATATTGATTCACTCATAGGATCTTTGCATCGGAAATAATCACATTTGTTCTAAAACCAGTTGTTGGCATGATACGGGTTATGTTCTCAAATATTTTATGATGGTATGATACTAAACCCCTAACGGGAGGGATTGTGCTTGATTTTCATATGATGAAGACGTAATCTTTCAATCAGTTTAATTGAAGTCTGGAGCTGGCTAGTAGTCCTTTGTTTATTTATGTCATGTTGCTTAGTTTCTTTTGTTACCTATTCTGACATCGGACTCGGACTTCTTTTAAACTGAGTTTTACTGTGCGTATTGCTGTGTGTTTGTTTATTCTACATTGGCTAGAGGTACATAGGGGGTTGAGATCTCACAAAACATGTTTTACCCCGCCGCATTTTTGCGCCTGTCCCAAGTCAGGAGCCTCTGGCCTTTGTTAGTCTTGTATGTTTTTTAATTTTGGTTCATTTATGTTTTGGAGTTTAGTATGACGTCCATTTTCACTGAACTAGTACACATTTTTATTTAGGGGCCAGCTGAAGCCCGCCTCCGCATGCGGGATTTTTTCGCTGTGTTGAAGTCCCATTGTGGCCTTCGGCTGTTTTCTGCTCTTTGGTCGGGTTGTTGTCTCTTTGACATATTCCCCATTTCCATTCTCAATTTTATTATGAGAGAGAGAGAGAGTCGAATCTTGTAGCCAATAAACAATATTTACATTTATTATATACTTAGTAGTAAATACGGGTAAATTGTATGTGTTATACAATTGATGACAATCGTGCTGTATCAGCCATCTGTGATGATATCGATATCTATGGAACGCCAAAACTGTCTTATTATGCCCATTTTCAATATATGATGTGCGTTTACCTTTACATGATGTGCACTTGTCATTATATGATGTGCAAACACCTTTATATGGTGTCCAGTTGACATTATATGTTGTGCAAATATACTTATATGATGTGCAAACATCCTTATATGATGTGCAAACATACTTATATGATGTGCAAATGTACTTATATGATGTGCAAATGTACTTATATGATGTCCAAATATACCTATATGATGTGCAAATGTACTTATATGATGTGCAAATATACTTATATGATGTGCAAATGTACTTATATGATGTGCAAATATCCTTATATGATGTGCAAATATCCTTATATGATATGCATTTTTCCTTATATTATGTGCAAACATCTTTATATGATGTGCTTGTGTCATTATATTATGTGCATGTAACATTATATGATGTGGTTCGGATTACTTCATTATATCATGATGTCAAAACGTACTTATATGATGTGCTTTCATCGTTGTTATGGTCAATAAACATGATCACGATTAGCACGATTACTGTCTACGTCATAACTGATTCCAATCTGCTTCTCCGGAATTACGGCTCAAATCTGTAACTATTGTTTGTAAAATGGATGAGATTTTAAAAGAGATAAACCTTGTCACGTTGGTACCTCGTTTTAAAGATGAAAAAATCACATCTGATATTGTTGGAAAGTTGTCAAAATATGAATTGCAAAGTTTAGATTTAATGGATGAGTCTACAATAATGAACATAGTTACGGTTAAAGTTATTAAATTATGGGTCCTCGACTGTGAACTAAGAACCTGGGTTTCAAATAATTGATCTACCAGAGGACATTCTGCTTTTTTTTTGAAGTCTATTGTTTCTGATCTACCAGCTCTAGCCTGGTATCAGCTTCCGAAAGTGCAATTTATAGAAAAAATGAGACAGTGCAATTTAATAAAAGTCAACGTTTCAAACATTTCCTTGGAACATTTTAGATCCATTAATACAGGAGCTAGTTGAAGAATTTCCCTGCTATGGCGAAAATATGATAAAACAATTTTTTTTTGCAAATGACAGCTATACCGATACGATTGTTCCCTCTTTTTGAATTGCCGCTTTATCTTACTTAATTCATTTCCTATACCAATTAAATCACAGTCATTTTTAAAAGTAGTTCAAAACAATAGTTATAAAATTTTGTAATGGTTTGTGTTTAACGCCACTTTCAGCACTATCGTGCTATTTCGTGGCGGTCAGTTTTTATTGGTGGAGGAAGCCGGAGTGCTCAGAGAGAACCACCGACCTTCGGTAGGAAAACTGACAATTCTAGTCAATTTAAGATTGGAGTCGAGCGTACCTGCCACGTTCGGGATTCGAACTCACAACTTAAGTGTGGACAGGCTAGTGATACAGTTGTTCGACTACTTAGACCATTCCGCCACCTCGGAACCCTCGGTATAGATGAAAGGAGATATGTAAAAAAAATATTGAGAAATAAATTGTTTTGTTTTCTGCGACTTTCATACAGCTTTTGACAAAGTTTGGCACAGAGGCCTTATATTTAAACTAAAAGAATATGTGTATTTACGGAAGCTTATTACATTTGGTTGAAAATTATCTACATGATAGAAAACCGAGAGTAGTATTGCATGATTCGTCTTCTTCCTTCAGTAATGTTTTAGCTGGTGTTCCTCAGGGATCAGTTCTGGGCCCTCTTCTCTTTGTCTTATATATTAATGATATTGCTGATAAGCTTACATCACTGTATCGGCTATTTGCTGATGACACATCATTCAGTTATTCTGGTAACGATGGAGAACAGATTAGATATGTTATCGATCCGACCTGAAAGAGCTGGATGTTTGGTCTACTAAATAGCTTATGTCATTTAACCCTGATAAAACCGAAATTATGATTTTCTCAAATATTGAGATTCCAGACCTCAGCGTTTCCTTAAATGACGACGACTAGGGAGGGGGGTTAACGACCTTGACTACCCATGAGGGTCTTGCACGGTCGGTTCCTTAAACGGTAAAAATATCCCTTTATGAGATGTACTTTCTTAAATGGTAAAAATATCCCTTTAAGTACATCTCATAAGCACCGGGGAGATAATTTCAGTAGTGACGCAAAATGGAACAATCATATTGAAAATATAATTACAAGTGTAAATAAACACTTGAATGTTTTACGTAAACTTAAATACCGACTATCTCGAAACAATTTAGAATAAACTGTACCTAGTTTTTATTCGACCCATTTTTGAATATGACATGGAAGTGTGGGATAAAATTTGCAATAAGAGGCCACAAGAATTGTAACCGGTCTAAAACTGAAACCTTATACTCTGAGGTTGGCTGGGAATCTCTTTTTGAAAGAAGAAGAAGAAGAAAATTACAGATGTTTTATAATATGAACCAAAAACATGCACCAGAGTACCTATGTAATCTTGTACCTCCATGTATACAAAGTACAACCAACTATCCGTTGCGAAATGGTCATGATATTATTGTTCCATTTTGTAGACTTTCCTTTACTACTGAATCGTTTTTTCCCTCCACAATACGTGAGTGGAATAAACTTGATCCAAAGATTCGCAGCGTCGACTCTATATCTAATTTAAGAAAGAACTGAAATGTGATAGTCTCCTAAGTAAAGTTGAAACGTTTTATTTGTACGGCCCGAGGAAATTGAATATTATTTTAATGCAATTGCGATGCTCCGCTTCATTCTTAAACTATGACAATTTTCGAGCTGACATTATAAATGATCCTTCTTGCTAATGTGGGTCAGATATTGAGGATGTTCATCATTACTTCTTCGTTTGTCCAAAATACACTTCATGTAGAAAAACCCTACTCAATAATCTTAATTGGCTTTCCGAAAACTTTGTTTTGATACAAAACTATTAATTTGCGGAAACTTGGAACTTTCGAACGAACAAAATATCCGAATTTTCAAACATGTTCAAAATTTCACCAAAAGGACAAACAGATTTCTTGTACCTTCATAAAGCGTTATTGATACTGACACGGAACATCATCATCATCGACATCATCATCAACACCCACGTCATCATCACAGAATTATATGACTTTTCAATACTTCGTTAATTTTTTTTCTCTCTCTCTCTTCTTGTTTACCTATAGCTCGTATTATATTCTATAAACTGTATGCTTTACATGTATGCTCATTATATTATTATTGTATTTATTTATATTGTACAAGTGTGGACACAGATCAGTGTGGATAGTATGTTTGGATGTTTGACAGTGTTTTCTGACAAAGGGAGTTCTCTGGTTTTTCCCATAGGGTTCCATATTATTAACTGTGTTGCACAATGACAGCCAACCTGAGCATAAGGAGTATTGTTTATTTAATATTTAGTTTTTTATGTTCAAGACTGTCATGGAAGAGACACTTACTGCATTGCCTACCAAATTATTATGATAGAATATGTTCCACATCTTTGATTTTGGATACATTTTGTAGTTAGGAGAGGAACACATATTAGGTTCAATTATCATGATGTGATTTTTTTTATATGGGAGATAGTATCTGAGAACATGTATTTGCGTACTATTTGTATGGTTCTATTTATGTTACTTTGAGGTGGATCTTCCCAGTATCATAAGTAAAAAAGTTCGTTTAAATGTCGAAATTGTTTCTCAGATTAGAAGACATTTAATGGTTTTAAGTAATGACAATGTCTGACATGATGCTTGGGGCTAGATGAGCTAGAAAGTAAATTTCTGTGTTATTTTTTTCTTATTAATTCTTCGAAAATATCTTCTCCAAAGCCTGGTGAAAGCAAAAAAAAGTTTTGACCAGTTTGAAAATAATATCAATCTTAACTTTGTGAGCATACTTCGGACTCATAACTGCTACAGAAGTCATCTGACAAAATTTCTAGTGGATATGAACATCTACTTAATATGTCTAAATATCTAAAAAATTATAGTATTCAAAATGAAAAAGGTGTTACAAAATATTCTTGTTTTCAATTTATTTTTATATATATGGATACAAATATAAGTGATACCAGTACAGTAAGGCAGTATTGTGGTATGAAAGTGCAGTAAAACATTTACAGTTAATTCACACAAATTAAGAAATAAACGAATGAATGATAAATGTTGAACAATGAAATATAATGTTAGAAATCAATTAGGCCAGATAGGCCTTATGAATTTTGTTCTTTTTTTATGTTAACATACTGAATGACCATTTACACTCAGCACTGAGTCGTCAGAAGGCAGTACAGATGTATAAAAAAGTGTAACAAAACCACAGAGCATCATATTGCTAGTAGCACGAGTAGCATTGTTTGGTAAATTTGTGCTTTTTTTCAATTTGGCTTCTGGACAAAAAATGTTTTGTTCAAATTTAAATAAAATGCTTTAATCTCCCCATTACTACTTACATTGTACACAGAATGGATACTACTTTGACAATTGCTTGTGCAGATAAGAGTTGTATGTCAAATCTTTATTTCACAAAGAATGAAATGCATAACAATGAACTGAACTCAAAGCAAAGCACTTTAATAATACACTTAGACAAAGAGCTCAATCCAGTGAAATACTTTGTACTACAGGTCCTTCATGAACATCCATCCGCCATAACCACATCTCACAAACATTCCATACCACATGGTTGGATCAAAGTCCTGAAAAAGACATGAATTTTTTTTATCATATTTTCAGTATATACAATCAATCGGTATCTAGCAAGTAATATTCACTTCATGCACAAATTGATATAGGTTGAGTGCCCCTCTGTCAGAAATAAGAACATACCTCCACCTAATCTTAGTTAACAGTTGAAGAAACATTCAAAACTATAAAATGTTATTAGACTTTGTCAGTGTCTATTTACCATCACCACTGAATCAATAATATATTTATACATATATAAGACTAAAATTGACTCCGGCCTTTATTCAACCTTCAATCCTAAAGTCGATGTTCAAATCTTACATCATAATAAAATAAGATTGCAAATCTACAACCAATGAAATACCCCTCTAATAGACTAGCCGCAATGAAATCACAGTTTTCTAAAATGGTAGGTGGAACCTTAAACTCTAAAAATTTTAAACAAAATATTTTAAATCTTGCAAATACATGTAATAATTGCTCTAGATGTCTTTCAGTTACATCCAGTTTGTTGGGTTGATGTCTGATTGTTGTACATGTAATATATTGACGTGGGATTTGTTTATATAAATAACAACTATTCCCTTAAATTCAAATACAATGGATGTAAGAAATTATAGGCAACCATACCACCTTCAAAATTGGGAAAACCCCAGAATGTTTATTTGGCTGTAAAAGAGCCCAACATGTTTCTATTGCGATACAGTTTTAAACTTCATATTGATAAGATTCAAGATTTATTAAAAAACCTTTCAAGACTTCATTATTATTTGCATTTGTTCTGTTGATTTTGTAGTGGTATAAGGACTGGAATGAGATCAAATATATAGTTTCATGTTAAATCAGTTGTAGAAGGTTGTTTGAAGTTTGCAGCATATTCAACTTTGAACATCTTTTTCAGGTCTGCAATCCATAAAAAAAATCAGAATATGTGGTATGATTGCCAATGAGACAACTATCCACAGAGGCTCAAATATCAAAGCAATTAAAGTCAACCATACAGCCTTAAAATAAACTCATCATAGATACCAGGATTAAATATAAAATTTATGCCAGACGCACGTTTCGTCTACAAAAGACTCATCAGTGACGCTCATATCCAAAAAATATGAGGAAAACAGTCCAAACATGTAAAGAATGCAACAATTCAATTGAGAAAAGTAATGGCCTGATTTACAACTAAACAACCTGTTGGGAATACCGCCCTGCCCCCCCCCCCCCCCCCCCCCCCCAATAAAAAGTTGTTAAAAAGGAAAAAGGAAAATGTAAAGATGTAGCCTTTTTTAATTGTAAAGGGGGAGTGGATTCATTACATTCGGAACAACTTTTCAAAAGAATGGATTCATATAAAAATTAGATATGTGGTATGATTGCCAATGAGACAACTATCCACAGAGGTTCAAATGAAAAAGCAATTATAGGCAACCATAGAGCCTTCAAAAATGAGAAAAACAGTCCCGACATGAAAAGTATTGAGAAAAGTAATGGCCAGATTTACAATTCAACTAATTAACAGGTTGGGACCCCCCCCCCCCCCCAAAAAAAAAAAAAAAAAAAGAAAGATTGCTGTTTAAAAAAAAGGAAAAAAAGATGTAGCCTTTTTAACTTATAAAAGGGGGGGCATTACCATAGGAACAACTTTTCTAAAGGATGGATCTGCTTATTTTCAATAAATAGTATAAATTGAAGTCCATCTCAGGCATCTGGGAACAGACTCAACAGTATATCTATATTATACATTTGTATATATTCCAAATTGTGGACAAACCCGACATTAAATGTTGATAATATTCTACTTGAATGACTTGTGGAAAGAGATCAAACCAGACATCATTGAGATGGGAGCCATCTCTGTGGGCCCCGCTGTGAATAATGTGTGGTAAAAAAATTTGTATCTTTATCATTGGACATGGGGTTGTCAACTGAAACCAAAGTTTTTGACCTTGACCTTTGACCTAGGAAGTTGTACATAAATTATGACACACCCTCTGATGTTGGTTTATAAATACTAGTATGTCAAGTATAAACTTTGAAATCATAACGGTTCTCAAGATATAGAGCGGACACGATCTTTACCATAGGACATTGGGTTGTCAACTAAAACCAAAGTTTTTGACCTTGACCTTTGACCTAGAAAGTTGTACATAAATTATGACACACCCCCTGGTGTTGGTTTATATACATGTCAAGTATAAACTTTAAAATCATAAGTGATCTCAAGATATAGAGCGGACACGATCTTTACCATAGGACATGGGGTTGTATTGTATTATGGAGAAGACTTCATAAGGTTGTTTCCATTGAAAATGTCTTTCTGTCTTTCCTATTTAGAGTTAGTTTCTTCTATAAGAAGTTGATACACAAATTTCAAGTGTGTTCAATTTTTGTAAATTTTGCATTGCTGATCATTTAAAATAGCAGTTCAAGTTTCTCTTTATATATAACTTTTCTCAAGATATTACTAGTAGTATAAAAGAAGAAAAAATGGACAAAAATCGGACATTGGAAGGGTAATAACTCCTGTAAGGCACCGGTCATTTGTAACCTAAAAAAGGGGATAGGAGAAAAATGGAAAGGGTATCCAATTTTTTATACGAACGCAAACATTTGCGGCCGTATAATGGTATGGCGATGTCGTCGTCGTCGTCCGAAGACATTTGGTTTCCAGACAATAACTTGCGTATAAGTGTATGGATCTCTTTCAAAATTGTTCTACAAGGTTCCATACCAAAAAAAAAGTTTGGGATTGATTTTTGGAGTTATTGTCTTAACTGTTTAGGAATAAGAGTCCAAAAACAAGCATTTTTCTTGTTTCAGGACAATAACTTGTGTATAAGTAGTATATGGATCTCTATGAAATTGTACCACAAGGTTCCATACCAAAAAAGGAAAGATTGATTTTGGGGGTTATGACCCTAACTGTTTAGGAATTAGGGACCAAAAAGGGGCAAAAACAATACTTTTCTAATACTTTGTATAAATTGCTTATTTCTTGACCAATTTCAATGGTGTTTAATTCAAAGTCTTGGGGTTCTTACATATGTTCTTACATATGTTAAATCTAACCATGTGTATTTAGATTTTGGATTTTGTGCCCCGTTATCAAATTGGTCTACATTCAGATCTAAAGGGTCAAACATTAAACTTTGTTTGATTTCAACAAAAATTGAATTCTATGGGTTCTTTGATATGCTGAATCTAACCGTGTATTTAAATTTTTGATTTTGGGCTCGGTTTTCAAATTAGTCCACATTGAGGTCCAAAGAGTCCAAAGTTAAACTAAGTTTGATTTTAACAAAAAAATAATTCTTGGGGTTCTTTGATATGCTGAATCTGAACATAGATATAGGAAGATGTGGTATGAGTGCCAATGAGACAACTCTCCATCCAAGTTACAATTTATAAAAGTAAAATGTATTTTTTTTATTTTATTTTGGGCCCAGTTTTCAAGTTGGTCCAAATCGGGGTCCAAAGGGTCCAAAATAAAACTTTTTTTTCATTTCATCAAAAATTGAATTCTTTATGTACTTGAATATGCCGAATCTAACTGTGTATTTAGAATTTTGATATTGGACCATAATAGGTAAATGTCCAATTTCAAATTTTTAAGATCTTGAACCACATTCGTTCTGTGTCAGGAACCACATTCGTTCTGTGTCAGAAACCTATGCTGTGTCAAATATTTAATCACAATCTAAATTCACAGCTGTATCAAGCTTGAATGGTGTGTTCATACTGATTACACTCCTTTCCATATAGTAAAAAAAAACTTATAATACACTTTCCCCTACTGTAAACAAAATATAATGTTTTGGCTCGAAAGATGTTAATTTTTTTTCGCCTTGCTCCGATCGCCACAATTTTTAAGATAGAAATCCTAAGTTTCAACATGTTCTTCCAGGACAGTATTTTTCATCTGAAGCTAAAATTGAATGAAGGTGTGGTAAATATCAATGAGACCGTAACCGGCATATCCAAATAAAGTTTTTTGAAGTCGCACTACTGATGCAATATTTTATACTTATAATAGAAAAAGAAATTGTATTCATTTTTTGTTATAACGGACAGAAGTATTGAGAAATGTATGTGCGTGTGGGGTGTCTTTGGAAAAGGGGGGGGGGGGATGTCTTGAATTTTTTTTAAAATAAGAGTAATTCCAATGTTTCCTCCAAGGTCCCCCGATGAAAGAAATTAGCAGTCCCTCGGTAGTTAATTTATAATTTCAGTAATGTTTAAGGGAGCTACCATTTGATTTTTATGGGGGGGGGGGGGGGGGGGGGCAGGACAGGAGTTTTGAGTAAAAAAAAAAAGTCAAGATGAGCAACTTTGCAAAAAGAAATGCAGGATGACAATTTATGTAAAAAAAGTCAGAATAAACTAAAAAAAAAAAAAGGCAGGACCGAATAGAGTGAAAAATAAAAAGGTAGGACAGAGATTACAAATTAAAAAAAAAAGGTTTCCTTATGAATAAGTTATCAAGATAATAGGCAACAAAACAATAAAACCCATAAGAGCGCAAAATGCTCAAATGGGACCTTTCATATAGAGCATATTCAGACTGTTTTCATTACACCCCCCTTTTTAAAAGCTATTGTAGTTTTCAAGATCAACGCAAAAAATAAAAATCCACCGTTGCAAACTTAATCTCCCCGAACTAAACCGTTATCGAGAAACTAAAAATTATTTCAAGGGTTCACAATTTTGGTATGCTTGGAGGGACAAATATTTACAAAACATTATTTTTGACTTGTATAAAATGTGTTAAAAGTCATAAGATCCAAAATCAATATGAAAAAGCTAGGGCTAACTATTTGGGCATTGTTATAGATTGTGTATTGCTAACCATTTCAACTGTATACAGTCCCCCCCCCCCCCCCCTTTTCAATAAAAGAAGAAAGATGAACGGTCGGTACCTTAGCCCTTTTAACAGTTCGGTTCCTTGAGTCTGGAGCTTTGTATAAGCGAAATTAAAGTCCCAAAGACCTCTGGATGTTTGTGCAAAGATCCTTTTATGTTGCGGGTAGCTGTCTAGTTGAAGCTGTATTAAACAAAAAATGTGAGCAATCGAAATTAAAAAAAAACTGCTCGCAAATGTAATAATTTTTACGCGCAAATGTAAGTGCACTTTATTTATATATATCTTCTTATATCTATATATATGTGTACCTCAAATACAACTAATCTCGGCTTAGATAATTTTCACGAGACGTGACGTATGCATATTTGGTTGATAAAGCTTTTGTAACCGTGACTATTGATGATGTGACGTCATACATTACAGATTAGGGTTTGATAAAGCCTTTCATGTTTGCAACCGTAACTGATATCTATGGAACGCCAAAACTGTCTTATTATGCCCAGAATTACTTCATATGATGTGCACTTGTCATTATATGATGTACAAACACCTTTATATGGTGTCCAGTTGACATTATATGATGTGCAAATATACTTTTATGATGTGCAAATATACTTTATATGATGTACAAACATCCTTATATTTGATGTGCAAATATACTTATATGATGTGCAAATATACTTATATGATGTGCAAATATACTTATATGATGTGCAAATATACTTATATGATGTGCAAATATCCTTATATGATGTGCATTTGTCCTTATATTATCTGCAAACATCTTTATATGATGTGCTTGTGTCATTGTTTATTGTTTTCTGTTTGGTATTAAATTAATAGTTAAGATCCATTTTGTTACATCTGGTGATCCGTTTATTTGACAATCGCCAATGGCAGTCAGCAGGGTTTAAGAACATCCGTTGTTCGACCTGCTAGTCAAATGCGTTTTGTTAAAATATACTTTTTCACTTTTTTGGTCTTTTGGAAAATGTTGTTTGTACTGTTTTTAGACCCCTCTATCAAGAAATTTGTTTTGCATGCACACGTATAAAAATTGCGGTTTTTATCCAACGTAATCATAGGTTTGAACGTTGTTTTCAATTTAGACTTGTTTGTATTTTTTCGTTTGGGCTTGTATTATATTTGCCTTCGGGTTTATATGATCCGTTCATCCTATTTCGACTCTTCAAAATTCAAGAGTCTATCCTAAATTGAGGTAAATTATATGGCCTTCCAAATACCGTTTCGATTCCTAACATCACTGAAGAGACATTAATTGTCGAAATCCGGATATGGTGTACTAATTTTTGCACCTTTTGTTTGCGGTATACCACCTTTTCCGCAAGTTTATTGTTTTCTGTTTGGTATTAAATTAATAGTTAAGATCCATTTTGTTACATCTGGTGATCCGTTTATTTGGCAATCGCCAATGGCAGTCAGCAGGGTTTAAGAACATCCGTTGTTCGACCTGGTAGTGAAATGCGTTTTGTTAGAATATACCTTTTCACTTTTTTGGTCTTTTGGAAAATGTTGTTTGTGCTGTATTTAGACCCCTCTACCAAGAAATTTGTTATGCATGC
This sequence comes from Mytilus californianus, assembly GCF_021869535.1. Lineage (NCBI taxonomy): Eukaryota > Metazoa > Mollusca > Bivalvia > Mytilida > Mytilidae > Mytilus > Mytilus californianus. The sequence continues at coordinate 38,418,255 of NW_026262581.1, forward strand.
ACAAGTATCAAAATTGCAGTTTTTATCCAACGCAATCATAGGTTTGAACGTTGTTTTCAATTTAGACTTGTTTGTATTTTTTCGTTTGGGCTTGAATTATATTTGCCTTCGGGTTTATATGGTCCGTTCATCCTATTTTGACTCTTCAAATTTCAAGAGTCTATCCTAAATTGAGGTAAATTATATGGCCTTCCAAATACCGTTTCGATTCCTAACACCACTGAAGAGACATTAATTTTCGAAATCCGGATATGGTGTACTAATTTTTGCACCTTTTGTCTGCGGTATACCATCTTTTCCGCAAGTTTATTGTTTTCTGTTTGGTATTAAATTAATAGTTAAGATCCATTTTGTTACATCTGGTGATCCGTTTATTTGGCAATCGCCAATGGCAGTCAGCAGGGTTTAAGAAAAAAAGTTAAATCACAAAAATACTGAACTCCGAGGAAAATTCAAAACGGAAAGTCTCTAATCAAATGGCAAAATCAAAAGCACAAACACATTAAACGAATGGACAACAGATTTCATATTCCTGACTTGGTACAGGCATTTTCTTATGGAGAAAATGATGGATTGAACCTGGTTTTATAGCGCTAAACCTCTCACTTGTATGACAGTCGCATCAAATTGCATTATATTGACAACGATGCGTGAATAAAACAAACAGACATAATAGGTAAAAATGTCAAAATAGGGGTACAGCAATCAACACCGTGTCACAATCTTATGCACAACAAAAACAAACAAATATTTAACAAAGAAGCACAAAAAAGCATATATCACATTTAACAACCTCGTTCATTGCTTACTTATTTTTGTATTTTATTTATGTATACCAAACCAACCCATAAAGGATCGAGGGATTTTAAGCACTGGGACCGAATCGTAATTTTAACATTAACTCTGGCGTAGAATCGCGTGTTTGACGTCAGAATGTAAACGTAACACAGGTAGAGATATAAAATAATTTTGTCGTTCAAAGTATGCAAAAATTATAATAGAACAATAACAAAATGGAGGGATGTTTAAAGTACAGAGACATGTCATATGTATCAAAGAAACATAAAAAGTCACACGGAAAAAGCACAAGTAAAAATGAAAAATAATACAAACAACACAATGATGGGATGCATAAGTACAGAGCCACGTCAAATGTATATCACCAAAAACAGACCAAACAGTAAAAGTAATATTAATAAAGACAACTAAAAGAACACTTTAACACTTTATTAAGATGATAAACAGCGTCAGTACGCAGAATCTATACTTAAGACCATCATGTATTATTTGTGAAGTTGATACGGAATATCTATCAACAAGGTCTTGGTACCTACCGATGAACTATTTTAGAAAAAGGAAGAGACGTTCTTTGACATACCCCTGGTTCATCAACTTTTTGCTCAGACACTGGTGACGTTTTACAAAGTCTGAGTAGGAGCTGCAAGCTCTTGCATACCGAATAAGTTGGGAAATGTATATCCCATATGCAGGTGAAGTTGGTACATTGCTACTAAGGTGGGGAAATTGATAATTGATAAGAACATCCATTGTTTGACCTGCTAGTCATATGCGTTTTGTTGAAATATACTTTTTCACTTTTTTGGTCTTTTGGAAAATGTTGTTTGTGCTGTATTTAGACCCATGTACCAAGAAATTTGTTTTGCATGCATACGTATAAAAATTGCGGTTTTTATCCAACGCAAACATAGGTTTGAACATGGTTTTCAATTTAGACTTGTTTGTATTTTTTCGTTTGGGCTTGTATTATATTTGCCTTCGGGTTTATATGATCCGTTCATCCTATTTCGACTCTTCAAAATTCAAGAGTCTATCCTAAATTGAGGTAAATTATATGGCCTTCCAAATACCGTTTCGATTCCTAACATCACTGAAGAGACATTAATTGTCGAAATCCGGATATGGTGTAATAATTTTTGAACCTTTTGTTTGCGATATACCACCTTTTCCGAAAGTTTATTGTTTTCTGTTTGGTATTAAATTAATAGTTAAGATCCATTTTGTTACATCTGGTGATCCGTTTATTTGGCAATCGCCAATGGCAGTCAGCAGGGTTTAAGAACATCCGTTGTTCGACCTGCTAGTCAAATGCCTTTTGTTAAAATATACTTTTTCACTTTTTTGGTTTTTGGAAAATGTTGATTGTGCTGTATTTAGACCCCTCTACCAAGAAATTTGTTTTGCATGCACACGTTGTTTGTTTTTTTTTTCGTTTGGGCTTGTATTATATTTGCCTTCGGATTTATATGATCCGTTCATCCTATTTCGACTCTTCAAAATTCAAGAGTCTATCCTAAATTGAGGTAAATTATATGGCCTTCCAAATACCGTTTCGATTCCTAACATAACTGAAGAGACATTAATTGTCGAAATCTGGATATGGTGTACTTATTTTTGCACCTTTTGTTTGCGGTATACCATCTTTTTCGCAAGTTTATTGTGTTCTGTTTGGTATTAAATTAATAGTTAAGATCCATTTTGTTACATCTGGTGATCCATTTATTTGGCAATCACCAATGGCAGTCAGCATGGTTTAAGAACATCCGTTGTTTGACCTGCTAGACAAATGCTTTTGTTAAAATATACTTTTTCACTTTTTTGGTCTTTTGGATAATGTTGTCTGTGCTGTATTTAGACCCCTCTACATAAAAATTTGTTTTGCATGCACACGTATAAAAATTGTGGTTTTCTTCCAAAGAAATCATAGGTTTGAACGTTGTTTCTAATTTAGACGTGTTTGTATTTTTTCGTTTGGGCTTGTATTATATTTGCCTTCGGGTTTATATGATCCGTTCATCCTATTTCGACTCTTCGAAATTCAAGAGTCTATCCTAAATTGAGGTAAATTATATGGCCTTCCAAATACCGTTTCGATTCCTAACATCACTGAAGAGACATTAATTGTCGAAATCCGGATATGGTGTAATAATTTTTGAACCTTTTGTTTGCGATATACCACCTTTTCCGAAAGTTTATTGTTTTCTGTTTGGTATTAAATTAATAGTTAAGATCCATTTTGTTACATCTGGTGATCCGTTTATTTGGCAATCGCCAATGGCAGTCAGCAGGGTTTAAGAACATCCGTTGTTCGACCTGCTAGTCAAATGCGTGTTGTTAAAATATACTTTTTCACTTTTTTGGTCTTTTGGAAAATGTTGTTTGTGCTGTATTTAGACCCCTCTACCAAGAAATTAGTTTTGCATGCACACGTTGTTTGTATTTTTTCGTTTCACACGTTGTTTGTATTTTTTCGTTTGGGCTTGTATTATATTTGCATTCGGGTGAATATGATCCGTTTATCCTATTTCGACTCTTCAAAATTCAAAAGTCTATCCTAAATTGAGGTAAATTCTATGGCCTTCCAAAAACCGTTTCGATTCCTAACATCACTGAAGAGACATTAATTGTCGAAATCCGGATATGGTGTACTAATTTTTGCACTTTTTGTTTGCGGTATACTATCTTTTCCGCAAGTTTATTGTTTTCTGTTTGATATTAAATTAATAGTTAAGATCTATTTTGTCACATCTAGTGATCCGTTTATTTGGCAATCGCCAATGGCAGTCAGCAGGGTTTAAGAACATCCGTTGTTCGACCTGCTAGTCAAATGCTTTTTGTTAAAATATACTTTTTCACTTTTTTGGTTTTTGGCAAATGTTGATTGTGCTGTATTTAGACCCCTCTACCAAGAAATTTGTTTTGCATGCACACGTTGTTTGGTTTTTTTTCGTTTGGGCTTGTATTATATTTGCCTTCGGATTTATATGATCCGTTCATCCTATTTCGACTCTTCAAAATTCAAGAGTCTATCCTAAATTGAGGTAAATTATATGGCCTTCCAAATACCGTTTCGATTCCTAACATAACTGAAGAGACATTAATTGTCGAAATCTGGATATGGTGTACTAATTTTTGCACCTTTTGTTTGCGGTATACCATCTTTTTCGCAAGTTTATTGTGTTCTGTTTGGTATTAAATTAATAGTTAAGATCCATTTTGTTACATCTGGTGATCCATTTATTTGGCAATCACCAATGGCAGTCAGCATGGTTTAAGAACATCCGTTGTTTGACCTGCTAGACAAATGCTTTTGTTAAAATATACTTTTTCACTTTTTTGGTCTTTTGGATAATGTTGTCTGTGCTGTATTTAGACCCCTCTACATAAAAATTTGTTTTGCATGCACACGTATAAAAATTGCGGTTTTCTTCCAAAGAAATCATAGGTTTGAACGTTGTTTCTAATTTAGACGTGTTTGTATTTTTTCGTTTGGGCTTGTATTATATTTGCCTTCGGGTTTATATGATCCGTTCATCCAATTACGACTTTTCAATATTCAAGAGTCTATCCTAAATTGAGGTAAATTATATGGCCTTCCAAATACCGTTTCGATTCCTAACACCACTGAAGAGACATTAATTGTCGAAATCCGGGTATGGTGTACTAATTTTTGCACCTCTTGTTTGCGGTATACCATCTTTTCCGCAAGTTTATTGTTTTCTGTTTGGTATTAAATCAATAGTTAAGATCCATTTCGTTACATCTGGGGATCATTTTATTTGGCAATCGCCAATGGCAGTCAGCATGGTTTAAGAACATCCGTTGTTCTACCTGCTAGTCAAATGCTTTTGGTTAAAATATACTTTTTCACTTTTTTGTCTTTTGGAAAATGTTTTTTGTGCTGTATTTAGACCCCTCTACCAAGAAATTTGTTTTGCATGCAAACTTTTTTTTTTTTTTTTTTTCTTTTGGGCTTGTATTATATTTGCCTTCGGGTTTATATGATCCGTTCATCCAATTACGACTCTTCAAAATTCAAGAGTCTATCCTAAATTAAGGTAAATTATATGGCCTTCCAAATACCGTTTTGATTCCTAAAATCACTGAAGAGACTATAATTGTCGAAATCCGGATATGGTGTACTTATTTTTGCACCTTTTGTTTGCGGTATACCATCTTTTCTGCAAGTTTATTGTGTTCTGTTTGGTATTAAATTAATAGTTAAGATCCATTTTGTTACATCTGGTGATCTGTTTATTTGACAATCGCCAATTGCAGTCGGCAGGGTTTAAGAACATCCGTTGTTCGACCTGCTAGTCAAATGCGTTTTGTTAAAATATACTTTTTCATTTTTTTTTTGGTTTTCGGAAAATGTTGTTTGTGCTGTATTTAGACCCCTCTACCAAGAAATTTGTTTTGCATGCACACGTTGTTTGTTTTTTTTTTCGTTTGGGCTTGCATTATATTTGCCTTCGGATTGATATGATCCGTTCATCCTATTTCGACTCTTCAAAATTCAAGAGTCTATCCTAAATTGAGGTAAATTATATGGCCTTCCAAATACCGTTTCGATTCCTAACACCACTGAAGAGACATTAATTGTCGAAATCCGGATATGGTGTACTAATTTTTGCACCTTTTGTTTGCGGAATACCATCTTTTCCGCAAGTTTATTGTTTTCTATTTGGTATTAAATTAATAGTAAGATCCATTTTGTTACATCTGGTGATCCGTTTATTTGGCAATCGCCAATGGCAGTCAGCAGAGTTTAAGAACATCCGTTGTTCGAACTGTTAGTCAAATGCGTTTTGTTAAAATATACTTTTTCATTTTCTTTGGTTTTCGGAAAATGTTGTTTGTGCTGTATTTAGACCCCTCTACCAAGAAATTTGTTTTGCATGCACACGTTGTTTGTTTTTTTTTTTTCGTTTGGGCTTGCATTATATTTGCCTTCGGATTGATATGATCCGTTCATCCTATTTCGACTCTTCAAAATTCAAGAGTCTATCCTAAATTGAAGTAAATTATATGGCCTTCCAAATACCGTTTCGATTCCTAACATCACTGAAGAGACATTAATTGTTAAAATCCGGATATGGTGTACTAATTTTTGCACCTTTTGTTTGCGGTATACCATCTTTTCCGCAAGTTTATTGTGTTCTATTTGGTATTAAATTAATAGTTAAGATCCATTTTGTTACATCTGGTGATCCGTTTATTTGGCAATCGCCAATGGCAGTCAGCAGGGTTTAAGAACATCCGTTGTTTAACCTGCTAGTCAAATGCTTTTGTTTAAATATACTTTTTCACTTTTTTGGTCTTTTGGAAAATGTTGTTTGTGCTGTATTTAGACCCCTCTACCAAGAAATTTGTTTTGCATGCACACGTTGTTTGGTTTTTTTTCGTTTGGGCTTGTATTATATTTGCCTTCGGATTTATATGATCCGTTCATCCTATTTCGACTCTTCAAAATTCAAGAGTCTATCCTAAATTGAGGTAAATTATATGGCCTTCCAAATACCGTTTCGATTCCTAACACCACTGAAGAGACATTAATTGTCGAAATCCGGATATGGTGTACTAATTTTTGCACCTTTTGTTTGCGGTATACCATCTTTTCCGCAAGTTTATTGTTTTCTATTTGGTATTAAATCAATAGTAAGATCCATTTTGTTACATCTGGTGATCCGTTTATTTGGCAATCGCCAATGGCAGTCAGCAGAGTTTAAGAACATCCGTTGTTCGAACTGTTAGTCAAATGCGTTTTGTTAAAATATACTTTTTCATTTTCTTTGGTTTTCGGAAAATGTTGTTTGTGCTGTATTTAGACCCCTCTACCAAGAAATTTGTTTTGCATGCACACGTTGTTTGTTTTTTTTTCGTTTGGGCTTGCATTATATTTGCCTTCGGATTGATATGATCCGTTCATCCTATTTCGACTCTTCAAAATTCAAGAGTCTATCCTAAATTGAGGTAAATTATATGGCCTTCCAAATACCGTTTCGATTCCTAACATCACTGAAGAGACATTAATTGTTAAAATCCGGATATGGTGTACTAATTTTTGCACCTTTTGTTTGCGGTATACCATCTTTTCCGCAAGTTTATTGTGTTCTATTTGGTATTAAATTAATAGTTAAGATCCATTTTGTTACATCTGGTGATCCGTTTATTTGGCAATCGCCAATGGCAGTCAGCAGGGTTTAAGAACATCCGTTGTTTAACCTGCTAGTCAAATGCTTTTGTTTAAATATACTTTTTCACTTTTTTGGTCTTTTGGAAAATGTTGTTTGTGCTGTATTTAGACCCCTCTACATAGAAATTTGTTTTGCATGCACACGTATAAAAATTGCGGTTTTTATCCAACGCATTCATAGGTTTGAAAGTTGTTTTCAATTTAGACTTGTTCGTATTTTTTCGTTTGGGTTTGTATTATATTTGCCTTCGGGTTTATATGATCCGTTCATCCTATTTCGACTCTTCAAAATTCAAGAGTCTATCCTAAATTGAGGTAAATTATATGGCCTTCCAAATACCGTTTCGATTCCTAACACCACTGAAGAGACATTAATTGTCGAAATCCGGATATGGTGTTCTAATTTTTGCACCTTTTGTTTGCGGTATACCATCTTTTCCGCAAGTTTATTGTTTTCTATTTGGTATTAAATTAATAGTAAGATCCATTTTGTTACATCTGGTGATCCGTTTATTTAGCAATCGCCAATGGCAGTCAGCAGAGTTTAAGAACATCCGTTGTTCGAACTGTTAGTCAAATGCGTTTTGTTAAAATATACTTTTTCACTTTTTTGGTCTTTTGGAAAATGTTGTTTGTGCTGTATTTAGACCCCTCTACCAAGAAATTTGTTTTGCATGCACACGTATAAAAATGCGGTTTTTATCCAACGCAATCATAGGTTTGAACGTTGTTTTCAATTTAGACTTGTTTATATAAATAAAGTGTATATGATATGGCTTTTTCAATATCACACACTGTATCAACCCTCAAGCAATATAATCCCTCGAGCAATGCAATTGGGATTATATTGGCGTCTCGGGTTGATACAGGTGTGATATTGTCGGAAAAAGCCATATAATTTTCTCTATCTAATACATTGGCTGAACAAAAATATTTATTATGAGAGTCCCAGACACTATGTAAGTTGACAGTTTTCCCACTAATTCCACGTGTTTTTAAGTGGTAGTAAACTCGTAGTAGCCCATAAGGCATTGTAGTTCATTGAGTCGATTGGTCAGTTTTTGAAGGCCCTGTTCATCTTCTATTTGGGAAGTTACAATGCAAATATATACTGACGTGAGGAAATCTAGTGATCCTGACCTGTTACAGAGTTCTTCTCGATTATATTTCATAACAATGTGAAATGGACATATGTGTCCTCTTGGGACCCGGCATTTGTAGGACATATATATCCTTTAACTTTACTTTCCGCTATATAGATGATGTTCTCTCACTAAATAATTCAAAATTTGGTGACTATGTTGAACGTATCTATCCCATCGAACTTGAGATACAGGATACAACAGATACAGTTAAGTCTGCCTCATATCTTGACTTACATCTAGAAATTGACAATGAAAGTTGGTTGAAAACAAAACTTTACGACAAAAGAGATGATTTCAGCTTCCGAATTGTGAATTTTCCATTTCTATTAGCAACATTCCAGCAGCGCCTGCATACGGAGTTTATATCTCCCAGTTGATACGATATTACTGGGCTTTTATTTCCTATCATGATTTCCTTGATAAATGGGTTGCTGCTCACAAGGAAGCTATTAAACCAAGAGTTCCAAGTGGTGAAGTTGAAATCATCCCTTCGTAAGTTTTACGGACGCCATCACCAGTTGGTTAACCGTTATAGAATATCCGTTTCACAGATGATAGCGGATATGTTCCTAATGTCGTTACTATAATCCCGTCCCCTTTTCCCGAATGTGACCTACCGAATTAGACTTATTACCGGGTTTGTACTAACATTAGCAACACGACGGGTGCCACATGTCGAGCAGGATCTGCTTACCCTTCCGGAGCACCTTAGATCACCCCCAATTTTTGGTGGGGTTCGTGTTACTCAGTCTTTAGTTTTCTATGTTGTGTTTTGTGAACTATTGTTTGTCTTTTTCTTTTTTAGCCATGGCGTTGTCAGTTTATTTTCGACTTATGAGTTTGAATATCCTTCTGGTATCTTTCGCCTCTCTCTTATATATATTTCCGTTTGGGACTCAGAGGGTTAATGGCCGCAGTAATAAGATCCCGCAACTTCCGAAGCAAGGTTGTCGGCTCTCCGAACTTTCCTCAAGTCCTGCGTTTAATTTTTTTGATTGCCGAGTTTATGAGCTTCGGTCCTTGCTTGGAAGTTGAGGGTCCCGTTTGCCATGCCATCGTCAAATAAAATGTTCATATATTACATTATGGTCCGATAGCCAAATCGTATAACAGTGGTTAAAGACAACAAAAAGGTTTAACGAATAAGTCACTAATAATTTGCGTTGTGTTACTTTATGATGAAATCTATATACCGTGTTCACACTATGAAATCTGCTCCGGGTCGAACCCGGTATAATTAATCCGAATTAATTACCCCAGTTCACACTTAATGAAAAATTAACCCAGTTTGGGATTTTCCCTCTCAACAAAAATAGAAATGTAAGCGCCAAAATTGAAACCCGCATCTGTCCACTGTATAAATTTACATTCTTTTTTATCACAGTTGCATTATTTCAAAGTCTGAAATTCCTCCGCACTCCTGATCGACTGCTTCGGAGGAATTCCACATTGACTCAACCACTTTCCATGTTTTCAAAAAATGTCATTTTATCCAAATTACACCCATTTTACCCCCAAAGAAGCGACGGAATTCTTCGTTTTCTCATCATTTGTCATTATGAAAGTCTTTCAACATAGCTAAATACACTTATCCCTCTTGCTGCCGATAATTTAATATATTTTGTGTGCTACAAAATACGGGAGCTGGACGTCTGTGACGTCAAATGTCAAAATATGACGTCATTCAATATGTGACGTCATGTAATTATTACGTTACATTGAAGACCTATCAGTAGGACAACCGGATGTGCCTTTTTGGCCAAAATGTGATTCGGCTTCGCTCAGTAGTCCTACGCCGAAAATTGGACTATTTTGCGTCGGTCGACGTCAACTGAAAAATGGCGCGCTTTTGTAATTTTTTTTCATTCGCTTACGGCAAAGTACCGACGGTAAATACTGTTGATTGTAAGCATATCTATAAGAGAAAAATATATGAGTTTACATATTATTTTCATTTTCGAACATTAAAATAAAAGGAAATCTTATTTTTTTTATATCTGAACATAGAATTTCGGATTTTGATTTTATGCACTGTAGAATTAAATAGCGATATTAAAAACGGGTACAAAAAAATACATATCCTTCGATTTTCTAAAAGTTTTTACATCCTATTCTCGCTAGTTTTTGGCATCGAAATTCGTAAAGAACAGAGGTGTTCAAGCCAAGTCAACAATTTGTACCCATTTTAATGTAGGGGTCTCAATTTTTTATAGGTTTTTCCTAGCAAGGTCGGTAGATTTAGAAATTGGAAGAGTTTCTGTTTTTAACGTAAATATTCATTCAACTGTCATGAAAAGATGAATCCTTAGATATTTAACCCCTTTAAAAATAATAATATATGTCCATAAATTGTAAAATTATAGATTTTTTTCGAAATTGAAGAAGGCGCCATTTTCGTCTATTTTTCTATTACGTCTATTGGTCTGCTATAATTATTAGATGTTTCTAAAAGATCTCCGCCTCGATTTTTTTTATACTTTCATATAATAATCTTTGGTACATAATGTATATGTTATGAAAAAAATAGGCATTTCTATCGAGTAGAAATGGAGAACTGTCATCTTTATTTTGTATGTCCCCACTATGGGGGCGTGGTCCTCCCATAATCTTGTTCCTTAAGTACACGATAGCTATTCTTCTCTCGAAAATAATTATCAACTAAAAATTATTGAAACATAACAAATGTATTTTAAGACATCAATAAGTTTGAAGTGCTAGTGATTTTTTAAAGCAGAATTGGCGGAGTCGACCTCATCCGAATTTGTGACAGTACATAGATCAACGTTGTCAATTTCCGGCGCCGAAAATGTCAACTAAATATGTTGTAATTAAAAGTTGATTCTTCTTTTCTTTGTAGCAATTTTGTTTATCTTAATGTCAAGGAAGTCATGCGATATGTTGAATCCATATCAACGTTATACCAAAAAAGGCCGAGCTTGGTAAAATAACAGCTTTAGGCCTACATAAAGATGATAAACCATATATATCTTTGACATAGTACTTCGTGTATCCATATTTATTTCGTGAATATTGTTACCGGCCGTTGAGTCTTTTATGAACATGTTTATAGATAAGCTATCTTTTTTTCATAATTTTCCTTTCGTTATTGTTATGTGTTGTGTTTTGTTTCTTTTTTGAAAAGGGGGGGGGGGGGGGGTGGGGGTGTCTCTTTTAAATCTTAACTCAGGCTGAGACTAGTAGTCTTAGATTCAGGCAAAGGCGTGTGTCATTTTTAGGGGCTCGAAATTCTTAATTTCTGGTTGACAGTTGAATTTACCGAGCGATACTCGAGTATTTGCGCGGAAAACATCAACAAAATGGAAACACAAAAGCATACCCATTTTACGTGGTGTGGGTCGTTGTCTTATGGATGTAAAACCCTTAAAATTATTACTTAGGACTAGATAATAGTCCCAGGAATTTTATACCATAATTAATTATAGCTCATTTGCTACATGTACTAATTATGTAAACTGGCAATAATCTAATCAATTAATTAACAAACATCTATAGAAAATTTTTTACTCAAACAACAGTATTTGTGAACCGTAAAAAACACATTCAACTTACGGATGCCTATAACAATTCTCTGAGGGTTGACAGGGTGCAACAAATTTGTTCATATTTAGAAATATTATCGAGGGAATTTTAAATGACAATTAAAAGCAAACATTCGAAGCGTATTTTAATTTTGATTAATTTTGATTAATATTTTATTTCCCGGGAGGAGCTCTTAATAAAAAAATGTTTTCTTTAAGAAGGCAACAACAGAAACCGATTAGTCGAGTATCATTTTGGTATTTGATACTCGGTACTACCGAGCGATACTCGAGTACTCGTTGACATCCCTACTATTAATATATCTATGCAGAGGGGGCACGACCATTTGCTATTCTGGGTAGGTGGTGGGAGGGGATTCCTGGTCCGTTCGCACTAGAACCTGTTCGCCCTGGGTCCTTTTGCCCTTATACCAAATCGGCCTGTTATTTTATTTTATTTTGATGTCTTGTTTAATGTAAATTAATTGAATGAAGTATGTAAAAGTTAGTTGACAATTTCGTGAATAAAACGCATAAGCCATAACGTTGGAGGTAGTAGGATTTTTTCTGGATAAACTATTTATTTGCATCCATTACTACACATGCTTTTATTTCGAAATATATTTTCATTTATCCTATTCATGTTATTTAGGCCTTTTATGCATGTAGCTTACTATGCAGTATTGGTGGGGTTCGTGTTACTCAGTCTTTAGTTTTCTATGTTGTGTTTTGACTCAAGCTAGCAGCCACTCGCTAGCAGCCACTCCGCTAGCAGCCAGTTTTCAGATATGTCTATAAACCCAAAAGTTGCATAAGATTCAAACTTACTAAAACGTTTTTGTTTTATATAACCACAACAATACATGTTTTAACTTGAATTTAGCAGTCGAAAACATAATTCAATGAATTTTGAAATTTCATTTCCTGTTCAATATTTTAAAAACAGTATTATGTGCTTTCAACATCGTGCTGCACGCTTTAAGACTTCAACACTGACAAAATGAAATTATTTAAATATTGGCCAAATTTTCTTACTTTTCCATCAGAAAATTTTTGTTCGATATCGTGTGAAATAGCTTTCCATATTCTCGGCATCCTGTAAAATAGTTCCTAAAAAGTAACAATATTTCTACCCATCAAGAATTCATAGTTGCGTTCGTACTTTAATACTTTCATGTTAGCCCAATCTGTTTTAGCGAATCATTCTCTTACTATAGCAATGGGTTTCGCGCAGTTTTGATGGCACGCAGGGTTTATTTTTAGTAATCAAAGTATGGTGTGCAGGGATAGTACTAATTAGCTAATTTACCAATATTAAAAAAAATCCGCGTATACCCCACCTGGATTTTTTAGTCAAGCATGCCTAAGGGTCCCAACTTTCATTTGCACCTAGTGTGGAAAAAAGTATTGCCGTAGGAAATTTTTTATTAACTTTTAAAGTTAGGGTGGGGTAGGGGGTCGGACCCCAACTTTGGACCAATTTTTAAAAAAATCCGTGCTATACCCCACCTGGATTTTTTAGTCAAGCATGCCTAAGGGTCCCAACTTTCATTTGCACCTAGTGTGGAAAAAAGTATTGCCGTAGGAAATTTTTTATTAACTTTTAAAGTTAGGGTGGGGTAGGGGGTCGGACCCCAACTTTGGACCAATTTTTAAAAAAATCCGTGCTATACCCCACCTGGATTTTTTAGTCAAGCATGCCTAAGGGTCCCAACTTTCATTTGCACCTAGTGTGGAAAAAAGTATTGCCGTAGGAAATTTTTTATTAACTTTTAAAGTTAGGGTGGGGTAGGGGGTCGGACCCCAACTTTGGACCAATTTTTAAAAAAATCCGTGCTATACCCCCACCTGGATTTTTTAGTCAAGCATGCCTAAGGGTCCCAACTTTCATTTGCACCTAGTGTGGAAAAAAGTATTGCCGTAGGAAATTTTTTATTAACTTTTAAAGTTAGGGTGGGGTAGGGGGTCGGACCCCAACTTTGGACCAATTTAAAAAAAAAATCCGTGCTATACCCCACCTGGATTTTTTAGTCAAGCATGCCTAAGGGTCCCAACTTTCATTTGCACCTAGTGTGGAAAAAAGTATTGCCGTAGGAAATTTTTTATTAACTTTTAAAGTTAGGGTGGGGTAGGGGGTCGGACCCCAACTTTGGACCAATTTAAAAAAAAAATCCGTGCTATACCCCACCTGGATTTTTTAGTCAAGCATGCCTAAGGGTCCCAACTTTCATTTGCACCTAGTGTGGAAAAAAGTATTGCCGTAGGAAATTTTTTATTAACTTTTAAAGTTAGGGTGGGGTAGGGGGTCGGACCCCAACTTTGGACCAATTTTTAAAAAAATCCGTGCTATACCCCACCTGGATTTTTTAGTCAAGCATGCCTAAGGGTCCCAACTTTCATTTGCACCTAGTGTGGAAAAAAGTATTGCCGTAGGAAATTTTTTATTAACTTTTAAAGTTAGGGTGGGGTAGGGGGTCGGACCCCAACTTTGGACCAATTTTAAAAAAAATCCGTGCTATACCCCCACCTGGATTTTTTAGTCAAGCATGCCTAAGGGTCCCAACTTTCATTTGCACCTAGTGTGGAAAAAAGTATTGCCGTAGGAAATTTTTTTATTAACTTTTAAAGTTAGGGTGGGGTAGGGGGTCGGACCCCAACTTTGGACCAATTTAAAAAAAAATCCGTGCTATACCCCACCTGGATTTTTTAGTCAAGCATGCCTAAGGGTCCCAACTTTCATTTGCACCTAGTGTGGAAAAAAGTATTGCCGTAGGAATTTTTTTATTAACTTTTAAAGTTAGGGTGGGGTAGGGGGTCGGACCCCAACTTTGGACCAATTTAAAAAAAAATCCGTGCTATACCCCACCTGGATTTTTTAGTCAAGCATGCCTAAGGGTCCCAACTTTCATTTGCACCTAGTGTGGAAAAAAGTATTGCCGTAGGAATTTTTTTATTAACTTTTAAAGTTAGGGTGGGGTAGGGGGTCGGACCCCAACTTTGGACCAATTTAAAAAAAAATCCGTGCTATACCCCACCTGGATTTTTTAGTCAAGCATGCCTAAGGGTCCCAACTTTCATTTGCACCTAGTGTGGAAAAAAGTATTGCCGTAGGAAATTTTTTATTAACTTTTAAAGTTAGGGTGGGGTAGGGGGTCGGACCCCAACTTTGGACCAATTTTTAAAAAAATCCGTGCTATACCCCACCTGGATTTTTTAGTCAAGCATGCCTAAGGGTCCCAACTTTCATTTGCACCTAGTGTGGAAAAAAGTATTGCCGTAGGAAATTTTTTATTAACTTTTAAAGTTAGGGTGGGGTAGGGGGTCGGACCCCAACTTTGGACCAATTTAAAAAAAAATCCGTGCTATACCCCACCTGGATTTTTTAGTCAAGCATGCCTAAGGGTCCCAACTTTCATTTGCACCTAGTGTGGAAAAAAGTATTGCCGTAGGAAATTTTTTATTAACTTTTAAAGTTAGGGTGGGGTAGGGGGTCGGACCCCAACTTTGGACCAATTTTTAAAAAAATCCGTGCTATACCCCACCTGGATTTTTTAGTCAAGCATGCCTAAGGGTCCCAACTTTCATTTGCACCTAGTGTGGAAAAAAGTATTGCCGTAGGAAATTTTTTATTAACTTTTAAAGTTAGGGTGGGGTAGGGGGTCGGACCCCAACTTTGGACCAATTTTTAAAAAAATCCGTGCTATACCCCCACCTGGATTTTTTAGTCAAGCATGCCTAAGGGTCCCAACTTTCATTTGCACCTAGTGTGGAAAAAAGTATTGCCGTAGGAAATTTTTTATTAACTTTTAAAGTTAGGGTGGGGTAGGGGGTCGGACCCCAACTTTGGACCAATTTAAAAAAAAAATCCGTGCTATACCCCACCTGGATTTTTTAGTCAAGCATGCCTAAGGGTCCCAACTTTCATTTGCACCTAGTGTGGAAAAAAGTATTGCCGTAGGAAATTTTTTATTAACTTTTAAAGTTAGGGTGGGGTAGGGGGTCGGACCCCAACTTTGGACCAATTTTTAAAAAAATCCGTGCTATACCCCACCTGGATTTTTTAGTCAAGCATGCCTAAGGGTCCCAACTTTCATTTGCACCTAGTGTGGAAAAAAGTATTGCCGTAGGAAATTTTTTATTAACTTTTAAAGTTAGGGTGGGGTAGGGGGTCGGACCCCAACTTTGGACCAATTTTAAAAAAAATCCGTGCTATACCCCCACCTGGATTTTTTAGTCAAGCATGCCTAAGGGTCCCAACTTTCATTTGCACCTAGTGTGGAAAAAAGTATTGCCGTAGGAAATTTTTTTATTAACTTTTAAAGTTAGGGTGGGGTAGGGGGTCGGACCCCAACTTTGGACCAATTTAAAAAAAAATCCGTGCTATACCCCACCTGGATTTTTTAGTCAAGCATGCCTAAGGGTCCCAACTTTCATTTGCACCTAGTGTGGAAAAAAGTATTGCTGTAGGAATTTTTTTATTAACTTTTAAAGTTAGGGTGGGGTAGGGGGTCGGACCCCAACTTTGGACCAATTTAAAAAAAAATCCGTGCTATACCCCACCTGGATTTTTTAGTCAAGCATGCCTAAGGGTCCCAACTTTCATTTGCACCTAGTGTGGAAAAAAGTATTGCCGTAGGAATTTTTTTATTAACTTTTAAAGTTAGGGTGGGGTAGGGGGTCGGACCCCAACTTTGGACCAATTTAAAAAAAAATCCGTGCTATACCCCACCTGGATTTTTTAGTCAAGCATGCCTAAGGGTCCCAACTTTCATTTGCACCTAGTGTGGAAAAAAGTATTGCCGTAGGAAATTTTTTATTAACTTTTAAAGTTAGGGTGGGGTAGGGGGTCGGACCCCAACTTTGGACCAATTTTTAAAAAAATCCGTGCTATACCCCACCTGGATTTTTTAGTCAAGCATGCCTAAGGGTCCCAACTTTCATTTGCACCTAGTGTGGAAAAAAGTATTGCCGTAGGAAATTTTTTATTAACTTTTAAAGTTAGGGTGGGGTAGGGGGTCGGACCCCAACTTTGGACCAATTTAAAAAAAAATCCGTGCTATACCCCACCTGGATTTTTTAGTCAAGCATGCCTAAGGGTCCCAACTTTCATTTGCACCTAGTGTGGAAAAAAGTATTGCCGTAGGAAATTTTTTATTAACTTTTAAAGTTAGGGTGGGGTAGGGGGTCGGACCCCAACTTTGAACCTATTAAAAAAAAAAGATACTACACCCTGGATGTTCTTTCTCAAGCAAACCTTAGTTCCCCAACTTTCGTTTGTACCTAGTATGGGAAAAAGGACTTTGATGAGGTTAACCACTTTTTTGTCATCGTCGGTTTTACGTGATCGCTCAGATTCAGTCGTATGTTTCAATTGAACAATCACCCTGTCGAGGTATTTGGGTTTTTTTTGCCCATAGAGAACATGCTTTCAACAAGCTCATAAATCATTTTTTCATTTTGATATAGTCAATGAACATATTTTATAGGAGTAACACGACGGGTGTCACATGTGCAGCAGGATTTGCTTACCCTTTAAAAATATCCTTTTTGGCATCTTTCGCCTCTGTTAATCACAAAGTGAGCAGACCCTTACCTAGCAAAGAGAATACTGTAATAAAAAAAGATTACTGCGAATATAACGGTGCCGGATCAAGGAACCTACCAAGATTTTAAAAACCATATGAGATAAATGAAAGTACCAATCATAGTGTACAGAAAGTGTTCAGAGAAATTTTCCCTTGATCCGGATGAATTCCAACTTAGGGCTTGCTATATCAAACGAATTACAGTAGACACGACTACCCAGTAAACATGAATACGTGACTACCTAGCCAGCCTCAATGATAAATGTGTATTGCGTTACTTGCAGTAGAAGGGTTTTTTTAATGATACTAGACTGCGGTAAAACTCGGATTGCAAAATATAAGCTGGAAAAATTAGACACACCCTTTAATTTACTAAGACCACATGTATGAGATTTACACAAAGAATGGTCACCAAATTTTACTGGCCTTTAATTTGTCGAAAACTACATACCTCGGCTGAGGTTTGGATAAACGTACAATCTTTTGTGTTCGATGGATTAATGTTTTCGCAAAGAATATATATCACGCAACAGACTGCCTTGATTAATCAATGGTGTTCCCAGAAAGTAAAAAGTAATTGATTGTGACATCACGTTTCCTGTTAAGGAAATCGATGGAGATATGATAGAAAAAGAAGGGTTACCTAATGATTGTCCACTGGCTCCACAAGCTTTGTAAATGAACGGAGTCAAATCAAGAACCAGTAGCTAATCTTCAGAACAAGACAACATATGTGGTGCATCATGGCACTTAAAGAGATATCTGGCCACGGGGTTGAAACTTAAGAATCTACATAAAGTTATCATGTTTAACCAAAGCCCACGGTTGAAACCTTACATTGACAAGAAAACGAAACTCCAAGCAGAACATATGACAACATTTAAAAAAGAATTCAATAGGATGATGAATTCAAAGTGTTTGCAAAAGCATTGAAAATATCCGGAGCCGTGTTGGTATCCGTAACAACACAAAAGCTTTAAAACTAGCAATCATCCCCAAATTCAAGAAACGGACTATATTTAATGATTTATTGCCTGTAATCCACAGGACACGAACCAAGCTGGTATTTGACAAACCAATCTCCTTACGTCTGGAGATTTTGGACCTGCTAAAACACTTATGACTGATTATGAATAAGACTACCTAAAAAACAAATACGGAACGCGAGCCACGATCTGCTTCACACACAATACTAAGTCTCGTTTGCAATATTCAGACCACAGACATTTACAAATACATATATAAACATGTGCTCAGTGGTACGAGATCTCCAATTACCCGACTGACCATAAATCTAAAGTTTAGACTAAGGTCAATAAGAAAGTTCTTGGAATCTTTAACGAGCCGGCTGGCCAATCTAAGATATTCTCCACGTTGCCCATTGTACCAGAGATAAAGGTAGATATTGCCTCTAAAATGGCCAATAGCACTTATACCTACACCCGTACGAACTTGTCACATTAGTGTGAGGGGTACCTGGTGTGTCACATACTAGTAGTCCAATAACTATTGCCGATTGTCCAAACTTAGATATTCTCCTTGTTGGCCATAGTACCAGAGGTAGAGGGAGACATTACCTCTAAATGAACTTTAGCACTTATACTCTAGACCCGTTGTTTATTCTCCTTCGATATATCATTGGATTTTTGATATTTATCTTACTGGTACAGCGCTCAAAAATCTTATTCAAGTTTATTCACAAAGATCTTGGCCACTGCATTGTACAATGTGTATAACAAAGTGGTTCTCTAGTTAACACCCTGTCGTCATAGCACTTAATGATATAGCAAATTCCGGGCGGTGTGTGCTTCTGGTAGGGTTTGATGTCTGGTTTGCCGTCATTCATTCGGCACCAGTGACTCATGATTTCTGCGGCTGAGATCTCTTTCTGTTCATTGATCTATTTTACAAAGTCTTTGGCTTGATTTCTCTTCGATCCCTCACAATTTTTTGACTTGACGTCTTCAGTGTAGTGGCGATGAAGACATATAAAATATACAGCCGTTCAAGTGACCCATTTAACCCTTTCGCTGCCACGGCAAAATTTCAAAATTCTGCGTTCAGTGCCACGGCTTGTTTTGGAAGTCGTTGCGAAGGTAAAGGAGGCTTTGTGACGTCAACAATAGAAGAAAGTTCTATTGAGAAATGAATGATGGTTTCCATTTCTACAGCATATGATATGGCAATTCCGATATATCCGGAATAATACAATATTGTTACTTGTCAAAATTAATATCTATATATATATAATGTTTATTCAATAACAAATCATTATACCCTCAGAAACATAAATCAAAATAACACGATATATTATAAACATACAATCAATAAAAAAAAAACACCAAGTCTAGCTATATTTGAAATTGTGATGCAATGCAAATTATGCAGAACATGTAGTAGGATAATGAGGGGAAAACTATACTACCTTCCGAAAAATGTATTGATTCATAAAATGCAAACGTCAGATATTTTGAAAAGCCCAATTCACGGCACGGCCACCATACACATTACGAAACCCTTTTGCCACCCGTTTCATACTATGTCAAATATTATCAAGCAAAGAAAACTTTGTTCAGAGGTCCACCCGGTGCAAAATATTATTTTCGCCAGAAACACTTAAGACTATAAAACGCCGAGGTCTTAGAAAATAGACAAGAGTTTCTTGATATTTCATAATATATTTACAAAAACTAACAACTCAGAATATTAACAACAAAAAGTCCAGCTTCCTTCCCTAAAGAGATGCAATCTTGTTTGTCTCTATAAAAGCAATCATTTAATTTTCAAGATGAGGAATTTGAATCAAATTATGGATACTGATTATTTTTTAGGCAAAATTTCGATCGTGGCATTGTCTTTCGGCACGCTGGTGCGCGCAATTTTTTTTTTCTGAATTAAAATAATCTTTAATTTTGTGCCCCTTTTGTGTTCCGGCTTTTTTATTTTAACCAATTGCTCATCCTTGATATTTTCACTAAGAAACCCCGTCCTGCATTTGACCTCAAACATACCCCCCCCCCCCCCCCCCCCCCCCCCCGGAATAAAACTAAAATTGTTACTTACTGAGGAGATGTGGATACATAATTTGGACGGACGGACGGATGCAAACCAAGATTCAGAGTAATAAAATAATTTCATGTCATGAAGCGATAATGGTAAATCTTGTGTTTGGAATGTTACACAATGTAAGAGAATATAAAATGTATATTTTATTAGGAATAAAATAAATATTTGTACCTACACGTAGATAAAAACGGGTACTTATAAGCCCATTAATGATCACACTCTGTGACTCTGTCATAATTTGAGTTTTTATAAGGCAGAGGCTATTTTTCTGGCGTCGCCAAAAAAAGATATATGCTATTTTGCCGGCTCTAGATATTAGTGGAAGCCAATATTGCCAGTAAAAACGATTTTGTTTACAGATACATGTATTTAATTCAAAGAACTGACTATTATTTCAAAAACAAATTTAATTTGAACATTTTTGCTTCTGAAGCTAAGTGATTGATTTTATCTGATTCTAGAAGTAATTTCAACTGCATGTTTTAATTACTATGATTTCCGCATTTTAGAAACATCCGTGATCCAAGATCCAATATTATATTGAACGTATTTGATAATTAGATGTATACAAAAATAAAATGAAATGGGAAAATCACGGTAGGGTGAAGAACCGCCTCTTAAAATCTGAGTTCCAAATTATTATTTTGGCCGGCGGAGTTCTAGTCCAATTACCAAATTGCACCATTTTTTTTGAAAAAAAATATGTTGATGGCCTAGCTGCAGACCGAAAAATAATTAGATTTTGCATTGTAGCGTGAACAAATTTTTATGCTGTCACCTGCTTCATGTAGTTCTATTTCACATGATAGGAAAAAAAATGTTGCTTTCCTTCTCATAAGAAAAAAAAATTATCGGAGGAAGGTTCTGAAACACAATGAAAATCCCAGCCCCCCCCCCCCCAGATAAGAAAATGGTTGTTGCCTAATATAACCTTTTTTTCCTAATTTTTCGAAAAGTGCTTGATTTTTTCTACATTTAAGTGACGTCACAATTAAAAACATGACGTCATTTTTTGGAACTATTGGCATTGCGCTTCCAAAATGTCAGACATTTCCGAAGATTCCGATATTGAAAGTGAAACGGATTCAGATGTTGATCTAGCTCAAGAGATCACAGAATCGGAGAGTAGCGAAGATGAAAATGTGCCGAACCAACGTCCATGGTTTAGAATCTACCACCAGAAATAGATGAAATGCAACAGAACTTTGCCGAGAATGTTGGACTTCAAGACGCTCCTCCAAGGAATTCAAGACCTATATCTTATTTTTTCCTGTTTATGACAATGGATTTCTTAAGACAAATAGTAACAGAAACCAACAGGTACTATCATGTACATATTTTATCGATCCATGCTTTATGTATACATCACCAAGGAATTGATAAACACATTTTTAACATTTTAAAACCGGACATAAGTCGAACATTTGAGCTGCTTATTTGCTTTAAAAAAGTTATTTGGCATTTTATAAATAAGTCGGAAGTTAAGACCCCGGGGGGGTACTACCTATATTTTTTGTGGTACGAGTGTGCCGCAAAACAGGGTCGCTTTTGCATGCCCTGCTGGTTAGAACAGGGTCCCTTTTTCATGTCCTGCTGGTTAGAACAGGGTCGCTTTTTCATGCCCATCTGGTGAGAACAGGGTCTTTTTTAGACAAAGTATTTGTCTAGAACAGGATCTTACATTAATGAATTGTTTGGTGACAGGGTATAAATTTCTGAACTAGTCTAGAACATATAGGTCTCTATCGAGAACAAGGTATACATTTTCTGAGCGTGTCTAGAACAGGTATACATTTTCTGAGCGTGTCTAGAACAGGGTATGTTTTTCAATATTTCTGTTTAGAACAGGGTATGTTTTTCAATGTTTTCTGGTTAGAACAGGGTATGATTTGGCAAGTGCTGTCGGCACAGTTATACCCGAAAGGATAGTCAGTAACACCCCCCCCCCCCCCGGGTTAAGACAATGAGCCCCTAGACGCTCATTTTACACACATGCATGTACGAAGAGACACTACATCATTTACATCACCATTGGCGGATCTATGATCGGCACACCCTCATTCACGCGGTTATAATCTTTACAAGAAAAAAACATTGTGCCTTTTCATCTTTTTTCATGATGTGTTGCCTTATTTCTCAGCAAAACAATAAAAAGTAATCTTAGCGCTAGCTCCTTTTTTCGTGGAGAAAGGGTACATTTTCGTGAGAAAATTATGACCGCTTGCTTCTAAAAAACAAACAGTTTCAATGGAGAAAAAGTAACTTTCGATGGAAAACTTATAAAACCTATTTCTTTGCAGGTATGCAGCAGACTATATTGCTAGTAAAGACAGAATTCAACGATTCTCGCGCCTGCATGACTGGTTCAAAGTTGGGGTTTTAACATTGAGTGATCTGAAAGCGTTTTTAGTGGTTATTCTCAATATGGGTATCATTAAGAAACCGGTTATAACCGAATATTGGAATACAAAGTTTGATAGCCAATCAACAAAATGGTTTAGAGACATGTTTTCAAGGAACCGGTTCCAATTGATTTTGAAGTTTTTTCATATAACTAACAATGATATGATTCCTAACCGTGATGATCCACAGTATTCCCCGACCGGAAAATTTCAATGCTTCGTTGATTTGTTTAATGCCAAATCTAAACGATATTATACACCAAATCAATCCTTAAGCATAGACGAAAGTTTAATAGGGACACGGGGCAGGTCAGTAATGATTCAATATATACCATCAAAGGCAGCGAAATTCGGTGTTAAATTATGGGTGCTTGCTGAATCAATAACGGGATACATTGTTCATCTTAATGTGTATAAAGGAAAGCGTTATGACCCAACCCCTGCCGGAATGTTACAGGGAAGTTACGTAGTAAATTCACTTTTAGACTCGTGCAATTTTTTTAATAAATACTACCTCGTTGTCACAGACAGCTTTTTCACGTCACTTGATTTAGCAAAAGAACTACTGCGGAAAGGGACATTTTTGACTGGAACTTTACGTAAAAATCGTGCCATGCCAAGCTCTATAAAAAACCCGACAATAGATGAAAACGAAGCTAAGTTTTTAAGACAAGGACAGTTATTGCTATGTGCGTATAAGGAAGCTAGGCGTAGGAAACCTGTCCGTCTGTTATCCACTGCATGTAGAGCCGAACTTAATAATAACGGGAAACCAAAAATGATTGAATATTACAACACAAAAATGGGAGGAGTAGATCTAGCTGATCAGCTTGTCAGCGCATATGTCGATGATAGAAAAACTATGAAAGTATGGGAAAAAATTGTATTCAATCTACTACAAAGAATGGTAACAAATGCTTATATACTTTATAAACAAAATAGTGATGCACCACGTCTCTCGAGGTTATCATTTCTGCAAAGTATAATTGAGGATCTCGCACAAGAGCATCTTTTATCACGTCAGCGAAGACTCCCTAATCGTGAACTAAATAATGCGCGCATACGACTCCGTAAGGTCCCCGACGGAAAGGAAAAAGATTGTAGCGGTTGTTCAGACAGAAACGGGTGGAATGGGAGAAAGAGAACGAGAACTGTTTGTGTTAGATGTGGAAATGGACTTCATAAAAAATGCAAACATAATCATGTATGTGTGGAAGAATAATGAATATATCTAAAATTGTGAACTCTATCTATTTATTCGCCATGTATATGCTAATGACTTACCCCCCACCCACCCACACAAAAATCCAAAACAAAAACAGAATCTGTCTGCACTATGTGCAAAAGAAAAAAAATCCAAACACCAAACTTATTGCAAAGCTGTACAAAACATTTGAGTCGTAAATAAAATCATGCAAGTAAAAGAAACAAATGTACTATCGATAGACAAAAGTGTTTCTAAAGAATAGGAAATTGAATGGAAATGGGGAATGTGTATAATAATATAGTATCTGAACCAAAAATTAGCCATACGCTATTTTTGAAATGCAACGCCAAGTGGAAGTGGCAAGTGCGCTCTTAGGTGGCGGGAGATCGACGTCACAATTCTGTATTGATGACGGCGTTGGTAACGTCGCTAAAATAACATCGGCCTAAAATCGGCCCTCTGGCACTGAACGTAGTATGTACAATTGGCCCAAAATCGGCCCTCTGGCATACAATGGGTTAATAACATCTTATTTTGACTTCCGCCCAAGACGACGTACCGACGTCGACAAACGAAAGTACAATAAAAGAGGAACGTAGTTCGCGCTATTTTCGCGACATTATCCGGGCACGCAAAGAAATAAATTATTTAAAAAAAAAATGTTTTCCAGTTACCAATTAATGACTTTAAATCAAATAATTCTCAAAACATGTCCATGGTTACTGCAGAAAGTGAAATTAACTTTAAACAGTCAATATTAGATTTCACTGAATTTAACAAATTATTGTCCGTGTATCCACTTGTGAATTCTTTCATTCGCTCGTACTGATGCTTCTGTCAATCTGTGTGGTTTCCCGCTAACTTTTCGGGAAGTTATACATTGTGTAGAACCTTCTTCGCGTACTGGCGAATACATGGATCCCAATATGTTTGTCTTATCTGAGTTACTGTAGCTAGTACTCCAGAATGTTTCAATGTTTCATGTACATCCAGTACAACCAATTGAGTAAGTGGGGGATCTATAGGTAATAAATAAGGGAATCTAGCAGTCTCTGTCAGTGGTTCGTTGTGAATCCTCCCACCGCAACGAATAGTTCCATTTAAATCAAAAAATAGTCTTAACTGTTTCACGAGTGACAATCTTTTGCTGGTCTGTGACTTCAAGTTGTTGTAATTCACTAGTATCAAGCAGCTGGTCGGTTTTTCTCTGTGATTTTGGAATTTTACAGTTGTCTACAAATCTCAGAATAAAGGCGGTCACTCGGATCGTTTTGTATAAGGTGCTATACCGAGTAATGTTCATAATAATATCAATTCCTGTTTCCTTTAGACTGTTCCTTTCTTCTGTTGGTGTGTTGTCCTTGTTGTCGTTTTCTACGAAGGATAATTATACGGTACTACTTGTGAGTTCCATGTCGGCCATTTTTTCTCATCTGTTAGCCATTCGGGTCCGTTAAACAAGAGTGTGTTCTATAAAAACTGTTCCGCAGTCAGTCCTTGAGTCAGTAAGTCTGCTGGATTCTCTTTAGTTGGACAATATCTCCATTCATCCTGTGCAGTCAAATTTTTTATCTCATCAATTCTTTTCTGAACGAATCGTTTTAACTGTCTCGACGTATTCAACCAGTGTAGAACAATTTGGCTGTCGACCAAAATACCACTTTGTTGCTAGGTAGGGTAGTCCTGATGTGGCTAGCGAGGCGAGCGCCGATAAGTGCTTCCATTAGTTCTAGTTGTGGAAGAGTCAACTTTTTTAGTGGTGCTACGCGATTCTTCGCCATTACTACTGCTAAATTACTTTCATCACTAATATATACTACTGCTCAATATGCGCCCATACTTGCATCGACGAAAACATGTAGTTCATTGTGGTCCATGTTGACTGACGAGCTTGTGAAATAGTGTCTCAGTTCTGCAGTTGTTGTGATCTTTAAATATTTAGCAAGTTTTATCCATAGATGTTGTAGTTCCCACGGTAGAGGTTTGTCCCAGTCCATTTTCTGTCTCCATAAATCTTGCATTAGTAGTTTGGCTCACACAGTAATAGGACTTAACGGATCGTAAATCCCTGAAGACTGGCTAAGAATCTCCCGCTTTGTGATATTCCCTATTTCCTGGTTCAATTTTACTTCCGGACTAGTTTGTCTGTTGTTGTATCCCAACGTAGTCCAAGTATTTTCGTTTTGGTGTCTTTGTCCAGTACATTTTCAGCTTGTGCAAGTTTTCGGGAGATGGTTACTACTTGATGTCCATGAGCGAAGATTAAACCCAGCTTCTGACATTAACGATCTTGCTTCACGGAAGTATTTAAGAGCTTTCATCTCATTTTTAAGGCTTGACAAAATGTTATCAACAAACAAATCCTTCTTCATGGTAAACACAGTTTCCGTTTTGTATTCATCTAAGTGCTTCAGTAATGCTGCATTTAAGATAAATGGAGAGCATTTGGTGCCATATAATACAGATTTAAACCTGTAAGTAGTCAGCTGGCTAGTTTGATTATTCAGATCCATATGAAGCGTGTTACATCTCTGTCACTGTTGTCTAGGCCAACATGTAGAAAGGCGTTCTCAATATCTGTGCTCACTCCAATTTTGTTGAGTCGAAATCTCATCAGAATTTTTGTTAGATCATTAAGTAAGTCGTTTAAGCTGGCATGGTTTTGCGATTGTTTGCAGCTTCAATCGTATACTATTCTAATGGGTGTGGTAGCTGATTCCTTTCTTACAGCATGGTGTGGAATGTGATGAGTTTTGACTGGAATTGTGTCTTAATTTACCTTTTCGATGAATCCTCTTTTCTCCTGCTCTTTAATAATATCCCCATATCTGTGTAGTAACTCTAGTTCCCGACAAAGTCTTCTGATTGGGCTCTCTGTTCCCGATTTAACGATATAAAAGTTTGATGGAAAGTCAAGGTGTTCATGTTTCCATGGCAATTTGGCCTGGTACTGTTCGTTTTCAAATCATTTAAGACTGTTTTCAATTCTTTTCTCCTCCATATGATGACTTGATGATGTTCAAAAGGACGGGAAAAATTGATGAAGTCCTGTTATCGCTAACTGGTCCTTACAATAAAAAACCAATTTTGGAGCTAATTGCTGTGAGTCAATCACCTCTTATCACCTTAATCTATACTATCTTACAGTAAAAGTCTGCTCCTATCAGCAACGAAATTTCAAACTGTTCATGTGAAGTCAGTGGATACGCAAATTTAAGACTTCTCAAATACGGCAGATTTCTCACGTTACGTGTCATGTTGGTCTGCATAGGAACGTATATGGTTGGAACAATCAGTGCGTGAATTGGTATATTCTCTCCAGAATCGGTCTGTATATCAATGGTTGCAGATTCAAGTTGACGTACATTGTTACTCACATCTCGAAATGCAGTAAGTTGAACTGTTTCTTTTCCTGTGGCGTTAACATTCACTTTCCTGGCTAAACTCTCAGTTATGAAGGAACGATGAGCACCCTCGTGAAATAAAATGTTTGTTTCTGCGTAAATGTGTTCAAAATGTACTGGTGCTATTGCGGTTTTCAACAAAACATTCGAGTGTAGTTTAACTTTAGATGACGTGTGCATTACAACTGATACGGCTTTCTCTCCGTTTTGACCTTCCGTCTTTACTGACTGTGACTTCTGTCCAGTTACAAATCGACCTTCACACAGGATTGTATGCTTCTTGTTGCATTTTCGGCATTTATTCTGTGAATTACATTCTTTGGCGAGAAGCGATCCAAGGCAATAAAAACATAGCTTCTTACGTTTTACTACGGCAACTCTGGCGCTGGGGTCTTTTACCTTTATACAATCATTAGAATCATTAGAATGGTGTGTTCCGTCACAAAATACGCAAACATGTGTCTCTTTTGTCATTTTTGTCTGTTTATGGTCATAATGAGATTGTTGTCTCGACTTCGCTCCAGAAAAACAAGTAGCTGTCATGCTATTAACTCTGTAATCTGTAGTCTGGCCTACTTCTAGAATGCTGATTTTTTTTACAATCGATTTGCGGAATTCAATCAAAGAAATATTGTCGCTGCCATGTTCTCGTGCGATATTTTTGCGAATTTCAGGTGGAAGTTTTCCATGTACAGGGCTCCGTAAATCTCTTGTTCCTGGCCTTTTGATTCTAGCCCCCGAACATACGCTTCAAGATTGTCTCCATAACTTGTCAGGCATTGTGAACTGTTGTTAGGAATCGGCATTTCCATTAACGCTATCATGTAGGTATGAATTATCTTATGGGGCTGTCCAAAACTCTCTTTGAGTAAATTGATTGCTGTGGTGTAATTTGCATTTGTCAGTGCGAAACCTTCAATTGTTTGGGCGACGTGACCATGGAGTCGGGCCTTCTGGTAACTAAATTTCTGTATCTCGGTCAAATTACTGTTTAAATGGATAGTTGATTCATACGAATCCTAAAAGGTTTGCCATTGTAAAATGTCCCCATCAAAGTGCGGTAAATCTAGTTTCGATAATCTGTGGTTTTGACTGCTATTTGATACCGAAGAAAAGCCTTGGTTGTACAAATTACTTGTAGACTGCAAGTCACGATGGGTATTTAGCATGGAGCGGAAATCATCAAAATGTGTTTGTTGTACATTTATTCCATTTCCATTGCTGTGTATGACATTGTCATTGATAAGCGATGAATTCGTCGGGTAAGTTGGCGTAAAACTGTTTGCATTTGGATCTAAAGACGTTGATGCGACTCTTACATTTTGAGACAGGGAATCAGTGTGTGACAGTTTTTTTCGAATTTTGTCTAAGTCCGAATTCTTTCAATGTCCTCGAATTTCTTTAGTTACCGTGTCACTTGTCCTCTGTGTCCTGCCCGTACTGCTTTCAACTTCGAATCCATTATTTCCAACAGTCACGGCACCAAAATGCAGTGGCGGTAGGAGACATGTAAAATATACAGTCGTTCAAGTTTACCATTTGATAACATCTTATTTCGACTTCTGCCCAAGCCGACATCATTGACGTACCGACGTCGACAAACGAAAGTACAATAAAAGAGGAACGTAGTTTGCGCTATTGACACTCAGGAAAGCAGTCAAATTCTGCGTACACTACGAAATAATGGAACCTTCATTGTTCTTATGTGGTTTTTAAAATCTTCTTAAGCCCTTTGATCCGGCATCTTTACATTCACAGTTATCTTGTTATTATCTTACTCTTTTTGCTGGGATAGGGTCACTTTGGAAGTGATTAAAAGAGAGGCGAAAGATACCAAAGAGACATTTAAACTCACAAGTCGAAAACAAACTGTCAATGCCATGGCAAAAAACAAAGCACGACGAAAAAAAAAAACAAGTACACAAAGCAATGTGTCAATCCGTCTTTCTCAATCGTCAACAAGTCCACATTCAGTTCTCTTTTCGCAGTGTCCGATATCATCAGTGGGTAGATCCTTTTCTTTTCTAAACACTTCAAGTTGATGAATATATTTGGATTGTTTTTCTCAAACTTGGTAATGTTCTTGAGATTCACTGGGAAATCAATCCTTTCAACGTTAACTCATCTCCCATCGCTGGTACTTGTTCGCCCGGCCGTGACTCCAAGTCTAAACCTCCTGATTGCACCTGTGCTAGTTCCCAATTCACATATAATCCTGCTGGCCACGTTATTACCGGAGACCTCAACATTGTCAATAACACTTCCCTGCGAAATTTGTTAACCAAAGGTCCGAAATATCGTGAGCCTAAATCTATCAATTGGAAATACAACTTCAAAATACTGATGGATTCAGTCGAGGATTATGCCAGGCAATGGGCTAAACGCGAGAAAGAAGACGTAGATACTCTTTCCGAATGGATTAAGGCTGTGAGGTCGTTGAAACAAATCCGATTTAAGAAACTAAATGGGTCTATCAATACCCACGCTACGTCAATTTTTAAAGACCAAATCTTGCAAAACACATGTCCTACCTCCATGACAAATATGTTGTTGTCCCCGCAGATAAAGCCCCAAACAACATCGTTTTTGTGTGTAAATATCATTACATAAACTGCTTGATAAATGAATTAGGTATTGACAATTCATTTGGAAACTCAACATATACCCTCACGACACATACCAAAGAGGAATTCCTGGATAATCATAGGTCTGTTCTATGTTCTTTTGGAATTTCAACCAAAGATGAAGAACTGGATCTTCCATCACTTTATTGGATACCTAAACTACATAAGTGTCCTTACAAACAACGGTATATTGATGGGTCTTCTAAATTATTAACATCTATTTTATCAGCAATCAAAGCTGGACTCCAAAGTTATTGTGAAACTGCCTATTCTAGAGGTGGCGTGAATCAGATGTGGATACTAAAAAATTCCAAAGATCGTTTAGAGTACATACAATCTAAGACTTTCTCATCTTGCAATAGTATTAAAACATTTGACTTTTCTACACTTTACACAAGTATTCCCCATTCTAAACTAAAAGACAAATTGAAAGAGTTGGTATTACTAAGTTTCATTAAAAAGAATGGCGAACGTAGATACAAGTATCTTGTCTTGGGGAGGGATAAATCCTACTTTGTATAGAATCACTCTGATTCAAACAAAATATTCTCTGAAACTGACATTATCAAGATGCTTGATTTCTTGATTGACAACATATTTGTTACGTTTGAAGGACGTGTTTTCCAACAGACTGTCGGAATTCCAATGGAAACCAATTGTGTCCCTCTTCTTGCCGACTTGTTTCTTTATTATTATGAGGCTGACTTCATACAGGAACTTCTTAGGAAGAAAGATAAAAAGTTAGCAATATCCTTTAACTTTACGTTCCGCTATATAGATGATGTTCTCTCACTAAATAATACAAAATGTGGTGACTTTGTTGAACGAATTTATCTCATCGAACTAGAGATAAAGGATACTACAGATACAGTTAAGTCTGCCTCATATCTTGACTTACATCTAGAAATTGACAATGAGGGTTGGTTGAAACAAAACTTTACGACAAAAGAGATGATTTCAGCTTCCTAATTGTGAACTTTCCATTTCTATGTAGCAGCATTCCAGCAGCGCCTGCATACGGAGTATATATCTCCCAATTGATACGATATTCCCGGGCTTGTATTTCCTATCATGATTTCCTTGATAGAGGATTGCTGCTCACAAGGGAGCTATTAAACCAAGAGTTCCAAATGGTGAAGTTCCCTTCGTAAATTTTACGGACGCCAACACGAGTTGGTTGACCGTTATGGAATAACCGTCTCACAGATGATATCGGATATGTTCCTTATGTCGTAACTACAATACCCTTCCCTTTTCACGAATGTGACCTACTGAATTAGACTACTTACCGGATTTGTAATAACATAAGCAACACGACGGGTGCCACATGTGGAGCAGGATCTGCTTACCCTTCCGGAGCACCTGAGATCACCCCAGTTTTTGGTGGGGTTCGTGTTGCTTAGTCTTTAGTTTTCTATGTTGTGTCATCTGTACTATTATTTGTCTGTTTGTTTGTTTTATTTTTGGCCATGGCGTTGTCAGTTTGTTTTCGATCTATGAGTTTGACTGTCCCTCTGGTATCTTTCGTCCCTCTTTTAAGGTCTACCATTCGTGGTGTATTGATGCCAAAACATTGCTCGTCCTGGTTCTTCCCATCCATGATCGCTTTATTGTCTGCCAGCCAATTATGTAAGACCTAGTATTGAGATCCGGCAATGAATCTATATTTGCCGATATCAAATTTTATACTAATCACCTCTTTCAGTGCCTCATCATTTATATCATATGTCCAACTGGCAAATTTCTCTCCAAAGTTTTTATACATCGTTTTCAACATATCTTCAAAGTTGGTAGCCTTTGTGAATACTTTGTCCAGCAATGCATAATTACTAAGCTTCTTCTTCTTCCTTCTTATCACCAACCATCTTTTCAATCATACAATGTAAAATCACATAATCCATCTAGACTGTGAGTTTAATTATCCTTGAGGCAAATAACCCATCCAAGGTTTTTTCCTAGGGTTTCCTACTTCTCTTACGATTGTTCCTTGTTTCTACTGGTTTCTCCACAACACTTTTTAACAAAGCAGTCTTTTTCATTCCACTAACACCCTTCATTCTCTGTTTCCGGGTCCACCTTTAAAGTTCCCTGTATGTCTTTTCCTTACCTTTCCTTTTTGTCCGTTTTGTTTGAATCAGTTTAATTATATGAGCTTTTTCTAATCTTTTAATTTTTTCAAGCAGTTGATTCCTTGCAATAACTGTTTTACTATTTCAACATCCAACATCCTCCTTTTTTTAATGCCATTTCGCTATTGTATATCTTTTTATCATCCTTCTAAACAATTGTTTTTATCATTTCAAAGTTTATTTAATAATTTGTTTATACCCTACCCCGATACTAGTTACTTATCAACAAGGAGGGAAAATAAGCCTATTATGATTTAGGGTTTATTTGTAAACCGTTACTTTTAACATAGGTTCCCATCAATTCATTTTCTTTTTTTTCTAGTCTAGTGAAAGCCCAGATTGTATTAATTTTCAGTTCTTCTATTCCTAAGAATAAAAAACTTTTTACATCCAATTCTGTAATTCCTGTGATTTTAAATATCACATTTTCTGGTATTTTTTTTCCCTTTTTATAGCTTAATGATTCGTTTTCATTTAGATCATCAGTGTAAATACAATCTCCCTCACTTTCCATTTTATTTTTTAATGCCATGTCTTTATTGTATTTCTCATTTTTATCAATCTCATGCCAGGTCAATTGTTCTTTCGAACTAGACTATTATTTGTAACGGTTAAGGGTTAATGTTTCGGGTTTATATTTTAAAACCCAGTGCTATGTTTTTGTGCAGCAACACTGTCAATTATATAATACTGACCTAATGTTTTCTGGAACAAAATACCCAGGGGGAAAAACCCTCGATAGATCTCACCACAGATCCAATATCGAGGTCTGATAATACTTACCTCCTTCCTATGGTCTAAATCTAATTCGAAAAAGATCCCAACTGCAGTGCTTTTATCCTGACTATACCCTATGAAAGATAGACTTAAGGTTTTACCGACCATAAGGCCAAGATATGTTTACTAACAGAAGATCCACATCATAGGCTACAAATCGGGGTCTGAGATTACTGACCCCTTACCATCACTTAATTAAAAAGATTCTTACGACAATATTTTGATCCGCACATGATGCAAATTAAAAATGTCAAACCGCCAATTCAAAATCCCATCTATTCAACCAATTTTTTCCATTTTCACAGCTTTCGCAATATTTTACCTCAAGATTAACTTCATGGAAACCAGTTATATCTTGAATTGTACATGTATCACCTTTCTACATGCTAATTTTCAACCCATGTTCAACTCATCCAGCAGCGCCTGCATACGGCGTATATATCTAAAAGTTGATACGATATTCCAGGGCTTGTATTTCCTGTCATGATTTCCTTGATAGAGGGTTGCTGCTCATAAGGAAACTTCTAAACCAAGAGTTCCAAGTGGTGAAGTTGAAGTCATTCCTTCGTAAATTTTACAGACGCCATCACGTGTTGGTTGACCGTTATGGAATATCCGATTCACAGATCATAACCGATAACGGATATGTTCCGATTGTCGTAACTACAATCCCGTCCTCCCTTTTCCCGAATATGATCTACCGAATTAGACTTATTACTGGGTACCAACATGAGCAACACGACGGGTGCCACATATGGAGCAGTATCTGCTTACCCTTCCGGAGCTCCTGAGATCACCCCCAGTTTTTGGTGGGGTTTTGTTGGTTAGTCTTTAGTTTTCTATGTTGTGTTTTGTGTACTGTTGCTTCTGTTTGTCTTTTTCTTTTTTAGCCATGGCGTTGTCAGTTTATTTTGACTTATGAGTTTGAATGTCCCTTTCGCCTCTCTTTAAAGTCTTGTAGTAAAATACCAACGTTCCGAAGGTAACTACTACTGTCAATAACCCCTGGTTTTCAGGACATCTTGAATAAGTGTACTATGGACCGCATTAATCCCCAATTTTTAATGCAAGCTTATGGACAAGTAAATTTTGGCTCAATATATTTTTTTTCTTTCATCAACAGTATTATTTCTGCAAATTTTTTGGTCAGTTTAAGTAAACAATGACATCAAAAGCACTATTTTTAGTCAAGAAATGGGCTACTTTTACGTTCTAGATTGGAGTGAGTGAATTTTAGGTCTGACACCTAAAGGCAATGACTTCAGGTTTCCTAGACTAAAATGTCCCGGTATGAGGACTCACGCAAGGATTACCTTATATGTTGAATATGGGGGTCTGATATAACAGACCCCTTAGCTACTCTAAATCTAACTCCATACGCCAATGCTTTTATCCACACTAGTAACAAAATCAAACCAGTGACCTACGGTTTCTTGAGTCAAATTGCACATTTTGACACAACTCTTGGAAGGTCAACAACACATTTCTATTATCGAGTTCTGACGTTACTGACCTCTGTAGGTTGATATGAATTATCATTGACAATTATGGTCATAATTATAAATTAACAAACTTTAAACTTTTATAAAAAAGGATTTTCTACCTCAGGAATAGGCTACCTTATAAATTAGCTGGATTTGCAAAACCTTTCGGAATTGTTTGGTCCTCAAAGCTCTTCAACTTTGTACTTTAATTTACCATTTTAAACTTTTTGATTTTGAGCGTCACTAACGAGTCTTTTGTAGACGAAACGCGGGTCTGGCGTACAAAATTCTAATCATGGTATCTATGATAAGTTTTTTTCACAGACTGAATTTAATCTGTGAAAAGATTCCTATGTCGATAATTTTATTTGCACTAGGCGCATATGAAAGACAGAGGCCAAATATTTATTGGACTAAAAGGCCCAGGCGAGACAACTCAAGGAAGGTCTACAGCATTGGTTCCAAACCGTGGTATGAAATACCTGACCCCATACCTACCCTAATTTTTACCCCCCCCCCCCCCTAAAAAAATCGATCCTATAAGGCTTTTTATTCACAAAAGGTACAAATAAAAGCTAGTGGCCTATAGTTTTCTAGATCAAATTTTCTAGTGGGATACCTTTTACACCTTAGATGCAAATGAAAGGCAGTGGTTTATTGATTATTTAATCAAGATGCCCAGATAGGATACTTCACGGAATGTCTAAACCTTAACCATATATAATATATAGAACATAGGATATCGGAATTACATAACTGACCCTATCAACCATATTTTCATTCGTAAAAGAAGAATCAATACGACAATGCTTTTATCTGCACTATAATGTTCAAATACAATCCAATAGCCCTATATTTCCTGGACCAAAAGGCTCAAGGGTGACAATTCACAGAAGGTCTATACCATGGGTCCAATATCAAGGTATGACTTATCCAACCTAAATCTAACTCATAAACAAATCCTTATGACCATACTTTTATTTGATCTCCACAAGGTATAAATGCAAACGAGAGGCCTAAGGTTTCCTGGACAAAGGCCCAGGTAAGAAAACTCACCGAAGGTCTTCACCACATGCCCAATATCGGGGTCTTACATTACTGACCCCCGTCACTCGCCCTAAATTTAATTTGGAAAAAACCTCTGAAATTATTTGATATGCACTAGATTCCAATCAAAGGCAGTGAACTTTTATTTCCTGATTCAAAATGCCCAAACAACTCACGGAAAAGGTCTACACCATACATAGGCCTAGTTTGGACAATCCAGGAATGTCCAATATCGGGGTCTGACATTACAGACAAACTGCACTTGGCCTAAATTTGAATCGTTCCCTATAGCAATTCTTGTTTCGCACTATGTACAAATAAAAGTCAGTGACCTAATGAGGTCCTATATCGGGATCTGACATTGTGCCTCTTCCCTTTTATTTCTCTACGGCAATTCATTATCTGCACGAGGCCAAAGGCATCCTTGCCGAAAAATCCCTGGTGGTACAACCAACGGAAAGTCTTCTACATAGGTCAATGTCTGACATAAATAACCCCCTAACCACCCTAAATTTACCCCGTAAAAATAGGTCACAGTCTTTTTGACTAAATGTTGCTGAAAAATGAATGATTTCCAATGTCTTGAAAAATGAGAGAAAAATCCCCAAAAAAATCAATAATAGCTTCAATATATGTACAAACGTCCTGCAAAGTTTCAGGAGACTAGCTTGAAAATTGTAGGACGAGATAATTACACAAAACTTGTACCCTCTTTCAATTTGCTGAAAACTTTACTAAGTTCCCAAGTCTGGAAAAAATGAGCCGGCTGGCCAATCTAAGACATTCTCCACATTTCCCATGGTACCAGAGATAGAGGTAGGCATTGCCTCTAAAATGGTCAATAGCACTTCTGCCCTAGACCCGTACGAATTTGTCACCATAGGGTGAGGAGTACCTGGTGTGTCACATATTCCAAATAACTATTGCGACTGGCCAAACTTAGACATTCTCCACGTTGGCAATGGTAGCAAAGGTAGAACGAGATATTGCCTCTAAAATCGTCTTTAGCACGTATGATCTAGTCCCGTACGAGTTTGTCAGCATAGGGCTGTGGGTACCTAATATGCAACATAGTTAAAAATAACTATTTTCAGTATGCCAAACTAAGAGATTCACCACGTTGGCCATGATACCAAAGGAAGTGGAAGAGGTATAGGTAGACATTGCCTCTTAAATGCCCTTAAGCACTTATTCCCTAGACATATACGAGTTTGTCAGCATCAGGTAAAAGGGAGGTACAAGAAATGTCACACAGTCTAACTTAAGTATTGCAAGAAGGCCAAACTAAAAGATTCTCCACGTTGGCCATTGTATCATTCAATACTGTTTTATCTAAAATTCAATACTGCAAAAGGCAAAGGGTGACATTGCTTCTTAGATGATCTATATCACTTATGCCCTAGACCCGTACAAGCTTGTCAGCATAGGGTTGGGGGTACCTGGTATGTCACATAGTCCGACTTGTCTATGACCGGCTGGCCAAACTAAGATATTCTCTAAGTTGGTAATGATACCAGAGGTAGAAGAAGACATTTCCTCAAAAAAGGCTCATAGCACTGATGCCCTATACCCGAACACTTTTATCAGCATATGGTGAAAAAAGAGGGGGTACCTGCTATATAACACATAGTCCATCTTGACTATCGAAGGCCGACCAAACTAAGAAATTCTCAAAGTTGGCCTTTGTACCAGAGGTACAGGTAGACATTGCCTCTAAAATGGCCCTTCCCACTTATGTCTTAGACCCGTATGAGTTTGTCAACAAACTAGAGTGAGCCAGCTGGCAAAAATAAAAGATTCTCCACTTTGGCCATGGTACTAGAAGTAGAGTCATACATTGCCTCTAATATGGCCAATAGCACTTATGCCCTAGACCCGAACGATTTTGTCAGCATATGGTTATGAGGGGGATACTGGTATGTCACGTAGTCAAACTTAACTATTTCGGGATGGCCAAGACACGTTGGCAATGGAACCAGACGTAGAAGTAGAAATTGCCTCTAAATTGGCTTTTAGCACTTATGCCCCTAAATAATAACCCATACGAGCCTGTCAGCATAAGGTGAGGGATGAGGTGAATTAGGGTACCATGTATGTTACATATTCCGAGTAAACTAGTGCCGGGTGGCCAAACTAAGAGATTCACTTCGTTGGCCATGATATCAGAGGAAGAAGAAGACAGTGCTTCTTAAATGGCTCATAGCACTGAAGCACTATGACCATACAATTTACAAGCATATCGTGAAAAGGGGAGAGGGTGGGGGTGGCGGGGGTTACCTGCCATATATCACATAGACCAACTTAACTATTGCCGGCTGGCCAAAACAAGAAATTCTCCACGTTGGCTATGGTACTAGAGATATAGGTAGACATTGCCTCTAAAATGGTTCTGATCACTAATGCCCTAAACCTGTATGAGTTTGTCAGCATCGGATGGGGCGAACTTGTTATATCTCATAGTCCGATTTAACTATTGGCGGATGGCCAATCTAAAAGATACTCCACGTTGGCCATGGTACCATACAATAATTTATTCTCTAAAATCAATACTACCAGAGGTGGATGGTGACATTGCCTCAAAAATGGTCTATAACACTTATGCCCTAGACCCATACAAGTTTGTCAGCAT
This sequence comes from Mytilus californianus, assembly GCF_021869535.1. NCBI lineage: Eukaryota > Metazoa > Mollusca > Bivalvia > Mytilida > Mytilidae > Mytilus > Mytilus californianus. Next base: position 38,456,287 of record NW_026262581.1, read on the forward strand.
AGGGTGGGGGGTACATGTAGCTGGTATATCACATAGTCTAACTTACATATTGCCTGTTGGCCAAACTAAGAAATTCTCCACGTTGTCCGTGATACAAGAGGTAGAAGACATTGCCTCTAAAATGTCCTTTACCACTTATGCCCTTGACCCGTACGAGTTTGTAAGCATCGGGTGGGGGAACTTGGTATGTAACATAGTCCGACTTAACTATTGCCGGATGGCCAAACTAAAAGATTTTACATGTTGGCCATGATACAAAAGGTAGAGGCATTGCCTCTAAAATGGCCTTTAGCACTTATGCCCTCGACCTAAACGAGCTTGGCAGCATTTGGTGAACAGGGGGAGGCGTTGTACCTAGTATGTCACATAGTGTGACTTAACTATTGCCTGCTAGCCAAACTAAGGGATTATCCACGTTAGCCATTGTACCAAAGGAAGAAGTAGATATTGCCTCTAAATGGCTCTTAGAGCACTTACGCCCTAGACCCGTATAAGTTTGTCAGAATAGGGTTTGGGGTTCTTGCATTTCACATATTCCGACTTAACTATTACCGGCTTGGCATAATAAGAGATTCTCCACAGTGGCCATGATACAAGATGTAGAAGAAGATATTGCCTCTAAAATGGCCCTGAGTACTTATGCCCTTGACCCATACGAGCTTGTCAGCATGGGGTGAAGGGTGAGGGGGTGTACCTGGTATGTTAACTTGCGAACTTGTTATATCTCATAGTCAGACTTAACTATTGCCGCCTGGCCAAACAGAGATTCTCCAAGTTAGCCATGGTACCATAGGTAGTGGTAGATATTACTTCTTAAATAGCTTGTTGCACTCATGTCCTAGACCTGTTCGAGTTTGTCAGCATAGAGTAAAAAGGGGGGAACCTGGAATATCACATAGTCCAATTTAACTATCAAACTAAGAGATTGTTCACGTCAACCATGATACCAGATGTGGAGGTATACATTGCCTCTAAAGGGGCTCGTAGTATTGATGCTCTAGACCCGTACGCGAACGAGTTTTCAGCATAGGGTTTGGGGTACCTGGTATGTCTCATTGTCGAACTTTACTATTATCTGTTGGCCAAACTAAGAGATCACAATGTTTGCCATGATACCAAAGGTAGATGGTGACATTGCCTCTAAAGTCGCTCAGAGCACTAGTACTTATGACCTAGACCCGTGCGAGCTTGTCAGCATTTTGGGATTGGGGTGGTGGGTGGGAAGGGGGGTCGTTGTATCCTGGTTTATTACATAGTTCACTTAACAATTGCCGGCTTGCCAAACTAAGAAATTCTCCACGTTAGCCATAGTACCACAGGTTTAGATACGCGTTGCATCTTAAATGGCTCTGAGCACTTTTGCCCTAGACAATTATAAGTTTGTCAGCATATTTCAGTGAGCCAGCTGCCCAAACTTAAAGGTTATCAACTTTGGGCCATGATACCAGAAGTAGAGACAGACATTACCTCTAAAATAGCACTTAACAATTATGCCCTAGATCTGTAGGCAGATTGTCAGCATAGGGTTAAATGGGGTATACCTGGTATGTCACATAGTCTAACTTCACTACTGTCGGCTGGTCAAACCTATATATTATTCGCGTTGGCCATGATACAAGAGGTAGAAGAAGAAATTGCCTCTAAAATGGCCATTATGACTTATGCCCTTGACCCGTTAGACCTTTTCAGCATTGGGTGAAGGATGGGTCGGGGGTACCTGGTATGTCATACTCTCATTTAACTATTGCTGGCAAGCCCAACTAATTGTATCAGCATAGGGCGAGGGAGTCGGGGTACCGGGTATTTCACATAGTCCGACTTAACTATTGCCGGCTGGCAACACTAAGAGATTCACCACGTTGGCCATGGTACAAGAGGAAGAAGAAGACATTGCCTATAACATGGCTCTGAGCGCTTATGCCCTTGACCCATACGAGCTTGTCAATATTGGGCGAAGGGCCGGTTGTACCTGGAATGTCACATAGTCTGACTTTACTTTTTCCGCCTGGCCAAACTAAGATATTCTCCATATTAGCCATGATACCAGAGGTAGTGGTAGATATTTCCTCTGAAATGAATCATAGTACTAATGTCGTAGACTCGTACGAGTTCGTCAGCATGGGATAAAAAGGGGGCACCTTATATGTAACATAGTCCAATTTAACTATTACCGGCAGGTCAAACTAAAAGATTATTCACGTTGACCATGATACCAGAAGTAGAGGCATGAATGGCCTCAAAAATGGCCTATAGCACTTATGGCCTAGAGCCGTACGAGTTTTCAGCATAGCGTTAGGGGGACCTGGTATGTCTTATTGTCCAACTTAACTATTGCCGGCTGATCAAAATAAGACATTCTTCACGTTGGCCTTGGTACCAGAGGTAGAGGTAGATATTGCCTCTGAAATGCATCATAGTACTTATGTCCTAGACTCGTACGAGTTCGTCATCATTGGATAAAAAGGGACACCTAATATGTAACATAGTCCAATTTAACTATTGCCGGCTTGTCAAACTAAAAGATTATTCACGTTGACCATGATACCAGAAGTAGATGTATGCATTGCCTCTAAAATGGCCTATAGCACTGATGGCCTAGAGCCGTACGAGTTTTCAGTATTGGGTTCGGGGGACCTCTCATTGTCCAACTTTAAAATGGCCCATTGCACTTATGCTTTAGACCCGTACGTATTTGTTAGCATGTGTGGTGGCGGAGGGGGTGGGGGCTTCTTGCATCCTGATATGTCACATAGTCCAACTTCACTACTGTCGGCTGGCCAAACTTAGATATTATACACGTTGTCCATGATACAAGAATTAGAAGAAGACATTGCCTCTAAAATGGCCCTTATGACTTATGCCCTTGACCCTTAAGACCTTGTCAGCATTGGGCGAAGGATGGGGTTGGGGTACCTGGTATGCTATACTCTCACTTAACTATTGCTGGCAAGTCAACCTAATTGTGTCAGCATAGGGCGAGGGAGTCGGTGTACCGGATATGTCACATAGTTCGACTTAACTATTGCCGGCTGGCCACACTAAGAGATTCACCACGTTGGCCATGAAACAAGAAGAAGATGAAGACATTGCCTCTAACATGGCTCTGAGCACTTATACCCTTGACCCATACGAGCTTGTCATTACTTAACGAAGGGTGTGTTGCTTTAGACCCGTACGAGTTTGTTAGCATGTGTGGTGGTGGGGGGGGGGGGGGGCTCCTAGTATCCTGATATGTCACATAGTCCAACTTCACTTCTGTCGGCTGGCCAAACCTAGATATTATTCCTGTTGGTACCAGTTGTTGCCTCTAAAGTGGCTCATAGAACCTATGCCCTAAATCCGTACCAGTTTGTCAGCATAGGGTAGGGGTACCTGGTCTTATCTTTTAGTCTGAGCTGTTAAATATGGTCGAAAACGATTGTTTATAATAGGAGTACTGTATAATTGTGAAAGTGATTTAAAACCAGTAAAAAATGTCACGTCGGCATGTAAGAGAATTTAATAACAACCATTTTGTAATTCTATATGGAACGTGTCTTTACCGAGAAACATCTGTAGATTGTATTTATGGTTCAGCTTAATGTTTTTATATAAAAGGCTATTCATTGATGTTTCAATTGGCATTTTATATAATTTACCGAAAAAATATTTGTAATTGTCGGTTCTCCGTAAGCGTTCCCCTTTTATAATTGATTAAGAAAACGCAAACCTTTAAGAAGACACACATAGTGTTCAGATTTTATTGTTATTTATAGCAATATCAAATATAAACAGCAAACATGATCTTATCCTAATAAACGATATTTCCTTACAACGCTTAATCGAACCCAGGTCATCTCATGAATATTATCGCAGGCTCATAAATATTATTGCAGATTGGATAGAAAGTTGCCGACTGTTATCGCCGACTAGCTTCACAATAGTCATTTTTGGGGCCGGCAAAGCCGCGCGAAAATTTACTTTCGATTTCGTACACAATAGTTCTTTATTTTGGATAGAATATTCATTTCATCCTGTTTTCGACAAGATGGGTTATGTTTAGTTCTCACTTTGTCTATGACAGCTTATTCATTTCATTGCTTACATTCAGTTCTAACTAGCTAAAATTCATCAACCAAATTCAAAGTAAATAGTAATCACTTCCTTCTCATATCATTTGTGGATAACTGTTCATTGTGTTTCGGAAGCTGAAAAAGAGTTATTCGAACTTCATGAATATTCACAATGAGTCTCATGAAATAGGCATAAAATAAAACTGAAATTAGCTTAATTATATATAATTTCTGTAACTGTTTGTTACATGATCATTAATATTTAATGAATAAATGCTTGACACCTTATGATACAAGTATTTGTATTTTTACGCATCAAAGAAGACTTAATATTTTAATTATTCTAAAGTAGTAAGTTTTAAAGGGAGGTAAATCATATTTTTTAAAGATTTTTAACAAAAATTGTATTCCACATTTCCGTTCTTTTGAGGGTTACAATTTAAATTGTTAAAAAAAATACTGCTTAACATTGTGTTTTAAAAAAGTATTTCCTTATTTCTCCACTCTTGCAGTGTACTATATATTTTTTTTTATCTATATCTCACCCTTTCAACGCGTGAAGCGCGGTGTGTTGATAAAATATACAAATGTCTTTTAATTCTTGATCAAGAAATGAAAATGTAAAAGTCAGTTGCGGATTCAGATTAGGCGTGGAGGGCGTACGCCACCCTCCTCTTCCAACGGAAAATATCTTCTTATTTTTTGCATAAAATCGTCCAACAATTTTTTGTATCCTTCCATTCGGCGGTATATATATATATATATCGTTTTTGGCAATTACCCCCCCCCCCCCCCCCCTCCCCCCCCTCCCTTTCCCACCTTCAAAATTCTTGGATCCACCCCTAAAACGCATTCATAGTGTCTTCGATTGTTTAACTAAAAAGCGTTATATAGTATAGAAAAACATTTGAGTCTTATGCAACTTTTGGGTTTATAGACATACCTGAAAACTGGCTGCTAGCGGAGTGGCTGCTAGCGAGTGGCTGCTAGCTTGAGCCTAGCTCACAAGCTAGGCGTTTTGTGAACTATTGTTTGTCTTTTTCTTTTTTAGCCATGGCGTTGTCAGTTTATTTTCGACTTATGAGTTTGAATATCCCTCTGGTATCTTTCGCCTCTCTCTTATATATATTTCCGCTTGGGACTCAGAGGGTTAATGGCCGCAGTAATAAGATCCCGCAACTTCCGAAGCAAGGTTGTCGGCTCTCCGAACTTTCCTCAAGTCCTGCGTTTAATTTTTTTGATTGCCGAGTTTATGAGCTCCGGTCCTTGCTTGGAAGTTGAGGGTCCCGTTTGCCATGCCATCGTCAAATAAAATGTTCATATATTACATTATGGTCCGATAGCCAAATCGTATAACAGTGGTTAAAGACAACAAAAAGGTTTAACGAATAAGTCACTAATAATTTGCGTTGTGTTACTTTATGATGAAATCTATATACCGTGTTCACACTATGAAATCTGCTCCGGGTCGAACCCGGGATAATTAATCCGAATTAATTACCCCAGTTCACACTTAATGAAAAATTAACCCAGTTTGGGATTTTCCCTCTCAACAAAAATAGAACTGTAAGCGCCAAAATTGAAACCCGCATCTGTCCCCTGTATATATTTACATTCTATTTTATCACAGTTGCATTATTTCAAAGTCTGAAATTCCTCCGCACTCCTGGTCGACTGCTTCGGAGGAATTTCACATTGACTCAACCACTTTCCGTGTTTTCAAAAAATGTCATTTTATCCACGACCATTTGCTATTCTGGGTAGGTGGTGGGAGGGGATTCCTGGTCCGTTCGCACTAGTACCTGTTCGCCCTTGGTACTTTTGCCCTGATACCAAATCGGCCTGTTATTTTATTTTATTTTGATGTCTTGTTTAATGTAAATTATTTGAATGAAGTATGTAAAAGTTAGTTGACAATTTCGTGAATAAAACGCATAAGCAATAACGTTGGAGGTAGTAGGATTTTTTCTGGATAAACTATTTATTTGCATCCATTACTACACATGCTTTTATTTCGAAATATATTTTCATTTATCCTATTCATGTTATTTAGGCCTTTTATACATGTAGCTTACTATTCAGTATTGGTTTTGCTCATTGTTGAAGGCAGTCAGAGACCTATACTCATTAACCTTTTGGTCATTTGGTATCTGGTGGAGAATTGTCTCATTGGCAATCAAACCCAAACTTCTCATTTTTATATTGGAACTGTTTTCGAGCTGAATGGGAACTGTGGTACCTTTAAAAAATAACTACATGTACTTTCAAAAAAACAATTACACATAAAAAAATCAATGAAATATTTCAAAGGATACAATGTAACTAGCCATATGAAATATTTTTTGTATGATTTGCACCTCTTCTCCTTTCGTTGGCAGGGGCTTTGTTGTATGGTTGGCTGTATCATAACTTGTGATAGGATATGGTTATGCAGTGTTGAATGCTGGTCCCGATGGCACCCCCAAATTGATAGGGATAAAATAATTAAATTCTTTCACTCAATCTCAACAACAGGGCAGAAGTGAAGGAAATTAATCTAAGCATACTAGATTTTATTTAATTATGTGATAAATACTAAAAAGTGAGCTTATTTGATCAAATCTAGCCTTGTGATACAATTTCTTGTAAAAGTATCAAAGCAAAGTTGAGTTCTTCTACAACATTTGGGTAAATGTCTAACTTTCCATGAATAAAGTCCAATAATTCTGGAATGACAAAACTTGAATTCGCCAAGAGCAAAAGGGAGCTTTCTTTTAATTACACTTATGCAAAATAAAAGGGAAACACATGAGGCCAGAGGGAAGATATATTCGGGTGTTAAAAGTATACAATAAAACATATGGAATCTTATTAATCATGTTGATTATATAAAAGTGATATTGCTTTGATAAAAAATTTCATGAAAACAACTGAGTTAATAATCTGATTTTTTTACAAAATATTGTTACATTTCACTAATGCAAATTTTAATGTTGATGAGTCTCACATATCTAAAATTCCTCTATTTACAACACTTTGGAGCTCATAGTCTGCTAAAGTTTCATTTATTAATTTTAATTATTTTGCATTAGTTCAACAAAAATGTCTGCTAATTATGACTTGAACCAAGTTCAACTGGGTTATCTATTGGGGTTTTCCACTCTGTACGTGAATATATCTCTCTTTACAAATTTCATATAAATTGCTGATTCCAGGTATTAGATAAGTATCCTCCAGTAAAATTATTCTTCTGATGTGTTGTGTACTGAAAATAAGAAAATATTTTGTTATTAAATTAAGTTTGTTAATTCAATCAAAAAGTAATGAAGAATGATAAGTATAATGTACTGTATTTCATTATTATGGCCATCTATGACAACAATATGGTCTGATCAAGTCATTCTCTTATATTAAAAAAATGGTCAAAATTTATTTAAACGCTTCATCAGGGATTATCAGGATATGATGCACATCATGTAAGAGTTACTTCCCTTATATTATTTCTGATCATATAAATTAATTCTAAATTACTGTACCCTTCATTCCTGAAATTAGGTTTTAAATCCAAATGAAACGATATTGACATTTATACAGCATAGATAATAGAATAAGTTTAAATCTTTAAACTATTAAAAGTATACAATTTGGCCATAAAGTCAGTGTAGGATTACTTGACCTAAATGTAACATAAAATATTGTTCCCCATGAAATATTGTCCATCGGACAAAATTCCATATAAAATATTGTCCGTGGACACTATTTCATAATGAAATACTGTCTAGGACAATATTTCATTATGAAATAGTGTCCCTGTCCATGAAATTTTGTCACCCCTATTTGGACAATATTTCATTATGAAATTCTGTCCATGACAATATTTCCCTATGAAATAGTGTCCACGGACAATATTTTATATAGAATTTTGTCAAACGGACAATATTCCATGGAGGACAATATTTTCACTATGAAATACCGTCCATGAAAACATTTCTCAATCAAATTATTATAAAATTAAAAACATTACACAGGCATGCAGCATGCTCATTTTCAAATTTATATAACTGAAATTATTTTGTAAAGCAAGTACAGTACATGTAACTCTTTCAAGTTTATCTTCATGAATTACAAGGTTTTTTTGTAACATCATTTGTTTTCTTGTCAAAACATTTGGAATAAATATCATTATTTTGTAAACAAAAGGAATCAGCCTTTCTTCTGATTTATTTAGTACAATGAATGTACTAGTAGTCTATTCTGATTTTCAGAAATTCCTTCCGGTACAACTTTATGACTGAGATATTCGAAAAGTGTTTTGTATTCCTCTAATACCATCCATGATAAGCAAAAATAGTTTTCTGTTAATATATCAATACCTGTATCTATTCATTAATTTGAGTTTATTTGTAATTATCAATCAAATAAACCACTTTAATGATATCATTATCCAACATGATATATATTGATAACCTCCCCTTCATGAGACAAAATTTCATGACACTCTGTCTATAAAATATTCTCAATACAACATATATAACCTCCCTTTATCAGGACAACATTTCATAGTATGCATCTGTATATTTCATGTCTGACTGTTAAATGCAGAATATTTTCAGTCTGTTTCCTTATGAAAACAGTCAGATCATTGAAATCATAGCACATTGTAAATAACCTGCTTTTGTAATTACCCTAAACAGACACTTTTGGATTACTCACCCCTAATTAGTAATATATTGTAGTCCTATTGTTTTCTATTAACAAAAATAATTTTGCTTCCAACATCACTCCATTAAAATGTGTGGTTGCAATCACATAGACATTCCATTTGATTACTGTTGTACAAGTATTTTTCGAAACAACATCTGATACAAAAATTTAACAATACTTTTAGATATTTGGATGATATATTGGCTCTCAATAATGACGACTTCAGTATGTATACTAAAGAAATTTATCCTGTTGAACTTACTTTAAATAAAGCTAATACTAACAATGACCACTGTCCTTTCCTCGATCTTGATATCTATATCATTAACGGGAAGCTTAATACAAAAAATTATGATAAAAGAGATGATTTTTCATTTCCTATCGTTAATTATCCATTTTTAGATGGTGACGTTCCCTTGTCACCATCTTATGGTGTTTATATATCTCAACTTGTACGATTCGCTCGTGTATGTAACAACGTATTAGATTTTAGCGAGAGAAATTTATGTATTACTGAAAAATTATTACACCAGGGTTTCGATATCATAAACTAGTCAAAACATTTACTAAATTTTATCATCGGTATAAGGACATCATTCGTAAATATAACTCAAAGTGCAGACATCTTATACGTTCGGGTATTTCACATCCAATCTTTTATGGTAATATTCTTTACAAAGCACTAGAAATGTCAGCATTCACCTCAAAAACTAACAAAACCTTTAAACAGACTTATTAAGAAGGGATATAGTTACGATACTGTTGTCAGGTCATTAAAGATTGCATATTTTTGCTTTAATATTGATTCACTTAATAGGGTCTTTGCATCGGAATTAAACATATCTATTCTAAAACCAGTTGTTGGCATGACACGGGTTATGTTCTTCTCATATATTTTATGATGGTATAATACTAAACCCCTAACAGGAGGGATTGTGCCTGATATTCATATGATGAAGACATAATCTTTCAATCAGTTTAATTGAGGTCTGCTGGCATGTCAGTAACTGCTAGTAGTCTGTTGTTATTTATGTATTATTGTCATTTTGTTTATTTTCTTTTGTTTCCTATTCTGACATCGGACTCGGACTTCTCTTAAAATAAACTGACTTTTACTGTGCTTACTGTTGTACGTTTGTTTTTTCTACATTGGCTAGAGGTATAGGGGGAGGGTTGAGATCTCAAAAAACATGTTTAACCCCGCCGCATTTTTGTGCCTGTCCCAAGTCAGGAGCCTCTGGCCTTTGTTAGTCTTGCATCATTTTTAATTTTAGTTTCTTGTGTATAATTTGGAGTTTAGTATGACGTCCATTATCACTGAACTAGTATACATATTTGTTTAGGGGCCAGCTGAAGGACGCCTCCGGGTGCGGGAGTTTCTCGCTGCATTAAAGACCCAATGGTGGCCTTCGGCTGTTGTCTGCTCTATGGTCGGGTTGTTGTCTCTTTGACACATTCCCCATTTCCATTCTCAATTTTATTGTTTGTATATAAAAAGTCCTCTGTTTTGAATTTCTGATCCATAGTGAACATCTTTCTCCATCTAGTAAATATAAAGCAAATGTACATACAATTACTAAATGTATAAAACTAAATTATTCAAAGCAAAATTAAACTTTGCATTGTTATCATCAACACATGAATACAAATTTGCCAAATAAATTATCAAGAAAATACATGTACACGTATTTATCAAGTATTATAAATAATTATGCCCCCAGCATTTTTGCTCAATACATAAAAGTTACAGGCAAAGTAAACATTTCAAAGTCTTGAAAAATAATTTTTAGGTTTAACATGGAGCAAATTCATGTTATACCAAACCTTTTGATAACATTTTTATATTTAATATTGGACATAAACATCATAACATGTCCATCGTACAATGCATACTGAAATTTTATACATTTTGAGGTCACTTACAACCCAGTTTTTTTTTTAAACCCTTGAACCACCACTGTCGAGACCATATTGACAACTTGAATTTGATAATATTAATGAAGTTTGAGAAAGTAATATTGTCAATGGATTTTCATTTCTTATAAATTTGATTGTATATATATTGTTACAGGCGGGCGAGTAGGGGTCGTGTGTACTTTTAATTCAGTATAGATTATCGATAGTGTTCCTCTAGATAGTCTTGTTTTAAGTGTAGTTGGTTGACTCCAGCATGATCATATATAAATGAATCCAGCGTAAAAGAATGACTTTTATTCTTGTCCAGTATGTATTTATCTCAACAAATAACTCATATAACAGCAATAACATAGTTAGTATAAATTAGAATAGTAAGATGCTGGCCTCCGAACCCCAAATGTAGCTTAATATATATATCTGCAAGACTTTATCCTATCAATCATACTAGTTCAATAATGAGAAAATGAAATATACTTATTTCATTAAATTACGGAATTATAGAAAGTTGTCAACGTGGTGGGATATCGTATCTATAAATCTTTAATAATTGTTATAATTTGCCAAAAACTACTATTGGAATTTGTAAACATTGAACTGGTTCCGCATCTTGTCTAAATATGAAGCCACTTCCTGTTGAAGACCTGCGTAAGCGGGAATATTGGTATAACGGTATTTGGTTCCTGGAAGTCTTTGATGAAGATTTTGGTTCAATATTCCGAAAGATGTAAAAAGATTAATAATAGCTTAATATAGAACTTGAAATGCTATCGCATAGCTTAAGGTAAAATAGCTTTATATCGAAATGCATCCTGTACCTAGATAGCTTGGTTAACTTGAAGGTTTGTTTTGTTTTACGTTCTGCTCAGCTTGACAGCCAGATACGATATGCCGAAGTGCTAGTGCGACGCTGTATTTATACTTGACGGTGAAATACATGTGCGACTCACAGAACTGAAAATCTACTATAACTTTGAAATGCTAACGAAAACTCTGGCTCATGACACAAAATGGCGTTATAAATCCATTAAACCGCGAAAGTTTGCCTTTATTTCCAAAAGATAAGTGACATATTAAATATAAACCTTAAAATTCCATACTCGTAGCCTTATCACCTCCGTTTCTATCCGACGTCATTGAAATCACAAAATAGTTCCTTAACGGCGCTTCACAAAAACGTACTTAACGTAATTATTTCATATTATTCAGCACCCTAAACAATAAAAGGAAGGCCAGCAAGTAATTTGATTATATCTTAATAATACTTTTATGTATTATTATAACTTTATAAAGAAGTACCGTTACCCGGAAGTGACCAATCATTGGAACGGCAACTTCTAGTACGTAAACAAGCACTCGCCACGATGGAATTTAAAGGGAAAACTACCCCAACGATGTGTCAAATTACACTGAGACTGAAGGAGTAGGTAACAACAAACATGTTTTATAAACCCCTTACCCCCTGAAAGTGTGAATTTAATGTAGACCCGTGAAAATCGTGATCGAAGTGCCTGTTCACTGACAGTTGAATTTTACCGCTATGCTAACTTGATAATTTGATAGACGTTATGTTAAATGTTATGTTATCTGATAAAAGTGGTACAAGTTATGAAAATATGTAATTTGATCTCCCCAAATTGAGTTTGCCAAAGTTGTCTTAGTGTATAAAAATCATCTAAGACCGTTATTTTTCAGGTTTTCAGATATTGATCCCAATAAAATTTTGAAATATAAAATGTGTTGTTTCTTTGTGATAATTATCAATACCCATTTATAACACTTTCCCCACCCAATAAAAAAAGAATTCTCCCGAATTCTCCTTTGTATTATGCACATGTTAATATATATGCAATGAACTAAAAGCATTAAAACACAAAATAACAATAACAATATTAAAATTTGACAGTTCTAAGTCTCTCTGGATAATCTTGATCTTTATTTTTCCTACTGATGGTCGTCGTTAATTTCGATAATATGAAAAGTGTCTAAAGTTAATTAAGTATCATTTGTCCTTCTTAACATCTTCTGATAATCTCAGAGGTACATTGTCTAACAGTCTGACTAAGTGGTTTGGTTGTTTCGATTGGGTAGCAGCTTCCAGCATAGTGACCAATTCCTGACCTGGCAAGGCAAGCATGGCATACTTGTCAAGCACGTCCCTCTCTTCTTTGACGGTGTCGGCTCCATGCTCCCTTGCCAAGGTCATGGCGGCAAACCTCCAAGCGGTTAACTTCTGGTTGGCTGTCAGTTTCCTCCAGTCCCTAGGTGGCCAGAACATTGGTGTTGGTTTAATCGAAACCTGTAGCCTTTCTCCAGTCCACTGTCTCCTCCCTGGAGGAAATAGGGGCATCCCTCCTGCCTTCAATAATGTCTCCGCCCTCTCTGATAGTGAAATCTTGGCATTTTCTTCCTCATCTGTTTCTATCTCAAACACCTCTGTATGGCTCATCATTATAATTCGCTTGTCCGACGTCCCTGATGTTTCCTCCTCTTCCTCCTCGTCCTCGCTCAGCATGGGTAAATAACTAGCAGGCTCTTCATTGTCTGGCTTCTTTAGAGGGTGGTCTTTGATTGAAACTGGTTTAGGGTTGTTTGATTTTTATTTTTCTGCTGTAGGTACGTCTGCAGTTTTCTTCTGAATGTTCCTGGTTTGTGGTGGTGGTCTTGGCTTTTTCTGATTGTTCCTTTTCTTCTGAGTTACTTTCTAGGTCATCTACCTCTCCTATGGAGTCCATGATCTCATACTCCGGCTCCTCTCCAATATCTGACTTGCCAGTTTCTTCCCTTGTTGGTTCCTCGGCCTTCTTCCTGGACTTAACTTCAAATGTCACTTTTCCCCTAAAAAGCTTCCTGACGTGTCTTTCTCCAATCCCCAGCGCCTTGGTCACCTGATTTAAGGTGTGTTTGGATTCCGATAATTTCAATTCTGATCCAAAAGTTTGTGGCGGCTCACGGTCTATTTTGGCAATCCCCATTCTTCTTACTAAGTTGTCTTTGGCCCTTGAGTCCTCCATGACCCAATGCACCATTTCCACCTTAAACCAAATCTCGGCAGACGACTCCTTCATTCTGAGATATGAGATGTTCCCTCTAGAGGATGTCAATCCTGGCCACTGTTAGTTCTGGGAGGTCCACTAGAGGCCTAGATGGACTATACTTCCGTTTCCTGGAGCTGTTGGGCTGCTCACTGGCAACGGAATGACCCAGTGCCTTCTTCCACCCTTCTTCCCATATCTTTTTACACTTGTCTGCTCCCTCCTTCTTGTTGGTTTCCACCCATCCAAAAAGTGCTGCCCTGGTCCTGATAGCAATAGTGCTGGTCCATTCTGATGGTTTAATTATCTGTATATAATCCTCTGGCCGCTTGGCCAACCAAATCCATTCGGCTCTGTAAAAAAGTCCCCCTCCAGTAGGTCTAATGTAAGATCGTTATGCTTTCTTTTACTATGCTTACTCAGCTCTGACATTCTGCCAAACGTCCTCTCACTGTCCACACACCATGGACACACAATTCTGCATACTGAATGTTCTGAGATGGCATGGCTCTTGAGTTCCTTCTTTTTCTCATATGTCTCAGGACACAACCAGCATTTTGTAGAAATCACTGAACTCATTCTGAAATACAAGGAATACTGCTATTAATTCCCTGTATTGTTTATACAATAAGTTAAAATCCTCTCCCCGTCCCGTTCTATAAATGTGTACATGGAAGGCCAGCATCCGTAGTCAAGTAAACTCAACTCAAACCATGCAATTAACACCAACAAAACAACTGCAACTCCAAAAATATCTATAACTGTTCATATCCAAAAATAAACTTGACTAGGCTCCTCAGTAGTCAGTCAGGATCACTATCCTATATCTCAATGATTTGACTAGTGGTTGGCCGGACCACCCCCAAATCTCTCTCCGACAGATCTGTCATAAAAATATATATTGCAGTATATCCCAAAATAAAAGTATGAACAGGTACAGAATGCTGAGGACCTTTAATATTCCTCCAACATTTAGCCAACTGGCTTATCCAATTGCTGGTCGTCATTTGCTTCCTCCAAATCCATCATTCTCCGAAATCTGCTTGCCCACGATGGAACATTCCTCCCTTGATACAGTGCTAAACGATTCACATGATAAACAGTAGACAGCTGCCTCAAGCTTCTCTTGACTCGGTAAGTAACATCATCTATTCTCTTTTCTATTATAAATGGTCCTTTCCATTTTGGTGTTAATTTTGAGAATATTCCCTTTTTCCTTATTGGGTCATAAATCCAAACAGCTTCCCCCCTTTTAAAGTATCTTTTCTTTGCATTAAGATCATATCTCTTTTTCTGATAGATAGAGACCTTTTTGAGTGCGTTTCTTGCAATTGCATGATTTTCTTTTAATTTATTTTGTAGGTGTGCCACATAGTCAACTGGCGACCGGTTTTCTTGTATTTCAGTATATGGCTGCGGAATCACAGCCTGAAGTGGCAAAGTTACTTCCCTTCCAAAGAGCATGGAATTTGGTGTCCTGGAAGTAGATGCATGTACAGAAGATCTGTATGCCATCATCACCTGTTGCAGATACTGATCCCATTGGTCTTGATTTTGTTTACAGTACATTGATAGCATTGAAGCAAGCGTTCTATTAAACCGTTCCACGCCACCATTGGATTGTGGTCTGAAACTCGTTGTTCTTGTTTTATGAATGCCAAGTAGTTTGCACATTCTCTGGTAAATATCTGCTTGAAAGTTTCTCCCTTGATCTGAGTGTAATTGAAGAGGGGCTCCAAATTTTGTTACAAAGTGGTCAATAAATGCAGTACAGAAAGTTGAACTTTCCTGATTTGGTAGGGCTATAGCCTCTGTCCACTTGGTAAAAAGATCTGAGATGACTAAGATGTATTTATTGCTTCGTTTTGTTAACGGAAGTGGTCCAAAAATGTCTAATGCTACTCTTTCCATTGGTTCTCCTGAGACGCATGTACCCAAAGGTGCTTTGGTTGATTCTTTCTTCGGTTTTCTTGCAAAGCAACTGTCATATGAACGGCAATATGCTTGAACATATTCCTTCATGTTAGGCCAATAGAATCCATTCTTGAGCTTCTCCAGTGCCTTGTCTACGCCTAAATGAGCAGCTGATGGTACATCATGAAAGTAGTATAAGAGCTCTTGTGTTCAACTCTTAGGAACAATCATTTGTTTTCTGACTTCTTGACCAATGTGTGTCTCAAACCTCCTGTACAAAACTCCTCCATGCGTTTCTAATCTGTCCCATTGTCCCCAAAGAGTTTTTAATGCTGATGTTCCACTAGAAATACTTTCCCATGGTGGTTTCTGAGATCCAGCTTCAAATGCAGCAAATACTTTCCCAATATTTTCATTTTCTAATTGTTGTTGTCTTATATCCGATGATTCCCAACCCCCTAAAAGTGCCTCATTGTCTTTTATTTCATTCTGTTGTTCCTGGAGTTCGCTCCTTGTAACAGCTCTGATCATTCCTTGAATTAGCCCTGTTATTTCAGTGTTCTTGATATCTGGAGTTTCATCTGCTTCAGTGAGGGGTGTAGCAAGGTGTTCAACTGTTTCTTTTTGTTTTTCCAAATTTGAACGGCATTCTACAGGGTGGTCATTTTCCTCCCTAGCATCAACGTTTTCAGCTTGATTTAAATCCTCTTGTCGTTTACATGATTTACATGGGTTCCTTGACATTGCATCAGCATTTGTATGTTTCCTCCCTGCTCTATGAGTAACTTTAAAATTATATGTTCCTAATGTCTGAAGCCATCTTGCTACCTGACCCGTAGGATCCTTCAGATTTTGAAGCCAACTGACTGCTGCATTGTCAGTCCTAAGTAAAACTGGTCTACCATAGACGTATGGATGAAAATTCTTTAATGCAATGGTTACAGCTAGTAACTCCTTCCGAGTTGTACAGTATGAAATTTCGTGCTTAGTGAGTGCCTTGCTCATGTATGCAATAACATGCTCACGACCATCATGTTCCTGTGAGAGAACAGCTCCTACTTCGTAATTACTGGCGTCTGTGTCCAAAATGAAGGGCTTATCTGTAACTGGGTAAACCAATATTGGCGGTGTAGTCAGTGCTTCTTTTAGTGAGTTGAAAGCAATCTGGCAGTTTTCT
The DNA here is from genome assembly GCF_021869535.1 of Mytilus californianus. Classification (NCBI taxonomy): domain Eukaryota; kingdom Metazoa; phylum Mollusca; class Bivalvia; order Mytilida; family Mytilidae; genus Mytilus; species Mytilus californianus. Next base: position 38,473,062 of record NW_026262581.1, read on the forward strand.
GTCCAAATGAATTTTGTCCCCTTTTCGCATGCCTTATGTAAAGGTCTGGATAAATCAGCAAAACCCTTAACAAATTTCCGATAATAGGAGCAAAGTCCTAAAAAGCTCTTTATTTCCTTTGCATTCCGAGGGACTGGCCATTTTTGAACTGCTTTTATTTTCTCAGGATCGGTTTGAACTCCATGCTCTGAGACTACATGCCCAAGAAATTTGACGCTTTTCTGAAACAAAATGCATTTAGAAGGTTTTAATTTTAAGTTGGCCTCTCTCATTCTCTGAAATACATGCTCTAGCCTAAGTAGCTCTTCTTCAAACGTTGCTGCTTGAACAATTATATCATCCATATACAAGAGACATTCCTCCCACTGTAGTCCTCTTAGTACGTCCTCCATTAGCCTTTCATAAACTGCTGGGCTAGTGGCTAAGCCAAATGGGGTAACTGTAAACTGAAAGAGTCCTTGACTGGTCGAAAATGCTGTCTTTTCTCTGTCATCTGGATAGAGTTCTACTTAATAAAAACCTTGGTTTAGGTCCAGACATCCGAACCATTTGGCTCCTGCTAAAGAATCTAAGCAATCGTCCACACGAGGCAAAGGATAGGCATCCTTATTAATTATCAGTTCATTAAAGCTCTATAGTCCACACATACTCTTGTACTTCCATCCTTCTTGGCTATAAGTACTGTCCTAAAACTCCAAGGGCTGTTTGATGGTTCAATGACTCCTCGGTCCAACATTTTGACTAATTCCTTTTTTTCTATTTCCCTTTTACCCAATGGTAGCCTCCTAGGTGCTTGTCTTATCGGTAGTGCAGTTCCTGTATTTATCCTATGTTGTACTCTATTAGTCCTCCCTAAATCATCGGCTGATTTTGCAAAAAACGTCTGAATATGCCTGAAGAAGTTCCTTTAGTTGTTGCTTTTCCTTTTCTTGTAGGTGTACAATACTTTTATTAAATAGGTCCTCAATATGTGATGGTAGCTTGTCTGAACTGGTTCCTTCTGTTCCAATGTGATTGCATACTCCTACAGCTGGCATTTCGTAGTATGACTCACATACCCCTATATGTTCCTTAGCATGGACAGTAATTGGTTCTTCCCTAAAGTTAATTAATTGGACTCTAATTTCTTCTTGATGTGGATCCAAAATTCCCCTAGTTATGTTAAGTTCTGTTTCCTTTTTCTGAGTTTTATCAACGTATCCCAGTGGTCCTAAGTGTTCTGCGTTTTCTATTAATACTGGAATGAGCATTTTAGATTTTCCCGGCAAAGTGACTGTCTCCTTTGCAATGACTCGGCATATAGCATTAGCTTCTCCCCCTATCCAGCATTATATATCTGTATCCTTGGTGTATAGTATCTGTCTCTTATAATCAATCTTGTCTATATGATCCAATAGAAAATCCTGCCCCAAGATCGCATCCTGTTTGATATCACAAACAAGAAATTCTGTGTTAAAATCTGCTTTCCCTAAAGTGAGTTTTTGTTTTAATGTCCCATATGAGCATAAAGGATTGCCATTCACATCAAAAAGTTTATATGTGCTTGGTTCTAGTAATGTGTTTTTCCGTATATCAGCTAACTGTCTGTAAATTTTATAATTTAAGATAGAGGAGGTTGATCCATTATCTATTAATATTGTCAAAGGTAAGTTTTGTAGGTATCCTTCTGCATAAAATCCATTATCCCATATACCACATGTATTTCCCATTTGTCCTGTCCTAATATTGTGACTTAGTTCCTGTGACCGTAAATTTCCCACTGGTTCCCGGTCTAACGAGCCAATGGGGAACTGAAGTTTCCCTGGTTGATACTTTGTGAGTTTCTGTTATCTTGGGCCTTGGAGCCTTGCTGTCCTCCTGCATTGTCATGCTTTGCATTTTCCTGTTTGTACCGGAGATAAAATGGACAATATCTACATAAGTGACTTGTGCTTTCACAAATGAAGCATTTAGCTTGCCTGTTATTTGTATTTCCCCATTGTGACCTTCTGTTATAATTTTGCCAAGAATTGCTATTATTCGGTTTAGTACCTTCAAGCTGTGAAATCCGTCTTGTCAATCCATTAATGCTGTCTTGAAACTTGTTTTCTGGAGGTTCCTGAGGAAATTTAGATGCTTCTCCTAAATGTGTATCTGTTGTCATTCTGACACTGCCTTTTTTCTTATATGAACCATCTCCTATTATAGCTTCATATCTTTCTATTACTTCTACAGCTCCTGCAACAGTTCTACATCCCTGGTTAGTACATTGGTATTTTACCTCAGGTGTAACACTTTTGTATAACTGGTTTAGTGCCAATACTTCTTGAGCCCTTGCATCCAGATCTATATAAGCTCTCTGAGCCATCTGGCGCAGATCGTCCGCCAAAGCCGCTATTGCTTCTCCTGGGTTCCTTTTTCTCATTTCAAGACGAGAAAGTCATCTGTTTTGTTGTCTTGTGCTCCCAAATCTTAATCCTAACCTCTGAGTCAAAATACCGTAATCCCGTTTTGCAGTCTGTTCTAAACTAATGTAAAATGTCCTTGCTGGACCTCTTAATGCTGCCGCTAGCGCTAAAACTTTATCTGCCTCCCGCCATCTCCCGAGTTCGGCACACACCTCAAAATGTGAAATATATTCCTCCCAATCCTCTCCTCCATCATATGGTTCAGGTCTGATAGAGACTGTGTGTGGGTTGTTGTATTTGAATCCGTCAGTATTCATCCCCCTTTGTCCTCTGTGTCCAGCCATGCCATATTCTCTATTTACGTCTCCCTCCCCATGTGCATATAAATTTGCTCTGTGTTCTTCTAAAGTTTCATTTGCATCCGCAAATTCGGTATTTCTCTCATGCCTTGCTTCTTTTTCTCTCTCTTCTGATCTAAATCTGATTTCCAGATCTGGCGACTCGGCCATGTTGAGACTTAGACTGCTTTTAACCTAGATTTATATATATATATATATAACGTACAACAATTATTGTAATCAAATTAAATTTCCACCACGTTAAGATCCATCTTTATCGTACACGTTGACATATTGTATATTGCTATATAGTAGATAGTTGAATTTAAAAATAAATGTGAGGTTCGCATCCTGGATGCCACTTTGGACTGTGACATCCCACATCTGACACCAGTTTGTTACAGGCGGGCGAGTAGGGGTCGTGTGTACTTTTAATTCAGTATAGATTATCGATAGTGTTCCTCTAGATAGTCTTGTTTTAAGTGTAGTTGGTCGACTCCAGCATGATCATATATAAATGAATCCAGCGTAAAAGAATGACTTTTATTCTTGTCCAGTATGTATTTATCTCAACAAATAACTCATATAACAGCAATAACATAGGTAGTATAAATTAGAATAGTAAGATGCTGGCCTTTCGAACCCCAAATGTAACTTAATATATATATCTGCAAGACTTTATCCTATCAATCATACTAGTTCAATAATGAGAAAATGAAATATACTTATTTCATTAAATTACGGAATTATAGAAAGTTGTCAACGTGGTGGGATATCGTATCTATACATCTTTAATAATTGTTATAATTTGCCAAAAACTACTATTGGAATTTGTAAACATTGAACTGGTTCCGCATCTTGTCTAAATATGAAGCCACTTCCTGTTGAAGACCTGCGTAAGCGGGAATATTGGTATAACGGTATTTGGTTCCTGGAAGTCTTTGATCAAGATTTTGGTTCAATATTCCGAAAGATGAAAAAAGATTAATAATAGCTTAGAACTTGAAATGCTATCGCATAGCTTAAGGTAAAATAGCTTTATATCGAAATGCATCCTGTACCTAGATAGCTTTGTTAACTTGAAGGTTTGTTTTGTTTTACGTTCTGCTCAGCTTGACAGCCAGATAAGATATGCCGAAGTGCTAGTGCGACGCTGTATTTATACTTGACGGTGAAATACATGTGCGACTCACAGAACTGAAAATCTACTATAACTTTGAAATGCTAACGAAAACTCTGGCTCACGACACAAAATGGCGTTATAAATCCATAAAATCGCGAAAGTTTGCCTTTATTTCCAAAAGATAAGTGACATATTAAATATAAACCTTAAAATTCCATACTCGTAGCTTTTTCACCTACGTTTCTATCTGACGTCATTGAAATCACAAAATAGTTCCTTAACGGCGCTTCACAAAAACGTACTTAACGTAATTATTTCATATTATTCAGCACCCTAAACAATAAAAGGAAGGCCAGCAAGTAATTTGATTATATCTTAATAATACTTTAATGTATTATTATAACTTTATAAAGAAGTACCGTTACCCGGAAGTGACCAATCATTGGAACGGCAACTTCTAGTACGTAAACAAGCACTCGCCACGATGGAATTTAAAGGGAAAACTACCCCAACGATGTGTCAAATTACACTGAGACTGAAGGAGTAGGTAACAACAAACATGTTTTATAAACCCCTTACCCCCTGAAAGTGTGAATTTAATGTAGACCCGTGAAAATCGTGATCGAAGTGCCTGTTCATTGACAGTTGAATTTTACCGCTATGCTAACTTGATAATTTGATAGACGTTATGTTAAATGTTATGTTATCTGATAAAAGTGGTACAAGTTATGAAAATATGTAATTTGATCTCCCCAAATTGAGTTTGCCAAAGTTGTCTTAGTGTATAAAAATCATCTAAGACCGTTATTTTTCAGGTTTTCAGATATTGATCCCAATAAAATTTTGAAATATAAAATGTGTTGTTTCTTTGTGATAATTATCAATACCCATTTATAACAATATATAATTATTGGAAGAATATAACATGTCAGATATAAAGAAATTGTACAGACAACTGGCATTTTAAATTTGTTAGATTTTGGGGATACATAGTCATATTTAAAGTCAACGTAGCGTCAGTAAGGAGGACGTAACCGCTGTTTCGGAGTTTGGTGAACCGTATCACTGAGCACCGAAATCCTTACTCTGACGCTTCCGGTTGTCCTACTGTATTTCTTAGCAAAACGGCATGTGTCACCATAGCAACAACCTCGCATTAACTCCACTTTACGTTCACATATATAGAAGGCAGGGTAATTAACCCGGGTTCGCCCCACATCAATTCCACCTAAGATGAGGGGTAATTTTAATCCGGGTTCGCCCCGGGTTAAGGCGTTCACACTACCTAAATTTAACCCGGATTAACTAATTCGGGTCGAACCCGGTTTAAAAAGGCATAGTGTGAACGGGGTATATAGGGTAGGACAACCGGAAGCGTCTGAGTAAGGATTTCGGTGGTCAGTGATACGGTTCACTAGACGACGTTGTCAACACGTAATGGCGGCCATTGTTTGACGTTGGTTTTGGCATTCCACGCTGTAAAGTTGCATTTATGACATTCTTGGATGCTTTATCTTTATGCCACACAACATACAAGCAGATATTCAACTAATTATTTTCAGATAAGTGTGCTTTCAGGAAATGATTTAAACAGCAAAAATAAAGTGTAAAATTATTTGAAATATGAAATACCATTCATCATCATTTCCCATTCATTTACTGAATCCACTTTTTACAACCAACCTTGGCAAATATTAAATTCGGATTTCGGCCTAAGATATCCGCCCTTGTATCCGGAAATATACCCACACAAGTTGTCAACATCCGTTTTCAACTGAAAATAAATAACTTGACAAAAGACAAGCTGAAAATGAATATTCTGGATCTCACAATGCAGAATAGACATGATAGATCAGGATACAAATGTATACAAAAGTGTAAATAAATTTAAAAAAAGGTAAGCATGTGTAGCAATAGATGCAAATAAATAGTCAATCCAGAAAAAAATCCTACTGCACCCCCTCCCACCACCTAGAATATCAAATGGTTGTTACCCTAAGATACTGCACATTGAATTTTAAAAAGTAAAGTCACAGACAGTTTAAACATACACGAGCCCCTACAAATGCCTTTGCCTAAGTTAAATTTAAATTTAAAAGACCCTCCCCTTCCAAAAACAAAACAACAAAACAAACAGCCATAACAGCAACGAAAATTAGGAAAAAAACGAAAGATTTTCTTTGACTTATTCAAAGAAGGTGTTCATTAAAAACACATCGGCCAGTTACAATTAACGAAATAGATATGGATCCACGAAGTACGATGTCAGAGATGTATATTCATCAACAAATCAATCCTATGTAGGCATATATCTGTAATTTAATTTACCAAACTTGGCCTGTGTTGGTAAAACGTTGATATGGATTCAACAAATTGCATGACTCCCTTGTCATCTAGATACAAAAAATTGCTAAGAATAAGAAAAGGATCAAACTTTTAATGACATTTTACATTGACATTTTCGGTGCCGGAAGTTTGCAACGTTGATCTGTATGTTGAGGTCGATTCTGGCAATTCTGCTTCAAAATATCACTAGCAGTTAACACTTATAAATGTCGTTATGTCTTTTTAATTTTCAGCAGATAATTAAATTCGAGAGATGAATAGCTATCATGTACTAGAAACAAGGTTACGGGAGGACCACGCCCCCGTAGTAGGGACACACAAAATAAAGATGACCGTTCTTTATTTCTACTCGATAGAATTGCCTAATCTTTTCATAACATATACATAATAAACCAAAGACTTCTTAGAGACAGCTGATAATTAAAGCAGATCTATAGACGTGATAGAAAAAAAGACAAAAAATAGTGCCTTCTTCAATTTCGAAAAAAATCTTTAATTCTACAATTTATTGACACATTATTTATAAAGGGGTTAAATAACTAAGGATTCACCTTTTTGTGAAATTTGAGTGAATATTTACTTTTTAAACAGAAACTATCTTGAGGGTTATTAACTTTGTAATACGTGTGGAAGAAAATAACGTCTTGCTAGTTGAGATGCTTTATGATCGTAAGATAAATAGATACGTAACAATAGCGTTACGTTACATTACAAAAGTGTGCGCGAAAGTACGGGAAACAATTACATAACATAACGTACCAATTAAAAGTCTCTTGGCCTATATTCACGACATTCTGGGGGCCTCAAAATGCAAAAGAAATCAAATTATTTTAAAATGATAAATTATCAAAACTATTAAAGTTCTATAAATAGATCACATTGAAAGTTTTTTTGTAAAATTTCACATTACATTAACTGTCCTTCACAAAAATCATTTAGCAGTTACTATAATTCTAATGGATATAACTTCACAATTGGTCGTGTGGTAACTAGTCCTCTAGAAGTCCGTACTTTTGCTGCTCGAATAATTCCATCTCCTCCTTTGATGAAGTCTTCTATTGTTCCTAATCTCCATAAAAGTCGTGCTGATTCACTTCCTAATTGAACTACATCTCCGATGTTAACTTGTCGATTATGTTTTCCGGAGGCTCGATGATATTCACGTAATCCAGTAAGATATTCGTTAGACCAACGTTTTGCGAAATGGTCTAATAAAAGTCCTTTTCTCTCAAATAGTTTGTTGGCTGTGTTCGTATCAAGTTCTTGAATATTCGCGTTGTGTTTGTCGTTTTGCATCTCTGTCGTCGTAATAATCCTTCCGTGTAAAAGATGAGATGGCGTCAATGTTTGGGATCTCTTATGTCTGAAGATATATATGTAAGTGGGCGATTGTTTATTATAGTTTCAATCTCAGTGAGTATTGTTGTCAAAGATTGTTCGCTGACGAGTGCCTTACCAAAAACTTTCTTTAAAGTTTAAAAGATACTAATCATTTTCGTTAAGCCAATTAGACGTTCCCACCAACCACCATACCACGGCGCTCCTTTCGGAATGAATTTCCAGTTGATATGCAAATTCAGCTGACTTTGAAGTGCATTTGATGCGGCTACAAATGTAGGTGCGTTATCGGAATAAATAGTTTGTGGTGTTCCTTTTCGACTGATAAAACGTCTAAATGCTAGGATAAAAGTGTTCAATGACAAATCAGGTACAAGTTCCAAATGTATAGCTCGTATACATGCACATGTGAATAAACATATACATACCTTCCGCGGTTGTGTTGATGTATCCTTGATGTGTAGAGGTCCGACAAAATCTATCCCAGTTGTGCAAAATGGTATGGTGTCTTTTACTCGATCCTTTGGTAGTGGTGGTGGTTCCGGTCTGTTATACGGTTTACGAATTATTTTTTGACATTGTACGCATTTGCGTAAGACACTGTTCACACATTGTCGAATTGCCGGTATCCAGTATGATTGCCTTATATGTGTTATTGTCTGGCCGACTCCTGCATGTAGATTTCCTAGATGTGCGTCCATAATAACAAAATCTGTAAGTTTGTGGTTCTTTGGTAATAGAATAGGAAACTTCGCGTTTTCTTCTAGAGATGAATTTTGTATTCTGCCTTTACATCGTATGATTCCATTTTCATCCAGACATAAACGTAACTGTTGTACAAGCAGTAGTGATTTAACTTTCGGACTTAACGAAATATGTTCTTTGATCCATAAATTCATATCTAATGAAATTTCCTCTTTTGTTAGAATTGTCTTAAGTTTCCTGTCACCTTGTGAACTCCTAAGTCGATAGGGACGTTTTTTATGACAGTTCTTCGCGAATTTCAAGACGTATCCAGTCACAGATAAAAGTTTATGTAGATCAGAATACCGGGACACATCTATGATCTGTGATATTCGTTGCGGATCACTTGGTATTTTGTCGTCAATTCTGTGTGTCTCTGTTCCTGTGATATTGGATAGCTGAGTGCTTATTTCCACATGTCCTTTTACGCTCGTCCGTTAACCACTGGGTTAATCTTCAAATTGCGATGCAGTTATACCACGTGTTTGTAGGTCAGCTGGGTTCATTTCTGTGGGTACATATTTCCATTCATGAGTTTCAGTTAATTCGTTAATTTCACTAACACGATTTTTTACAAACTTGTTTAACGATTTCGATGAGGTGAGCCAATGTAGAACTATTTGGCTATCGCTCCAAAATACTGCTCTTTTAACCCCTAAGTTTTGGATTACATCTTTTGAGAGTCGTGCTCCGATCACTGCAGCCTTTAATTCTAATTTCGGTAAAGTTATTAATTTCAACGGTGCAACACGGTTCTTTGCGATAACAAGTGTCGACACTGTGCCTTTACTCAAGTAAACGGAAGCTCCGTATGCTTTCTGACTTGCATCAACAAAAATGTCCAGAGTAGAGTCGCTGGTTTCCTCGTCATGGTTTGCAAAATAGTATCTCTGTATTTTAAGTTTCGTAGTTATCTGTAAGATTTCAGTCTTTACATCGGTCCATTCGTTTTCAATTTCTTTCGATAGTGTCTCGTCCCATGCATGTCCTTTTTTCCAAAGTTCCTGAATAAGTGTTTTTGCTCTAATGGTGATCGGTCCGAGTAGTCCTAACGGATCATAAATAGCGGAAGACTGTCGCAAAAGTTCACGTTTGGTCAATTGTGTGTCCATCTTTAATTGTTTCGTTTCGGCAAAGCTGAGTGTATCTGAGTCTGCATTCCAGCGCATCCCCAATATTTTCGTCTCCTTGTCTGCATCTAGTAATTTTTCCGATAGTTCCAAATCTCTGAGTTTGTCGCTGTTTGACATCCACGACCGTAAGTTGAAGCTTCCCTGTTTGAGTAATTCTCTTGATTCATTGAAGTATTTCACTGCTGCCTTTTCGGAGTCCATGCTAGATAGTACATTGTCAACATACAAATCTTCTTGTAAAATTGTAGATACTTTGCTCGGATTCATCAATATATGTTTTAGCAAAGTGGCGGTTAAAATGAACGGCGAACACGTCGCTCCAAAAAGTACAACTTTAAATCTGTACATTATCAATTCACTTGTTGGGTCAGTCGAATCGGACAACCAAAAAAATCTTGTGGCGTCTTGGTCTTCATTGTCAAGTCTTACTTGTAAAAATGCCTTTTGTATGTCTGTTGTGATGCCATATTTTCCTAATCTAAATCTTGTAAGAATGTTTGTTAATTTATTCAAAACAGGTGGTGCTGAAGATAGGCAGTCATTAAGGCTGGGTAAATCTGGATTTCCACGGCAACTGCAGTCATATACAATCCTGATAGGGGTCGTGTTTGATTCCTTCTTAACGGGATGGTGCGGTATATAATGGATTCGTCCATTTTTGCGATCTATTTCTGTAGAGGGTACCTTTTCTATGAAGTCTTTCATCTCCTGTTCTTTGATAATCTTATCGTATAGACTTAACATCCCCGGATCTTTAGATAACCTAGCTATAACATTGTGGGTCCTCCTTCTTGCTACATATTCATTAGTGGGTAACTCTGGGTGATCTGGTTTCCATGGTAGTTTTGCGACATATTTATTTTCCTTAAAAGTTATGCTAGAGTTTTGGTACTCAAGCATTAGGTTTTGTACATTTTTTGTGTTTTCATCAGAATCCGTCTCTAATCCGCTCGACTCAATTTCCCAAAATTTCTGTAACTCGCACTCCTCGGGTTTGTGCGCCACTAAAACATTCATCATCGTAGAGTTCCATTGTCCAGTGTTAGTACCTATGTTCAGTGGTCCTGATAGCAAATAACCTATTTTGGATTTAACCGCTGTTGGTCCGTCACCTCGAATAATTTCATCTTGTACTAAAGACCAGTAGTAATCTGTTCCAACAAGTAGTGAAATGTTACACTTTTCATCCTGCGTGACTGGGTAGGCAAGTTGTAATCCTCGTAAATAGGACAAGCTGTTGATGTTTACCCGTTTCTTCATATGTATCGGTGCGGCAATTTTTGGAACAATAATTACTTCCATTGGAATTCTTTCTTTTCTTTCGGTCTCAATCAATAATGTTGCTTTCTCCAGGTTGCGTACCTCACCTTCTTTCCCGCCAAATGCAGAAATTTGCATGCTTACTATACCAGTTGGTTTGATATGGAGTTTTTCTACTAATTCTTTAGAAATAAACGAGTTTTGAGCGCCTTCATCGAGTAGAATGTTAGTCATAACACTTTCATCATGATACCATACGGGCGCTACGGCAGTTTTTAAGAGAATTTCGGTATGTGCTGTAACGGCAGAATGCATAGCGGCGCTCTTAGTTTCTGTAGTATTTAGTACATTTTCATTGACAGGCTTTGTTAAGGCTTTATTCTCATTTGAAGTTGAATTTCTATTTTGTAAATTATAACGGCAGATGCTGCTATGATGTTTCTTACTGCAATTTCGGCAACTATATTTTGACTTACATTCCGAAACCTTGTGATTACCGAAACAGTTAAAGCAAACTCGTTTTTCCTTTACAATTTGCGTGCGAGCGTTTATATCGGTGATCTTTGTACATTCATTTGGGTGATGCGAGTTTTGACAAAACAAACACGGCCTTTTATTCTTAAATTTACCATTGTCGTTACTATCTCTAGACCCTGTTGACCTCCATCTTTTATTTGTAGTTTCTGTCACGAACGATGCGGTGGGGATAATATCGGTTTCAATAGGATTGGCGTTAGCGGCCTCTTGAATACAAATTTCTTTCTTTATTGCTTTGCGTAAACTTGAAATATCCCAATCATCATTACCGTGGTCTCGAGTAATTTTTTGTCTGACAAAACACGGAAGTTTGTTGAGTATTAGCGGTATTAATAGGCTTCGGTACGGTTCCTAATATCGACCCATTCCTTCTAGTTCACGTATATAACTTTCTATTGTGTCACTGAACGATTTCAGTCCCCTAATTTCGGGCGTTGGTGCAGGCAAATTTAGCAAGTTTTGCATGTATGCGTTAACTATTTTGTGTTGTTGGCCAAATCTCTCGTGTAGAATTTGTATTGCTTGGTTATAATTTGCACTAGTAATTTGCATTCCCGATATACACTGGCTAGCTTCTCCGTAAAGTTGTGATTTTAGATAGTTAAATCGTTGCACGTCACTCAATGAAGGATTTTTATGTATGGCAGAATTATAGGAATCCCAAAAGGCTGACCATTCTAGTAGATTTCCGCCGAAAGTGGGCAAGTTGAGTTTAGGCAATTTGTTATGATGACTTGACGACACAGAGGTGGGCATGCTTGACTGGCTTACGCTTGTTTGTTCTGAGTTGAAATTTATCGGATTTGAATGTTCTTGCACGCTGGGGTTAGTATATATGAAATCTGGTGCTTTAGGGTTTAATGCGGATTGATTTTTTGACAGACTTACTTCTTTGATGTACTTCTCAATTTTCGTGATTCCAATCTGTATCTCCAACTCGTATCTGTCAACTTCTTCAATTTCTTCGTCGAGGTCTTCTTCTTCTTCAATAGTTTCCAAAATCTTCTCATTAAGATCGGACAATGTCTTTTGCTTGGTTTTGATAAGCTCCATCATGGATTTCAGGTTGACAACATCTTGTTGCGGTTCTTCTGTCGGGTCTCCTTTTTTCAGTAGCTTTATTACTGCTCGTCGATGTGCTACTCGTACTGTTTTGAGTTTCGAACTCATCTCTATTTGTTTTTTGTCACGGCACCAATATCTTGAGGGTTATTAACTTTGTAATACGTGTGGAAGAAAATAACGTCTTGCTAGTTGAGATGCTTTATGATCGTAAGATAAATAGATACGTAACAATAGCGTTACGTTACATTACAAAAGTGTGCGCGAAAGTACGGGAAACAATTATATAACATAACGTACTAATTAAAAGTCTCTTGGCCTATATTCACGACAGAAACTCTAACAATTTCTAAATCTACCATACATGCAAAGAAAATCTAAAAAATTGAGACCCCTACTTTAAAATGGGTACAAATTTTTGCCTTGGCTTGAATACCCCTGTTCTTTATGAATTTCGGTGCTCAATACTAACGAGAACAGTATGTGAAATTTTTTAGAAAATCGAAGGATAAATTTTTTGTACCCATTTTGAATATCTCAAATTAATTTTACAGTGCAGAAAATCAAATTCCTTAATTCTATGTTTAGATATAAAAAAAAATAAGATTTCCTGTTGTTTAAGATTACAAAAATGAAAATAATACGTATTTTCATATATTTTTCTCATATAAACGTGTTTATACTCAACAATCTTAATCTCAGTACTTTGTTTTAAACGAATGAAAAAAGTTAACAAAAGCGCGCCATTTTTCAGTTGACGTCGGCCGACGCAAAATAGTCCAATTTTGCCCGTAGGACTACTGAGCGCCGCCGATTCACATTTTGGCCAAAAAGGAACACCCGGTTGTTCTACTGATAGCGCCCATACAAAAAGTACAAAGAAACGTCACAAACATAAGACGTAAAATACGGGAAACATAACGTTATTACTTTGCACTATATTCTCAAAATCATCAGGCTTCTACTATTACGTGATTTCAGGTTTTTCATTTTGAGATTGGACATTTTTTTTTTCATTTTCTCTGGATAGAACCTTTTTATTATGTTAAAATTACACTTTATTTTTATGTCAGTATAAACTAGAGAAAATTCTGATTCCAGTGAGATCTAGTTTTATACAAATATCTTTATTAACAATACCCCCACTAAGGGTCACTTATGCATGGTCCCTAAAATTTGACGTTAAAGAAAAAAAACTGTTGCTTGCACCCTAAGCCATCAATCCATACTTGAGCGACTACGACAAAAGATAACCGACCAAGTATCTAGCCGCCAACAACCTTTATGGTTGGGATATTGCACAACTCTTACCTACAGGAGAGGAACACAATGACTACCCTTTTGCACCTGAAAACGTTGTTCATAAACTGATTCCGACACTGAACAACCGCACCAAGTATGTATTCCATTACAGAAATCTCAAACAATACCTGTCTATGGTGATGAAACTAACGAAGGTCCACCGTATCATCAGATTTGAGCAGTCTCTGTGGCTAAAAAAGTATATAGATCTAAACACGAGTGAGCCAAGGCCAAGACCGACTCCGAGAAGGAATTCTTCAAACTTATGAACAACTCCGTGTTTGGTAGGATCATGCAGAAATTTCGCTAGACGGATGACGTCAAACTCGTAACAACAGAGAAGCAGGCGTTGAAACTCGTGGCCAAACCAATTTTTGATAGGCGAGTTATCTTCCTGAAAACATTGTCGCTATTGCATCATGGATCTGTCAAGACCTTGATGTATGATTTTCACTACAAATTAATGCGTAATATGTACGAAAAACAACGCCAAGCTCATTTTCACAGATACCGACAGTTTGGATTATGAGATCCAGACGGAAGATTTGTACAAGGACATTGCTCCACACGTTCAGGACAAGTTTGATACCTCCAATTATCCGAACAAACATCCATCGGGAAATACAACCGGCGTTAGCAAGAAGATCATTGGAACGTTTAAGGACAAGCGCTAAAGCAAATTAATGACAGAATTTCTATGTCTTTGGCGAAAATGTTCGCCTACAAGGTAGTAGAGATCGAAATCACCAAGAGGGCCAAGGGAGTAAAAAAAGAACATGAACAAGCGTGACATCACCTTTAATGAATACAAGACATGACTCGACACACAACAGAAGATTTACAAACCAATGAACATCATTCGGAGTCGCATCATCCGATGAGTTCAATAAAGTAGTACGATTGACACTATGAATAGCTAATGAACACGACCTTCAAAGCTTTTTGTACAGGTAAAAATTTTTGGTAGTGATCTACGCAGTGCTCTATTGAAACCCTCAACTTTTTGAGTATTTAGGTTCAATCTTGTCTTTTTTTAGGCGCTTGGACTACGCACACTTTCTTATGGCATTCAAGTTTTCATCCAATTTTCTTATTTTAAAACCGTTCGGTAAGAAAGCTCTGTTAGAAAACCAGAATTTCTTTCCACCCTTGCGGACACAAAAGAATGTCTTCGGCAAAGTTCATGATTGCCAGTGTAACATGCAGGTTTGGCATCAACGGTGAAAGATATCTTATTCTGAACTTTGCCAAAGTCACTGCCATATATTTCCATGGCCTGGGTAAACTGGGACTGACATTTCTCAGCTAAATCCAAAGTGAAATTGTTTAAAAGCTAATTCAATCTTTTTTTGTTCGACCAGGCATTATTTCTGCTAATTCGTTATTACTTTTGATATTTTTTCTTTGATTATTTAAGAAATGCTTTGAATCTAGAAAATGTTCTGGCCCTGTAGATGTTTTATTTTCAAGATACAATTCATTTCAAATTCAATTCAATTAAAATATTTATTGCCATATAGATAAATTTGGTGTATTTACTGTCTTCTGATTGGTTAAAAGTATTACTTTTATTTTCAATGTTGTCAATTTTTATGGCGACACGCCCACTTTTACCGGAACTACTTTTTTTTATTAATTCGAAAATTCTTTTACTTGATACATTCGTAGCAATACGATTTAGAGCAAAACAATAGACAACTTTCGAGTTCGATGCATTTCCGTCAAAAACTCTGGTTTAAGTGAACATCATTCGTGCGTTTAGGGGCATCGTCACTTCCGTTCCAATGTTGAGCAAGTGGTTGGAAAACTATAATGCTACATTGCACGAATTATTCGGCAAATTAAATTCTCATAATTCACAATCAGCACTACTGTCATTAGGGAATTGTGATTAAGTACTTACAAAACAAACATTATTTCTAGTTTATCCTGCACAATGACAATCACTAAGACGCATGATGAACGTTAATAGTGCAGGGATACAGGCGATCCCCTCTATCTGGTAAATGACGTCATAAAGGCGCGCATAATTGACGAGTTTTTTCCGGTGAAGGATGAACTCGAAAGTGGTCTATTAAGTTTTGTTCAATCATTTGTTGTTTTAAATGTTTTAAATGTGTTATCCTACCCATCTAACCCCCGAACTATGACTCCGCCCCTCCCCAACTCCTGTCGTCTGATCAATACAAGTAAGGCAAAGATGGAAGAGGTGCCGGAATTCGACATCGGTTGGGGCGAAAAGCTGATTCAAATGGACTCGTACAGTGAAGAAGATTTATTGGGATGGTTGTTTAAAGATGACTTGCAAAATATTGAACTTGTTGAGCTTAACATTGCTCCCGAAATTCCTGGATTGACACCACAACCGCAGCCACAGGCCCCATCGCAGATTCCGTTGGCACCCAAGCCGGTTGAAGTTGAAAGGCCTACAGTTTCTGGGCTTCAAAAACCACAGAAACGATTTAAAACTGTTACCCCAGAAGAACTGAAAGACCTGCAAGACAGTCGGTGTAGTATATTAAGTATTGTCTGATATTCTATAATGATACGTTCTGAGTAGTGCTGTGGCTGTTCTGTACGATCTGTGACTGTATGAAAAGTACCCGTTGGGTACCAGGGATTCTGATTGTAAACGATGCTGAATAAACATGTCTTCTCAAATGTATTTCGTTAAATCGGCCTGATACATATAAAACATGAGCCATCAACACTACAATTGGCGACGAGGATAAAGAAGAAACATTGAACTTTAATGTGGTAAGCTGATTTTTGTGAAATGGCAGCTAAAATCGATTTAAATCCAGTTGGAAATTTCGATGTCAGTGGAGATAGACTCGGACAATCATGGACTCGGTGGCTGAGAAGTTTTGAACTTTATGCAACAGGAAAAGGTGTATCCGACAAGAAACAAAAGAAAGCATTATTATTACACTGTGCAGGACTCGATGTACAAGATATAACCTTCACATTAACGGAGAAAGATGGTGACGACGATTTTGATAAAACGATCAAAACATTGAAGAAACATTTTGATGCCAAGGTAAATTTTTCAGTAGAACGTTATAATTTTAGAAGTATCAAACAAAATGAAACAGAAACAATAGATCAATACATCACAAGATTGAAACAACAAGTAGTATTGTGTGATCATGCAGACCCCGACGCACAAGTAAGGGACCAGGTCATAGAAAAATGTCGTTCTAATAAATTACGTACTCGACTTCTTGAAAAGGGACCAGGTTTGACTTTAGATGATGTAAGAACAATTGCAAGAACTTTAGAAATGGCTGAAAAGCATTCTCGCGAAATGGAGGGTGCAAATGGTTATGGCAACAACCAATCAAGTAGTCACGGAAGTGTCAATAGAGTCAATCAAAGAAAACCAACACAATATGGACAGAACAAAACGAAAACAAAATCAGGATTAAAATGTTATCGGTGTGGGAGAGAGGGACACTTCGGTAAAGATCTATCTTGCCCAGCACAAGGTGAAACATGCAATAAATGTGGGAAAAGTGGTCATTTTGGAATCGTGTGTAAAACGAAACAAGGAGGGCAACAAAATCAAAGAAGATATGGTAAATATGGTCATAAAAGTGCAAAAGGTATTGTCAACTATGTGGAATCAGATGATGATGAATATGCATTTATTGTGAAAAATCAAAGTGATAAAAATGATGAAATTGAAATTAATGCTGGTGGCATAAATATGAAATGTGTAATTGATAGCGGTGCATCAGTAAATATAATTTCAAGTGCATTGTGGGAAAAATTGAAAATTCAGAAAATTGTGTGTAAATCTGAAAAATCAGAAAAGAAATTATATGCTTATGGTAGTGAAACACCACTAGAGGTGTTAGGAAAATTCACATGTAAATTAAATGTCAAAGGTCAATCTGAAAGTGTAGAAGCTGAATTTTATGTTGTTAAAGGAAAAAGTGTATCATTGCTAGGTAAAGCAACAGCTATACAATTAGGTGTTTTGAAATTAGGAATATATTCAATAAATGAAGATATTAGAGGAAAATATAGTGATTGCTTTAAAGGAGTAGGCAAATTGGAAAATTTCAAATTAAAGTTGCACATAAATTCAAAAGTTGAGCCAGTTGCGCAAAGAATGTACAGGATACCGTTCACATTGAGGGAAAAAGTGGATAAAAAACTTGATGAATTAGAATCACAAGACATCATTGAGAGAGTAAATGACCAGACACCGTGGGTCAGTGCAGTTATTGTAGTTCCTAAACCTAATGGCGATATAAGGTTATGTGTTGACATGAGGGCAGCAAACAAGGCGATAGTACGGGAACGGCACCCGATACCAACTGTGGACGAAATATTGTACAAAATGAATGGCGGAGAATGGTTTAGTAAAATGGATTTGCGATATGGATTTCATCAATTGGAGCTTGAAGAAGGTTCACGTGAGATAACGACTTTTGTCACACACAGCGGACTTTACCGTTATAAACGTTTAATGTTCGGGATAAATGCCGCACCTGAGAAATATATATCTCAAGTATTTCATGATATTGAAGGTGTCCAGAACATATCAGATGACATTGTTGTATTTGGTCGCACAAAAGAAGAACATGACGAAAGACTTAATCTAGTTTTAGACAGAATCCGTCAGAAAAAGTTGACTCTAAATGGTGACAAATGTGAATTTGCTATGGACAAAATAACATTTATGGGTCATATCTTATCTAAAAATGGAATAGGACCGACACAAGAAAGGGTAAAGGATATGCTAAACGCAACAGAGCCGACAAATGGATCGGAAGTTAAGAGTTTTTTAGGCTTAGTTAACTATAGTGCAAGGTACATACCTAATCTTGCAACCATATCCGAACCACTTAGAAAATTGACAAAGAAGAATGAGGCCTTCCGATGGGGCAAAGAGCAACAAGAAAGTTTTGAAAAACTAAAATATTCACTCAGTGAAGGAGAAACTCTAGGATACTATAGACTAGATGCAGATAAAACTCAACTAATAACAGACGCAAGTAATGTAGGACTTGGTGCTGTGTTAGTGCAAGAGAATAAAGGAATGTCTCGAGTTATAAGTTATGCTAGTAGGGCGCTGTCTGCAACAGAAAAGAGATATTCAACAACAGAAAAAGAAGGATTAGCCGTTGTTTGGGCTTTTGAAAAGTATCACTTGTATTTGTACGGAATAGATTTTGAAATTATTACAGACCACAAAGCGTTAGAAAGTTTATATAACACAAAATGTATGAAAACTACTCAAAATGCAAGAATCCAACGATGGATGCTGAAACTTATGTCGTATAATTATCAAATAAAATATTTACCCGGAAAACAAAATATTGCAGATGCGCTGTCACGGCTGGTGGCAATTAACAAAACTGAATTCAAAGAAAGGAATGTCGCTGAAGAATTTGTAAGATTTTGCGCACAGGAAGGGACACCTAAAGCGTTAACAACCCAAGAGATCGAAAAAGAAGCAAAAGTGGACACAGAATTATCAGAAGTTTGAAATTGTCTTCAACAAGCTAAATGGAACCAGTCTGTTATGAGTGCTTATTACCCCGTAAAGAACGAACTGAGTGTAATAGGATATTTAGTAATGCGTGGAAGAAGAATTGTAATTCCAAAAACACTACAAGCTAAATGCTTGCAATTAGCTCATGAAGGACACTTAGGAATTGTAGGAACTAAACAGATGCTAAGAAGTAAGGTCTGGTGGCCGAACATGGATAAGGATGTAGAGAAATATGTTAAATCATGTCATGGATGTCAGATAACATCTCAATTTTCACATCCAGAACCGCTGGAACCGACAAAGTTGCCTACAG
The DNA here is from genome assembly GCF_021869535.1 of Mytilus californianus. Taxonomy (NCBI): domain Eukaryota; kingdom Metazoa; phylum Mollusca; class Bivalvia; order Mytilida; family Mytilidae; genus Mytilus; species Mytilus californianus. The sequence goes on from NW_026262581.1 coordinate 38,492,451, forward strand.
GACCGTGGCAATACTTGGCTATTGATTTGCTAGGGCCGCTACCATCTGGACATTTTGTGTTTGTTGTAATAGACTATTACAGTCGCTATTATGAGATTGACATTACAAAAGACACTTCAAGCGAGAAAATGATAGATTCGCTTGAAAACATGTTTTTGCGTCATGGTTTACCACTGTCTATCCGTTCTGACAATGGACCGCAATTTACGTCAAAACTATTTAAGCAATACTTGGAGGATATTGATGTGAAACATGTTAGAAACACACCATTATACCCAGCCGCGAACGGTGAAGTGGAACGTCAGAATAGATCTTTAATGAAAAGGATAAGGATCGCTCAGGCAGATGCAATGGACTGGAAACGAGAACTAAGAAAGTATATAATGGCGTACAGGACAAAACCGCATAGTGTGACTGGAGTTTCACCGTCTGAACTCTTATTCAAACGTAAGATAAGGACAAAGTTACCCGAAATATATTGCGAAGAAGATGTCACGACACTTGACGAAGAAATGAGAGACAGAGACATGTACGCGAAACACAAGAACAAAATGTACATTGACGAGAAAAGAAACGCACATGAAAGTGACTTGAAAACTGGAGACAGTGTTTTAGTTAAACAACAATATACGAACAAAATGACAACTCCGTTTATTTCAACACCTTACAAACTTGTTGAGAAAATTGGTAATCAATGTGTTGTACAATCACCCGAAGGTGTACAATACCGTCGAAACACGACTCATGTAAAGAAATACAATGATCGAACTGTGTCAAATGAAAAGGACAATGACTGTGTTATGTTAGATGATCCGATCGAACCACCCAAACCGATTTCAGACGAAGCTGGTGATGTAACAAGACGTCCAGTGAGAGAGAGAAAAATGCCATCAAAATTTAATGACTATATTGTTTCATAATTTAGTTACATGTAGGATAGTATGATTTGATATAGACAGTTAAAGTTTTAGATTAGTAGGATTCGATATAGACAGTAAAAGATTTAGATTAGTGATTGTAAGTTTTGAAAAGATAATAATTCTAATAAGAATTTTCATTTTTGTTTTTTGATATTTTTGAAAGTAGTTATTCTAGTCAAAGATAAAGAATATTCAGTCAGTTTTATTTTCTAGTCAGTTAATAGTTATTTTCATTCTAAAGAAAGAGAAGAGTGTAGTATATTAAGTATTGTCTGATATTCTATAATGATACGTTCTGAGTAGTGCTGTGGCTGTTCTGTACGATCTGTGACTGTATGAAAAGTACCCGTTGGGTACCAGGGATTCTGATTGTAAACGATGCTGAATAAACATGTCTTCTCAAATGTATTTCGTTAAATCGGCCTGATACATATAAAACATGAGCCATCAACACTACAGTCGGCAGGCGAAATCAACCAAACAAAACACAAAGTGGGGAGTCAAAGTTTTCCAAGGTAAATACAAACTTATGGAAACCCTGTTTATGATTTTGTAATACTCAGTTAAGGTTCATCATAACAAATGGACAAATATGGCCGTATTTTCACCTCAAAAACTACTCTGTGTACAGACTTACCTGTTTGGTTTGAAAAGTTTTAAGGCCTGGCATCCACTAGATATATAAAAGTTAAATGTATTTTGCATATCAGAAAGATAAAATCTTTTTTGGATTTTAATGGACATTTTTTTTCGTTCCTGCAGAAGGTGTAAAAATAAACTAAGTTGGGATACAACTTTGAGATGCTCCCTCTCAGGTAACAACTGGTTTGTATTGTATTGATTGTCCTTGATTGGCATAGACAATAGACAGACAATAGATATTTACACATCTATAGATGAGTTAAAGGTAGTAACTGAGTGGACAGTATCAAATGCAATTCAGGTGTTTGTTTATTTTTACACCTTCTGCAGGAAGGCAAAAAAATGCCCATCAAAATCCAAAAACGATTTTATCTTTCTGAAACACAAAATGCATTTAACTTTTATATATCTAGTGGATGCCAGGCCTTAAAACTTTTCAAACTGCACAGGTAAGTCTGTACACAGAGTAGTTTTTGGGGTGAAAATACGGCCATGATGAACCTTAAATGAGTTACATACAATGTACAATCACAACTGTTCTATACACTCAAAATAAAACAATGTAAATTCAGACCAGGATTTGAACCTGGGACCTCTAAAAAAAAACATGAGCGCTCTGCCACTGAGCTATCTGAATCTATAAGATAAACTTTATTTGCTGTTTTTCTACCAATATTGAATATTACCTCTTTCCTATGTTTGAAAATCAAATTGAATTTCTTATTTTGTTATTTTTCAGAATGGTGTATGGAAGCCCTGGATCAAGTATTGGATTTCGCAACTATTGAAACAGAGGAATTAAACAATGTTTTGGGTAAATTTTACGCCGAGGCAACCCCAAAATTTTCCGAAAAAAAGAGGCAAGGAAATGTCAACTGCCCAGTCAAAAGAATATCACAAAAATTCAATGAAAAACATGAGGGCAGCAATCAACCGCCACATTCATGATTTAGATAGGGATATAGTCCTAATAATTATGACGTCTTGAAAGGCTATTTTAATTTTTTTTCTGTGACGCGTAGGAAGGCGTCACAGAATAAAATTAAAATAGACTTTCAAGACGTCATAATTATTTGGACAAGATAGGGATATTGATATCGTTCGCGATAAAGAATTTAGGAAGGCGAATGAAACTCTTGATGGAAAATTAAAGAAAAACCTCGAAAAAGGTCTCTCGTCCTACAAAACATAAACAGATTATAACCATGAATGATTTGGAAAAGATAAATTCTTACCTGTACTCATCTGATGATCCAATTATCCTAAGATTCCGTGTGTGGTATAATATTGCTATGCATTTTGTCACCCGTGGAATAGAATTTCATCAACAACTTCAGATAAACTCGTTTGAATTCCACTTTGATTAAAACAATCGTGAATATGCCTGTCTGTCACACGAAATGAAACAGAAAAATTGGCAAGGCGGATTAGACTCTGGAGAAACTATAAATGACAAACGAATATATTCATGTGAAGGCGATCGCTGCCCAGTTGCTTCATTAAAATTGCTGATTTTGAAAACTGATCCAGATGCAACTTCACTTTTCAGTCACATTACATAAAAATGCGTTGTCGTCCAAAACTCCGAACATTTTACAACTATGGTACACTAACAATCGGTCAAATCTTACCAATTCACAAGATTCATGGCAGATGTGTCGAAAAATGCCTCCTGTAGTGTAATGTACACAGCTCATTGTCTCCGGGCAACAGCGATCCAAGCAATCAGTGACGCTGGCTTCGAAATCCGGCGTATTATGTATATGAGCGGTCACCGAAATGAGGCGTCTGTACGAAGCTACAGTCGGGACTGTTATACCCTCCAAAAGAAATCAATGAGTGACACACTTTTAACTCTATCCACAGGACGCGCACCGCCACAGACTGCGATGCCAGTGCCGATGGCTGTACAAAACAAACCTGCCAGTGTGAGCTCAGTTTTGGCGGCTCGTGACACTCCAAACGTAAACACTATGAATACCGCCTTATCGTCAAACAACTTCAAGTCGTCTGGGTTTATTTCTAACTCAACTTTCCATAATTGCACATTTCAATTCAATAATCCACAGTAAACTGTTGTTTTTGGAAAAAAGTTTACCTGTCTCATAACATTCCAATGATGTGGCGGTCATGACAGTTCATTCATTCTCTCACTCTGACGTTGTGCATTCATACGCCAACATGTGTGTACGTTGTTATTGTTAATATAAATAATATAAAAAGTTCTTTGAGCCTTATTTTTGATAGAAATTTATTTATAATGAATGGCAATAATTTATTTTGAATTTATTGAAATTAATTTTTGACTCTTCACATTTTACATAATCCGCTTCGCGGATTATTCAATGTGAAGCAGGCATGGGGTAATGCAAATTTGTAATTGTAATGCATGGTAATGCATTACATTTTTCCAAGTAATTGCATGTAATGTGTAATGCAGCAATTTGTGCATTACATGTAATTGTAATATAATGCATTACTTTAGCAAAAAGTTGTGTAATTACATGCATTACATGTCATTACTTTTTTCACATACTACATCTTTAACATATTGTTGGAGTTTTAACTAAACCAAATTTAAGATTTCTTGATTAACTAAGAATATGTTAATCATTAGAATATATTCTTTATTTCATCTTATTTCATCTTAATTCATCTTATTTCATACATTTTTTCCTGCATAAAAAGATTGATATTTGAAAAACATAGCTGTATTGTTGTCATAAGATCAAAGAATATCTTTGTTTTTCTTAAATAAAAGATAATTAAACTTTGTTATAAAACACTAATTAGTTTGTTTAACAATCAATATTTTCACCATTTAGACAATTGTTCATTAATTAAGGTCTATGTTTATTTTATAATTAAGGAAGTAATTCACAGTAATTAAATATTTCGTTTAAAATTAAAAAAAAAACAACAAAAAATATATTTATAAACATAAAGTCAACATTAAGTTAAAATAATTAAAAATTGTAAAAGTCAAATTAAATAGACTTTTTACATGTATACTTATATTCAATTCATGGAACAGTTACTGCATATGCTAGAATCTTTTGTGACTTCTAGTTGTTTTTCAAAATGTTTAATTTTTCTATTCACTAATCAAATTTTCAAATGTAATGTGTAATTCAAGGCATTACTTTGCAAAAGTAATTGTAATATAATGCATTACTTTGATAAATGCATGTAATTGTAATTGTAATATAATGCATGGTTTGGTCAAAGTAATTGTAATATAATGCATTACATTGCAATGTAATTCGCCCCATGCCTGATGTGAAGAGTCAAAAAATTAATTTTATGGTTCAATAAATTCAAAATAAATAATAGCCAATAATATTATAAAATAAATAAACTTTAAACAATAAGTTTGTGACAAATACAAAATAAGTAGACAATATAACTGAAATTCACACATATATATCAGGAGCCTCTGGCCTTTGTTAGTCTTGTATCATTTTTAATTTTAGTTTCTTGTGTATAATTTGCAGTTTAGTATGACGTCCATTATCACTGAACTAGTACACATATTTGTTGAGGGTGGTAAAGGGGGGTGCTTGCACGAAAAAAAAACGTGAAATAAGACATAATTTCACGTTGAACGTGAAATAATTTCTGTCATGAACGTTGCACGAAAAATAAAGACTTTGATGTGAACCTTTTGTGACTGAGTCACTGTCTTCTTGTATATATAAACTCTCTGTTTTACTTGATATTCCCGATTTAGTATACACATTTATAATATAAATGGTTTACGGCTTTTAAAAAAGTATATAACGATCTTCTTAACTTTTAAAATGCAAATATCCCGCAGACACGAAAGTGTATTCTTGATCTATTTCATTGTCTTTATTAACAAGAATAAACACGTTGTCATGTTATCCATGCCACCACTGAGCTACCACGACTCGTGGTTAAAAGGATCAGAAATAGGAAGTTTGAACTGACAGATGATGGAAAGTACAAACACGTTAAAGCTCATCACTGTTAAGATGTTGATCCTATTTAAAGTCATTCTTTTCATTTTACCAAAAAATTCAAAGAATCAGCAACGAGGAAGCATGTATCTAGGAGATCCGAAAAGTGTTCACAAGTTAAAAACAGAAAAAACAGATCAGATTTGAACTTAAGTGCCAATCTGCCTAAAAATCAGGCAGTGGTGAAAACATGACAAACAAAAACCCACTCAAGTTGACATTAATTTATGTTCAAAATGTATGATGTTGCACGAATATAACATTCGTCTCCTTGTCCTGTTCTGGTAATTCAATATATAATTTGGTTGAAATGCACTAGAAATTAATAATTAAGGGGAGCTAACTCTGCAATTTGCTATCATTCTAACAAAAATTTATCAAGAGATTTCTCGAATTACCAGACACGCAGAAAAGAAAGACCTACCACTTCTAACTCAGGATGAGGGTAACTTCAATAAAGGATGGTTAGGTCCGTGGGTTTTTTTCGCCCATGTTTTGATTTTTTTCAAAATTGCCTGATTCTTACAAAGACTGGCACTTAATATGAAGTCATTATGTAAAGTTGTTTCTTAGAAAAATCTAACGGAAATATTTGTTGGATTGAAGAACAGAAGCACAAGTTGATTGTAATATATCCCTAATCCTACAGCTTTCCCTAGTATTCATACCATGCAGGTCTCATTAGTCCTTTTATTTTTTTATGTTTTCTAACATTACAATCATGAACTAGAGACATATATGGCAATACCGCAATCCATCAACATATTCATACCAGAGGACTATAGTAGCATATGGTACAACGATTTTGAACTTATCGCAAACTGAATCAAATCGAAAGAATACGACAAAAATAAATATGTATGGCCCGTTACAAATTTGTTTAGACAATAAAATGTCAGTGTGATGTAGTTACTTAATACTTAATGAACAATGTGTTAGGCCAAACCAGTACATATATCTTAGAAGCTCCAAAATCGATAAGGAACAACATCAAAGGCCTTTCCGCTTTACCAAAAAAAAAATTGAATCCATTTTTTACTTGACGATCCCTGCCTAGTGTTTGAATTTTATTTGAAAAATACCGAGCACGCAAAATAAGCTTTTGAAAATCACGATGCACGTAAAATTAAATCAGCAGGACACGTTGAACGAGGCACCTGTCTTGCACGACTGAACGTCAAATAAAAATGTAAAAACACGTTGAACGTGAAATAAAAAACGGCGATCACGTTGCACGAAAATAACCCTTTACCACCCTCTTTGTTTAGGGGCCAGCTGAAGGACGCCTCCGGGTGCGGGAGTTTCTCGCTGCATTGAAGACCCATTGGTGGCCTTCGGCTGTTGTCTGCTCTATGATCGGGTTGTTGTCTCTTTGACACATTCCCCATTTCCATTCTCAATTTTATATATATATACAATCATTTAATAAGAGTAAATAGTCCAGTGTCCCCTGTCCTCAGTTCTAATGACTTTTTGATGTAGGACCCCAATGTATTTACTTATGATGGTGTTGATGGATTGAGTATAAAAATCACCTTTTCTTCATTTTACAAATCATTAACAGAAAAGTTTAATTCCAAATTATCAAAAAAGTTTTTCTCAGTTCCCTATTTAATTCACAATCTAATAAAAAATGTTTTTCATCTTCTAATATGTTACATTTAAGGCTTAATCTCTGCTCTCTATGAATATTAGAATGTCTTCCTATTTCTATATCTAAATTATGGTCTTAGTTTTGTTATCAATTTTCATTTGCTGCTCTAAAAGCAGAGCTATCTGGGTCTGTTTTAAAAATGTTTTGCCTCAATTCCATCACTGGCAAGATCTTGCAGAGCTTCTTTTGCCCACGGGTACTCATCCCCTATGCTTTTCATGAATGTTAAATTTAAAATGCATGCAGAAGTGCACTTTTCACCTGATTTAATTGGATGAACTGAACATAGTTTTTGCAAACAACTCCTATATTGCTTTTATCTTATGTTTCAGTTTCTGCAATGTGTAGCAGGTTGGAATGGAGTTTATCCAATGCCTGAATATATTGCATTGTTGTACGCACCGTGAGCCTGTAGAATTACAGAACCTGGATTTGTTTCTTTCTCTCAGTGTATTTATTGCAGTCAGCTACTGGTGTCACGCTTTCATGTACTTCTTATTTATATTAACTACATGTATTTCAGGTAGATGAAGAGGGTGGTTTTTTACGACACATACATTTTTAATTCAAGTAGGTGCAACAACAACAAAAGATTATTTTAAGGAAATTTGTAGATTTTATGAGCTGATAGGCATTTTCAATTCGCTCTTGGTATTTTAAGATTTTATGTTATGCATTTAATTACCCTTTAACCTACCTTTGATTTTTCTTTGCTGACTTCTTTGTTTTTGGAATTTTAGGAGCAGCATCCTTTGGTCGCAACAGAACAGCAGGTTTGGTGCCATTTGCACAGATTGAATATTGTTATCCATATATGGAATGTTTTGCACAAGAGAAGTATATTTCTGGTAAGTCTTTTATAAACTGTTTGTGTTGTGTCACTTTTACTAGGTTTTACAGTTTTTCTTTGTCTATTGTAAGTTAAAAATCCAGTTGAAAAACCTGAATTATTTCCCTTTTTGAACTTGGCCATTTTAATAGATATGAAGAATTTATTTGTAATCCCTGAATGTAACTGCTTAAGGAAAATGTTTGTGAAAGCTTGGCATTCTGTCTTTACTTCTATATTGGAAATTTGGTTAAAATTTACATCTTTAATTAGAAAGAAAGGCACAAAACAGAACTCTCATAAGAAATTCTCATAAACAGAAAGAGATAACAGTACAGATATAAATTTTTAATTCGTACAGCTGCAGTGACAGATATGATAAGATAATTGATATATCATCTCTGGTCACTGTCTTATCTGTTTAGTATAAGGTTATGGTTTTTGAGTTGTTTCGGATTAAACTTTTAGTACATCACAATTAAGAAATTGACATTTTCCCCTGTAGTTTTCAATTATTGGGTAGAATCTACCCCAATTACCTTACACTGATGTGAGTGTTTTACTAGTCAATTGATAAAACATACAGACCAATTGCTTATGTATATTTGATATAAAAATGTGAGTTTTATTTGGCAAATTGGTCAACTCTCAGCTTCACATTTCCTCTGCCGTTATTTGGGGTACGTGTTGAACTTTTCTCTTTTCTTCACATGTAAGTGATCGACATCTTTTGCCCACACCTTTTCCATTACTAGATTTATTAGGCCTAAAATTTGCTAGATTCTTTAGTTTTTTAGATTCTATATATAGGTTACAATCTTCCATTAGCTCCTATGGAACCAGTCGTTAATGAGCGTAACATGTATTCAGAAACAAAAACATGGTGGATTTTGATTGGGTAGTGTATGCCAAAAATAATTAAAACAAATTCGTGAAACCTTATGGATTCTTGAAGTAATGATAAAATAAAATTTGATATCTGAAATAGTTAGTTTGAGTTTTTTTTTCTTTTTGTTGTTGAATGCATAAATTTTACTGTTATTTTTTCTGCGAGATTGACAGTCACCCTTGACAACTGTAAGTTACACATAGAAAAGCAACTGGACCATATATTATTTTTTCATGAAATATGTTAACACAACAAATATTCTTTATTTTAAATAAAGGTTTTATAATAAAAATCAACTTAGTAAAATCAGTACAGCAAAAAACATTACTAATGTCGGCAATGGGAAAATCTCGGCAATGGGAAAATCAATTGTTTTTGCATTCTATATTGCGATGGAATTTACTTTCACTTTCATTTTGGAAAAGCAAGTTGCTGAATCAGACTTCTTTTAAAACGTGTTTCTGATTGTGTCAGGATTTTTATAGAGATTTAGAGGAGAGATTTCAAAAGAAAACAAAAAATTAGGCAATATTCATGGTTGTGTAGCATGGGGCGGCTTTGTTGACAAATTTGGATATGGTGTAATGAATGTAAACTGGCCAAGGAAGGGTGCAAAAAAAGAAAGAGCACACAGATTGGCATATATGATTAAGCAAAGATTATAAGGCACAATAATGATATGCCAAGTCTTGATGAAAACAACAATCGCATAGAATGTAGTCATTTGTTCCATTATAAGACTTGTGTAAATTCAGAGCATATTATACTTGAGTCCCATGCTACTAACCAGGAACGTATTCATTGTAATGGGCAAAATGTATTTGCAAAATGTCACGAACAACATTGTCTTATATGAAAGTATGCTTTATTTACAAATCAACACTTTTTCGCCACTGCAAACCGTAATTTTTTGGCATAAGGATGGTTCTCCACTTGAGTTTTTGTACTTTTAACTATCTGCAATAGCTTGTTCTTCTCATAACACTTTTCTTTCTAGTGTTTTTCAAAAATTTTATACAAATGTTTTCTAGTATCAGACCTCTCTTTTTTCTATTCTATTGTTTTTTATAAGCTTTCTGCAATCTGTCGGTTTTTTGTAAAGCTTTGAGTTCTTTTTCAGCATCGGACTCAGGACTGATTTCTGCCCCGAGTTGTTTACAGATCACCAGGAGAGACAAACCAGGTCCAATATTGACACTATGAATAGCTTAATGTACACGACCTTCAAAGTTTTTTGTATAGGTAACATTTTTTGGTAGTGATCTACGCAGTGATCTATTGAAACCCTCAACTTTTTGAGTATTTAGGTTCAATCTTGTCTTTTTTTAAAGCGCTTGGACTTATGCGTTACAACGCACACTTTCTTATGGCATTCAAGTTTTCATCCAATTTTCTTATTTTAAAACTGTTTGGTAAGAAAACTCTGTTAGAAAACCAGAATTTCTTTCCACCCTTGCGGACACAAAAGAATGTCTACGGCAAAGTTAATGATTGCCAGTGTAACATGCGGGTTTGGCATCAACGGTGAAATATACAATGTATCTAATTCTGAACTTTGCCAAAGTCACTGCCATATATTTCCATGGTCTGGGTAAACTGGGACTGACATCTCTGAGCTAAATCCAAAGAGAAATTGTGTAAAAGCTAATTCACAGTGCTACTCAGACTTTATAAAACGTCACCAGTGTCTGAGCAGAAAATTGATGAACCAGGGTTATGTCAAAGAACGTCTCGTCCTTTTTCTATAAGAATGTTCATCGTAAGATACCAAGACCTTGCTGATAAATATTCCGTATCAACTTCACAAATAATACATGATGGTCTTGAAGTATAGATTCTAGGTACTGACGTTATTTAGCATCTTAATTACGTGTTATAGTGTTCTTATATTTGTCTTTGTAAATTATTAACCTTTACTGTTTAGTCCATTTTTTGGTAATATCCTTTTGGCGTGGCTCGGTAGCCATTGTGTTATTGTGCTATGGTCATTTTTTGTATTCTTGTCTTTCATTTTTGCTTATTTGCTTTGTCTATATGCCATTTTGTTTTTCTTTGTTGACATATTTGTTTGTTTTTATAGTGATTAAGATTACAACACAATGTTGGCTGCTGTTCTCTTTTATACGCCCGTTTACGTATTTTGGTATACGGTTGTCTGTCCGTCCGTCGTCAACATGTCGGACAATAACTCAAAAACGCTTTAACCAATTATAATGATACTTTGGTGAATTGTTTATATCTATTTACGTAAGCTCCCTTTCGATTTTTATAAATTTGAGATTTTACGTTTCCGAGTTATGGGATTTTATTCATAAAAAAGGAAGGATTTTCCAGTTTTCGGACAATAACTAAAAATGCTTTGAGCAGTTTTCATGAAATTTTGGTGACTGGTTTATATCTATTAAAATAAGCTCCCTTTATTTTTTTTTTTTTTTTATAAATTTCTGATATGACATTGAAGATTTATTGAACTCTATTCGTTGAAAAAGCGACGGGCGTATCATGCGCTCATGGCGCAGCCCTTTATTATCTTGAGGTCAAGGTCACACGAGGGTCATGATGATAAGCGACACATCTTCTTGGGGTGGTACACGTTCATACCATGCCTATTCAAAGAGTTTCTGTGAGTTTGCTATTAGTGTGTCATGGATTCGAAAATCTTCTGGAGCATTGAAAAGTTTTAGAACTTGCTTCAATAAGCTTTGAAAATTTGTCATGCAGTAGTCATATAAATATTTCTAACATATTGATCGGCTTTGAATAGACAAAATGCACAACGAGCAGTACAAGAATTTGCAATAAACGGTAGTTAACAAATAACCTATAAAGACAACGAACCATAACAACATTCGAAGTTTAGTCTTTAAACAAATATAAAAAATGAAAAATAGGAAGCAGTAAATTGTGAATACTTACTGTTACGGCCTTAATTCTTTGAAGAAATATATTTGGACGTTCTATCTTCACTGTGCTTAAACGGCTGTGGGTAACTTAAGTTACCCACAGCCCAAGATGGAGCCGCCTGGCTTCGGTAAGAAACTTCTCTCCTATATAATAACAATACAATGAAAACAACACAAATGTTCAGTAATTAAAAAGTTGTATCAATCTTTTAGGGAAACACCTAAACATAAAAGATGATTAAATACTGCAAAATAAACGATCACATTACGATTTTCGAAAACACTTAGGATGTCCGTAACTTGAAAACAACTTGTCCGTAACTTTTTTCATTATACCAATAGGGATGTCCGTAACTTTAACGGGATGTCCGTAACTTTAACGGGATGTCCGTAACTTTAACATGATGTCCGTAGCCTGGGACATAATATATTATAGTATAATAGTCCCAGCTGTAACTTTCAAAGAATCGATATTCGTGCATGGATGTAATAATTAAACATATTATAGAAATTGCATCGAATATATAATCAGAAATAAAGTAGATTTCTAGTATGATATAATTCTTTTGTGAATACCATGATTTCTGGTATTGTACCCAGCTAATAAACTCGAAATTTTTTTTTTAAATTACATGTGTAACTTTATCTAGTGACATAGATACCATGTTTATCACTCAATCAGCCAACACAATGGAACTTCAAAATTTAGCATAAGGAAACTAGTTTTGGACGAAAAATCAGGACATGCAGCTTATAAATCTCACCACTTCCCACTGCAGATATCACAAATTTCAGATCAAATTACTCAATAGATATAAGAAGATGTGGAATGAGTGCCAATGAGACAACCCTCCATCCAAGTCAAAATTTATAAAAGTAAACCATTATAGGTCAAAGTACGGTCTTCAACACGGAGCCTTGGCTCACACCGAACAGCAAGCTATAAAGGGCCCCAAAAATTACTAGTGTAAAACCATTCAAACGGGAAAACCAACGGTCTAGTCTATATAAAAAACGAGAAACACTTATGAACCACATCAACAAACGACAACTACTGAACATCAGATTCCTGACTTAGGACAGGTGCAAACAATTGCAGCGGGTTTAAACGTTTTAATGGTATCAAACCTTCACCCTTATCTGAAACAATAGTGTAACATCACAACATAGAAAAACACACTATAAAATATCAATTGAAATGGTTTAACTCAATCAAAAGACATATTAACACCGGTGAACATACACTGAACAAATAAATTTGATCTATGATACAATGCAAATACAAAATAAATAATCTAAGGGAAGAATAATTAAAGTAACATGTTATACCGCTGTGAAATGTTAAACAATTTAAGAATAACAATATACTTGAACAAAAATATCAGCCATTTGCAATTACTTTAAACACAGGTAAATAAAAATAATTTTGTTGTTAGGTATACTTGTACAGTTCAGATAGAGAAATGAAATATTTTTACAAAATAAATAATTTTGATGTTCATAGTACGAAGAAGTGAAAAATTATAGTAATACCAAACACTTATCAAAGCTGGTATATAGACCAGATATAACCCTGAATAACATTAAATTACAAAAAAGCATTACAATTAGTATCAACAGGTCATAAACAAGAAAGTACGATTTGAGAGTACTCGCAGTTACTGGCAGCTAGTTAAAAGCCAGAAACAATTAATAATAAAAAATCATGCATCAGAGACCAAAATCAACTAAAACACATCCCAGGGATTTAGTATTTTAACGTCATGGACAGTCAAAGAAGACAGGACTTGTGCAATGCCAAAAATAAATGTATCGACAGGGAGTTAACCTATTTATAGATCAAAATGAACGTGGGTGTGTCTTTATACATCCCGTTTGAAAAGAATACAAATTTAGTTATGTTTGAATTTGCTGATGACAAAATCGATATTAGTGCCAATGTAAACTATATTCAAAGATCTAATTACAACATTGGTAAGATAACCTTTTCTAATAAGTTTGTTTAAAGGTTCGATGAGTTTACACGGATCACATAGTGATCTTCCAACTTCGCTTGGAGTACGCAGCAACGTCCGGAATCAACTGTACGGTGATTGCACCCGTGATATAGAATCATTAAAACTTGTAACAATAGAATGTTCTTTTTTTTCAACACCAATAAGATATTTCTTTATTTCCATCAACTGCTTGTTACATTGTCTTCGACAAGTCCAAGCTCCTTGTGAAGAATAAATATATTTAAAACATCAATCTAATAAATGTTTTTTTTACATTAACTAATAATTTAATTTTGGATGTTAAGCGTCTTCTGATTGGCTGACGTTGTTTTGTTTATCAGCTCATAGACATAATTTTGTCATGTGACCGTGACGTCATCAACGTTTTTTCATGGTTTACTCCGGTTTAAAATGGAATTTAGAATTAAATTATAAGAAATGACTGTAATATTTTTTCTGTCTATTCGAAATAACATAAAAAATGTGGTGCACACGTTGAAATAACCCGCTACGCAGGTTATTCAGTGTGCACCACATTTTTGATGTTATTTCTTCATAGACAGAAAAAATATTACAGTCATTCCTTAAAGAATTTAACTTCTTCAAACATTTTAGTATAACGCATTCGTTTTGTAAATTCTCTAATGAATAGACAAAATACATCAAGTCCTTTCATTTTCTGATCAGATAAATAGTAGGATTTATAAATTGAATATCCAATAATAGTTATAAGGTAGTTAAAGCCAAAGTAATATTTATCTGATATTTTATAGCCAAAAACAAGATCTTGTAATGAAATAGCTTTTTCTATATTTACTTTTTGCAATAAATTATGAATTGTTCTCCAAAAAATTGTTTTAAAACGAACATGATATAAAATAATGATAATAATCTTCTTCAGTAAAGCATTTGTTACATAAATCATTGTTTGTTACCTTCCATCTAAACAATATTTTTTTTTATACGACCGCAAATATTGGTATCACGTCGTCGTCGTCGTCGTCGTCAGCGTCGTCCGAAGACAGTTGATTTCCGGACAATAACTTTAGTATAATAAAATAGAAATCTATGAAATTAAAACACAAGGTTTATAACCACAAAAGGAAGGTTGGGATTGATTTTGGGGGTTATGGTCCTAACAGTTTAGGAATTAGGGGCCAAAAAGAGGCCCAAATAAGCATTTATCTAGTTTCCAAACAATAACTTGTGGAACGGTGTATGGATCTCTCTGAAATTATACCTCAAGTTTCCATACCACAAAGGGATGGTTAGGATTTGCTTTGGGGGGTTATGGCTCAAACCGTTTAGGAATTAGGGGCAAAAAAGGGGGAAAACAAGGGTTTCCTGGTTAATGGACAATTACTTAAGACAATTTTAAAGCAGTGTAAGGGAGGTAATCCAAACACAACGTTTTGATTACCTCCCTTACACTGCTTTTAAATTATGTATAAAGAAATGTTGTATTGTCTTGAGATGATTAGCTGTCAATTTATTTTTAGAAGTTACTATTAAGGAATATTAATTTTAGCCATGATTATGTATGTCATTTTCTATTTTAAGACTTTTATGATGTATTTGAATGGGTAATTATGGTAGCAAACTCCATTGGAAATTTGAATTGAAATTATGACCATATCTTGAGGGAAAGAATTTTTTTAGGGGGAAAAAGGGGAGGGGCAGGTGAAAAAAAATGGGGGGGGGGGGGGGGGGGGGGGTAAAAGGAAATTGTGGGGGTCAATTTTTTCTCATTTCAGATTTCAGAAATTGAAAAGAAAAATTCTTCAAATATTATTTTTTTGGCAAAAAAAAAGTGTGGGGGGGGGGGGGGTCAATACGCAACAGCATAGTGTATTGCACAAAAGCAAAAAAAAAGGGTGGTAAATTTATTTTTTTTGGGGGGAGGGGTGGTCAATTCGCAACAGCAAAGTGTATTGCGCAAAAAGCAAAATATTGAATATAAATTCAAATCATATAACCAATTCTAAGTTCTTTGACTACAGTTATTCTGTGTCAGAAACCTATTATGTGTCAAATATTTAATTACAATCCAAATTCAGACCTGTATCAAGCGCGAATATTGTGTCAATTTTTGCCCCAACTGTTCAGGGTTGGACCTCTGCGGTCGTATCCAGCTGCGCTCGGCGAAGCAATTTATTTGTAGGTAATATACTTTGTAAAAGTTTTCACCGATACATCTTCAATTTATTTTCTTCTAAATAGTAAAAAATAAAGCCTTGCAATGATTTCAAATGAAATTCTGTTTGTAATGGTAATATATTCAACCATATATTTATACCAATCGGTTTTTACAATTTTTTTCTTTACTAATTTGTTATATAATAACTTATTTGACAAAAAAGAAATGTCAATATGATAACCACTTATTGACAAACATTGTCTTTTTACATTGACTCTACTTCTCGTGGAATTCTCTGATCTAAAACATTGTACCCAATCCTTTGGGATTGCGTTTTTTAAGGATGTTAACTCAGCTATCCAGTTGGTTTTATTTTCTATTTTTTGCAAAATTGCATCTTGTGAAATTTCCCCATTTTCATCTAAAATATCATTTATATAAATCAAATTACCGTTTATCTAATTTTTGAAACATAGACTTTTGTTATCAAATTTAATGTATTTATTTCCCCAAATAATTTGTTTTCTAATTTTGTAAAAGGTTTTGGTTCATCTGTCCGTCCTCCTGCTTTCATCTAGCTTTTTAATACATTTTTATAAAATTTTGGAATATTTGGTAAATATTGATCAACTTAATATAATCCATATTCATATAAACTACTAGGCAATTTTTTCCTAGGCCTTGTAAATATTTTAAAGGAATAAGTTGCCATCTGGCAATATCTGTATTTAAGATTCGACCTATCCATGATGCTTTTATTGATTCAAAGTGACTTTCAATATCAATCATATTCAAACCCCCGTTTTCATAACTACCAATCATCGTATTTCTTTTAACTTTATCTGGTTTGTCATTCCAGACAAATTTATAACATTTTCTTTCTATTTCTTTTTTATATTTTTCTGGAAATACACATGAGCTAGCTAAAAAGGTGAAGAGTGGTATAATCAAAAATTTTATGATCAAAATTTTTCCTAACATAGTGAGATTTCGCTTTTTCCAAAGAAAAAACAATTTGTCCATTTTCTCTATTTTATTTTCAAAATTTAATTTCTCACATTCTTCTTTATCATATCCAAAATAAATTCCTAAAGCTTTTACAGGTTTATCTGTCCAATTGATATTTGCTGTCTTGTCTTTATTGTTTTTGAGTTTTCCTAACCCTTCTGTTTTATTTTTATTTATAATTAATCCCGAATAAGATCCAAAGATTTCAATTTCATTCAATGCTAGTTCGATATCATTTTTATCATTAAAAATAAAGTTGTATCATCAGCTAATTGGCTTATTTAAATACAATGTGTTTTCCTATCAAATTTTATCTGAAATCCTTTTATATCTTTGTTATTTCGAAGTCTCAGCGCCAATATTTCAACGGATATGACAAAAAGTAGAGCAGATAAAGGACACTTGCCTTATCCCTCTTGGATTTTTAAACATTTCTGAAATCCACCCATTATTAATAATACATGTTTATATATCATTATACAAAAATTTAACCCAATTTATGAATGATTACTTGAATCCAAAGTGATATAAAGTATCTAACATAAATTTCCATTCACGAGTGTCAAAGGATTTTTGAAAATCGACAAAAACAATAGCTCCTTCTATATTATATTTGTCTGCATAATCTATGATATCTTGTGTTTGCCTTAAATTGAATCCAATAAATCTGTTTTTTATTTATCCAGATTGATCTGTATTTATGAGTTTTGGTAGAACTTTTTTCAGTCGTTAAGCTAGTACATGGGACAGAATTTTAAGATCTACGTTTAATATTGAAATTGGTCTATAATTTTCTAATTTTAATGGGTCCCCCTTTTTGAATATTAACGACAAACACTAGACCGTTGCGAGTAGGTCAATAAACTTTCTTCATGACCCTTATTATATAATTTAACAAGTATATATTTAAGCCTCTCCCAAAACATTTTGTAAAATTCTACGGTTAGACCGTCAAGCCCAGGAGACTTATTCAATTTCATATGTTTTATTGCCTCAGAACATTCTTCAAGCATCACACATTAGCTTTTCTTCATCATTTATTTTTTTTTCTAATTTTGTATTGTTAATGTATTCTTGAGATAATGTATCATTCGGATTTTGTAATGAAAATAATTTTTCATAATAGTTTTTAATTTCAAGTAATATCTTGCTTTGATCTTTTAAAACATTGTTTTTTTCATCTAATAATTTATTTATCGATTTCTTAATTTGTCTTTGCTTTTCAAGTCCCAAAAAATACGCATTATTTTTTTCTCCAAATTCAACCCATTTTTCTCTGGCTCTGATTTGTGCACCAATGGCTATCTCATCATAAATCTAATTCAGTTCTGATTCTAAATTTTTAATACGATCATTCAAACTAGAGTTACACCTATTAAATTGGTCTCTTTCAAACATTTTTTCTTGTAATTCTTTTTCTAAGGTGCGTGTGACTTCTCTTTTGGTTTTAGCTTTTGATTTACAATATTTTAAAGTAGCGTTAATTTAAAGTTTTAATATATCCCAAAAAATCCGACAGTCTGTTTCTCTATTTTGGTATTGATTTGAAAAGTTAGTAATCAAATTATTAATTAAACTTTGATATTCTTTATTTTCTAAGACAGAATTATTTAGTTTCCAGTTTCCCCTTTTCCAACGCCCCCGTTTTAAATATTTTAAACAAACACTCAGATGATCAGTATACTGAATCGTTGCCGGTTTAATTTTGCATATATCTATCTGAGGTTTAAAATTGCTACCAATCATTATTAGATCTATTCTACTCGCCTGAGATTTATCTTTTCTCCTCTAAGTAAACTGTTGTACTTTTTCATTCATAACTCGCCAAATATCAATAAGATTATTTTCTTTTAATAATGATTTCAAGCTTGATACTGGTTGTTTGTTTTGGTGATTATTATTTGCACCAATTCTGTCAATATTTTTTAATGTTTCATTGAAATCTCCCCCAACTGTTGGAATTCCAATTCCATTTTCTTTCATAAAGTGATCCACTTTTTAAAAAAATGAATTTCTTGCAGTTTTGCTGTTTGGCCATATACACAAACAATTGAAAAAATTGTGTCATTAATTTGCATATTTAATAATACAATTCTTCCATCTTTGTCCGTAAAATGATTTATAACCTCATACTTCAATAAATTGTTAATAAATATCGAGACCACCCTGCTTGCGGATGTACCATTACTGCAAAAAACATCAAAGTTAGTTTGATTTTGGATTTCATTTTCAATATCTAAATCTATATGAGTTTCATGTAATAAATTCTATTGATATTTTTTGATACTTTAACCATGTCAAAACCCTGTTGCGCTTTTCTCTTGAGTGCATGCCATTTACATTCAGGCTGCACAATTTTACTGTGTTATCATATAACATATTAACCAGTTTACAATTCTATCAATAACATTGAAATAAGTCATGCAGTTCTATCCACACACATATATCAATTTGGTATACACACATCTTGTAAAATGATGGTAATAATTATAAACATCATCATGCGGGATTGCATACTCATTTTTTCTTAATTGTACAACATGGTGTTTGATACATACACAGATACATGGATTAATATTCTGAACATCTTTTGTGTAACTGTATTCTATGTTTCTACAACCGAGATATGTTACTCTCTTGTAACATACATTGTTGGATTAAATATATAAACTTCATTTAGGGGACGACCATTTGATATTCTGGGGGGGCAGGAGGATTTTGAAAATAAATAACTCAGCCTTGATAATAACAAAAATGAATGGTTTGTTCTGTGGTAGTTTGAAAATAAATAACCTGACCTTCAATGTATTGAAAATAAATAACTCGGCATGTCTTTTAAGCCATATTATAAATGTTATTCGAAAGTAATAAATGGAACAAGATTCTTCCACAATTCGTCTTTTTTCCTATTTTTATTCGGGAACGTACCAAATGTTTTTATAATACATTGTATAAATATTAATGTACTTGAAATGCTAAGGGTTTGTCTTTTGTTCATTGATTGCCCTTCTTTATTCACTTAGTGTTACATTCCATTTGTAATTTAGTAATTTTTTTTAAACTTGAGTTTTATTTTATTTAAGGACTTTTTATCTAATTTTACAAACTACATGTATTTCAAATTGTATCTCAGTTAGGAAGTTCATCAAGTTGTAATTGAAATGTGTTATAAAAATTTACTTGACATTGTTATAGCAATGATAATCAGCCCCTCTAAACTTAATTTGAGAAAAAAAAACCACATAATTGACAGGTATATTAAAAAGATTATCTGCAAGCCAAAACACTAAGAAGAAAAAAACAAGCAGCCTCATACCAAAGTTTGTGAATTACACTTTTTGCTTTATCCTACATATTGGTCTTTTGATGTTGTGCCATAAAAAACTATAAGTCTTACACTGAATCTATATATTTTGCTGTGAGACCAAAATATTGTTGAAAAAATAATTAACAGAACTTGCGTTTCAGATTACGAAAGGATCTGGGAAACGCAGAGAAAGCAAGATTTTGCATCATTTTTCTATATCTTCTTAGGGCCTTCAGCGGCTCCCAAAACCTTCGCCGATTTTTTTTTGCCTCGCTCCGCTCGGAAAATATGTTTGACATTACTTTTAAAAGAGGCTTAGTTACACCCCCACTTTAATACCTTGTATGTATGCAATAAATGCAGTTTGGAATTCAGAAGATTCACTTCCAGAGGAGGAGGATTAATTCTGATTTAATGGTACATAATGATTTGACTATACATGTATTATCTATTTAGGAATAAAAAAAAAATAATTTAAAAATTGTGTTTTCAAATATTATAAATATAATTTTGAAAATAAATAATCAGTCCCTTGTTTTAATGAAAATGAAAAATCATGCTTCAACAGTGCAGAAAATAGATAATCTCTTCTTCTAGTTCACAAAAATAAATAACCAATCCAAAACAAATCCTCCTGGCCCCCACCAGAATATCAAATGGTCGTCCCCTTATACACATTGAATTTGTGAAACTGGTATATATATTTGCACGGAAATCATGGGAATTACCTTTGTTGAATGGATGTTTTTGCACAACAGGTAAGTAATATATCACTTTTATTATTAATATGAAACACGGAAAAGTATTTTTAGAAAGAATATCATTAAAAACGATACATAATTTGTGTGTAATACGATTTCACTTTTCGAAATAAATATAGGTTTGGTAATATTATTGCGTGAACCCCTGAGGGTTCACGCATATATATTGGTTGATGCTGTAGTCTTTCGGAATACCGGAAATGCCTACTGTCTTTTCGGAATACATCTGTTCTTTTCTATGGCCACCTGCGTAATAGGTAATGAATTGATCTAATGAATATGTATTAGCGTCCAACAGTTGCTATAGAAATAAGTGTTAATCGAAACTGATTGATATCGTACATCAATAGCTAATTAAATTAGATTCCCATGCGTTAAGATTTCTGAAATACAAGTTGTGTTCGCATTGGAGATCAGGTAGATTTTAAGCGAAAAAGTGACGGTCAATGGATTTTCAAACTGAACCATTTTAGCGAAATTAAAAAAGAGTAAGTCCGTTTAAGCAGCAATTAAAATTCTACGTCCAGGAAAGATGGGAACAATCAAGGTGTTTCTAAAATTATACCTATTTTGATTAAAATAACAAAAACGGAATTATTATGATCACATATTATTTAACTGGTAAAATATTGGAAAAAAATTAAATTAAAACAACAAAAAGAAGAAATAAATTAAAGAAAAACAAACTGAACCTTAAAGAATGCAGATATAAGATGCTACAACAAAAGTTTTATTTTTTAATATATTTTAGCGGTATGTTGACGATTCTGAAAGAATAATTAAATGTTTAGGCTTGATGTGTGTCATGTCGTATAACAGAAAAAATGATTATGTATATGCAATAGAGGTGGTGAAATACTAATATAGAGTCAGAAATAAATAACGAATGTCTTTTATAGAGACTGAGTGATGATAGATACAGTCAGAGATAAGATAATGAATTTCTATTTATAGTAATTAAGACTCTACATTTTTATCAAACTTAAATATAAATAAGGAAACAAGCAATAATTATAATAAATGACAACGCGATGAAATCAAGTACTAGTAGTTAGTTTTCTCGTATGAGTTGTTTTACATTTTCATTTCGGGGCCTTTTATAGCTTACTATGCAGTATGGGTTTTGCTCATTGTTGAAGGCGGTACGGTGACATATAGCTGTTAACTTCTACGTCACTTGGTCTCTAGTGGAGAGTTGTCTCATTGTCCGTCCGTCCGGTCTTATTGCTCTAACGTGTACAATTATTGCCAGATTTTTATGAAACTTATATCCTAGGTTTATATCAGCAATGTCTTGGACGAGTTCGAAAATCAGTGCCGATCAATTATTATAAAAGAGTTATGCCCTTGGAAGCATTAATTTTATGGAAAATTGCATCGTTAGCGCTCTCATTTGTACAATTCTTGCCAGATTTTTATGAAACTTATATCATAGGTTTATATTAGCAATGTCTTGGACGAGTTTGAAAATCAGTGCCAATCAATTATTTTTAAAAGAGTTATGGCCCTTGGAAAAATTATTTATATTGAAAATTGCATCGTTAGAGCCTCATTTGTACAATTCTTGTCAAATTTTTATGAAACTTATATCATAGGTTTATATTAGCAATGTCTTGGACGAGTTCGAAAATCAGTGCCAATCCATTATTTTTAAAAGAGTTATGCCGCTTGGAAACATTAATTTTATGAAAAATTGCATCGTTAGTGCTCTCATGTGTTCAATTTTTGCCAGATTTTTATGAAACTTATATCATAGGTTTATATCAGCAATGTCTTGGACGAGTTCGACAATCAGTGCCGATCAATTATTTTTAAAAGAGTTATGGACCTTGAAAACATAAATTATATGGAGAATTGCATTCTTAGCGCTCTCACATATACAATTCTTGACAATTTTTTTTAAGCAAATGTGAGTTTTCCAAAGGGCACGTGTGTCGACTTCCATCTCCAAAACATATAGTTATAAACGGCAAAGTGAATTCTTTTGTTTTCGGTATGTGAAACAACCCACCTCTCCCTAAAAATAAAATAACCCACCATTCCCTAAAAATAAAATCAGATTAAAAGTTAAGTAACTTGTGTACAACTTCATGTCCCACCTAAAGAAGAATCAGTGCAAGTTTCTGGGAATTCCGTCAATTTGTTTTCAAGGAGTCGAGCCAATATGTAGTCATAAGCTAATTTAGAGGGTCTAGTTGACAGAGGTCTAGAGCGTTTTTGGCGACAACATAGTAAAAAATCATAATATCCGTATAAAAACGAAATGTTTGAGCAAACTGATTTAAGTATAAAGTTGAAGTTTCAAATTGTTTCTACTCTATAAGTCTGTTTTGAGTTTGTTGCCTGGGGTATAAATAAATTGAGATCAAGCATTTCTCGAATATGATAGCCAATGACCAAACCATATAAACCAGTGTAATTGATTTTCCAAAACGGTCTTAGTTCGGAATTAACAAATAAGAATATAGTGTTATGATATTGTAATTATTATATTTATTTATGTTGGTCTAATTTGTTTTCTGTGGCCTGATATTTGTTTACAAAATAATCTTATAACTGTGAGGTTAAGAAATCACTGGAACAATCATAGATACTGATGAAATGATTGGAACTTTCCAATTGACTTACATAACGATTCCAGAATTATCATAATAAAAGATGCGTAATTTAAACGTCTACATGGTTCTAGAAGTTTCCGTTCTAAAGTTTTCTAGGAGTTTCCCTTCTACAGTGTTCTAGAGAGTTCCATGACAACTATATATATATATATATATATACAGACACTAAAAATAAACTTTGAGACATAGACATCAATTGACATTAATATTCTCAGCAGTTGGATTGACACTTTTATTTACGAACAACATCATACTAGATTGTGACCTATTGGACGTAATATTCTGTTTGGATTCCCGAGAAGAATTCCGGATAAAGGGAAGACAAAAGATCGGACATATATTTTGACAGTTAAGTTGACATTTCTATTTGTGTAATACTTCTTGTAAACTTGTGTATAATAAATCTTGTTAAATTTTTTTATTGATTTGTGTCTTTTGTTGGCTACAATTTAAAGGTGATTTCTGGCCGTAACAGAAATTGGGGGCTCGTCCGGAAGAACGTTAATATCTGATTAAAATTTGTTCATTATTTTTATTAGAATTAGCCAACAAAATTCTACAAAATGGCATTTGATGCCGGTAAATTTTTGAAAACGCCAGACCTGGAAGGGTTTGATAACTTAAAGAAAGAGGAATTAGTGTTGCTTGCTAAACATCTAAAAATTGATTTTAGAGTATCTATGAGAAAACAAATTATAAAAAATCTGGTAATAGACAATTTAGTTGACCCAGAAATTTTTGGTGAAAAGGCTCTTGAACTTAAGGTAGAAAATGTTGATACTATCAAATTAAAACAGGAATTTAAATTAAAACAATTGGAAAAACAATTAGAAAACGAAGTTAAAATAAAACAACTGGAAAAAGAAGAAAGACAGGCAGAACTTGACATAAAAATGAAGGAAAGGTTAGAGATGGAGAAAATTAAAGAAAGAGGAGATGAATTTAAATTAAAACAGGCAGAACTTGAAATGAGGGAAAGGTTAGAGAAGTGAAAATGAAACTTGAAATGGTCAAAGAAGAAAGCAATACTAATGTACAGTCAAAATCAGAACATTTTGATGCAGCAAAAAATATACGTCTGGTTCCCAGATTTTGTGAAAAAACAGTTGATAAATATTTTCCACAGTTTGAGAAAATTGCTCAAAACTTGAAATGGCCAAAGCCTTATTGGACTACAATGCTGCAAAGTGTTTTTGAGGGCAAGGCCGACGAAATTTACGCAGCACTTTCATCCGAAAGAAGTTATGACATGGTAGAACAGGAAGTTTTGAAATCTTATGAGCTAGTACCAGAAGCACATAGACAGAAATTTAGGTCTTATAAAAAGTTTGATTCACAAACCTATGTTGAATTTGCTAGGGAAAAAGAAGATCTTTTTGATAAATGGCTTACGTCAAAGAAAATAGGTAACAATTTTGATAACATAAGACAATTGATGTTATTAGAAGAGTTCAAGCAGTGTGTTCATTTAGACTTAAAACACATTTAGATGACAAAACTGTTGAGACATTACAAGATGCAGCTGTTATTTCCGATAATTATACCCTTTCACATAAAAGAAGTTTTAAAAGTCAAAATTAGCAGATGCTTTATCTAGATCTTATTAAGACACTGTATACATACTGTGTATTTTTGTATATTTTTGTATATATTGTTCATGAAAAGCTCTTGTTACACTCAAACCTTTTTTAAGGGGGGAGGTGTTATGATATTGTAACTATCATATTTGTTTATCTTGGCCTAATTTGTTTTGTGTGGCCTTATAGTTGTCTACAAAATAATCTTATAACTGTGCAGTTTAGAAATCACTGGAACAATCATAGATACTGATCGAATGATTGGAACTTTCCATTTGACTTACATAACGATTCCAGAATTATCATAATAAAAGATGCGTAATTTAAACGTCTACATGGTTCTAGAAGTTTCCGTTCTAAAGTTTTCTTGGAGTTTCCCTTCTACAGTGTTCTAGAGAGTTCCACGACAACTATATATATACAGATACCGAAATTACAGATCAGAGATAGACATTGGATTCTCAGAAGTTTTCTCAATTGGACTGACACTTTTATTTACGAACAACATCATACTAGATTGTGACCTATTGGACGTAATATTCTGTTTGGATTCCCGAGAAGAATTCCGGATAAAGGGAAGACAAAAGATCGGACATATATTTTGACAGTTAAGTTGACATTTCTATTTGTGTAATACTTCTTGTAAACTTGTGTATAATAAATCTTGTTAAATTTTTTTATTGATTTGTGTCTTTTGTTGGCTACAATTTAAAGGTGATTTCTGGCCGTAACAGAAATTGGGGGCTCGTCCGGAAGAACGTTAATATCTGATTAAAATTTGTTCATTATTTTTATTAGAATTAGCCAACAAAATTCTACAAAATGGCATTTGATGCCGGTAAATTTTTGAAAACGCCAGACCTGGAAGGGTTTGATAACTTAAAGAAAGAGGAATTAGTGTTGCTTGCTAAACATCTAAAAATTGATTTTAGAGTATCTATGAGAAAACAAATTATAAAAAATCTGGTAATAGACAATTTAGTTGACCCAGAAATTTTTGGTGAAAAGGCTCTTGAACTTAAGGTAGAAAATGTTGATACTATCAAATTAAAACAGGAATTTAAATTAAAACAATTGGAAAAACAATTAGAAAACGAAGTTAAAATAAAACAACTGGAAAAAGAAGAAAGACAGGCAGAACTTGACATAAAAATGAAGGAAAGGTTAGAGATGGAGAAAATTAAAGAAAGAGGAGATGAATTTAAATTAAAACAGGCAGAACTTGAAATGAGGGAAAGGTTAGAGAAGTGAAAATGAAACTTGAAATGGTCAAAGAAGAAAGCAATACTAATGTACAGTCAAAATCAGAACATTTTGATGCAGCAAAAAATATACGTCTGGTTCCCAGATTTTGTGAAAAAACAGTTGATAAATATTTTCCACAGTTTGAGAAAATTGCTCAAAACTTGAAATGGCCAAAGCCTTATTGGACTACAATGCTGCAAAGTGTTTTTGAGGGCAAGGCCGGCGAAATTTACGCAGCACTTTCATCCGAAAGAAGTTATGACATGGTAGAACAGGAAGTTTTGAAATCTTATGAGCTAGTACCAGAAGCACATAGACAGAAATTTAGGTCTTATAAAAAGTTTGATTCACAAACCTATGTTGAATTTGCTAGGGAAAAAGAAGATCTTTTTGATAAATGGCTTACGTCAAAGAAAATAGGTAACAATTTTGATAACATAAGACAATTGATGTTATTAGAAGAGTTCAAGCAGTGTGTTCATTTAGACTTAAAACACATTTAGATGACAAAACTGTTGAGACATTACAAGATGCAGCTGTTATTTCCGATAATTATACCCTTTCACATAAAAGAAGTTTTAAAAGTCAAAATTAGCAGATGCTTTATCTAGATCTTATTAAGACACTGTATACATACTGTGTATTTTTGTATATTTTTGTATATATTGTTCATGAAAAGCTCTTGTTACACTCAAACCTTTTTTAAGGGGGGAGGTGTTATGATATTGTAACTATCATATTTGTTTATCTTGGCCTAATTTGTTTTGTGTGGCCTTATAGTTGTCTACAAAATAATCTTATAACTGTGCAGTTTAGAAATCACTGGAACAATCATAGATACTGATCGAATGATTGGAACTTTCCATTTGACTTACATAACGATTCCAGAATTATCATAATAAAAGATGCGTAATTTAAACGTCTACATGGTTCTAGAAGTTTCCGTTCTAAAGTTTTCTTGGAGTTTCCCTTCTACAGTGTTCTAGAGAGTTCCACGACAACTATATATATACAGATACCGAAATTACAGATCAGAGATAGACATTGGATTCTCAGAAGTTTTCTCAATTGGACTGACACTTTTACTTACGAACAACAGCATACTAGATTGTGACCTATTGGACGTAATATTATGTTTGGATTCCCGAGAAGAATTCCGGATAAAGAAAAGACAAAAGATCGGACATATATTTTGACAGTTAAGTTGACATTTATATTTGTGTAATACATTTTGTAAACTTGTGTAAAATAAATCTTGTTAAATTTTATTATTGATTTGTGTCTTTTGTTGGCTACAATTTAAAGGTGATTTCTGGCCGTAACAATGTGAAAGTTAAAACAAAATTGCTATCAAAATGAACATTTCTATTGGTGACTATTTTCATGATTCTGTATCATTTTTCGATTCTATATTTATTAGTTTGTTATTACATGAATTACATCGATCCATATTTTGATTGTCAACTCATTGCATTCTCTAAAAAATCATTTTAGTGAAATCAAGAAAGTTATATCTAATATAATATAACCTCACAATTGCAACCTACTTGCTTTTGCTATTGATATATAGCAATTTCAAACTTATTATACACAAATGTAAGTGCTTTTATAAAATATAACCAGACAACGGATTTAATGATATATATTTTTGGTTATCATAATCTTTTATTGTTTGAAATTTTGTAAAATCGAATTTTATCTTTTGGAAATTGAGTCAGTTTACACAACTCGTATATATGCGGAACCAAACTTGTTACAATGTCATATAGTTATATATATACGAAGACACATTGGTTTTCGCACTCTAACTTTAGTTTAAGTGAATGGATCTCTATGAAATTTTACCATAAGGTTCAATACCACAAAAGGAAGGTTGGGATTGATTTTGGGGGTTATGGTACCAACAGTGAAGGAATTAGGGGCCAAAAAGGGGCCAAAAATAAGCATTTTTGTAACTTCCAGACATAACTTGTGTGTTAGTGTATGGATCTCTCTGACATTGTACCACAAGGTTCCATATCACAAAGGGAATGCTGGGATTGATTTTGGGGGTAATTGCCTCAAAATTTTAGGAATATGGGGCCGAAAAAGGGGCAAAAAACAAGCATTTTTATATGGACAAATACTTTAGTACAAAACATAATTTAAAGCAGTGTAAGGGAGATAAATCAAATACATCATTTGAATTACCTCCCTTACACTGCTTTTAAATTACGTATAAAGTAATGGTTAATGAACAATTAAGACAATTTAAAACAGTGTAAGGGAGGTAATCCACATACAACGTTTTGATTACTTCCCTTACACTGCTTTCAAATTATGTTTAAAGAAATGCATATTTGTAAAGGAAGACCAGTAAAAATATCTGCAAATGTTGCATCTTTTTTTTTTTTACAAAAAAATCCATATGAAAGATTTGACACCATATTTTAAATTCTATTATAAAATAGATTAAGTTAGCACTATGGTAAATTTAAATGGGTAATTATGGTTGCAAATTCCATTGGAAATTTGAATTGAGATTATGACCATATCTTGAGGGAAAGAATATTTTCGGGGAAAAAGTGGGGGGGGGGGGGGGGGGGGGGGGTAAAAAGAAATTGTAGGGGGTCAATTTTTTTCTCATTTCAGATTTCAGAAATTAAAAAGAATTATTCTTCAAATATTATTTTTTTTTTAAATTTCAAGAAGTAATCTTTAATTGCACAGTTTGTAAAATCTTTGACCACTTTTTTTTATTTGTTATGCCAAATCTGACCGTGTATTTAGATTTTTAATTTTGGGTCCAGTTTTCAAATTGGTCTACATTAAGGTCCAAAGGGTCCAAAATTAAACTTAGTTTGATTTTAACAAAAATTTAATATATGGGGTTCTTTGATATGCTGAATCTAGACATGTATTTAGATTTTTGATTTCGGGCCCAGTTTTCAAGTTGGTCCAAATTGGGGTCCAAAATTAAACTTTGTTTTATTTCAACAAAAATTGAATATATGAGGTTCTTTGATATGCTGAATCTAACCATGTATTTAGATTTTTTATTTGTGGGCACCCCGCTATCAAATTGGTTCATATTGAGGTCAAAAGGGTCCAAAATTAAACTTTGTTTTATTTCATCAAAAATTGAATTATTGGGGTTCTTTGATATGCCAAATCTAACCGTGTATTTAGATTTTTAATTTTGGGTCCCGTTTTTATACGCCCATTTACGGGACGTATTATGGTATACCGGTGACCGTCTGTCCGTCCGTCTGTCCGTCCGTCCGTCCGTGGTCAACATGTCGGACATTAACTCAAAAACGCTTTAACCAATATGCATGAAACTTTATTGAATTGTTAATATCTATTGACGTGAGCTCCCTTTCGTTTTTTATAAATTTCAGATTTACCGTTTCCGAGTTTTGGGGTTTTATTCATTAAAAAAGGGGGGATTTTCTAGTTTTCCGACAATAACTCTAGAATGCTTTCACCAACTTGCAAGAAATTTTGGTGAATTGTTTATATCTATTGACATGAACTCCCTTTCGATTTTTATGAATTTTAGATTATACGTTTCCGAGTTACATGGTTTTATTTATAAAAAAAGGGGGATTTTCCAGTTTTCTGACAATAACTAAAAAATGCTTTCAGCAGTTCTCATGAAACTTTGGTGAATTGTTTATTTCTGTTGATGTAAGCTCCCTTTAGAATTTTATAAATTTTAGATCTTACATTTCTGAGTTATAGGGTTTTATTCATTAAAAAATGGGGGGATTTTCCAGTTTTTCGACAATAACTCAAAAATGCTTTCATCAGTTCTCATGAAACTTTGGTGAATTATTTATAGCTATTGATGTAATCTCCCTATTGATTTTCATAAATTTCAAATATGACATTGAGAAGAAATTGAACTTTATTTGTTTATTTACTTAGTATTATGCAACAGCACAGTGTATTGCACAACAGCAAGAAATCTTTAATTGAATATAAATTCAATTCATGTAACCAATTTCAAGTTCTTTGACTACATTTATTCAGAAACCTTTAATATGTCAAATATTTAATTACAATCCAAATTCAGACATGTATCAAGCTTGAATATTGTGTCCATTTTTGCCCCAACTGTTCAGGGTTGGACCTCTTCGGGCGTATCCAGCTGCGCATAGCGAAGCAGTTTATTTAAATTGGTCTACATTAAGGTCCAAAGGGTCCAAAATAAAACTTAGTTTGATTTTAACAAAAATTGAATTCTTGGGGTTCTTTGATATGCTGAATCTAAACATGTGTTTACATTTTTGATTATGGCCCAGTTTTCAAGTTGGTCCAAGTTGGGGTCCAAAATTAAACTTTGTTTGATTTCAACAAAAATTGAATATATGGGGTTCTATGATATGCTGAATCTAACCATGTATTTTGATTTTTGGACCCTGTTATCAAATTGGTCCACATTGAGGTCAAAAGGGTCCAAAATTAAACTTTGTTTGATTTCATCAAAAATTGAATTCTTTGGATTCTTTGATATGCTGAATCTAACCATGTATTTAGATTTTGGATATTGGACCATAATAGGTAAATTAAAAAATTTTAAGTTCTTAGACCACATTCATTCTGTGTCAGAAACCTATGCTGTGTCAAATATTTAATCACAATCCAAATTCAGAGCTGTATCAAGCTTGAATGTTGTGTCCATACTTTCCCCAACTGTTCAGGGTTCGACCTCTGCGGTCGTATCAAGCTGCGCCCAGCGGAGCATTTTATTCTCATTGTTGAAGGCCGTACGGTTGCCTATAATTGCTTGTATCCACTTTATTTGAACTTTGGTGGATAGTTGTCTCATTGGTAATCATACCACATCTCCTTATTTTCATATTGTCAAACTTAATTGCTAAATTTTGCAATGGTGTATTTAACAAATTCAAAGGGAGTTGGATTAACCTCTTTCCCATCGCGGTCGGTCCTCTTTATATTGATTTTTTTAATTAATGTGTTTACGTCCTGAATATACATGAAATACTTGCCACTGAACGTCAATCTGAAAAGAAAACTATCAATCTCATCATGATGTTAATTTGGATACTTTTGTTTTTTGTACAACACTTTGGTATTTTGATATTATATATCTGATGAGTTAATATATTTAATTCTAAGTACTTATTGAGTAGTTTCTGGTCATGCATCAGGGGTTATAATTATTGTAAGACATCTACATGGATCAGTGAGTTTTGATAGATTGCGTATTTGTTTACTCTCTAGGTTTTACTAGTTTGTGTTATGAAAACTCTGTCTTCTTTATTATAATTGGTTAATTAAGTCATATGTTTTTTTTGGAGGCAAATTCTTTTGTTTGGCTAGAATTTGCTTATATTTTGAACTGAATGGTGCTGAGCTGTTTCTTGACATAATTTGTATTCATATTTGGAGGACATCTTTGATTTTATCAAATAAGGTCAGTTTTCTACTAGTATATTTATATGAATGAATTGAAGAGTTTATTTACAAAAAGCATATACATGCTATAGTAATCAAAACATAGTTACAAATATGACTCAATGATAAACAGAGAATGTATTGTATAGATGAGTTTGTATGAATGGTCAAAATGAGTGATTCCAGAATAAAAGGTGCGTATGAAAGATTAAAACCCACACATTGTATATAAAATATTGGTTAAATCAGATAAACTAATCGACACAGTCAATATAATCATTTTGTTAAGTATTTAAGCCAAATTATATGAATACCTCAGTTTTAGTGAAGAGGCAATAGTAATAACGTAAAAGTAAAGGCACTGGCTACGATTACCCGCAAAAAAGTAACAATAAACAATAATTATTGTTACTTCCGAGACTAATTGCCGAAATGTATTTCCGGATAGGGACCCGATTTCATACGGAAATTGCAGGTAACAATAATATTGTTTTTTTATTGTTACCTTCAGTTATTGTTACCTGCAAAATTCAAATTATGTCTTTTTTGTGTTGTATCGTGATACTGTGTACTGTCTTCATGTCATTGTCCCGTATACGTTGTTTTACATATTTGAACAAATTCATATGAATAGAAAATTATTTATTGAACAAAGCAATGATAAATTGAAAGCACATTTATACTTATTTAGAATTCTTTTAGCTACATTTCAGGTGATACCACTTCAGACACCTGTCGCAAACTATAGATCCATATATATGCATGTCTATACCGCACACTAAATAGGTCTATTCTGCCATATCCTTCCGTTCAGCTATATCTTGTTTTTTTACAAGAACTTCTTCTATATAACTGCACAACATTTGCATCTTAAAGCTGTTTAAGTTTAACATTATAATTTTGAAAGGATATAAACTTTTCACTCAATCACAAATTGAACATCTTGCTCATTCGTATCTATACTAGTACTTAATAATCGTAAGTTGTTTTAATCGACCCTCTATGACAAAAGTGCACATAATGTAATAATATAATAATAGGAATCTGATGTTCAGTAGTTGTTGTTTGTTGATGTGGTTCATAAGTGTTTCTCGTTTCTCGTTTTTTATATAGATTAGACCGTTGGTTTTCCCCTTTGAATGGTTTTACACTAGTAATTTTTGGGGCCCTTTATAGCTTACTGTTCGGTGTGAGCCAAGGCTCCGTGTTGAAGACCGTACTTTGACCTATAATGGTTTACTTTTATAAATTTTGACTTTGATGGAGAGTTGTCTCATTGGCACTCATACCACATCTTCTTATATCTATATACATTATATTGGTCAATACATCTGTAATTGTTTAAATTCATTTCACAGATTGTTCGCAAATCAAACTTTTAGGTCATAATTTGCCTGAATATATTTTGCGGGTAACAATAACTGCAGGTAACAATAAAATATTATTAACGTTACCTGTAATTTCCTGACAAAATCGGGTCCCTGTCCGGAAATACTTTTCGGCAATAATAGTCTCGGAAGTAACAATAATTATTTCTTATTGTTACTTTTTGCGGGCAATCGTAGCCAGTGCCAAAAGTAAATATATAGAATAATTTTTGGTATCAAAAATACTTTGTATGTTAAGACATAATTTTGTATATACACAAACTATTAACAACAACAGTTGTGATTATGTTTTTATTATAGATATTGAACCATACTGTTCCAATATTTTACATGTAGTACCATATAGGTTCCGGACCTTTGTACCTCATACAAGGTAAGTTTTGTATTCTGTTTATATGTGTGTTTCTGTGCTTAACATGTGTCTTAAGCTCGGCTATAATATATTTTTAGCAAGCTTATTGTGTTATGGTGCTGTACGCTTTGCTTCATGAGTACTAATTAATACATTGGTGTTATAGATTTTGATAGATTGACCTGAAACTGACTCAGTAGAATATTTGTTAGAACTTAATATGTTAAATATGAGATGTATAATTTATGATGAGTTCAAAATTTCACACAGTTTACATTCTTCACTTTATACATAATTGTATAAGTCCAAAACATGGAAACCCAGTTTTCCAGTAGGAAATATATTAGCGCTATTTTTGATGTTGTCATCTAAAATGAACAGAGTTATCTTTCTTTGTACTGATTATTTGTATCTGTAAAAAAACGAATTATATATTTTTTTTTCTTTTTAAATATTTTTTTGTAAATGCCACATATTTGTATTGTTTATTGTTTGATTGTGTTATCTCATGTATTATTATTATGTAGTAGCAATACGATTGTTTGGATTTTATACTAAATTAATATATCTTATCTGATAAAAATTATTGACCTGAGGTGTTTATTTTTACTGCCAAAACTACCTAGTTTTATATAAATATTTTCAAAAATGATGTCTGTTTGTTAATCCTTATTCATGTTTTTATGTTTTGCAGCAAATGATTGATATTGACAGAATCAATTGAAGAAAGTTAAATGCATAGAAAGGAAATATGAAAATTTAACCAAAGTATGACATAAGGAGAAGCAGTTATCAATTTTGAAATTGGTATAAAGGAGAGGTTAATATCAGAGAAAACTTCAAGGTTAACAGGTAGGAGACTTGATTGGTTGATTTTTCATCAATTGTCTTAAAATAAAGAGATGTGGTATGATTGAAAATGAGACAATTGTCAACCAGCGTCCAAAGAATGCAGTTTAAGAAATTATAGGTAACACTATTCGGCTTTCAACATTGAGCCAATCCCATACCATATAGTCAGCTATACAGCTGGCCCGACATTGCTTGTTTACTGCACTGTGACAAATAATTCATACATATTATTCAAGATGATATAAAAAATAATAGATCACTTCAGGAGCTTCTGCAAATTTTGTAAAAATTGTTGGAAAGGGGAGGAAGTATCACCGAAAAATAGGATTTGTTGGTGATGGCAATGAAATAATTTGCTTTGCAACAAACCATCTGCAGATTCTGTAAATAAAGAGTTGTTACACAGGAGACGTTTAAATAAAATTAAAACATTTTTTATTACTTATTTCCCTCAAAATCTTTTATCAGATTAGACTTTTTCTGTTAAAACATATTGGTATGCAATCCTATTAGCATTTACTCATCTCATTTCCATGGAGATTATATGGTCCTCTTCACTCATAATGTTTCATTAAAAAAAATCATTGACTTTGAAACGTTTGTATTGCTTATATGTTAAAGTTTGTGTTTTGTCCAGTTTAAATGGAACCACTTATAATAAGTCAATGGTATTTGGTATTAAGTTGTAATAGCATTGACATTTCTTGTCTCCACAGAAATCATTTGATACAGGCCTGCGTCTTAGTCTTGGTTCATTAGCTTTGGATTGTTTGCATTGTCAGAGACATATATATATATATATATATATATATATATATATATATATTTTACTGCACTGTGGCAAATAATATACACTCATTAGTATGTTAAAGTTACATTCTTAGGCACTTATATAATTTAATGTAGTAATTGCATCAGTTTATTTACAAACTGATCCACGCCTAGATAGATTGAATGTTGATTGTTGCTTTTTTTAGACACTATATATATATATATCATATATATATATATATATATATATATATATATACAAGTCTTAATTGAAAACAACGTTCAAACCTTTGATTGCGTTCGATAAAAACTGCAATTTTTATACGTGTGCATGCAAAACAAATTTCTTGGTAGAGCTGTCTAAATACAGCACAAACAACATTTTCCAAAAGACCAAAAAAGTGAAAAGGTATATTTTAACAAATATCATTTGACTAGCAGGTCGAACAACGGATGTTCTTAAACCCTGCTGACTGCCATGGCGATTGCCAAATAAACAAATCACCAGATGTAACAAAATGGATCTTAATAAATAATTTAAATACCAAACAGAAAACAATAAACTTGCGGAAAAGATGGTATACCGCAAACATGAGGTGCAAAAATTTGTACACCATATCCGGATTTCGACAATTAATGTCTCTTCAGTGATGTTAGCAATCGAAACGGTATTTGGAAGGCCATATCATTTACCTCAATTTGGGATTGACTCTTGAATTTTGAAGAGTCGAAATAGGATGAACGGATCATATAAACCCGCAGGCAAATAGAATACAAGCCCAAACGAAAAAATATAAACAAGTCGAAATTGAAAACAACGTTCAAACCTATATTGCGTTGGATAAAAACCGCAATTTTTATACGTGTGCATGCAAAACAAATTTCTTGGTAGAGGGGTCTAAATACAGCACAAACAACATTTTCCAAAAGACCAAAAAAGTGAAAAAGTATATTTTAACAAAACGCATTTGACTAGCAAGTCGAACAACATATGTTCTTAAACCTTGCTGACTGCCATGGCGATTGCCAAATAAACGGATCACCAGATGTAACAAAATGGATCTTAATAAATAATTTAAATACCAAACAGAAAACAATAAACTTGCGGAAAAGATGGTATACCGCAAACATGAGGTGCAAAAATTTGTACACCATATCCGGAATTCGACAATTAATGTCTCTTCAGTGATGTTGGGAATCGAAACGGTATTTGGAAGGCCATATCATTTACCTCAATTTGGGATTGACTCTTGAATTTTGAAGAGTCGAAATAGGATGAACGGATCATATAAACCCGAAGGCAAATATAGTACAAGCCCAAACGAATAAATGTCAACAAGTCTAAATTGAAAACAACGTTCAAACCTATATTGCGTTGGATAAAAACCGCAATTTTTATACGTGTGCATGCAAAACAAATTTCTTGGTAGAGGGGTCTAAATACAGCACAAACAACATTTTCCAAAAGAACAAAAAAGTGAAAAAGTATATTTTAACATAACGCATTTGACTTACAGGCCGAACAACGGATGTTCTTAAACCCTGCTGACTGCCATTGGCGATTGCCAAATAAACGGATCACAAGATGTAACAAAATGGATGTTTATTATTAATTTAATATCAAACAGAAAACAATAAACTTGCGGAAAAAAATGGTATACCGGTAACAAGTATACTTAACAACAAAATTATTTTCATTTACCTGTTTATAATATGACGCAGGTTTCTTCAAAGTGATGATTTTCTAAAAATTGTTTGAAATTTCACAGTGATATCATACTTTAACTTTGTTTAAACCTGTTTATTTACTTTTGACTTTAATTATTTATCCCTTGTAATTTTTTATTAACTGTGTATTTGCATTCAGGTGTCACAGGTCAAATGTATTCGTTCATTGTGTGTTAATTTACGTTTTTTGATTGAGTTAAGCCTTCCAATTGATATTTTATAGTGTGTTTTTCTATGTTGTGATGTTATACTATTGTTTCAGAAAAGGGAGAAGGTTTGGTACCATTAAAACGTTTAATCCCGCTGCAAATGTTTGCACCTGTCCTAAGTCAGGAATCTGGTTACAGTAGTTGTCGTCTGTTCATGTAGTTCATACGTGTTTCTCGTTTCTCGTTTTTATATAGATTAGACCGTTGGTTTTTCCGTTTGAATGGTTTTACACTAGTATTTTTTTGGGGCCTTTTATAGCTTGCTGTTCGGTGTGAGCCAATGCTCCGTGTTGAAGGCCATACCTTGACCTATAATGGTTTACTTTTATAAATTGTAACTTGGATGGAGAGTTGTCTCATTGGCACTCATACCACATCTTCCTATATCTATATATGAGGTGCAAAAATATGTACACCATATCCGGATTTCGACAGTTAATGTCTCTTCAGTGATGTTAGGAATCGAAACGGTATTTGGAAGGCCATATCATTTACCTCAATTTGGGATTGACTCTTGAATTTTGAAGAGTCGAAATAGGATGAACGGATCATATAAACCCGAAGGCAAATATAATACAAGCCCAAACGAAAAAATATAAACAAGTCGATATTGAAAACAACGTTCAAACCTATATTGCGTTGGATAAAAACCGCAATTTTTATACCTGTGCATGCAAAACAAATTTCTTGGTAGAGGGGTCTAAATACAGCACAAACAACATTTTCCAAAAGAACAAAAAAGTGAAAAAGTATATTTTAACATAACACATTTCACTTACAGGTCGAACAACGGATGTTCTTAAACCCTGCTGACTGCCATTGGCGATTGCCAAATAAACGGATCACAAGATGTAACAAAATGGATGTTTATTATTAATTTAATATCAAACAGAAAACAATAAACTTGCGGAAAAGATGGTATACCGCTAACAAGTATACTTAACAACAAAATTATTTTCATTTACCTGTTTATAATATGACGCAGGTTTCTTCAAAGTGATGATTTTCTAAAAATTGTTTGAAATTTCACAGTGATATCATACTTTAACTTTGTTTAAACCTGTTTATTTACTTTTGACTTTAATTATTTATCCGTTGTAATTTATTATTAACTGTGTATTTGCATTCAGGTGTCACAGATCAAATCTATTCGTTCATTGTGTGTTAATTTACGTTTTTTGATTGAGTTAAGCCTTCCAATTGATATTTTATAGTGTGTTTTTCTATGTTGTGATGTTATACTATTGTTTCAGAAAAGGGAGAAGGTTTGGTACCATTAAAACGTTTAATCCCGCTGCAAATGTTTGCACCTGTCCTAAGTCAGGAATCTGATTACAGTAGTTGTCGTCTGTTCATGTAGTTCATACGTGTTTCTCGTTTCTCGTTTTTATATAGATTAGACCGTTGGTTTTTCCGTTTGAATGGTTTTACACTAGTAATTTTTTGGGGCCCTTTATAGCTTGCTGTTCGGTGTGAGCCAATGCTCCGTGTTGAAGGCCATACCTTGACCTATAATGGTTTACTTTTATAAATTGTAACTTGGATGGAGAGTTGTCTCATTGGCACTCATACCACATCTTCCTATATCTATATATGAGGTGCAAAAATATGTACACCATATCCGGATTTCGACAATTAATGTCTCTTCAGTGATGTTAGGAATCGAAACGGTATTTGGAAGGCCATATCATTTACCTCAATTTGGGATTGACTCGTGAATTTTGAAGAGTCGAAATAGGATGAACGGATCATATAAACCCGAAGGCAAATATAATACAAGCCCAAACGAAAAAATATAAACAAGTCGATATTGAAAACAACGTTCAAACCTATATTGCGTTGGATAAAAACCGCAATTTTTAAACGTGTGCATGCAAAAGAAATTTCTTGGTAGAGGGGTCTAAATACAGCACAAACAACATTTTCCAAAAGACCAAAAAAGTCAAAAAGTATATTTTAACAAAACGCATTTGACTAACAGGTCGAACAACGGATGTTCTTAAATCCTGCTGACTGCCATTGGCGATTGCCAAATAAACGGATCACAAGATGTAACAAAATGGATCTTTATTATTAATTTAATATCAAACAGAAAACAATAAACTTGCGGAAAAGATGGTATACCACAAACATGAGGTGCAAAAATTTGTACACCATATCTGGATTTCGACAATTAATGTCTCTTCAGTGATGTTAGGAATCGAAACGGTATTTGGAAGGCCATATCATTTACCTCAATTTGGGGTTGACTCTTGAATTTTGAACAGTCGAAATAAGCTGAACGGATCATATAAACCCGAAGGCAAATATAATACTAGCCCAAAAGAAAACATATAAACAAGTCTTAATTGAAAACAACGTTCAAACCTAAAATTGCGTTGGATAAAAACCGCAATTTTTATACGTGTGCATGCAAAATAAATTTCTTGGTAGAGGGGTCTAAATACAGCACAAACAACATTTTCCAATTGACCAAAAAAGTGGAAAAGTAAATTTTAACAAAACTCATTTGACTAACAGGTCGAATAACGGATGTTCTTAAACCCTGCTGACTGCTATTGTCGATTGCCAAATAAACAGATCACAAGTTGTAACAAAATGAATGTTTATTATTAATTTAATATCAAACAGAAAACAATAAACTTGCGGAAAAGATGGTATACCGCAAACATGAGGTGCATAAAGTTGGACACCATATCCGGATTTCGACAATTAATGTCTCTTCAGTGATGTTTGGAATCGAAACGGTATTTGGAAGGCCATATGATTTACCTCAATTTGGGATTGACTCTTGAATTTTGAAGAGTCGAAATAGGATGAACGGATCATATAAACCCGAAGGCAAATATAATACAAGCCCAAACGAAAAAATATAAACAAGTCTGAATTGAAAACAACGTTCAAACCTATGATTGCGTTGGATAAAAACCGCAATTTTTAAACGTGTGCATGCAAAACAAATTTCTTGGTAGAGTGGTCTAAATACAGCACAAATAACATTTTCCAAAAGACCAAAAAAGTGAAAAAGTATATTTTAACAAAACGCATTTGACTAACAGGTCGAACAACGGATGTTCTTAAACCCTGCTGACTGCCATTAGCGATTGCCAAATAAACGGATCACAAGATGTAACAAAATGGATCTTTATTATTAATTTAATATCAAACAGAAACCAATAAACTTGCGGAAAAGATGGTATACCGCAAACATGAGGTGCAAACATTTGTACACCATATCTGGATTTCGACAATTAATGTCTCTTCAGTGATGTTAGGAATCGAAACGGTATTTGGAAGGCCATATCATTTACCTCAATTTGGGATTGACTCTTGAATTTTGAAGAGTCGAAATAGGATGAACGGATCATATAAACCCGAAGGCAAATATGATACAAGCCCAAACGAAAAAATATAAACAAGTCTAAATTGAAAACAACGTCCAAACCTATGATTGCGTTGGATAAAAACCGCAATTTTTATACGTGTGCATGCAAAACAAATTTCTTGGTAGAGGGGTCTAAATACAGCACAAACAACATTTTTCAAAAGACTTGCGGAAAAGATGGTATACCGCAAACATGAGGTGCAAAAATTTGTACACCATATCCGGATTTCGACAATTAATGTCTCTTCAGTGATGTTAGTAATCGAAACGGTATTTGGAAGGCCATATCATTTACCTCAATTTGGGATTGACTCTTGAATTTTGAAGAGTCGAAATAGGATGAACGGATCATATAAACCCGAAGGCAAATATAATACAAGCCCAAACGAAAAAACTAAACAAGTCTAAATTGAAAACAACGTTCAAACCTATGATTGCGTTGTATAAAAACCGCAATTTTTATACGTGTGCATGCAAAACAAATTTCTTGGTAGAGGGGTCTAAATACAGCACAAACACTATTTTCAGAACGACTAAAAAAGTGAAAAGGTATATTTTGACAAAACGCATTTGACTAACAGGTCGAACAACGGATGTTCTTAAACCCTGCTGACTGCCATTGGCGATTGCCAAATAAACGGATCACAAGATGTAACAAAATGGATCTTTATTATTAATTTAATATCAAACAGAAAACAATAAACTTGCGGAAAAGATGGTATACCGCAAACATGAGGTGCAAAAATTTGTACACCATATCCGGATTTCGACAATTAATGTCTCTTCAGTGATGTTAGTAATCGAAACGGTATTTGGAAGGCCATATGATTTACCTCAATTTGGGATTGACTCTTGAATTTTGAAGAGTCGAAATAGGATGAACGGATCATATAAACCCGAAGGCAAATATAATACAAGCCCAAACGAAAAAACTAAACAAGTCTAAATTGAAAACAACGTTCAAACCTATGATTGCGTTGGATAAAAACCGCAATTTTTATACGTGTGCATGCAAAACAAATTTCTTGGTAGAGGGGTCTAAATACAGCACAAACACTATTTTCAGAACGACCAAAAAAGTGAAAAGGTATATTTTGACAAAACGCATTTGACTAACAGGTCGAACAACGGATGTTCTTAAACCCTGCTGACTGCCATTGGCGATTTCCAAATAAACGGATCACAAGATGTAACAAAATGGATCTTTATTATTAATTTAATATCAAACAGAAAACAATAAACTTGCGGAAAAGATGGTATACCGCAAACATGAGGTGCAAAAATTTGTACACCATATCCGGATTTCGACAATTAATGTCTCTTCAGTGATGTTAGTAATCGAAACGGTATTTGGA
Source organism: Mytilus californianus (assembly GCF_021869535.1). Lineage (NCBI taxonomy): Eukaryota > Metazoa > Mollusca > Bivalvia > Mytilida > Mytilidae > Mytilus > Mytilus californianus. The sequence continues at coordinate 38,534,361 of NW_026262581.1, forward strand.
AGGCCATATCATTTACCTCAATTTGGGATTGACTCTTGAATTTTGAAGAGTCGAAATAGGATGAACGGATCATATAAACCCGAAGGCAAATATAATACAAGCCCAAACGAAAAAACTAAACAAGTCTAAATTGAAAACAACGTTCAAACCTATGATTGCGTTGGATAAAAACCGCAATTTTTATACGTGTGAATGCAAAACAAATTTCTTGGTAGAGGGGTCTAAATACAGCACAAACACTATTTTCAGAACGACCAAAAAAGTGAAAAGGTATATTTTGACAAAACGCATTTGACTAACAGGTCGAACAACGGATGTTCTTAAACCCTGCTGACTGCCATTGGCGATTGCCAAATAAACGGATCACAAGATGTAACAAAATGGATCTTTATTATTAATTTAATATCAAACAGAAAACAATAAACTTGCGGAAAAGATGGTATACCGCAAACATGAGGTGTAAAAATTTGTACACCATATCCGGATTTTGACAATTAATGTCTCTTCAGTGATGTTAGGAATCAAAACGGTATTTGGAAGGCCATATGATTTGCCTTGATTTGGGATTGACTCTTGAATTTTGAAGAGTCGAAATAGGATGAACGGATCATATAAACCCGAAGGCAAATATAATACAAGCCCAAACGAAAAAATATAAACAGGTCTAAATTGAAAACAACGTTCAAACTTATATTGCGTTGGATAAAAATCGCAATTTTTATACGTGTGCATGCAAAACAAATTTCTTGGTAGAGGAGTCAAAAGACAACACAAACAACATTTACCAAAAGACCAAAAAAGTGAAAAAGTATATTTTAACAAAACGTATTTGACTAACAGGTCGAACAACGGGTGTTCTTAAACCCTGCTGACTGCCATTGACGATTGCCAAATAAACGGATCACAAGATGTAACAAAATGGATCTTTACTATTAATTTAATATCAAACAGAAAACAATAAACTTGCGGAAAAGATGGTATACCGCAAACATGAGGTGCAGAAATTTGGACACCATATCCGGATTTCGACAATTAATGTCTCTTCAGTGATGTTAGGAATCGAAACGGTATTTGGAAGGCCATATGATTTACCTCAATTTGGGATTGACTCTTGAATTTTAAAGAGTCGAAATAGGATGAACGGATCATATAAACCCGAAGGCAAATATAATACAAGCCCAAACGAAAAAATATAATCAAGTCTGATTTGAAAACAACGTTCAAACCTACGATTGCGTTGGATAAAAACCGCAATTTTTATACGTCTGCATGCAAAACAAATTTCTTGGTAGAGGGGTCTAAATACAGAACAAACACTATTTTCCAAACGACCAAAAAAGTGAAAAGGTATATTTTAACAAAACGCATTTGACTAACAGGTCGAACAACGGATGTTCTTAAACCCTGTTGACTGCCATTGGCGATTGCCAAATAAACGGATCACAAGATGTAACAAAATGGATCTTTATTATTAATTTAATATCAAACAGAAAACAATAAATTTGCGGAAAAGATCGTATACCGCAAACATGAGGTGCAAAAATTTGTACACCATATCCGGATTTTGACAATTAATGTCTCTTCAGTGATGTTAGGAATCAAAACGGTATTTGGAAGGCCATATGATTTACCTTAATTTGGGATTGACTCTTGAATTTTGAAGAGTCGAAAAAGGATGAACGGATCATATAAACCCGAAGGCAAATATAATAGAAGCCAAAACGAAAAAATATAAACAAGTCTAAATTGAAAACAACGTTCAAACCTATATTGCGTTGGATAAAAGTCGCAATTTTTATACGTGTGCATGCAAAACAAATTTCTTGGTAGAGGAGTCAAAAGACAGCACAAACAACATTTTCCAAAAGACCAAAAAAGTGAAAAAGTATATTTTAACAAAACGTATTTGACTAACAGGTCGAACAACGGATGTTCTTAAACCCTGCTGACTGCCATTGGCGATTGCCAAATAAACGGATCACAAGATGTAACAAAATGGATCTTTACTATTAATTTAATATCAAACAGATAACAATAAACTTGCGGAAAAGATGGTATACCGCAAACATGAGGTGCAAAAATTTGTACACCATATCCGGATTTCGACAATTAATGTCTCTTCAGTGATGTTAGGAATCGAAACGGTATTTGGAAGGCCATATCATTTACCTCAATTTGGGATTGACTCTTGAATTTTGAAGAGTCGAAATAGGATGAACGGATCATATAAACCCGAAGGCAAATATAATACAAGCCCAAACGAAAAAATATGGTCAAGTCTGAATTGAAAACAACGTTCAAATCTACGATTGCGTTGGATAAAAACCGCAATTTTTATACGTGTGCATGCAAAACAAATTTCTTGGTAGAGGAGTCAAAAGACAGCACAAACAACATTTTCCAAAAGACCAAAAAAGTGAAAAGGTATATTTTAACAAAACGCATTTGACTAACAGGTCGAACAACGGATGTTCTAAAACCCTGCTGACTGCCATTGGCGATTGCCAAATAAACGGATCACAAGATGTAACAAAATGGATCTTTACTATTAATTTAATATCAAACAGATAACAATAAACTTGCGGAAAAGATGGTATACCGCAAACATGAGGTGCAAAAATTTGTACACCATATCCGGATTTCGACAATTAATGTCTCTTCAGTGATGTTAGGAATCGAAACGGTATTTGGAAGGCCATATAATTTACCTCAATTTAGGATTGACTCTTGAATTTTGAAGAGTCGAAATAGGATGAACGGATCATATAAACCCGAAAGCAAATATAATACAAGCCCAAACGAAAAAATATAAACAAGTCTAAATTAAAACAACGTTCAAACTTATGATTGCGTTGGATAAAAACCGCCATTTTTATACGTGTGCATGCAAAACAAATTTCTTGGTAGAGGGGTCTAAATACAGCACAAACAACATTTTCTAAAAGACCAAAAAAAGTGAAAAAGTATATTTTAACATATATATATACAATGGTTTTATACCTCTTTGACATAGTTTACATGTTAAAGAATCACCATTTTAATTTCAGGAGTGAATTTTTTTTTGCTTATTTTCCATATTTTACCTTGGACTAATATCTCTTGATTCCATGTTTTACCTGGTTTTATTATACCTATTAGTATCTAGGGTCAATATTTTGACCCCACTCCATTTAGTTTGTATTTTACTAATGAATATTGGCATATCTTAATTGCAGTCAATATTTTGGTACAGTCCGTGATTATAAAGATTTCAAAACTTGAATATCTTTGTCAAAGTCCTCAATGAATTTTTTTCTAGCCTTCAACATTTATGTCACGAAAGCGAGACATAGCTTAGATTCCATCGGTGGCTTCAACATTTAGGTTCAGTCTGTGGTGGAAGTTTATTGAGACATCAATAACTTTGTCAAACCTTCATGGAATTTTAGGAAATTTGGACAGAAGCTTGTTTATGACCAAAATACAGTATCCAGTGCAAAATTTTGAAAATATTTATTTTCATTTTTCTATATTTTACTGATAAATGGACTTAGTTTTTTGTCTCCCCTTGACGGAGTCAAAAAGCGAGACATAGGTATGCTGTTTCCGGCGTCGGTGGCGGCGTCAACAATGTATTAGTTTGTGATTAGGTCTAGTTTATGGTGAACCACTAGTGGTAGGTCAATGATATTTGGTATGCAGTTGTATTAGCATTGGCACATCTCATTACCATGGAGATTATTTGGCCCCGCCCCCTCAGTTATGGTCTATTGACTTTGAAACTTTTGCTTAGTTTACATATATTAGTTTGCGCTAATTTTAAGACAATGATATTTGGTATTCAAATTTATTGGCATTTTTGAAATTTTGAAATTTGGACAGAAGCTTAGTTGTGACCAAAATACAGTATTCAGAGCAAAATTTTGATAATTAATATTTATTTTCATTTTTCCATATTACGGCAACTGATAATTTTTGAAGTTTAACAAATAAAAACAGTCTGGGGTTAAAGTTTGTTACACATCAATTACTTTATTAAACCTTCATAGAATTTTATGAAACTTTGGCAGAAGCTTTTTTATGATTAAGAGATAATGTCTGAAGCAAACTTTTGAAAATATATTTTTTTCATTTTCAGTATTTTTCTGTTAGATTGGACTTCGTAAACCTTCATGGATTGTTATGAATCTTGGACAGAAGCAAATCTTCAAGACGATGAATCGCTTCTTAAGAAAAAGTTTGATTTTTTTTAAAATTCTGTATTTGACTGATAACTGGACTCGCTTTTTAAGTCAATGTCACACTTTAACACTGACAGCAGCAATCGCAGGCAAGACACAGGGTTCTGCAGAACCCTTTACGATTTTTTTTTTAAATTTGTACAGAAGCTTCTCCAAAATCAAGAGAGAATATTCTGAGAAAAATTTAGACTTTTTTTACTTATTTACTATATTTTACTGATAAATGGACTCAGGTTTTTGTTAATCAATATTAAACTTTTGCACTGACAGCAGTAGTTGTTAGCGGGACACTGCTTCTATTGAACCCTTTACAATCTGTTTTCAATCTGTACTAAAATTTGCCTACCCATGTTAAAATGAGCATAGAGCATGGCATGATAGAATTATTTTGATTCTAATAGGAAAATTTAGAACTTTTGTACTTTGAAGCGGACCTATAATTAAGAGATAACTGTATTGTATTTGAAGCTTTGCGGACGTCCATCGGTAGTTTTACTGTCGCAAATTTATTTTACCTGGCGACGCGTAGCAAAACAAGTACATAATTCAATTTCAATCATTATTTCAGTGTAAAATAAAGGCAACAGTAGTATAACGCTGTTCGAAATTCATAAATCGATAGAGATAAAAACAAATCCGGGTTACAAACTAAAACTGAGGGAAACGCATCAAATATAAGAGGAGAACAACGACACAACAAAAACACAACATTAAAATGTAACACACACAGAAACGAACTATAATATAACAATGGCCATTTTCCTGACTTGGTACAGGACATTTTAAGAAAAAAATGGTGGGTTGAACCTGGTTTTGTGGCATGCCAAACCTCCCGCTTTTATGGCAACGTCAAACACAACACCTAAACGACAACATCACATGACAGGACCACAATACAAATAAATGGAGAACATATAGGACAAAGAAACACACGAATAATAGCTAGCAGAAGGTACTAGGCTTAAAATTCAATACGCCAGACGTGCGTCTCGTCCACACAAGACTAACCAGTGACGCTCAGATAAAAAAAGTTTGAAAGCCAAAACAAGTACAAAGCTGAAGAGCACCGAGGACCAAAACTTCCAAAAAGTTGCGCCTAACACGGCCAGGATTTTCTGCCTGGGACAAGAACATCCTTATTATTTAGAATAATTTATAATTTTGCAAACAGTAAATATTATAAAATGACTATATAATAGATATACATGATAAAACCAAAGTGGGTTTCGTTAAAGAAAATTCCGCGAAAAGATGTTATCTTCCTTGGCCCCTAAACTAGGTGACGTCATAGGTATGCTTCCGGCGTCAAACGTCAAAATGTCGGCTTCCTTAGTTACAGACAAGGAGATAGAGAATTTTACACTTACTGTCATCCAATCAGAACCATTGATACAAAATAATTGCATTAGAATAGGCGTTCGAAAGGCATCCATTTTGATTTGATGAAGTCAAAACGTTTTAGAAAATCAACCATTTCACGATTAAAAAATTAACAGATACATGTAAACTTACTTTTAGAATGATTTTATTTAATTTCCTAGCGAACAACACGAACACAAATGTCCATTTTGATTTCCGGCGTTGTTCAAAACACAACTGACGGTGCAATTTCAATTGTGACGTCAATCACGTAATTTTGATCGCCGGATCCGCCTAGACGTTAGCGGTGGTTAAGCGTGCGTTTTATTTTCAACGAGACGCTTGTAACTAATGTAAACTATGGCGGCGGCAAAATACAGCCTGTGGACCGTCCCGAAATTGAAGGCTGAACTGAGCATTAAGGGTACAGTAATCACAGGAAGAAAGGCAGATCTGATTGATAGGTATATGATGAACTAAATCATGTCAAATGCACAACTTTTTATAGGCTGCTCACGACTTTAAAGTCTGCTTATGTCATGTATGTACAGTGAGTACGTGGAAAAAACGTCAAAAGTAATTGTCAAATTTTTTATGTTGTAAACATTTCATATAAAAAATATTTTGTTCGTATTCATTGTTAGATTTTGATGAACTTGGCACCAAAAGAAGCGGAAATGTCTAAAGTATAATTTTGTATATTTGGTAATGATATTTTGTCAATGGTTTTTCTTTTCTCTTGATCTAAACAAGGTACTTTTTTTGAACAATTTGATTTAGTTGAAATATAGAACAATCTTATCACAGGCACTTGTTTCTATCAATGGGAAGGTCTACTTTCCATGTTCTTGTATTATACAATAACATGGATAGAAGACCTTCCAAGTGATAGAAACAAGTGCCTGTGAAGCTTATGAACAAAACAATAACATGCAAAAAATAATCATTGTCTTTATATTGTATCAATATAATAAAATATTAATTCTTCACAACAAAATTTTAACCAAATAAATAAATGCTTTTAAATGTCCTAATTATTACATAAGAAATAAATTGTTTTAATTTTGAATTCACACACAATAATTATGCTTATAGACTGGTTGCATATGACAGAAATCATAATTTCAAACCCCCCATCATAGAAATTCCAGAAGCTACAGATATAGAATGGCCAAAACATGGATATAAGCAGCTTATAGCAGATCATAGATTGGTATTTTCCAAAGTGACCAGAGAGCAAATTGATGGCTATTTTTTATTTAGATTAGCAGGTTAGTATCTCCATGTTATAGATGGGGAAGTATTTTAAAGTGAAAGTTACCCACGGGGGGTCTCAACATTCATATATTCATGGGTAAAGATTATCAATTGTGACAATGTAATAAAATTTGATCAATAACAAAACTTGTGTCAAGAAGCTTCAGCAGATGTGGAAATTTTAATGACAAAGAGTTTGGGAAATTCTGTGAAGATCGTTGCACAACAAACTGAAAAATTATGAACCATTGAAATATCACAATTGGTCAATTACTACCTATTGATATATTTCCTCGGTAAAATTGCACCCCATTGATATATTTGACGTATCACAAAAGGGACCCATTCCAGCGGCACATATGTATATACCTTCATATAGGAAGAGACTCCCCCCCCCCCCCCCCCGTGAAGTTACCAAACAAGTAGTCATCAATCAGTAATTGCTATAATGCTTTGCATGAAGAACCAAAAAATATAGCGGCGCCCATATTAAAAAAATTCTGTAATTGTCACCGGTAAATGTCCTCTGAAAAACCCAAAAATCATTTTTATAATATTATTTATATATGTTGTTACAAGTATTATCGTTTATATAAATATACAATGTTGATTTCCATTGCTTTATGGATCTTATATAATTTTTATCTTATAGCTTTAGTGAATTAAGTATACATTTGCTTTTCCTTAATCAAAGTAGAGCTAAACTATGATAAAAGCTCATAATTAGCAGGTTAAAATCTTTTTATAAATATGTATTTTTTTTTTCATTGATTTCATTTTTGTTCAAGATTTACGAACGTCAACAATTTTAAGGTGATCTGCAACTTATATTATTGTTTATCAGATCAGGTCCAATCAACGAAGCGCCATAAACAGATTTTTACTCTAATATGGGACATCATTTTACTATATATAAAAAAAGGAGATGTGGTATGATTGCCAATGAGACAACTCTCCACAAGAGACCAAAATGACACAGAAATTAACAACTATGCTTATATTTAGAAAAAAAAACCAAACTAAAAATCTGCAAGTTTGTCGGTATTGTCTAGGATGAATGATTAATTTAATGATTTTTTATTTAAAAAAGAGAGTTAAGTTAACGAAGAATGGCTGAATTGTTAAAAACCAAACAACTCATCAGGCACCATGCTTATAATTTTGCGTGTTATACGCGCTTTTCGTCTGGAAATTACACAAATGAAAATGGTAATATGCCACATAAATTATCCAGCTGAAGAGCATTGTGGACTCATAAATCGAAAACCTTCAACGTATTTACCAAATCATTTATTTATTTATTATATTTATGTATAATTTTTACAGGCGATAAGCAGGTGAATGGCGACATTAAGGCATTGGAGAAAGGCAGAGATTTGCTACAAGCGAAAAAAATCCTGGCTTGTTCTGTACTTATTCTTGTTGATGGTATTTTTCTAAGTGGTATTGTTGGTGCAGCCATGAAAAAACAGGTATGCATCAATAAACAGTTTTGTCCCATCCTCATGACATTTATATAATGTATATTAGATTGTTATATGTGAAATATTCTATTTGAGAGAATTACCTCGTCTAAGATCAAATAAGTGTTAATAATTTCTGCTTCATATTTTCCAATTTTCATGATTATTCTCTGTAATACCTTTTCTATTAACCATTATTGTATCTCTTTCAGTTTACTTATATTGGGTGAATGCTCTGCCAAACCAATTTATGTTTTAGTTGGCATTTTCAAATAAAACCATCTGATTTATTTTTAAAATTAAGCTTCACATAATTTTTAGCTCACCTGGCCCAAAGGGCCAAGTGAGCTTTTCTCATCACTTGGCGTCCGTCGTCCGTAAACTTTTACAAAAATCTTCTCCTCTGAAACTACTGGGCCAAATTTAACCAAACTTAACTAGGGTATCTAGTTTACAAAATGTGTCTGGTGACCCGGTCAACCAACCAAGATGGCCGCCATGGCTAAAAATAGAACATAGGGGTAAAATGTAGATTTTGGCTTATATCTCTGAAACAAAAGCATTGAGAGCAAATCTGACATGGGATAAAAATGTTTATTAGGTCAAGATCTATCTGCCCTGAAATTTTCAGATGAATCGGACAACCCGTTGTTAGGTTGCTGCCCCTGAATTAGTAATTTTAAGGAAATTTTGCTGTATTTGGTTATTATCTTGAATATTATTATAGATATAGATAAACTGTAAACAGCAATAATGTTCAGCAAAGTAAGTTCTACAAATAAGTCATGACCAAAATGGTCAGTTGACCCCTTAAGGAGTTATTGCCCTTTTATAGTCAATTTTTAACAATTTTTCGTAAATTTTTGTTATCTTTTACAAAAATCTTCTCCTCTGAAAATACTAGGATGAATTTAACCAAAGTTGTAAACAATCATCATTAGGGTATGTAGTTTAAAAATTATGTCTGATGACCCCCCCCCGTGAACCAAGATGGCCGACATGGCTAATAATAGTACATAGGGTAAAATGCAGTTTTTGGCTCATATATCTAAACCCAAAGCATTTTGAGCAAATCTTTTAAAACAAAATTGTTCATTAGGTCAAGGTCTATCTGCCCTTAAATTTTCAGACCATTCAAGCAACCCGTTGTTGGGTTGCTGCCCCTGAATTGGTAATTTTTAGAAATTTTTTCAGCTTTTGGTTATTATATTGAATATTATTATAGATAGAGATAAACTGTATATAGCAATAATGTACAGCAAAGTAAGACCTACAAATAAGTCAACATGACCAAAATGGTCAATTGACCCCTTAAGGAGTTATTGCCCATTATAATCAATTTTTATCAATTTTCATAAATTTTGTAAATTTTTACAAAATAATTTCCACTGAAACTACTGGGCCAAGTTCATTATAGATAGAGATAATTGTAAGCATCAAGAATGTTCAGTAAAGTAAGATCTACAAACACATCACCATCACCAAAACACAATTTTGTCATGAATCCATCTGTGTCCTTTGTTTAATATGCACATAGACCAAGGTGAGCGACACAGGCTCTTTAGAGCCTCTAGTTTTATTTGCAGGTATCTTACAACTATAATATCAAACTTGACAAATCTGGCAGCCCAGTTAATTCAAAGTGTGAATGTCCAGCAGGAAAGGGTCCCAATGCCACCTGCAAGCATGTTGCTGCAGTGCTGTTAATGGCTGATATTTTCTCTAATACTGGAGAAATTTCAATACAGAAATCATGTACAGAAGGTTTACAGACTTTTCAACAACCAAAGACATATTACAATGGTAACTTCTTTTACCTGAGTGTCCTGTAAAAGCTATTTATTTCAACCAAAGAATTGAGAGAATAAACAAGTTTCATTTCTTTATATGTTTATGCCCCACCATAAAGCGACAGTACATGAAGTTTTACGTCATTATTGTTCTAAAGAGTTAAACATATATGGAAACATATGTCAAAGTTCAGAAACTATATCTCCACCAGGCCTTTAACTAGAGTTTTTGTTTTTTGTTTTCCTTCATTTTCCTTTATTTTATATTTTAGGTGCTCCAGTGAAAATTGAAAAACTTGCTAAAAGGAAACCAACAGAAATAGAGGACCCAAGACCACAGAAGTACAGAAATATGGAAGGGTTTACAGACCATGTCAGAAACACCATGATTAATTTTTGCTCTCAATCATCTCAAGACCTTACACTGAGATATATTTTTCCTGCAGCTGATATAGAGGTACAATGGAAGTTGATGATTCATAAGAAAAACTTGAAAAAATATTTTTATTTTAAATAAAATAAAAATTAACAAATTTTAGGTAATACATAGAATAAAATTAACTTTTAACAACATTAACAATTTATACAGTCATATAATAGTAATAAACCTGTTTGAATCACACACATGATAAAGACAAAAAGTTTGCATGTTCTTGATTTTTGGAAAATTTACATTGCCTGTCGACTTTTAAACATACCACTTGTCTTGTAAAATCAAATTTCTGGTGCTCATATAATACAATCTAAAAAAATATATATTAACAAAAGAAAGCAAGTAGCCTTGAGTTTTCATATTGCCAAATTCACTGTAATATGTAGTATATATCTATATAAATTTTGTTAGTCAAAGGTAGATAACTCCATGTTTAAAAAATAACTCATGAGTCATATCATATACATTGTAGTTAGATTTATGCACATGGCTTCTTTAATATTATTTTAAATTTGTATTTCAGACTGCCCAGCTTGATCATGACTATCTGTCGTTACCATTTGCTGAATATTGGGTTGACAGAGCTTTAATGGTAAGATGAAAAATTCATTTGCAGTATCAATTTATATGTAAATCAGTGCCAATAAAAGGCAACTCCAAAATATCTTATGTACAATAAATATTAATGTATAAAAACTCTTAAATAATTTTTATACTTAAATTTTACAATTCACAAGCCCCGAATAAGAAATATTTAGCTAGCATATAGCATATAGGGTACCAATAACCAGACAATTTACTGATCTTTGTTGTACTCAAAATAGTTGTCTTTTTTTTATTTTCAATATGGGATAGTTTTCACACTTTTAAACATGTTTGTCTGTATATTCAGTACCTGGTACCAAATAACTTATATTTCAATATAACACATCTTATGATTGGATGAATGTTTTTGTTTCTTAATAAAATTAAAAGGATTGAGTGAATTCATGAGATATCCTATAAACTATATAAAATATCTTATATAAAAAATAATCAAATATTTTATCTTATAAATCTTTTCAAACATGTCTTATATATATATAGTTTATAAGATATCTCATATAATATTCTTTATAAGATATCTCATATAGTTTTCTTTATAAGATATCTTATAGATTATATGAGATATCTTACAAACTATATGAGATATCTTATATAGTTTATAAGATATCTTATATAGTTTATGAGATATCTTATATAGTTTATAACATATCTTATATAGTTTATAACATATCTTATATAGTTTATTAAAATTTTATATAGTTTATTAGATATCTTATATAGTTTTTAAGAAATCTTATACAGTTTTTAAGAAATCTTATATAGTTTATATGAGATATCTTATAAACTATATGAGATATCTTATAAACTATATGAGATATCTTTTAAACTATATTAAATGAAAAAAACTACTTGCTACATTTACATGCTGAAAATTCCTTAAAGTCAAGATTTTATATTGATTTCACTGCTATTTTAGGTTACAGTACAACAGGCAAAATTGGCTGAAAAGGAGACAAGAGGGCAATCCAGCAACAAGAAATGGTTTTATTTAAGACAGTGGAGGAAAACAGCATCTAGGTTTGGAGAAATTTCAAAGATGACCACAAGGAGAAATGTACAAAAACTATGTGAATCATTGTGCTCTCAAAAGTTCCTAAATGTAAAATCTGTATTGCATGGTAAAATGTACGAGCAGAAGGCAATATCACAGTTTGAACAAAAGTTTCAATTGAAATGTCAACCATGTGGACTGTTTATTTCTGCTGACAAACCATTTCTTGGAGCTTCCCCAGATGCTTTAATTGGAGATGATTGTGTTGTGGAGGTGAAGTGTCCATATACAGGACGAGATGAGAGTATTGCGCCAGGAGTCAATTTTTCTTTTTTGGAATATGGCAAAGATAACAATATAACATTAAGAAAAACATCAAACTATTACGACCAAATTCAGGGTCAACTTTTTTTATCACAGAGAGAACATTGTTATTTCATTGTTTAAATTTAAAGACCTCTTTGTTGAGAAAATTGAAATTAATCATGACTACTGTGTTGGTTGTCTGCTTCCAAAGTTGGAATTATTTTACTCCAAACACTTTAGGCCATATATTGCCTCAATGCTATAAAAAAATTAATAAATTATTGAGACTTTATATTTTTTATATTGTTATTTTTTTTTATCAGTGAGTTTGGGCTGGTCATTGTGAAAGTGTCACCTATGTGCATTTTTGAACCACCCTTTGAAATTTATGCAAAATTTGTTATCCTCCCTTCTAATTTAGAATCAATTCAGCCCCCCTCTTTTTGTGGATAATTCTCAATTTACGATATTTGACCCCCCGTGAAATATGTAATTATAATATTTCCATCTGCAAAAATTGATACCCTATTTTACGTTAATACAAAAATTGAATCCCCTTTTACATTTACAAAAAAACAAACTTGTAAAATCCTCCTACATTTTAACCAGCCCTTAACCTAGATAAAAAATTACATATAAGTTCCATATTACAGATGAGGGTGCATTTTTATTCGTCTAGATACCAATAATGCTGGACTTGATAAAAAGCACCTTTTCAGATTATCACAATCTCTTCAATATTGATTGATGTTGAAACATTGAAAAACCAAATAAACATACTCAAAGCAATAAAGAGCATTAGGCACCGAAATATTCATATCACGACAAGCCAAAACTAGTTAAAAAGTATAATTACATTTTATGTAATTAGTGGAAACATCTCAGGAAGTATACTTTGAAACTATAAAAATAAGGTCAATTTTACTTACTTTCTTTTGTTAAATTACAATATTAAAATAAAAATGGGACCCTTTGAAAATCTAGGCAAATTTATCAACAATTGCATTTTTGAAATTTGTCAATGCAAAACAAACAAATACAATTCTGTTACTCAGTGACAGTTTGGTGTTTGGTAATTCAGACTTAAGAATTTTGAAACGTTTGGCTAATCCTATTACATGTTCTATATGGATACGCTTGGATGCAACACGTCTATCCCTCACAATTTCTTCTGGCTCTAGTTGTTATTTTCCTTTCAGCATTGTAGGCGTATTAACATAAACATCATTGTTTGCAAAGAGGTCTTGAACCATAATGCCTCGATCCGCCATAATACTATCCCCAGATTCAAACCTGGTATTATCTAAAAGACTTGAGTCTTCAATAATCTGCCTGTCACTGGTAGATCCCCCATAGGAGTCTGAAATATACGATATAGCACCTCTTGGGGTACACCCGACCATAGTTTTCACAGTATTTTTGTGCTTGTAGGAAGACCAAGTCACACTCTGAATGTTTACGTCTTGAGATTTCTGGATTGGAATCTCAGTAGCATCAAGGATAACTCGAGTCCTTGGAAATTTTCTTTGAAAATCTACTAGCATATGCTTATCAACAATGTCTCTTGATGGCCAAATATTTAATTCATTCAGTTGAAAATAAAGGAAGTTAATCCAGGTATTAATAATCCTAGCAATGGTAGAAACAGATAAATTAAATAGCAAGGATAATTCTACATCTTCTTTGGCACATCTGAGTTTAATCAATGTTATAAATAGCTGATCAGATGGATGAAGGGTTGAACATTTATATTTGAGTTCATATGCAGCAGGACCTAGTGCATGGAATAAGAACATGAAATGTTCATAAGATTTAAAACCTGTATAAAATGAAACTGCCTTTGGATTGTCCATGAAATTCTCAAATGAATACCGACCAAGTAACTCACACTTGATCTCCATGTTCTTGGGTACATGCACGTCAGGCTCTGAAAGTATGGAAATATTGGTACTATTCTGTGTAGACTCGACTTCAACCTCTTGTTGTATTCCTTGGTCAAGAGCTTTGTCCACACTCATAGCTTTTCTCGATTGCATTCTTAAAGCTATAGGGCTTACAATATTTATTTTGGGACGAAAGCTAAACACTGATGGTACTGCATCTACCTTTAGTCTACTTCGATCACCTGGAAACAAAGCATGAAACTGATCTTAAAAATATTACACACATGTGCTTGGAAACATTTTTTTTTTTATTTGGGCAATAAAACTACCACATACATGTATTCTGCTTTATTTTTTGTTAACATTGCAGTGGGGATAGTACTTGTATAACTTTACATACATTTATAAATAATAATTCAGGCCAGGCTTATTAAGATTTTATTTAATAGCGTTTAACAAGAAATCTTTGTTCCACATGCAATAACACTCATTGAGTTAGTTGGTCTATGGCAAACAAACAAGTCTCCATGTTGCAGGTGTGACCTATAATTGGTTGTATTTACTACTTAAGGAACTTTGTTGTGTGAGTCAAGGCTCCATATGTTGAAGGCTGTACTGTGACCGTCATGCATATTGCTTATTTTTATACTTTATGTTTTCAATGGAGAGTAGTGACATTGGCAATCATAATACCTCATCTTCTTAGGTTTAAATTATTTCAATTTGTGCTTCATTAACCCTGGAGTGGGTATATGCATGTAGTAAAACAACACATTGATAACAAACAGCTAATTTTAAATTATGAGCCACTTACATTTGTTACATACATTTGTAACTCCCATTTACATCAAGTTAACTTAAAGTAGGAGATGAAAGTTAATTTTTTTTTTTATTTATCTATTAAATTCTTAAATTATTTTGACCCCAATTTTCCATTGTTATGATCATATTATTATTAAAAAAAATAAGGAATTCTTTTTTCTATCTATTAAATAATGCCATACTCACATTCTCTTTACTTGTAGTCTTCCTGAAAATGTAAAACGAAACCACAAAGCAACACAAACTTTATAACACAAATTCATGCTAAAACAATGACAATTTTTTTAGAAACAATGTCAGTCAGCTGTGATAATGATTGTGCCCAATACACCTAATCGCTATTTATTCCATTCCGGATAAGTTCTAAAATTACACAACTTTTTCATCCAGTTGACGCTATCTGGGACCCTGTTTAAACAATGCACCATGCATGATACTTTTTAATGAGACCTGTTTAAAACATCGTAAATACTTCAAACACAATATTTTTTTGACTATAATTTGAGTTTGGAAAAAGTGGATCATAATCTATCAAAGTTTCCTATTGGTCGCTTTCTAAATTTTTCCCTCCCTCAGCTCGTTACTGATGACCTTTGTTTGCGGCCTGTTGACCCAAACAGGAAGTTGTCTAAATGACTGTTTTTTCCGGATTGGACTAAATAGCGATAAGGTGTATACATGTGATCCTTGAACATTTACAGGTGTTTTGAAATACTATTTATAAAAAAATACACATTGTTATATTAGAAAAGGTAAAACACAAGCTTGAACAGTTGGTATAACTTGATATCAATACAAAGCTACTTACATGTATGCTGCTACAGTGCTAGTTTTACAGAAAAAAATGATATATTTTGTTTATTTAATGTTTACCTTCCACCCCCTAAAAACCCCCTTTCTGGTCACTAAAAATCCAACTTCTGACATTATAATGCATGCCGATAATTTTAAGAGTAATAGAATACGAATAAACTACACGTAGATCATACAAAATTTACCTAATAATGTCTCCTAAAAGTGGTAACCCGAACCCGAACCCGAACCGGAATTTGCCGGAAATTTGCCGAACCGGAAATTTATTTTACATATATTATGCCCTTTATGTTTCGTTTTTTTCTACAAACGTTTATATATTTGATGTATAATTAAATTTTATCTCATGTATGAAAAGGTTTTTTTCCAAACATCACTAACAATGATAAATTTAAGGTTTATTAATTTCCACCTCGGTAAAAGTGGTAACCCGAACCTAAAAGTTTTTCTTAAACCAAACCTTAATCTGCCTAAGTGATTAAATTCGCTTTCTTATTTTATGTCCCAAATGTAATAATCTTTCATATTTGACTTAAAATTGTTCTTACAACTTTGCCAAAAACTTTTTATCGTGGAAATTACCAAAAAATTGGTCGCCCGAACCTGAAAGGGAAACAACTCCATTTTGTATTTGTATTTTTGGGTCGATTATGACGCTACTGGTTAACTCGGCCTATACCAAACTCGGACCATTACTTCGGCCTATGATTGATGATTGTGTTTTCTGAATTATTATTTCTTTTTTTCTATATAGTTTTTGTTTTGTCAAATAGATAGAAGTATTAATTGTTTTAGTTTATTGGCTGTAATGTGGGTTTTTTCTGGGTTTTTTTCTTCGATTAATGAAAAAAAAACATCCAGTATTTTATGGTTATGATACATGGTTAAACCTAATACAAAATAATTAAAAGATTTTTTCCCCCAGAAACCGTAACTATCTACTTGTTTTATGTCATAAATGGATTCAATTTTTTGTGTGTGTTGATTTTGAGATTTAAATGTGATTCCTCGATTTTTTATGTTTAATTTATTTTAAAACTTCTATAAGAATGAATTGCTTAATATATGCCGGTGATATTATACAATTATAGCCTTGGTATGAGGTCGATACAAGGATATACTGACCTGAAAGAAGTATATTGACTGAGGACGAAGTCCGAGGTCGATATACTTCTTTGGGTCGATATATCCTGTATTGACCTCATAAATAGGCTATAATTGTTATATTATTAATTTCCGACCATATTTGTATCAAAATCGTCATTTGATTTTATTGGAAATTTATAGATATCATATTGTCTCCTACACAATAACAACATATTAGTTGTTATTTCATTTATTTTTTATGTTTGTTTTTTAACATCTTATTTATTTGAAGTTTTTTTTTTCTTCAAATAATCGATCAAAGATATTTTTTAATAAAACTTTTAACAATATCATGAAATTCATTACATGACGTCACAAAGTATATTGGTTTTTAGATATTCTAAAAATAACCGTGCAATATGCTTTTTGCTATGCAATATGCTTTTTACTATCCGCCGTTTTCTGTCTACCTTCGAAAATATAGTTTAACATGTGACTATCCCTGAACGAATCAAATTAGTTAAAATATACGAATTAATAATATTATTCTGTTATCGTCCACTGCAAAGGCCTAACTTATGACAGAGATAGTAATGCCTGGTATCTGACCTTTTGTGGTAGAGAAATCTGGTCACTGTTAATGCAAATACAGCAAGATACTCAGTATCACCATACAATTTATATTCACATCTAATAAGCGAAAAACTGCATGTAAAGTTTTGAAAATAATTTTTAGGTGACATAAAAATAGTATAAACGGAAAAGTCACAAAATACCTTGAAAAGAAGTATGTTGGAATGCAAATGATTATTCATTATGTACATGTATGAAATAACCCATTAAAATATTTTTTGAATGCATGGTAAAAAGTTGTAATACATTTGTATCAGATTAGTTATTGTAAAAGGTAGATTTTTAAATGTTTATAGGAAATGCAAAAAAGAAGATGTGGTATGAGTGCCAATGAGACAACTCTCCAATCAAGTCACAGTGTGTAAAAAGTAAGCAAGTATAGGTCAAAGTACGGTCTTCAACAGGGAGCTATAGCTAACACAGATCAGCAAGCTATGAAGGACCCCAAATGACTAGTGTAAAACAATTGAAGCAGGAAAATAGGTCTGATCTATATAAAAAAAAAAAACGAGAAAAACTTAAAAACACCACCAACAAACGACAACCACTGGACAACAGGTTCCTGACTTGGGACAGGCGCAAGCAAATGCAGTATTAAACGTTTAAATGTTTAAATGCAGATTAAAACGTTTGAACACGCACAAACCTTCAATCCTAACCTGTAGTATTTGTGTTACATCACAACATAGAATTACACACTATATTATATCAATTGAAATGGATTCACTCAAGCAAATAAACATATTAACAAAAACAAAACATACATACTGTGACCTATAATGGTTTACTTTTATAAATTTTGACTTGGATGGAGAGTTGTCTCATTGGCACTCATACCACATCTTCTTATATCTATTGAACAAATAAATTTGATCTATAACACAAAGTGAATATAATACTAATAAGAAAATATAAGAACATAAAATAAAATCTTTAGTAAATTTTTCAAAATTAATGTTTTTTTGGGCTGTATTGGGGTAGCAAGACTGAACTTTTCTTTGCCCGATAGTTAAAAAGTATTTATTTTCCTTCAAAAAAATAACAAGATGCACACGCTGAAATGTATCAATTCACATCAACTTGACATTTTCCAATGAACAATACAAATTAGGTCAAGGTAACTTGAACTCTGTTGGCCGGACATGAAAACCTTAAAATCATTCCTTATACCAAATATAGACTATCATAGAACAGTTCCACCATAAAAAAAAAAGGGCCAAGGTCATATAAAACCTTCCAAACAGACATGTACACATGGTTTTACCAAATATAGTTGTCCTATTGCTCAAAACAAGAGAGTATTTCACTCCGAAACAGTATTTTTTATCAACACTCACTGAACCATGAAAATGAGGTGAAGGATAATATGACAGATGAAAACTTCTTAAACAAGGTATCTGCATCCAGGTCTGCTAGCTTCAGAATTATTTAAGGAATGACTGTAATATTTTGTCTGTCTATGAAGAAATAGCATAAAAAATGTGGTGCACACTGAATCATGAACCCGCGTAGCGGTTTATTTTAAAGTGTGCACCACATTTTTTATGTTATTTCGAATAGACAGAAAAAATATTAGTCATTTCTTATAATTTAATTCTAAATTCCATTTTAAACCGGAGTAAACCATGAAAAAACGTTGATGACGTCACGGTCACATGACAAAATTATGTCTATGAGCTGATAAACAAAACAACGTCAGCCAATCAGAAGACGCGTTACATCCAAAATTAAATTAAAAAGTTTTAAACAAAGTTATTCTTAGATGCATGTTTATTTTTATAGTGTTTATAGGCTTTGAACTAGCTGTCAGTAACTGCGAGTACTATCAGATCTGTACAAATAGGTTGTGATGTACAAATACCCGTCCACGTATACTCTGTTTTTATTCGATGTATTTCTATTTGTATCCATCTGATTCATTGTACCGTCATACCACTGTCCCATGTTAGGAAGGGTTTGGCGCCAAAAAAAACGAATTTAACCCCGCTACATTCTGTATTTGCTTGTCCCAAACCAGAAGCCTGTAATTCGGTGGTTGTCGTTTGTTGCTGTGATACATATTTGTTTTTCGTCAGGTTGTTTTTTTTTCTCGTTTGAATTGTTTTACATTTGTCATTTCGGAGTCTTGTTTAGCTGGTTATCAATATGAGCTTATTGAAGGCCGTCATGTTTTTAATTCATGTGACATTTGGTTTCTTGTGAGAGTTGTCTCATTGGCAACCATATCACATCTTCATTTTATATAAACGCCGCAGGATTGTTGTACCTATGTCTCACATTCTGCGAGTTAAAAATGCAAAGTAAAGATGTGCACAAAAGGGTATATTGTGGAACATAAATGGAGCTGTGACCCTCTAATACACGGGCACATGGAAATGTATATGTCAGATCATCTTTTACAAAATTTACACTTGGAAAAACACAATGAGATTACAACATGCCAAGAAATCCTCGCTAAAAAATCCGGTCGACGTCCTACGGCACTCATTAGTAGCTTAATTTTTTTAAAAGATTTGATTTCATTCAACAAATTAATTTATGACCTTCATGTACGTGTCGCTTAGAACACGGCCATATACCAAATGGTCAATATTAATCATCCCTGTAATTTGCTCTATGGGGTGTTTGCAGAATTTCAACGACGGAGGCAATTTCTTGTCATGGGAAAAGGAAGAAAGACCATTCACAATTTGTCTTACATTTGTTTTTCTCTTTTTTAATTAAATAAAAAAAAAATAACGAACCTTTCAAATGTAGAGTTCATAAGATATAAATATTCCCTGTGGAACACCTCCCCCCCCTTTTTTTTGTTTGTGCTCTCTATTTTCAACCCTCGAATTAATCTTTCCAATCTAATTAAAATTAAAACCTTGCTTTCTAACCAATCTATTCATGTACCGGACCGGCAAATTTCTTTATTTAATACGAAAATCTGCAGTGCCGTTATACACATGCATGTTGTTTGCTTGGAGTCCCCGTCCGAAAAGAAAGAAATAGCTTAACTCCAAGATACTATATTCCTGCATCACGTGATTTTTACCGCGTGGAGCTTACATTTTAATAAATACCGAATATGGAAAGTGAAACTACAATTCAAAACATAAAGTCTGAAGGCACAAATAAGAAAAAGAAGGGTTTTTTTTTTGGCAAAGGGTGCCGGGGTAATCTTCTCTGTGTTCATAATATACATGAAATAGTTGCCACTGCCCCTTTTCTGTTCTATGAATTCTAACCCTGAGTTTTCTATCTGTAACATGCCATGAAATCCTCGCTAAAAATTCCGGTCGACCTCATACGGCACTCATTAGTAGATAAAAAAAAATTTGATTTCATTCAACAAATTAATTTATGACCTTCATGTACGTGTCGCTTAGAACACGGCCATATACCAAATGGTCAATATTAATCATCCATGTAATTTGCTCTATGGGGTGTTTGCAGAAATTCAACAGAGGCAATTCCTTGGCATGAAGCATAAATCACACGCTGATAATTACGAACAAGCGTCGCGAATTAAAAAAACAAACTACATAAGATATAAGAAGATGTGGTAGGATTAATTGCCAATGAGAAGACTATATAAAGTTCTTATAAAGAGAATGAAAGAAATTATGGGCACCCGCAAGGCCTTAAACAACTAAAGGTCACCGTACGGCCTTCAACAATTGAGCCCTTTATATTCATTTACTGCCACAATTTTTATGATTATCAATATCAAATTTCAAATTCATTGACAATCGACCTATGAAAACAAGATATCGTTTTTTTTTCACATTTATTTCCAGTTTCCATTGTTTAATTTAAAAAAAAAAGTTTAGCATCATCTGTAAATCCTGCAAGTTTCTGACATAAACATTGTATCATCAGCAAACAGCAAAATAAACCATTATTCATTTTCTGTATCTCTTCAATACAGTTTCTAGCCCTTTAGATTTTGTAGTTTCTAGAAAGTCTTGCAAGTCAATCAAGAATAAAGAAAACGAGATAGATTAGAGATTCCCCCTTGACTTGCTCCTATATCAAATAAAAAAAGTAAGGCAGACTTTTCATTATTATAAACTATGCAAGATTTCGTATCTGATACATATCTTTACAACTCTAAAAAAAAAATCCGGTTCATGGGTTTTGTAGAAGTTTGAAATATAAAGAGTTTCTAAGTACAAAGTCAACAGCTTTATTTCAAAATCAACAAACGCACAATAGTTGAAGTACTCCGTATTTCTATGAAATATGCACGAAATTTGTCTTTTAACTTTGAAGTATGAAACCGTGACACTTCGAATTCAACCTCACTTGTTTTTAATGATTACACATTTAGCTATAACTATTTTCGATAAGCTTATATAAAACGAAGTTATAATTTTTGTATTATTTTTTGTTTCATATATTTATAATGTACAATTATTATATACCAATTATTTATTACCTTTAATTTAAAACTAATAGTTTTTTCTTATTTAGAATTACAAATGTATGGCTTGGTTTGATACAATATTTTCATTTTCGTTCATTTAAATTAACCATTTACTATAAGGCCATTCATTATACGCCAATACTTAATACAGCGGTTAGGACATCCCAGCTTATATAATCATAAGATAGCTTCGATGTGCATGCTAACCCTTTCTGTCAGTCAGTCCTAACTTTATCCAAATCTCTGTCCTAAGAAATCCTTAGGACCTATCTAAGGACAGTTTCGATATTATGTTGATAAAATGTCATAAGTTATGTTCATTTATATTCCGCAATATACCATCTTCATTATATTTGACATTTATCATGAGAATCAATTGCACGACGACAATTTACTTTTATTTTCCGTTCCACAATAACTTACCAGTAATGATTGGACTGTAAATAGAGAAAAAAAAAAACGATACGGTGATGTGTTATGGAACTATGTTGGCTTTCTATGAAATTCTTTAAAATTTTTTTTTATTATATTGTTATTTCCAGTAATTCCATTTATTAATCAATTTATTTATTTATTTATTTATTATTATTTTTTTATTTATTTGTCCTCTTGTTATTTTTACTGTTTTTTCCTGACAATAATCTTAAAAGCATTGACGTGGTTAAAATCTTTCCAGAGCCCGGGTTCATACCAAAGTCCATTCGGAATCCGGTACGGTTTTATTGCGTTCATTTACCTGTGTAACTATTTCAAAACGAGTTGTCTCCCTTTCGGGTTCGGTTTCCTACTTATTCACTTAGAAATGAAATAAATGGTTGTGTTTTATACAGTTTGAAAAAAATCTTTGTGTTTATGAAATGAAAGATGATATTCATCACACGAAGTCAGAGTGTTCACTCAAGAAATCAGATAATACAGAGAAATAAAGAAAAATAGGTTCCCGAGTTTGGGTTACCACTTTTACCAAGGCGGAAACATAGAAAACTTTTTTTTCAGTCTTTTGCCAGTTAAGAACAAAAGCGTACTCATACATAACATAAAACTTTATATTTTACACCATATCCATTAATTTTTGTAACAAAAATCTCTAAAGAATGATAACAAATCATATTTAAAGATTTCCGGTTCGGCAAATTTCCGGCAAATTCCGGTTCGGGTTCGGGTTCGGGTTACCACTTTTACCGACCACTAATCATTTGCTGTAAAATGTTGATGACAAACAATGTCGTGTTTTCCCGGTTTCCATAGACCTTTGGTAGGGTCAGATCTTTTTTAGTGCAACCCTCCACTTTAGACACAGCTCGGGATTTGAAGGGAATTTGTGACCACCACCCACAGAACATCCTGGGACACCACATCTTGTTGGCATCTTGTTATTACGTCAGGACAATAGAGACCGCCATACATTTACATTAGATACAAGCGCCTAACTGATAAAAAAACGCTCAGGTAACCACCGCTAATTTTCCGGATGAAATCGGTGATTGTTAACCAATCCGCCATTACTGGACATCACACAAGTTCCCGTAAAATTTTGACGTCATAATAGAAAATATCTGACGCCACAATGAAAAAGTGATTGTTGTATGACGTCAAAAGTTCGAGCGGGACTGATTCTCGGGTCAAGCGGGATTACCGATAAGGTGTATTAGAAGCCAAAGAAGAACGTCATATTAGAATAAATTATAAATGCTCTTTAACCCTCTTACTGCGACAGGAACATATATGTCTTCCCCTGGCTTACTGCGTGAAGGACATATATGTCCTTTGTGTAAAAAAAATCGATAATTTTTTCACTTTTTAATATTTCTAAAAAATACCCTTTCCTTCATTTATTGAATACATTTTATATATTTTATTCATTATGTGGTTGTTATTTTTGTTGTTGTTTTCTTTTTATCCATCTTTTTTTTTTCATAAAACGTCATCATTATGTCATAGTATTACTTGACGTCATTTTATGTCGTAATTGAGTTGAAGGCAAAATATCAAATTTTAGAATGAACCTTTTAAATGCTTCGTATTGATAAGATAACATAGAATCAGAAAACAAAATCAACATGAACAAATAATCGTTGAAAAGTACAAACAAAAATATTTGCTATTTGGTTTTAATTCTTGTATCCAACAATTATAAATATTTCAAACAAATGTCCTCAACTCTTTTAGATTGGGAGGGACACTGATATATACTAAGTGTTGAACTTAGTGCTTGCCTTGGTTTTCTTACTTGTTTGAAAACAAATGAATTAAACAACGAAAAAGTCTACGTTGGTATATAGATAAATAAGTCTACAATTAATTTATTGATACGAATTGTTAAATTGGCATAAAAAAGCATTCAGTATTCTGAATATTTTTTTATGTTTTATTAGCTATTATAGGCTTTAGTTTATGTGCAAAAATGAATAGATACTATGCAGTTATTCTAAACCCGTTAGTAGCAGGAATCAGCCAAACAATGAGAAAAGCCATTATACCGTATAGTCAGCTAAAGAAGGCCCCGACATGAAAAAAATGTAAAACAATTCTAACATGAAAACTAACGGCATAATTTATAAAAATACAATTTATGAAAAACATTTGACAGGCACGAACCAACGACAACCACTGAATTACAGGCTCCGACTCCTGACTTGGGACGTGAACAAAAGAGTGTACTATCTTTAAAAACGGCAAATTTTGAAATTCCTTCACATTTATTCAATGAAGTAACACCTTACGATGTTTAAATTTTAGACAAGTATAATTTTTTAACTCAAATCATGCTGATACTGAATACGATGCTTCAAACAAAGATCTATATTTTCCTTATACTTCATGTGTTATATATATTGAGTGTAAAATGCCAAGTTGGGGAAAAAAATAAAAGAAGGATGTAATAAAAGATCTTTTCTAAATATGTGTAAATATTACATTGATGTACACATATAAATTAACACATACGGTATTATTTTGGAATAAGTTTTCGTGAGTTATATTTCCCCGTATAGCTATATAAATTCGGAAGGGCCCTGTTATTATTTATTCTGTAAATATATATATATAATGATAGTTACAAATAGTATAAATATACCATCGACCAGTAGTAATCAAAGAAATTAAGCAGTTATTAACGAAAATATTAGAACCGAACCTAAAAACCAAGAAACAGAAAAAAACAAACATGTAAATATATATAGCTAGTAGCGCAACCCATCCACATTTTTGGCGGTAACTAGAAATCATGCAGGTAAAAAGGTGTGCTCGATTTGGATTTATCATTCGTCAAGCGTCAATGTGATATGATAATAAATTTGACATATGAAATAATATGATATGAATACATGTATAACATAGAAAATAATAACCATAATAAACACAAGAAATATTTCATGTGATGACACTAGCGTCGGTGCAACCATCGTCTACAAAGAAAAGGGAACAAGACGATTACAATGCAGTGGCGGATCCAGTGACTGCCTAAGAAGGGGCCCGCTCCAGTCATGCTTCAGTGATTCCTTATATAATCAACCAATTTTTTCCCACAAAAGGGGGCCCCCCCCCCTTGTTCCGCCTCTGCAATGTTTCACTGGGGGAGGATATTTCCGGAGACAGATACATTTTACAGTATATATAGCAAAACATTTCACAGCATTGATATATTTTTGGCATCTTTAAACATTTCTATTAAAGTAAAGGATGTAAATTGTGCATGCTTATGCTTGTGTGCATGTGTAAACACCATTAATCTTAAATGGGTCTTTGTTAAGAAATCAAGGCTTAAAATTAATTGCATCATAGTTAAACCAATAAAATGTTGGCCTTTTAAGGTATGACGATATTTATTTTAGGACACATGCATCCTTTAAATCAGAATACTAGTAGACAATGGAAACGGGGAATGTGTCAAAAGATACAACCCGACCACAAGGCAACCAATGGGTCTCCAACGCAGCTGGCCCCTAAACCAATAATGTAAAAAATCTTATTTTGACAGTTCAGATTAATTTTAATATAAGCGTGCTATGAAAATACATGTACAGGTGCATGTACATAGAAAACACAATTAAAACAAAAGAAACGTGTATTGTATAGGTTATAAGGGAGCTAACATTTGAAAAAAAAGCAGGACAGGAGTTTTGAGTTAAAAAAAAAGGCAGGATGCGCAACTTGGTAAAAAAAAGAAGGCAGGATGACAATTAATGTAAAAAAAAGTCAGGATAAACTAATACAAAAAAGGCAGGACCAAACAAAGTGTAAAAATAAAAAAGGCAGAACAGAGATTACAACTAAAAAAATACAGGAAAAGATTTTTCATCCTAGCACCCATCCCCACCACCACCACCACAAAAATCACAAATGGTAGCTCCCCAATTATATACTGCGTTTGGAGAGTCATTTACAAACTTTTATAAATTATTAAATATTATATCAATTTGAGCACATTAAATCTAATAACACAACACTGTTAAAGTCAGATTGTATTGTAAAACTTGCTCATCGTTTGACTTAAAAGCTTAACTATGCTTTGATATTCCAAAATATGAGCGATCACTTCTCACAAAAATAAGAATAAGTGCACAATCACTTGCTATTTAAACGGGGTTATCCAGTTTACCAAAAACTAGCAACTGAAAGTTTCTGCAAATTTTGCGGAGATAAAGCAGAATATGGTGTGCACTTCCTTTTATAATGTCCCCTATATAAAAAACCTTTGGGAGAATTTAAGTTTTCAAAAATTGGTTAAAGATGAGGTTATAAAATCAGTAACATTTAAGGAATGACTGTAATGTTTTCTGTCTATGAAGAAATAACATCAAAAATGTGACACACCCAATAACCAGCGTAGCGGGTTATTTTAAAGTGTGCACCACATTTTTCATGTTATTTCGAATAGACAGAAAAAATATTAGTCATAACTTATAATTTAATTCTAATTTCCATTTTCAGCCGGAGTAAATCACGTTGATGACATCACGGTCATCACGGTCACATGAAAAAATTATAGTCTATGAGCTGATAGACAAACATTGGCAGCCACTCAGGAGACGCGTTTCATCCAAATTTAAATTATATTTAATTAATCAAAATAAGTTGGCTGATGCCAACCAAATTTGTAAAAATATGAGATAAGCCTTTGAATATAAAAAAGGAGATGTGGTATGATTGCCAATGAGACAACTATCCACCAAGGTTCAAATGAAGTGGATATAAACAATTACAGGCAATCGACAATGAGAAAAACCCAATTTGAAGTTAAAAACTATGCTTAGTGTCAGTTAGGCTAGCATAAGTAATGGAAGTACCGTACAAAAAAATAGACTTGTAGTTACATTTACAGCATATAGTTAATTTTTTCTTATTATGCATTATGTTTTATTTACATTTTTTGTCATGTATGTTGTACAATTGGATTACGCAATGTCATAATTTATATATATATATATATATATATATGTGTGCTTTATCCAATAAAATATTTGATTTGATTTAAGATAACCAACCGATAATATGTAAAACTGACATGAAATTTTGTAAAGTATAGTGCTGTTTTGCAAAAACTGAACGTTTTCTTCCAACCACTGCAAAGTGCTTGACGTTAGCTAATTGAAAAGCGCGAAACTTGCTAAGAACGTGACGTGAACACCATTATGACGTTATGTAATGTCAAATAAATAACGTTATTTTTTTTTTTTAAATAAACATCTTGATTTTATATCTTAGTAATTATTCAATTATTTAAGTTAACATGTTGTGATTCAAGACTGAATAACAATTTACTGTTTTTGGGATTTTTTACTGAAATTGTCCCGTTTCTGGACAACGTTTTGAAATTTCGATACGCACTAAGAGGGTTAACCCTCTTGATGCCACATTTAAAAAAATCAACGTTTCGACGTTGCCAATAGGCAATGACAATTTGACGTCGCCAGTGCCAAATTCTTTTGACGTCGTCTTTTTGGCGTTTTTGTCTTTCTCATATTGATTTATAAAGTTTTTTCTACGCGAACGGCATTCACAATGGCGGTGACCAGGAAATCATTTTGATAATGCTATATTGACCGATTAAAATCTTTCTATACAAATTTGCTTCTTGATGCACCAAGGAGATTCATGAATGTAAAGTTAACTGATAAATTTTTGAAAATACTGTTGAATTTGTGCAATTTACGTGTTAATTACTTTACCCATTTAAATTTTTGACTGATATAATTCTCCAAAACGCAAGACCAATTATTAAAAGTTCTTTTTTTTAATTGCAAGGGAATATTGTAAAGTATTATGCAATACGTATTTGCCACCTACAATTTTGGCTATATATTTTCATATCATAACAGTTTTTAAAAAGATATTTTAGGGTATTTATGGGCGGATTTTATCAAACCATGAGTTGAAAGACACAGAATTGTCAGGAGTATATTTGTTTATTTGGTCATAATTTTATCTTCGATTGTTTTTGTTTTCTACTGATGTGAACATTGATATTAATATTTTGCAAACTAATTTGGGTAAAATATATGGCAAACTTCGGGATAAAAAATTATTGTTTATATCACCAGTAATAGATAATTGTCCAAGGATAAATATAACTTATAAACAAATAGATTTGTGATAATTTTTTTCTATTGGTTGATTGAAATCCAATTAGAAATAACTTTATAAAATTTATATTTAAAAAATGTAATATATAGCCAAAAGTTGTTCGTGAAAAATACTTCTCGGCCACTGTATAAAAAGGGTTTGTACATAATTTCTTCTAAAAGGGTAATGAAGGGTCAGTTATAATAGTTTTTCCCCATATTCAAGAACTTTTATTTTTCTATAAGTAACATTTTGATTTAACAATTACCGATAAAAAAGGAGGCGAGTAATGTCGTGATATTTTAACCTCGCAACATTGTCCTGTGCTGTCTCTATACATAAACCAGAGAAGCAGTAGTCTTTTTTTATATTACATGTAAGAACATTTTTTTCTTGCATTTAATGTTTAGGGATAAATTCAGAAGACGGGCTTAAATTTATCTTAACTTGTCTCGACACGGGACTATTTAATATATGAAGTTATATAGATGTGATTGCGTATTGAATGTTTGTCAACCTCTGTTTGTCATGATTTTTTTTTTAATTTATTGTGTCTTTTGATGTAGGCCTATACCACATTTTTTTATCTTAGAGATAGGGTATTGAAGGTGACGAGATTCCTTTTGTGTAAATTTCTGTAGAACAACCTCAATTTCAAAAACATACAGCAAATAAGAAACAGTATGAAAGAAAGTATTGCCCGTAACTATTATCGAAAATAATTTTAGTACCTATACTCCTTGTATATATATTCTTCACCTGCAAAACACATTATATTATTTCTAAATGGTATATTTTACATCATTAACCGAATCAAAAGGTTAAAAATAGTTCCAGATTTTAGAGGCCGTAATAACCGCTGCTGGTTTTGTCTAAAAAAAATGTGCCAGTAGAGGGTGTCTCCTCTTATATATCTTTTCGTGTTCTCTTCTAACGAATGCAAAGACATTGGGTGTTCATTTTGTATTTTTTTATTTGAATCATCGTACAGAGAAATTGAGAATACTATTATCGACAAGATCCTTTTAAGTTGAATTACAAAAATGAATTTCGAACACTCGGAGAACATATTGTTTCATCAGTTTATTCTCTATAATTTGTTTATGAATATTTCATGACCAGGTCTGTAGTATCTTTTTAGTGAAATTCAAATCCCTAAAAATCCGGAAAAGTCAGACTTCAAATAAAAAATACTGGTCCTCAGGCTTTAAAATTTCAAGCTGGATACAGATGGTGTATGCATGGCTAAAAATACCAAAATAATGTCATGAACCGGTATGTAAAAAAAAAAGATCCGTAAAGGGTCTATATGAAATCTAATTAAGCTGATGCTAAATGTTGATGAATAATCCCTGTTTATGATCAAGCAATACCATCTCCTTGAAATCCTATGGGAAATAGAAATACAGAACCCGTAACATCTCTTTAAAGGTTAAAATTCAGTAACTTTCATTTTTTTTTCAATAAATGATTAAAAACTTATGTGTTATACTTGTACACGAGTATGAATAAGGCAAATATAGTATTAGAGATGAGGTTTTTCACTGCAGTCTAGTCTATATTTAATAAGACCTTATATAGTATTAAGAACTAGGTCATTAATTTTCTCAATTGAATTATTTCACATTTTTCATTTCGGGGCCTTCTATAGGCGACTGGTGGTATTGTTTTTCTCATCGTTGAAGGCCGTACGGTTGCCTGCAATATTGCTGACATCCACTTCTTTTCAACTTTGGTTGATTGTTGTCTCATTGGCAGTTATACCACATCCCCTTATTTTTATATTATAAGTATGAAATATTGGTAGCTGAACTAAATGACATGCAATTAATTAATCGTAAATTCAGTTTTAAAATAGCTTTACTTAAAATTTAAATTATAAATATTTCGTCTATCAACTATGTGAAGCCGACTGAAAGTGTCCGTCAGTAATGCACCATATAATGTTTAATGACACGATTTCATTCTAAAATGTTTGTAAAATATTTTTCCTGTGGTGTTCACACAAATAAAACAGTCGAAATTCACGAAATATATATATTTAAAAAAATGGAATTAACCCTTTCCTCCTTCACGGCAGCAACTCAGCTAGCAATAATAAAGAACACTTTGAAACATCAAAAGGAGTAAAAAACATGGTTAAATTTCAATTGTCGAAAACCAATAAATACGAAATTTTGTATATCAAATTAAAGTCAAGTATTTGTCAATTATCAGTCATACACTTTTTGGATAAAAGGAATTCAATTTAGATAAGAAAATGTGCGCATTGGCAGTGTGTATTTTATCGACAATGTTAGGGAATTTCTGTTGAGTTCCATGTTTAAAATTAGCGTTTTTCTAAATTTTCATAACTCCAAACCTCAATATTCTTTTAATATTTACGGAGTCCTAACTGTGCGTTCTCCTGGGCCATGATTCTGTCATGGGTGGACCGATTTCCCGTTTCGGACTGAGAGGGTAAACACATTAACATTACTATTCGAACATACGTAATGTGCGAAACTTTCTAAAGTATTTTTCAACACACAGTCTGACGAATATGTCGGATATGCGGTCAATAAGTATAGATTATTACATGGCATTTTTCATATCAGACCCTTTATCGGCCCTAGGTCGTGATATCAGCACAAGACCTAATATCGAGGGCTGATATCATGAACGAGGGCTGATAAAGGGTCTGATATGAAAAATGACATGTAATGATCTTTTTATCATATACTTCCACCTTTCCTGTGATGGTTGCCCCCGAAAACATGTGCATAGTTTTTCCTTTAAATTGTCAAGGACAATTTCTGGCATCTCATTCATGTCTTTCAAAACATGTTTAATCTAAGAAGTATACTTAACAACAAAATTATTTTCATTTACCTGTGTATAATATGACGCAGGTTTCTTCAAAAGTGATGATTTTCTATAAATTGTTTGAAATTTCACAGTGATATCATACTTTAACTTTGTTTAAACCTGTTTATTTACTTTTGACTTTAATTATTTATCCCTTGTAATTTTTTATTAACTGTGTATTTGCATTCAGGTGTCACAGGTCAAATTTATTCGTTCATTGTGTGTTAATTTACGTTTTTTGATTGAGCCTTCCAATCGATATTTTATAGTGTGATTAAGCCTTCCAATCGATATTTTATAGTGTGTTTTTCTATGTTGTGATGTTATACTATTGTTTCAGAAATGGGAGAAGGTTTGGTACCATTAAAACGTTTAATCCCGCTGCAAATGTTTGCACTTGTCCTAAGTCAGGAATCTGATAACAGTAGTTGTCGTCTGTTTATGTAGTTCATACGTGTTTCTCGTTTCTCGTTTTTATATAGATTAGACCGTTGGTTTTTTCCGTTTGAATGGTTTTACACTAGTAATTTTTTGGGGCCCTTTATAGCTTGCTGTTCGGTGTGAGCCAATGCTCCGTGTTGAAGGCCGTACCTTGACCTATAATGGTTTACTTTTATAAATTGTAACTTGGATGGAGAGTTGTCTCATTGGCACTCATACCACATCTTCCCGGTTTTCCGCGCTGTGTTGTCGTTTTCTAACAAATTTCCGAAAATGCACGAAGTTGCATGTGATAAACGTCACGGACATTAATGGAAAGGCATGTGATAACATTCCGGAAGCAGTCAATAAAGGTTCGTTTATCAGCCCGCCGAGGAAATTCTTAAGAATCTGGTCAATAAACATAGTAATCCTTTCATAGCCTTTTAATATTTTTAAATGTTATTGAACTGTAAAATTTAAGTAATATTTTATACAAGTATATGATAAAGTGTTTTATATTATGTTAGTCTGATAAGTTACAATGCCAAAAAAAGGGCGACCCGATCTTGTTGTTCAATTATCTTGTGTTTCCAGCTCTTATGTCAGTCTTTAAATCGTCAGCACCAGTGTCATATGCGTGCATGCAAATATAAAAACAAACGTTGTCGTTTGCCGCTGGAAGACGGTTTTTTTTTCAGAGAAAGAAAACTCAATTTACTTTTGCCATAATTATAACGTCACAATGACGTCATGGATATTACGTCATTGCTCCAAAATACACTAAGATGACCGATGGTCAACAATATTATAAAGCATTAATTATTTAGTGTAGTATAGGTTGCAAAGTTTTGATTCATAATATAGAGTGGGGCGCACATGTTCGCCGGGGACACAATTTCGCCGTTTTATGATTTTGAGGTGTAGAAACTTCAAAGGATTGCTGAAATAGAAGAAATATGCCGGTAAATTATATCTTTATAACAAATATGATTATATTTTAAACTTAGAAAAAATTTCGGCACTTACCACAAAGGACCGAAAAACGGACAACTATTTTCGGCCAATTTCCTGAATGAAAAAAAAGATTTCAAAGAAGTATTTCTTAGTAATTCTTTGACTGATTGCCCTAAATTTCAGTTCTTTACACCTTTGAAATGTCTGCTATTCATCTATAATGAAATTGATTTGATAAATATTGTCTAAAGCTGCAGTTATTTGGTTTTAAATAGATGCGTAAAAACGGCGAATATGTGTCCCCCTATGACTTCAGGAAATTTCAAATAGCCTTTAATCT
The DNA here is from genome assembly GCF_021869535.1 of Mytilus californianus. Taxonomy (NCBI): domain Eukaryota; kingdom Metazoa; phylum Mollusca; class Bivalvia; order Mytilida; family Mytilidae; genus Mytilus; species Mytilus californianus. Next base: position 38,567,565 of record NW_026262581.1, read on the forward strand.
AACTTTTCAGATGAATTTTTTCAGAGAAACACGTTTTCAAGCTAAGAATATTTTGCTTTTGATGTTATCTTCATATAGAAATATCAGTATACTTCAAAAACTTAAAGGTCTGAACATAAACTGCAGAAAACATGGAAAATTATGGCGAAAATGAGCACCCCACTCTATACTTATTGTAATAGTGCTGAAACGACATATATGTCGCCTTGGCATCAAACCCCCAAACGACTTATATGTCGCATTGGCATCAACACTGAAACGACATATGTGTCGCTTTGGCATTAAGAGGGTTAAACTACTCCAATTCTTTCAGATTTTGATCCTGTAAGTGGCTAAGGTATGGCAATCCAATTTCAAGATATCTTATAATAAAGTTTTTAAAAAATCTTATAAACTAGATAATATGTCGTATAAACTAATTCAGATATCTTATAAATTAAATAGGATATCTTATATATTAAATGAGATATCTTATTTAGTTTATTAAATATCTATTTTAGGTCTTAAGATATCTTATTGAGTAAAAAAGATATCTTGTTTACCTTGACTCAGCTGCCTTAACTGATATCTTATATATTCTTTTGTTTTAAAGATATTTTATAAACTAAATAAAATACATCTTATAAACAAAATAATACATCTTGTTTTATATTATAGGTTTATATCATCAATGTCTTTGACGAGTTAAAAAATCAGTGCTGATCAATTAATTTTAAAAGAGTTATGCCCCTTGGAAAATTGCATTTTTAGCGCTCTCATATGTTCAATTCTTGCCAGAATTTTATGAAACTTATATCATAGATTTAAATCAGCAATGATCTAATATTTTTTACGAGCTATGCCCCTTGGAAATATTAATTATAATGGAAATCACATTGCATTTGCCCTGAAGCCTAAGAATCATTTCTCTAAGATATTAATAAAAAAAGTTGTAAAGAACCAAAAAAAATTGCTTTTTTTAGTTATTGCCCTTGTACCTTCGATAGCCTTGATAAAGGGTACATTGGAACTCTGTTCTTTTATTTAATTTGAAGTTAAAAAGATATCCTAACTTGATGATAATTTTGTATGTATTTCAGATATCTTATATATCAAATAAGATATCTAATAAACTAATTGAGATATCTTATAAACTAAAAAGATATTTTGTACATTAAATAAGATATATTATAAAGTAATATTTATAATATATCTTATTTAATGTACAAAATATCTTTTTCATTTTGTCTTAAGTTCCTATGTACATACATGTTTACCTTATGACCTCCCACTTTTTCCTCTTATGCATTTATCTGACATTAAAGTTTGTATTTTGAAATTATTTAACAATCAATTGGCATTCAATAAAGTTCCATGTTCATTTACCAATTCAAAATTTTTCAAACAGAACTTCATATGAATGTTTGATTTAAGGCCAATAAACCTCCAACAAGCAGCATACTTTAGAATTATAAATGTTGTTTTTACTTTTCAGTATGTTGAGAAAAGTTCAGAACAAGCTATTTTGTTTGAAGAGGAATCACAGTGATCAAGACTTATCTTTGAATAAAGTGAATTCAAAAGTATTAGAAGTGAAGCACTGAACATAGTCATGAGACAATAATAAATTTCAAAGACTATGTGGATGTAATCTGACTAGCATTTGTATGACTTTTAAAATGTGTATAAAATGAAGAATGTTCTCAAATTTTTTTATAATAATGTGATTTCAACCTTTGATTTATGAAAGCAAAAACATAAATGTTAGTAAAAATTGATTTTTTTCATGCCACTTATTACAGAATTATTTCTTATCTACTACTTCTTGATAGATGTGCTTAGAGAAATTCCACACAAATGGCCTTTTGGAAGTCTTTTTGTTAGCCTGAAATTTCCTATGTTTGTTATTCTGCTATTTAGGTAAATTATTACAATTTTTATGTTTATTTAGTAAATAGTGATGGGGAAACATTTAATGCATTCACATGATATGTAGACAGGAAATTACTCAACCTCTTTGTGTATACCTTACTTTAAAAATTTAATATGAGTATTTTTGAGAATATCACAAATCAAAATTTGAGTTTTGTTTGATTGACAGGCACATGCGGTTGGAATCTTTCAAATGTATTACACAGATACAGTACTCAATATACCAATTTGTTTGTGTCACATCTATTATCAAGATGTGGAAGGAACAATTATGACCATTTTTGTCGAGCCTGCGACTTTTGTCGCAGAAAGCTCGACATAGGGATAGCGATCCGGCGGCGGCGGCGGCGGCGGCTACGGCGGCGGCGGCGGCGGCGGCGTTAGCTAACTTCTTAAAAGCTTTATATTTTAGAAGATGGAAGACCTGGATGCTTCATACTTTGTATATGGATGCCTCATGTTACGAAGTTTCCGTCAGTCACATGTCCAATGTCCTTGACCTCATTTTCATGGTTCAGTGACTACTTGAAAAAAAAGTTCAGATTTTTTGTAATGTTAAATTCTCTCTTATTATAAGTAATAGGATAACTATATTTGGTATGTGCGTACCTTGCAAGGTCCTCATGCCCGTCAGACAGTTTTCACTTGACCTCGACCTCATTTCATGGATCAGTGAACAAGGTTAAGTTTTCGTGGTCAAGTCCATATCTCAGATACTATAAGCAATAGGTCTAGTATATTCGGTGTATGGAAGGACTGTAAGGTGTACATGTCCAACTGGCAGGTGTCATCTGACCTTGACCTCATTTTCATGGTTCAGTGGTCAAAGTTAAGTTTTTGAGTTTTGGTCTTTCTTTCTAATACTGCATGCAATAGGTCAGCTATATTTGGTGTATGGAATGATTGTAAGGTGTACATGTCTAGCTGGCAGGTGTCATCTTACCTTGACCTCATTTTCATGGTTCAGTGGTCAAAGTTAAGTTTTTTGAGTTTTGGTCTTTTTTTCTAATACTATATGCAATAGTTCAACTATATTTGGTGTATGGAAATATTTTATGATCTATATGTCAGTCACGCAGGTTTTATTTGACCTTGACCTCATTTTCAAGGTTCATTGCTCAGTGTTAAGTTTTTGTGTTTTCGTCTGTTTTTCTTAAACTATAAGCAATAGGTCAACTATATTTGTTGTATGGAAGAATTGTTAGCTGTACATGCCTGCCTAGCATGGTTCATCTGACCTTGACCTCATTTTCATGGTTCATTGGTCAATGTTTAGTTTACTTGGTTAATGTTAAGTTTATGTGACAGTTGTAATAAAGCTTTATATTTAGGACTATCAACATAATATCAATGATTAGTAAAGAAGGCGAGACATTTCAGCGTGTGCACCCTTGTTTTGTATAATATATATTCATCTTCATGAATGTGAAATTGTGTTATAAAATTATAGTTTTGATTTTTGTGTTTTGGTCTGTTTTTCTAATACTGTATGCAATAGGTCAACTATATTTGGTGTAGGGAAATATTTTACGATGTACATGTCAGTCTGGCAGGTTTTATTTGACCTTGACCTCATTTTTACGGTTCATTGCTCAATGTTAAGTTTTTGTGTTTTGGCCACGTTCTGTTTTTCTAATACTGTATGCAGTAGACCAACTATATTTGGTGTATGGAAATATTTTACGATGTACATGTCAGTCAGGCAGGTTTTATTTGACCTTGACCTTATTTTCACGGTTCATTGCTCAATGTTAAGTTTTTGTGTTTTGGTCTGTTTTTCTAATACTGTATGCAGTAGACCAACTATATTTGGTGTATGGAAATATTTTACGATGTACATGCCAGTCTGGCAGGTTTTATCTGAACTTGACCTTATTTTCACGGTTCATTGCTCAATGTTAAGTTTTTGTGTTTTGGTCTGTTTTTCTAATACTGTTTGCAGTAGGTCAACTATATTTGGTGTACGGAAATATTTTATGATGTACATGTCAGTCTGGCAGGTTTTATTTAACCTTGACCTCATTTTCATGGTTCATTGGTCAATGTTCAGTTTTCCTGGTTTACTTTGTTTCTTAGATACTATAAGCAATAGGTCAACTTTATTTGATGCATGGAATGATTTTAAGGTATACATGTCTGTCTGGCAGGGTTCATCTGACCTTGACTTCATTTTCATGGTTCATTGGTCAATATAGAATTTCCATGGTTTGGTCTGTTTCTTTTATACTATAAGCAATAGGTCATCTGTATTCTGAGTATGGAATGATTGTATTAAAGGTGTACAGGTATTTCCGCCTTTGTTTATCTGACCTTAACCTAATTTTCTTGGATCATAAATGTTAATGTGAAACTTGTAGTATAACTTTATATGTAGGACTATCAACATAAAATCAATGGTCAGTATAGTAGGCGAGACATTTCAGCGTGTGCACTCTTGTTTTTGTTTAATGTCTTGGTGTCTATCAAAAGCTTATGTATCAAAAGTTTAATTGAAACAATAAATATATGTATCCTTCCAATTGCTTTATCTTTATTTCATAGATTCTTTCAGATGGTTTTGTATGACACATTTTATATGTTTACTTAATTAAGTTAATGCCACACTTATTTCATTTGTATAATTTTAAGGAGGTCACAAATACTGATTTAAAGGAAACAGGAGATTCTGACAACTGATCATTCTAAAGAATTCTAAACTGAGAAACTGTATTATGTCTCATGTAGTGTAATTTTTACTCAATTTGTTAGCAACACAGAAAACCACAGTTTTCCTCCCAGCCAATAAGGAGATGTGGTAGGATTGCCAATGAGATAATTATCCCTAAAGACCAAGGATCAAAGACAATTAATTGATAATAGCTTATTTTGGATCCCAATACAAAAGAAAGGTCACCATATAACATTTAAATACCATTAAATATTATTAGTTATAATCATTTATTGTAAAAGACTGTTTTAACATCTTCATGTATTGTTGGTTGAACTGTATTGTTGAGTTTCTGTCACACTATGTTTACCCTATGGCCACAACTTTTCAATCCTTTCAAACATCTGCATAGTAAAACGTGACTTTTTAAGAATAAAACATACCACAGGGAACTGTTATAAATGTGTTCAACTTAGAATCAAGGTTTTTATATTATTATATTGCAGAAGTTCTTCAGTTGTTTCATTTATAAACTGTTTTCAGTGACTGACATAATGTTACTTATCAGTAAGCATTGGATACTTTTATACACATATGGGAAGTTAAAGTCGCTTTCTGTGTTTAGGGTTCACAGATGCTATACCTCTGCTCTAGGTATAGTAACGTTCCCTACCATACGTACCAAGTACTTATCCACGTTTACTGGTACAAACTGAGAGTGAGGCGGCTCAAATTGGCTGAGAGTGAGGCGGCTTAGTCAAAAAACTTTTGGCGGGTGGGAATATTTTATCTACCATATGTACCAAGTATCCGCTATTCCTGGTACAAACTGAGTGAGGTTGCTCAGTCAGCATGTGAAGCCCTAGCTGTCAACATGCTTTTAACAGCGTAAGGGTATTTTATTTGTTTTTATCAAATTTTAACTGCATGGGGATGTTTTACTGTTTTATCAAATTTTAATTGGGGATGTTTTACCGTTTTTACCAAATTTTAACTCGGGATGTTTTACTGTTTTATCAAATTTTAATTGGGGATGTTTTACTGTTTTATCAAATTTTAACCGGATGTTTTACTGTTTTTATCAAATTTTAATTTGGGATATTTTAAAGTTTTTATCAAATTTCAATGGGATGTTTTACTGTTTTTATCAAATTTTTAATTGGGAATGTTTTACTGTTTTTATCAAATTTTAATTGGGAATGTTTTACTGTTTTTATCAATTTTAATTGGGGATGTTTTACTGTTTTATCAAATTTTAACCGGATGTTTTACTGTTTTTATCAAATTTTAATTTGGGATATTTTAAAGTTTTTATCAAATTTTAATGGGATGTTTTACTGTTTTTATCAAATTTTTAATTGGGAATATTTTACTGTTTTTATCAAATTTTAATTGGGAATGTTTTACTGTTTTTATCAATTTTAATTGGGGATGTTTGACTGTTTTTTAAATTTTAACCGGATGTTTTACTGTTTTTATCAAATTTTAGCTGGGGATGTTTTACTGTTTTTATCAAATTTTAACCGGGGATGTTTTACTGTTTTATCAAATTTTAACTGGGGATATTTTGCTGTTTTTATCAAATTTTACTTGGGGTATTTTACTGTTTTTATATAATTTCAATTGGGGATATTTTACTGTTTTTATCAAATTTTACCGGGATGTTTTACTGTTTTTTATCAAATTTTAACGGGATGTTTTACTGTTTTTATCAAATTTTAACTCGGGATGTTTTATTGTTTTTATCAAATTTTTTCTGGGGATGTTTTACTGTTTTTATCAAATTTGAACCGGTAGAGTTCTAATGTTTTAATCAAATTTTAACCGGAGATATTTAACTGTTTTATCAAATTTTAACCGGAAGTTTTACTGTTTTTATCAAATTTTAACTGGGGATGTTTTACTGTTGTTGTAAAATTTTAAATTGGGGATGTTTTACTGTTTTTATCAAATTTTTACTGGGAATGTTTTACTGTTTTTATCAAATTTTAACTTGGGGTGTTTTACTGTTTTTATCAAATTTTAACTGGGGATGTTTTACTGTTTTTATTAAATTTTAACTGGGGATGTTTTACTGTTTTTATCAAATTTTAACTGGGGATGTTTTACTGTTTTTATCAAATTTTTAATTGGGAATGTTTTACTGTTTTTATCAAATTTTAATTGGGAATGTTCTACTGTTTTTATAAATTTTAATTGGGGATGTTTTACTGTTTATATCAAATTTTTAATTGGGAATGTTTTACTGTTTTTATCAAATTTTAATTGGGAATGTTTTACTGTTTTTATCAATTTTAATTGGGGATGTTTGACTGTTTTTTAAATTTTAACCGGATGTTTTACTGTTTTTATCAAATTTTAGCTGGGGATGTTTTACTGTTTTTATCAAATTTTAACCGGGGATGTTTTACTGTTTTATCAAATTTTAACTGGGGATATTTTGCTGTTTTTATCAAATTTTACTTGGGGTGTTTTACTGTTTTTATCTAATTTCAATTGGGGATATTTTACTGTTTTTATCGAATTTTACCGGGATGTTTTACTGTTTTTTTATCAAATTTTTACGGGATGTTTTACTGTTTTTATCAAATTTTAACTGGGGATGTTTTATTGTTTTTATCAAATTTTTTCTGGGGATGTTTTACTGTTTTTATCAAATTTGAACCGGTAGAGTTCTAATGTTTTAATCAAATTTTAACCGGAGATATTTAACTGTTTTATCAAATTTTAACAGGAAGTTTTACTGTTTTTATCAAATTTTAACTGGGGATGTTTTACTGTTGTTGTAAATTTTTTAATTGGGGATGTTTTACTGTTTTTATCAAATTTTTACTGGGAATGTTTTATTGTTTTTATCAAATTTTAACTTGGGGTGTTTTACTGTTTTTATCAAATTTTAACTGGGGATGTTTTACTGTTTTTATTAAATTTTAACTCGGGATGTTTTACTGTTTTTATCAAATTTTTACTGGGGGTGGTTTACTGTTTTTATCAAATTTCAATTGGGGATGTTTTACCGTATTTATCAAGTTTTAACTGGGGATGTTTTACTGTTTTTATCCAAATTTTAATTCGGAATGATTTACTGTTTTATTCAAATTTTAATTGGGGATGTTTTACTGTTGTTCCAAATTTTAATTGGGGATATGTTACTGTTTTTATCCAAATTTTAATTGGGGATGTTTTACTGTTTTTATCCAAATTTGAACACGGGATGTTTTCTGTTTTTAACAAATTTTTATTGGGGATGTTTTACTAGTTTTATCTTTTACTGCTTTTATCCAAAATTTAATTGGGATGTTTAACTGTTTTAATCAAATTTTAACCGGGGATGATTTACTGTTTTTATCAAATTTTATCCGGGGATGTTTTACTGTTTTATCAAAATTTGAACTGGGGATATTTTACTGTTTTTATCAAATTTTAACTGGGGAAGTTTTACTGTTTTTATCATATTTTAACTGGGGATGTTTTACTGTTTTTATCAAATTTTAACTGGGGGTGTTTTATTGTTGTTGTATATTTTTTAATTGGGGATGTTTTACTGTTTTTATCAAATTTTAACTGGGAATGTTTTACTGTTTTTATCAATTGTAATTGGGGATGTTTTACTGTTTTATCAAATTTTAACCAGGGATGTTTTACTGTTTTATCAAATTTTAACTGGGGATATTTTACTGTTTTTATCAAATTTTAACTGGGGATGTTTTACTGTTTTTATCCAAGTTTTAATTCGAGACGTTTTACTGTTTTATTCAAAATTTAATTGGGGCTGTTTTACTGTTGTTCCAAATTTTAATTGGGGAAATTCTACTGTTTTATCCAAATTTTAACACGGGATGTTTTCTGTTTTTATCAAATTTTTATTGGGGATGTTTTACTGTTTTTATATTTTACTGCTTTTACCCAAATTTTAACTGGGATGTTTTACTGTTTTTATTCAAATTTTAACTCGGGATGTTTTATGTTTTTATCCAAATTTTATCCGAGGATGTTTTACTGTTTTATCAAATTTTAACCGGATGTTTTACTGTTTTTATCAAATTTTAACTGGGGATGTTTTACTGTTTTTATCAAATTTTAACTGGGGGTGTTTTGCTGTTTTTATCAAATTTCAATTTGGGATGTTTTACCGTTTTTATCAAATTTTAACTGGGGATGTTTTACTGTTTTTATCCAAATTTTAATTGGGGATGTTTTACTGTTTTATTCAAATTTTAATTGGGGATGTTTTACAGTTGTTCCAAATTTTAATTGGGGATATTTTACTGTTTTTATCCAAATTTTAATTGGGGATGTTTTCCTGTTTTTATCCAAATTTTAACACGGGATGTTTTACTGTTTTTATCCAAGTTTTAATTCGGGATGTTTTACTGTTTTATTTAATTTTTATTGGGGATGTTTACTGTTATCCCAAATTTTAATTGGGGATGTTTTCCTGTTTTTATCCAAATTTTAACACGGGATGTTTTCTGTTTTTATCAAATTTTTATTGGGGATGTTTTACTGTTTTTATCTTTTACTGCTTTTACCCAAATTTTAATTGGGATGTTTTACTGTTTTTATCCAAATTTTAACTCGGGATGTTTTATGTTTTTTATCCAAATTTTAATTGGGGATGGTTTACTGTTTTTATCCAATTTTAACTCAGGATGTTTTACTGTTTTTATCCAAATTTAAACTGGGATGTTTTATTGTTTTAATCCATTTTTTTTTACTTGGGATGATATCCTGTTTTTATCCAAATTTTAATTGGGGATGTTTTACTGTTTTATGAAAATTTCAAATGGGTCATTTTATTGTTTTAAATCAGGATGTTTTACTAGATTTATATATTACATTTTTTTATAGAATTTTAATTGGGGATGCTTTATTGTATTATCAAAATTTTAAATAGGATTTTTTACCTTTTTTATCAACATTTTAATTACCTTCATTTTAATATTTTTAAAAACTTGGCTGTATAAGTCATGCCAAAGTCAAATCAGAGACTTTAAAACTGGTACTCCGAAAGGAAGAGGCAGGTGTCTTACTGTGGGCATTTGTCTTAGAGAACTAGCACCAAGTCCAGATAACCCACAGGCCAGCTTGCTAGTACAAGCAGACAGGTACTTGTGTACCATTTGGCATTTTAACACTTTTGGCAATTTTTACTTTTGGAAATTTTACCTTTTTTCTATTTTTTCTTTAATTGTTTTAAAATATTTTTGACACCTTTCAATTAAATACACATTTTGGCTGCATAATGGTTATCCAAAGAAAATTTTTTTTTGTAAAATCTACATCACACATTTTGGCTTATTGTAACTTTGGCTGTTACCTTGGATTTCAAGAAATGCTATGGTAACCATTTAATATTGAAAATAAAAAATAACATCTTCAAAATTGGCTCAATACTAACAAAAATTTCCATGTTTCATGTCAAAAAGTTTTGATCTTCTTTTCAGTGCTGAAATTTTTATTTTCCATGCCCGGTACTTCATGCTTAAAAATCTTTTCATCAACTATCAAACTTTACATAGGGGAATCTAACACACAGAGTAGGCATTTATAGATGGTTATGGTTAGTATGGAATAGAGAGTAATGGAGGGAGGGAGAAATAGGAAGAATTGAGAGGGTGAGGGTAAATAATGAGTGTTTGTAAAAATGTATGTTCTATAGGGAGAAAAGGAAGAATTGAGAGGATGAGGGTAATGTTGAGATTGGTATGTAAAGAAGCAAGTTTGAGAGGGAATGAAAGAGCGGGAGAATGTAAATTTCTTTGTAAGGGCTTGAAGTACTTTTCAAATGGAAGTGCAGTTTTCTATTTTCTCTCGTGTAGTTTCTATTTTCTTCAGAAATCTGTTAACATTTTAACTTCCGTGATTACTGCCGTCTAAAAATTTACAAGTTAACAGCCTTTCTTGTTACTGATTATGTGCTGCTTTTATATTAACAGTATAGCACTTCTCAGTGACTATATATATATATAGATAGGGTTGCAGCTTTTCGTCAATTTTAACAGCATCCCCCAACAGGTCTATATGGAATTTCAGTGATATTCTAAACACTTACACTTTATGAATGTTTCTTTCATTCTGAGAAATATTGCTTTCTAGTCTTTAAAAATGCATGCTAAGAACCTTTTTTTAACTTTCATGGTCTTAATTTTTCCTTGTGCATTGTTAAGAATTGCGCTAACGTTAAACGTACCCTTTTGCGGTGCGGCCGCTATCTTTGTGACGTCGCGTTACTGTGATGTACGATTATGTTTATTGAATAGAAACTTATAATGGCAGACGTATTGATATCTAAAACGCCTTAGTCAAGCTTACGATCACGATCAAAATACACAACGCAACCCATTAATCTACATTGGTGCCGTGACTTCAAACGGAGAGAATGGACATCAGCCGATTAAAATCATTGAGAGCGGGGAACAGAGCAGCGGTGACAAAAGTTTTTAAAAAGCTGGAGGAAGCCATCGGAGATTCGCAAATAGACACGGAGGAAGTATCAACATTGCTCGAAGCAGTTGAGAAGAAAAAGAAGACGTTAGCCACAATAGACGAACAGATACTAAATGCAGTCGAATCCGAGGATATTACTGATGAAATACTTGAAACAAATGAGTATTATCTAGAATTAGAGGGTAAAATTCGAAAATTCAAAAAGTTCTTGAAACCCGTAGCACAAACCACATCTTCAAAAATAGATTCCAACGCCCCAGAGTTTGTTCCGTATTCAAACCTATTTACACATGCAAGTCAGCAATTATCACAATCAAGTTCGACCTCAAGTAATAACCATCGCCTACCAAAGCTATCGCTTCCCAATTTTAGCGGAGATATTTTGCAATGGCAGTATTTCTGGGATTCATACGAAACCACGATTCATCACAATCACACATTAACTGACATTCAGAAATTTTCGTACTTGAACTCTTTGCTACAATTTGATGCTGCAAACGTAATTTCAGGATTAACAATGACAAATCCAAACTATCACAAAGCAATTGAATTATTGAGAAATCGCTATGGCCAACCACACAAAATCATTAATGCATATATGAGAGCACTTCTTGATATACCCGCACCTAGTGATAATTTAGAAAGTTTGAGAACATTTCACGATAAATCAGAAGCATACATACGGGGACTAGAGTCTCTCGGACAATGTCAGGAAATGTACGGATCGCTATTGATACCAGTGATTCTCGGGAAGTTACCGCATGAAGTACGGAAAAATATTACACGCGAAAACGGGAGCGACCATTGGAATATTCAATCGCTTAGAAACGCAATAGGTAAAGAGATTTCTATTCAAGAGTCCAGATACGCGGATTATACACACATGCAAGTATTCAACTGCTACCCCTAGCGCAAATTTCATAACAGGCGTTAAACGAGAAAATACAGATAAAACCCGTCCGATAAACACAACAGACAAATCATTAACCTCGAATCGGAAGAAACAATGCACATATTGTGACGGAAACCACTGGCCAAACGAATGTAAAGATGTCATAGATCACGATAAAAGAGTAGCTATTATAAAAGAAAAGAGGTTATGCTTTAATTGTTTAGGTAAGCATAAAATAGCCGATTGCAAATCCAAGAATACATGTAAGTGTTGCCACCGGAAGCATCACTCTTCATTATGCAAAAAGAACTCGTACTCAAATAAACATCCTTTTGAAACTGAACAATCGCAAAATAAAGTAGACACAGAAACTTCTATGTTGTATACCGCTAGCGAAGAAAGGTCCACTGTTTTATTGAAAACAGCATTCAGTCCAGTCGTTCACTAAAATACATGTATAGATGCAAGCATACTCTTTGACGAGGGAGCTCAGCGCTCATTTATAACCGAAGAACTAGCAGCTAAATTGGACATTAAAAAAGAGGGGTCTGAAACATGAGTATAGCTACATTTGGAAGCACTACAAAAAGGTGAGAAATCTTGACAAAACAACAATTAATCTAAAGTCTACCGAAGGAGAATTAATCCCTATTAAAGTTTTAATTGTACCAACCATTGCTTCACCACTTCAAAGTCACAACATAAGAATAACGCAGAATTTTCCATATTTGCGTGGTCTACAATTAGCACACCCAGTCATGGAAGGAGAGCAATTTGAAATATCCTTATTAATTGGTGGTGATTTTTACTGGGACATAGTTCAAGACAAAATAGTGCGTGGAAACGGTCCAACCGCAGTTAGCTCGAAAATTGGATATTTACTTTCCGGTCCTGTCCCTACATGAACCAGTAATGCATCTTTCTCAATGATGAATATACTAGTATGTCACAAACAAGAAGAGTGCGATCTTGAAAAATTTTGGAAGCTTGAATCGTTGGGAATTGACGCTAAAGAACAAAATGATCCAGAACTGGCTGAATCAATTGAAAATTACATACAAACCTCCATTACAAAGAAAAATGATAAGTATATTACGAAATTACCATGGAGAGAGAATGCACCAGAGCTACCGACAAATGAAGACATCGCAAAACGCAGAACGGAAAGCGTTATTCATCGCCTAAAGAAGGACCCCGAGATGTTCCGAAAGTATGGTGAGATAATTACAGACCAAGAACAAAGAGGATTCATTGAAAAGGTATCTGATGAAAGTACATGCACAAACAAGGTTCAATACATTCCGCATCATCCCGTAAAAAAGGATTCAGTCACCACCCCGATACGCATAGTATATAACTGCAGCTGTAGAGTGAACGACAGTAGTCCTTGTCTTAATGATTGCGTAGCAACATATCCACCAATTATGACTGATTTGACGGAGATATCAGTACGCTTTAGAATGTATAAATATGCAGTTACAGCGGATATTGAAAAAGCATTTTTGCATATTGAATTAGATGTTAATGACAGAGATGTCACAAGATTTTATTGGTTAGAGAATCCCATGGACATAGAAAGCCGTTTGATTACTTACCGATTTAAGGTCGTACTTTTCGGCGCCACCTATGTTTGCCATTCATGTTAAGCGCCACCCTAATGAAACATTTTAGAGAAAATCCGTCAACCACATCAACAGAGTTACAGAGAAATTTATACGTGGATAACGTTTTGACCAGTTTTACAGATGAACAATCACTTTTGAAATTCTACACGCAGTCAAGAAAATTATTGTCAGAGGCAGGATTCAACCTACGGTCTTGGAATTCTAATAGTACGGAATTACAGAACGTCGCAGGACGAGACAAGATCGGCGACAATGACGACATAGTCAAAATTTTAGGCATGAGATGGGATAGGGAATCCGACGATCTGAGATTTCAACAGATTGAATTTATGGAAAAGGACAAAATGGTAACAAAGCGTGAGGTTTTGCGCACATCGTCTAGAATTTTCGACCCCCTAGGATTAATCACGCCAATAACGGTGAAAGCTAAGTTATTTATGCAGACTCTATGGAAGGCAAAGTTTGATTGGGATGAATGTTTGTCCGACGAACTGAGAAGTAAATGGCAGGTAATCGCTTTGGATATCGAGGAGGCTACCAAAATAGTATTTCCACGCATGTTAACGGAAGGAGCTATTAACGAAAAAACGTCACTACATATTTTCACGGATGCCAGTCAGTTAGCATACGGAGCTTGTGCTTACTAAGTTACAGGAAATTCATCGGTCATCGTCATGGCTAAAAACAGAGTAGCACGCGTAAAACCGATTTCACTACCACGTTTAGAACTTATGGGCGCGCTTATCGGCGCCAGATTAGCAAGGCATCTTCTTAAAGTCATAACAACAGAACATGTGTATTTGTGGAGCGATAGTCAAATTGTTTTGAGTTGGATTAAATCTTCAAAAAACTTAAAACAGTTCGTAGCAAATCGACTTAAAGAAATAAGAAAATTAACAGAGAATGCTGAATGGAATTATTGTCCAACAAATGACAATCCAGCTGATTACTTAACTCGCGGAATTTACGCTAAACATCTTAATTACAACAGATTATGGATGAACGGTCCACAATGGATTTTAAATCGTGAAAAATGGCCGACATGGACGAGGAAAATAGAAGACTGCAGCACGATGGTAGCTGTTAGTGATGACTATACATACGATGAAAGTATAAATGCTTCAACACAAACAATTCCATGTATAAACATACAACGATACAGATCTTTAGAAATAGCAATTAGAGTAACAGCATACGTCTTGCGTTTTATACAGAACTTACGGTATTCAAAAGATAAACGGTCAATCGGATTTATCAGTGTTGAGGAGCGATGTAAAGCATTAAAAGTTCTGAGAGGAGCAGTACAACAGGAAACATTTAAGGATGAAATTGATAACTTAAATTCATCTTCACAGAAAAAAGTGCCACTTGTTCGACAACTTAAACTATATACAGACAAAAATGGATTACTACGATGTACCGGGAGAATACAAAACGCACCTGTGGAGGAGAGTACTAAATATCCGTTGTTATTGCCAACACATCACAGTCTTACGTCCTTAATCGTAATGGATGCGCACACTAAGACTTTACATGCCGGACTTAACAGTACAATCGCTTATATTCAACAGAAATATTGGATACCCAGAATAAGGCAGTGCGTAAAATCACAAATTCGTAAATGCGTTCAATGCATTAAAATATCAGGAATGCCTTACAGCGCACCCGATCCGCCACCTCTACCTAAAGATCGAGTCAACTACGATTATCCTTTTTCAGTAACCGGCGTTGATTTTACAGGAGCTTTGTACACAAAAGGAAAACACAACGAATTAAACAAAACATATATGTGTTTATTCACTTGCGCCGCTACACGAGCTATACACTTGGAGATAGTCACAGATTTAACCGAGGAGTCTTTCATACTTGCATTTAAAAGATTTGTCGCCAGGAGATCTATACCAAGGATTATGTTGTCCGATAATGTAACAACCTTCAAGGCAGCCGCCGAAAAGATTACAAGATCAAGCCAAGACAACCGTATACAAGAAAAACTTGCCGATCAAGGAACTGAATGGAAATTCATACCCAACAGAGCACCGTGGTTTGGAGGCTTCTGGGAACGCCTTATTGGACTCACGAAAAAGTCAATTAAAGCAATACTAGGAAAGTCATGTGTCACTACGGAAATGTTGAATACAATTGTAATCGAGATCGAGGGAACTCTAAACAATCGTCCGATAACTTACATTTCTACTGACATTAAAGATCCCGAACCGCTGACGCCAGCGCACCTGTTATATGGTTGTCGACTTGACGCCCGATCGGAACAGAATATTGACAGTGTTACATCCGAAGATTTGCACGTGAAACTGAATAAAAATTTACAGAAACAAAACGAACTAATCAACCACTTTCGATCAAGATGGAAACACGAATATCTGACGTCACTCCGTGAATTCCACCGTACATCTGGAAGAAACGAACAAATAATACAAATTGGTGACATTGTACAAGTACACAATGATACAAATCGTATAATATGGAAATTAGCATTTGTACAAGATTTAGTTCGTGGAAAAGATGGACTCATTCGATCCGCTGTTATCAAGACCGACACAGGAATTACCAACCGTCCAATTGTGAAGCTCTATCCGTTGGAAATACGCAGTACAAATGATGACAGTGAATGAACTTTTCTGCCCAGGAGAAATTAGTTTATGTATAGACTGTTCAATTAACTACGGTTATTAGATAGACTTGTAAAAGTGTTTAATTATTCAAACGTAAAAAGTGAAGTTTTAAAAAAAATATTGAGAGACTTTAACTATGATTTTATTTCATTTTGTGACGCAATTGATTAGAAACATTTAATTTTAAACTTAAGTATTTTTCATATTGAATTTCACATTTGTGTTAAATATCATTTTCTGCGGCCCCAGTCGGAATGTTAAGAATTGCGCTAACGTTAAACGTACCCTTTTGCGGTGCGGCCGCTATCTTGAACTTCTTTTACATAGTGTATTTCATAACGTAACAATAACACAACGTAACCGTATACACATAATCAGTTCCTAACCCAACCTAGCAAATTACAATCTAATAATGACTAACGATTGTTATTTATTAGGCAAATATTATGATATGAATGAAGTTTTTTTTTAAAAAGGGTAGGGCTACGTATTGTAACCGGAGAGCAAGATTCTTCTTACAAAACATAGCCAGAAATTAGTAGTGCTTTTGCTAATTAATATTCATAATATGTAAATGAGAATTGTACCACGTGATAATAGTTTGACCTGGACTGGCTTGATATCATTAAAATCTTTAAAACACGGATATTATAAGTTGCCCGTCACAGAGTCCTTGTTTATAATCACTCTGATATTTCCGTAAAGTTATCAGGCGGTCAAAATCAAAACAATGAACGCGAATTTAGTGAATTTTTCGTGTTTTCGTGAGTTTATTCTTCTTGAAATAGGGGCATTTTAACTTTACGTGGGAACCTAGAGTTCAACGACTACACATACAAGGTTTGGACTTGCTTATTCTTTGGACATTCAAGTTTCAAGTTTCATCCCGGCAACCTGTTTTTGTAATGACCTTGTTAGCCAATTTTCAACACGAAGTTTGCAAATTTGACGTTTCAGCCATTTTAGCCTGTATTTTATACTGCAATGTTAAAAGCCTCTCGCTTCGATTTTAAAATAGCTCAGGAACCTTGATTTTTGCAACGACAGTCATTATGTTTCGTTTAAATGGTGTATATTGTTGTGTATATCTATTTTCTGTCCCGGCAACCTGTCTATCACCTAAATTAAAGTTAAAACCGACATTTTTTTCAAAATTCCCTATCATTTCAATATAATTTTCGTGACCCGTATCCGATTTCTTTAGTATAATATTCAAATAAGCAAAGTGGCGTTGATTTCTGGATATGATCAACTTGCCTCCTCCGGGGCCCAAACCCGGGATCTCTGTGTTACAAGGCAGCGCTCTTACCGACTTAGTCCAAATAATTATGACGTCTTGAAAGGCTATTTTGATTTTTTGCCATGACCCCTTCCTATGGTCTATAACCGACTGAGCTAAAGCAGAAGTACCTCCCTAGCTCAACCGCTTACGGTTTGTTAAGTATCTACTAATGTACAAAGAGAAGCAATCCCGTCACAGCATTATTATATGTCCTGCCTAATTAAATTTACCTGTCTACAAATGTATCAGAATGTCATATTACAACTACTAGGGGGGGGGGGGGGGGGGGGGGTTAAGGTAAACGACCTTGTCTCCCATGATCGTCATATAACAAAAGCTGATATCTTATTTAATTCTGAAATTTCTTAGTAAGTTACAGTATATATTTTTGTTTTCTTTCTTTTTAATATTTCATCTTATAATTACATGTTTTAGGTTTTTTTTTTTGGTTGCTGTCTCTGAATTATATTGAGTTTGAAATCTCTTGTTATCACATTATCTAAAGCGAGATAACTACGACACATCTTAATTATATAATACAGACACAGTTTTATCCGCAATTTGTACATTTCCCTTGATCTTACTGCCTAATATTTGGAAGATCATGGACAGGACTTGATACTCGAAAATATTAGGCAATGACGTCATGTATCAGTGCAGCAACGTCACGTGTTCATGTCCGTCCGTTTCAATTTATCAATGAAATGCACGCGACTTCATTCATACAACCGAACAACTATCCCAACCTTTTGTACGCGTAAAAGTAGTTTTTCTTATTATTTCATTTTACTTCATATTCTGAACAAAAAATATACAGTTAAGAAAAATTGCCGATAAAAATTGCTAAATTTTACTACAACGTCGACAAATGCCATGTCACGTGATTCCACACACAGCCGTAATGTTCGATATACATGTGATATAAACTGAATTGATGCACACAAAAAATGGGCACATATTAATGCACAAACTATTTAATTCTGATTCAAAATTTAATTAGATTTTGAAATAAACAATATCATGATGAATAATAAATGAGTGAAATGTTACGCTTACGGATATTTGTTTTGAAAGAGATATACAATTACTTCTACAAAATCCGTCAATAGAATTGGGATTCAAACTTATGTGTTATTGCTATAAACGTTTACTTTTTAAGTCGTGTGAAAATATTGGGGGGTCACCGGATTCGTTTTTCCCCCAGTAGAAATTAATTAGTCTTACTTATGTAGCGTACACAAGAAAAGGTGAATACAAAACAAATATGATCGTAAGGTCGTGAAATCATTTTTTAAATTTTTATATCATACATCACTCATGCACAAATGATTTATACAATGAGCAAACACGAATCCGGTAGCCCGCTTATATTTTATTATCGTTGAAATGAAAATTTTTACAGCAATGAAATATTATTCTAAATAGAATTCCTTGGACGGATTTTCATATTTTTTTATTTATAATTCAGATGATTCCAACGAATTATATAAACGCATACAACAATTCAAGGTACTTTCGACTCCTAACTTAATTGACTTTGATAGCCAGTTTTTTTGTGTCGAAGTCGGTGGTTATTATGCCGGTACTGTGGCTTCCTGTATAAATAATATCTGACCACCACGAAATAGACAAGAGTGGCATGTATCATCGTGTCCAAGTTTAGAACATACACAACAGTCCCTCACTTCGCTCATTCAAGATAGCTACGGACCGTATACACTAGATCGTCTTCGTCGTCATTGTTGCTCTCTTTCGATGCGGGAATTTCCAACAATTTCCTGTATAAATTGCAGAATAGTTTTAAAACGGTTTTCGACTCACAAACCTCTCTTTTAGGATCAAAGAAACGGCAAAACAGTTTGTTCACAGTTACCTAAACTTGAATCGGAATGGTATTAATAAAAAACAAATGAAACAATTTTTGAGTGTGGATTACGCTTCATATCTATTTGTATACTAGTATTATAACTCATAAAACAACGACAAATTTTGAAAAATACCTAAGGGGAGGTTGAGCGCCCTCAATCATGTTTAACCCCGTCACATTCTTTATGTGCCTGTCCCAATTCAAGAGTTCAGTGGTTTTCTTTGGTTCATGTCTGTCATATTCGTTTTTCGTGAATTGTTTTTTTTTTAAATTAAGCAGATAGTTTTCTCAATTGAATTCTTTCATATTTTTCATGTTGGGGGCCTTTTATAACAGACTATATGGTATGGGGTTTTCTCATTGTTGAAGGCCATACGGGTACCTATAATTGCTTACGTCCACTTCACTGAGTCATTTAAACTTTGGTGGATAGTTGTCTCATTAGCAATCGTACCACATCTCCTTATTTTTACATCGCGATGATCGTGAGGTCATTTCGATGTATTGCTATCGCCTAAATTTCCATTATGCAAATTAGTTTTGGGTTTTCAACCGATCTATAAAAATTATAGATCCGCGGTCATTGTCTAGTGCAAAATAACATTACTTATCGCTTGTTTCAAATTCATTTTTTCAATGGATACTCCTATAAATATTTTTATTAAAACACAAATTAATAATATGAAAATGTGTTGTCGTTAGTTATATATATAAAAGTAAAAAATCATTGATGATATCTATGCACACGTACCGAAAAATTGTGTTAAAGCTTACGGAAGAATATCTCAAGAACGTTTTGCGACACTCCCGACAAGGACCGATAACTCTGTTATTGTTTTGCGGGAAAATATGAATGGCTTCTCATATCCAATCTTTTAGAAAAATCAATTTTTTTTACAGAAGAGTGTCCACCATGCACTTGCACTGCACTATAATTAGAATAGTAGAATAGAATGATATACAAATAGATGAAAATTATATATACATGCAACCGTAATATTAATATAATACATAACAACAAACCAGTGTATACTCTGGGACTATTATTATATTAGTATTATAATAGTCCCAGGTATACTGATTTGTATCACTACACTGATATAATAGTTATTACGGTGCGGTTGAATTTCCTGTCATTTATTCATCACCCATGTACGAACTTGAATCAGAAAAAATAATATATCTCTGTAAATTAACCTCAGTTTCAGGTATAGAGATGTGATCTATTTCTGTGATATGTGCTTTTGACCATCCATAAGAACCTGCGGTCATCCGATGTTCAGTACTTTAGTACTTTGATTATATTATACCTTTTCCGGGAACTTGACTGTTGTCAATTTCTTCGGGTAAACTATTATCACTTGTACTGCAGATTTAAAAAAAAAATCGTTTAGTCTGTGCGAATGATAAAAGACGTACTAGTAGATAGATTGAGGAAATGAATATGGTATTATAGACACCAAGTCAATTAAAGGTGTCTTCTAGATATATGACTTGTATAACAAAAAGGAGACATTTATAGAGATTACTTTAATCTCTTCACATTAAGAAAATTGTATGACAAGTTACTTGTAAGACTGCAAAAATATTTTATTTGAGTGGGTTTTGTAGCTGCTTAAATGTAGGCTCAACATATAGCTCAATTTTGGTAATTTCGTGTGCCTTATAAATTGATGAACGGACTCCGGAAGGATCAAATGACCGATGAACATCTTACATATATAGTTGTTATCTTGTCGCCTTGATATTACTGTACAAGCATTCGTGCTCTCTG
The DNA here is from genome assembly GCF_021869535.1 of Mytilus californianus. NCBI lineage: Eukaryota > Metazoa > Mollusca > Bivalvia > Mytilida > Mytilidae > Mytilus > Mytilus californianus. Next base: position 38,588,646 of record NW_026262581.1, read on the forward strand.
TGGACAACTTTAAAGTTTAACAGAATAGCACAACTTTTTATCAATGCATCTACGACTTTGTTCTATTATTTCGTTTAATATATTTTACATCATGTTCAGTTCCTGTCTCGGGACGATTTTCGAACAGTCAGAGATACATGATTCGCAAATCGAAACGATTTCATGACATGTACTGTTTTAATCAGACTGGGTCTCCGCCTAACTGGTCATTGATGAGTTCCTAACCAAGCGCATGTTGTATACTATGCCTATGGGCGACCATTCGATCTTCTGTGGAAGGAGGGGGAGGAGATTTCTTCCCGGATATTCGTTTTCATTTCTTGCTAGTACGAATTATTTTCACTCACACTTATTTCCTGCATTGTCCTGCACTTTGTTGGACAAAATATTCATTTCTCCCCGTCTTTTCCAAAGTTATTTACAAAGCCAGAATATTAATTTCCAAAATCCTACGGCCCCCGTGACCCATCTTCAGAATATCAAATGGTCATTCCCTAAGGAATTGAATTCGTTGACAGTCAACCGGTATTCATGACTTTGTTTTGGCTGTGGCACCTTCGCTGGTGCATAAGTTCACAAAGGAATGTTATATACTTCCAGAATGTAGGATTACAATGTCATTTTCAATACTACGTAACTTGAAGAATTGTGTTCTTTTAAATTATAATTCATAAATATGCCCATTTTGATTAACGCTTGATAAATTATACGCTTCCGCAGCTCTTTTCTGGATTAATCTTCATCGGGAATGTTCAAAACCAAATATTTAAAAGCCAAGGATGTATAAGAAGTGAAAATATGTAGACCTATAGATATGACTAAAAAATAAAATATAAAAGCAAAATCTATATACGGTCAACTTGATTTACCTTAGTGAAATCATCAACAATATAAAAATAAGAAGATATGGTATGATTACCAAAAAGACAATTATCCATCAGAGACAAAATGACGTAGATGTAAGAAACTGTAAACACAGCACGGCCTCCAACAATGAGCAAAACCCATATCGTACAGTAAATTATAAAGGTTCCCAAAAATGCGAAAAAATGTGAAACATTTCAGACAACAGACCCCCCCCCCCCCCCCAAAAAAAAAATTAAAAAAAAAATGGACAGCTTGATTTACGTATTACAGAATAAACAAAAATCAAATATGAAAGACATGTATATGGAAGCCACAACACTGATTTACATGACATCATCATAACGTCATAGAAATAGCTAAATGACGTCATGAAATTAATGAAAAATGAAAACAGAATGAAAGACAATAGACAACTTTCGAGTTCGATGCATTTCCGTCAAAAACTCTGGTTTAAGTGAACATCATTCGTGCGTTTAGGGGCATCGTCACTCCCTTTCCAATGTTGAACGAGTGGTTGGAAAAGTATAATGCTATATATTGCACGAATTATTCGGCAAATTAAATTCTCATAATTGACAATCAGCACTGCTGTCATTAAGGAATTGTGATTAAGTACTTACAAAACAAACATTATTTCTAATTTATCCTGCACAATGACGATCACTAAGACGCTTGAAGAACGTTAATAGTGCAGGGATACAGGCGATCCCCTCTATCTGGTAAATGACGTCATAAAGGCGCGCATAATTGACGAGTTTTTCCCGGCGAAGGATGAACTCGAAAGTGGTCTATTGACAGGACGGCATTATAATATGCTCTCATAGCTGAATTCATTGTTTATTAAAATAACGTTAAACATCGGCCCGATCGGCCCTTTGGCAGTTAAAGAACACCTAAATCGGCCCAATCGGCCTTTTGGCAGTTAAAAAGGCAACGTCAATCGGCCCGATCGGCCCAATGGCAGTTAAAGGTAACGTCAATCGGCCCTGATCGGCCCGTTGGCAGTATAAGTGTTAAGGAGATATGAGCAGTCCAGTATAATTTTGATTTTATCATTTTCAGTAAGGTATTCCATTTCTCTACTAGTCAGATTATGATACTCCTTCTTAAGATCCTCCAAAGATGCTTTTCTAATTGTTTCTAACAATGTACATTTCAATAGAAAAATGAGGTAAATCTTCAACTTCTTGTCCGCACAGAAGGCAGGTAGCTTCAACATTATTCGGATTAAATTTGGATCTGTTTTCTTGGAGAATGTACGTACCAGATACTAATTTTAACTTAATAGGAAGACGGTTTATATAAATAAATGTCTATTGAAGATGATGTTTGGATAAATATTAATGGGTGTTGTTTTTCAGGGTGGTATACTTCAACATTTAAATAACTTATATTTCTATATAGCTTGGAGATATCTGTATAGTAATTTTTCAAATATTTATTTATATTTTTATACATTAAGTTTTTCCACTGATTTTTGATATATGGAGTGTCTAAAAGTAGATAAATTTCCGGAAGATCATATTTCCAAATGATTTTCTTTACTTCTATGAACCAACTGTGACTATTTTGGTCTTTGACAACTCATTGTCTTCTGGCTATTTGTTTTTCAGTTGACAATTAGTTGTCAAAGACCAAAAAAGTCACAGTTGGTTCATAGAAGTAAAGAAAATCATTTGGAAATATGATCTTCCGGAAATTTATCTCAGCGATGACATGCCCAGCGATGATTGCGCTGTTGACCCCTATTGTCTCATAGCCAATCACAGTGGGGTTGTATTCGTTTATTGTTAACTAGCAACAGCGAGCAAAGCCTTGTTTTTATATTTTATAACAAATTGTCGAAACTAACATTTTACCTAGTTGTCCAGAAGTGTCTTATCACAGTAAGTGTAACATCACACTATTTAAACAAGTCGGCATTTTTTACTACACACTACATTAATTTCATTAACGGTATTATTTCCTGGGCCATACATGCCTAGGCATAGGCCATGATAGGGATAATGATGGCCCAGAACCACGGTGCCCAGAACCTACATAAACATTTAACTGAAGTACTTTCATTATGATATTCAGAAATAAATGTTAATATGTATGATAACCGTGTACTTTTTCTGCTATCTTTATAAACCTCAGGCCACTAGTGCTCTTCTTCCATGTGTTTATATCCCATAGGCATAGACATAGTATATCATTAAGAGAGAACCAAGTTACAGTGAACTACGTTTAATAACAGCATGGTTATCTACAATGTTTACATGAATAGGGGTGGAAGTACCAGTGTGCATGTATTAAGGTTCATGTGGACCCTTTGGCTAAAATGGCTGCATTTTCACCTCAAAATTTACTCTGAGGACAGACAAACCTGCGCATCTGGAAAAGTTTTAAGGCATAGCATGCCCTAGATAAATAAACTTCTAATGCATTGTATGTTTTAGAAAATTTAAAACTTAACTGGATTTAGCAGTGCACTTTTTTTCGTCCCTGCAGAAGATGATAAAATTAACAAACAGTTGAGTTTCACTTGAAATGGTCCACTCAGGTACACAGTTTGAATCACCAATTATTGTCAGGTATCTATTGTCCATCTATTGTCCATGTCAATCAAAACAGTTCACTTCAATTATTACCTGTGGGGAAGTTCTCAAACCTCTTTCCCAACTTTGTTTATTTTGGCACCTTCTGGTGGAATGAAAAAAAGTGCACTGCAAAATCCTGTTAAGTTTTTAATTTTCTAAAACATAAAATATATTTGAATTTTAGTTATCTAGGGCATGCTATGCCTTAAAACCTTTCCAGATGCACAGGTTTGTCTGTACTCAGAGTAAATTTTGAGGTGAAAATGCAGCCATTTTAGACGAAGGGTCCACATGAACCTTAATGAGGGGCCTGATGGGGGGGGGGGTCTCATCACGATTCACGAGTTGATTTTTTTGTCAATCACGTTTCACAGAAAATAAATTTCCATGATCACGGATCACGAAAATATGAAAAAAAAAAAAATCTGTAAAAAAACGGATCACGATAGCGAAAATGCGCCGATCACAAAGAACGAAAATAACCCATCTGGCCCCTCATTAATTCACCGTTTTCACGTGCATTATCAAAGTACTGAGACTACTATATGTATTACATCCTTTCTTTTTTCAACTTGAAGCTTATATTGATTTATCAGAAAATCTAAACTCAAAATAATTACTGAACAAAATTTATCAAAGCAAGGTACAGGTCACTGTGTGAATTTTTTGCCTTTCTCAATAGACATTTTGCTGTTTTCACTGCGTTTTCGACTTTCCCATTAGATTGTGCATGTCCCGGATAAGTTGTTTTATGTTGAGAATCCCATTGTTTGCTGAACTGTTTCGACGAATATTGCCGTCCATTGTCTGATATTACTTTTTCAGGAATTCCCCATCTAGCGAAACGTTGTTTCAGTTTATTGATTACTGCTCTGACAAAGTATCATAAATCTATCCACCTCAAAAAAACTACTGTAGTAATCTACGGTAATTAAGTAGTCATTTCCTGATAGAGTGAATAGATCAGTCCCTATTTTAGCCCACGGTCTCGATGGCACGTTGTGTGACTATAAAGTTTCTTTCGGTTGTTTCATAGCAAATGACTGGCACACATCGCATTAACTGATGTAGTCTCTCAATTCTGAATTCATTCTCGGCCAGTATATGCATTCTCTTGCATGTTTTAAACATCCTTCAATGTCAATATGTGTATGGATCTGGCTCATTACATTTGGTATTATACATCGATCACCTTTGAATATAATGCCGTTTTGTACTGAAAGTTCATCACCTATGTTATAGAATGGATCTATTTCACTCAGGTGTTGAGAATTATTCCAGCCATTTTCAATGGTTTTGATAAGCTGTTGTAGTGTTTAGTCTTGTTGAGTAGACTGTGCTTTAAGTTTTTGTCTTTCTTCCGATATTGCCAAATAGTCAGTCATATTTATCTGTTCAACTTCAACTTCTATATCTGAGCGCACCAAAAGTATTTCATCCTGTTTTTATACGACCGCAAACAAATTTTGAGGTCGTATATTGGTATGACGTTGGCGTCGTCGTCGTCGTCGTCCGGCGTCGTCGTCCGAATACACAATGGTTTTCGCACTCTAACTTTAGTTTAAGTGAATGGATCTCTATGAAATTTTACCATAAGGTTCAATACCACAATAGGAAGGTGGGGATTGATTTTAGGGGTTATGGTACCAACAGTTAAGGAAAAAGGGGCCGAAAATAAGCATTTTTGTAACTTCCAGACATAACTTGTGTGTTAGCATATGGATCTCTTTGACATTGTACCACAAGATTCCATATCACAAAGGGTCAATGCTGGGATTGATTTTGGGGTTAATTGCCTCAAAATTTTAGGAATAAGGGGCCAAAAGGGGGCAAAAAACAAGCATTTTTCTAGTTTCATGACAATAACTTGTGTGTAAGTGTATGGATCTTTCTGAAATTTTACTACAAGGTTCCATTTCACAAAGGGAAAGCTGGAATTGAGTGTTGTGGTAATTGCCCAAAACGTTTAGTAATAAGGGGCCTAAAAAGGGGTTTAAAATAAGCATTTTTTAGTTTCTAGACAATAACTTGTGTTCAAGTGTATGGATCTCTCTAAAATTGTATTACAAGGTACCATACCACAAAGGCAAGGCTGTTATTGAGCTTGGTTTGGGGGGAAAGGGGGGTGGGGGGTGATGAATCATAAGGGGGGCGGGGGTCAAAAAAGGGGTAATTTTTTTTTTTCCTTTTTTTTTTGTTTAAAATTTACATTTTAAGTTAGTTATTTTTTATCACGAAGAGAAAGTAGGAATTGAGTTTTGGGGTTAATTGCTCAAACATTTATGAATAAGGGGCCAAATATTGGTCGAAAATAAGGATTTTTTAGTTTGCAACAAAAACTTGTGTTCAAGTGTATGGATCTCTGTGAAATTGTATTGCAATGTACCATACCACAAATTGAAGGTTGTGATTGAGGTGGGGGATGATGAATCAAAAGGGGGTTGAAAAAATGTGTGGGGGGTAGGATTTTTTTTTTTCCTTTTTTTTTCTTTAAAATTTTCCATTTAAAGATGGTTGTTTCAGATTTATATATGAAAGAAAATAATAATGATACGGTTATATATCATGAGGAACTGAAATTTAAAATTATGTATATTGGAAATTTAGGTTACATTGGAAAGTAATAATTGGCTTTGGGGGTGGGGGGGGGGGGGTGGTTATGGCTTTAATGTTTAAGGAATAAGGGGAAAAAAGGTTAAAAAACAAGGGTTTCCATTTTAATAGACAAATAATTGAGTAAAGAACATTATTTAAAAGCAGTGTAAGGTTGGTAATTCAAACTCATTTAAATATCTCATCTACACTGCTTTTAAATTATGTAAATTGGAAATTTGCCAATAACTTTATTGTTAATAAATGCATTGGAAATTTGCCAACAATTTTAGTGTAATAAACTTCATTGGAAATTTGCCAATATAAAATTTTGCTGATGAAGGTTTTTTGTTTACCTTTAGCCTTGACTATGAAGTCATTTTCTATTTTTATAGCCTTATGATGTAGTTGAATTATTTAATACTTTTATGATGTGTTTAAATGGGGTTTTATCATGTTTATGGTTGCAAATTTATTGTTTTAGTATAATAAACTCCATTTAAAATTTGCCAATAAAAAAAATTTTTGTTTATTTTTAGCTATGATTATGATGTCATTTTCTATTTTACTTTTATGGTTGCAAAGAAATTTTTATTTTTAGATATTACTGTTAAATGATGCTGATTAAGGTTTTTGCTATGTTTAGCCATGACTATGATGTCATTTTCTATTTTAATATCTGTTATGATGTATTTAAATGGGCTTTTATGGTTACAAAGGAATTTTATTTTTAGATATTACTATAAAATGTTGCTGATGCTGATTAAGGATTTTGTTTATTTTTAGCCATGACTATGATGTCATTTTCTATTTTAATACCTTTATGATGTAATTTCCATTTTTAGATATTACTGTTAAATGATGCTGATTAAGGGTTTTTTGCTATGTTTAACCATGACTATGATGTCATTTTCTATTTTAATATCTTTATGATGTATTTAAATGGGCTTTTATGGTTACAAAGGAATTTTATTTTTAGATATTACTTTAAATGTTGCTGATTAAGGATTTTTGTTTATTTTTAGCCATGACTATGATGTCACTTTCTATTTTAATACCTTTATGATGTATTTAAATGGGCTCCCATGTATTTAGATTTTTGATTATTTATACATGTTACCAAATTGGTCCACATTGAACAAAAACGGTCCAAATTTCAACTTTATTACATTACATCAAACATTGAATTCTACATATTCTTTGATATATTGAAATTAACAAACAATTTAGTTTATGGATATTCCACCATAATAGGTAAATTAAATTTTTTCCAGTTCTTACACCACATTCATCCTGTGTCAGAAACCTATGCTGTGTCAAATATTTAATGACAATCCAAAGTCATAGCTGTATCAAGCTTGAATTTTGTGTCCATACTTGCCCCAACTGTTCAGGGTTCGACCTCTGCGGTCGTATCAAGCTGCGCCCCAGCGAAGCATTTTATTTTAAATCATTGCCATCAGTTTTTCTCAAATACGCTCTAGATAATGTATCTGCTATATACATTGTACATATATTTGCCCTGTTTGTACTTAAGTTCTATATCATAACGCTGTAGTCTCAGAAACATTCTTTGTAACCTTTTAGGAGCATGATATAACGGCTTTTTGTACAAACTTTTGACAGGTTTGAGGTCGCTTTCGTAAGCGATAGGGTGACTTTCCTGCATTAGGGTAGCGCCTAATCCCTTTTCTGAATCATCACATTGTAGCGTTGTTTCAGATTTAGAGTCAAAGTACTTAAGAACAGGTCTTTTTGTTACTGCTTTTTATACGACTGCATATTTAAAAATTTTGCGGTCGTAAATTGGTATGACGTTGGCGTCGTCGTCGTCCGAAGACACGTTGGTTTTCGCACAATAACCTTAGTTTAAGTGAATGGATCTCTATGAAATTTTGCCATAAGGTTCAATACCACAAAAGGAAGGTTGGGATTGATTTTGGGGGTTATGGTACCAACAGTTAAGGAATTAGGGGCCAAAAATAAGCATTTTTCTAGTTTCCAGACAATAACTTGTGGAACGGTGTATGGATCTCTCTGAAATTATACCACAAGTTTCCATACCACAAAGCGATGGTTAGGATTTGCTTTGGGGGGTTATGGCTCAAACCGTTTAGGAATTAGGGGCAAAAAAGGGGGAAAAACAAGGGTGTCCTGGTTAATGGACAAATACTTTAGTACAAAACATAAAGCAGTGTAAGGGAGGTAATTCAAATACCTCATTTGAATTACCTCCCTTACACTGATTTTGAATTATGCATAAAAGAATGGTTAATGAACAATTAAGACAATTTAAAAGCAGTGTAAGGGAGGTAATCCAAATACGGTTAATAATTTTTTTTGTGGGGGAGGGGGGGGGGGGTCAATTCGCAACAGCAAAGTGTATTGCTCAAAAGCAAAAATTGAATAATATAACCAATTCTAAGTTCTTTGACTACAGTTATTCTGTGTCAGAAACCTTTTATGTGTCAAGTATTTAATTACAATCCAAATTCAGACCTGTATCAAGCGCAAATATTGTGTCCATTTTTGCCCCAACTGTTCAGGGTTGGACCTCCGCGTTCATATCCAGCTGCGCTTGGCGAAGCAATTTATTTAATCATTTCAAATGCTTCATTGTGTTCAAAAGTCCAGTTCCAAGCTTTTTCTTAGTGCGTAAGTTTTGGTACGGCTCGCAAATATCACTTAAGTTTTCAAGGAATTTGGTTTGGTAGTTTATCATACCTAATAGTCTCTGCACGCCTTTAACGTTTGTTGGCTTTTCCATATTAACAATTGCAGCAATCTTTTCTGGATCTGGCTTAACTCCTTCTGCTGTCAGTAAATGTCCAATAATGCTTTGAGTTTTGTATCGTGATCGAGTGTTGCATTTTCAATAGTCTGTCCTTCGCCATAAATAATGATATTGTCAGCTACGGTTCGTACTCCCTGTAGATTTTCTATTTCTCGTTCCAAAATTTGTTGGAAATATTCGGGGGCAGGCCAAATTCCAAATGGCATTTTTGTCCAACGGTACTTTCCAAACAGTGTTTCAAAAGTAGTTAAAAATCTTGACTCATCTGCTAGGTTTACATTCCAAAAACCATTTTTGATATCACACTTGGAATATACTTTAGCTTTGCTTAATCCAGAAGTAGATCTTCAATAATTGGCAATGGATAATGACAACGCTTTAAGGCTTTATTTAATGGCTTTGGGTCAATACATAGTCTGATTTTCCCACTAGGTTTCTTGACAATTACAAGGCTAGATACCCAATCTGTTGGTGTATCAACTGGTTTAATAACTCCTAGTTTTTCCAGTCTTTGAAGTTCTGTCTTTAACTTCGGCTTAAGTGCAATAGGTATGCGTCTTAAAGGAGACTTAACAGGAGATATGGACTCATCAATTTCTAATTTTAAGGCCCCCTTAAATGTTCCTTCTCCCTCAAATACGTCCGAGTATTCTGAGATAATGCTTTTCATAGACCAAATGCCTGTTAAATTCTGGCTATCGCACACCATAATAATGTTTTGAAATTGTATCTTAATTAGATTCATAGCTTGAATGGCCTTTGCTCCCAGTAGAGGTGTGTATTTATCATCAACAACAATAAACTTGACCTTGTATCGTTTATGTGTTTTCAGATTCTTGAGAGACAGCATGCATGTGCCATACGATCTCATAGTAGACTGATTATACATCATTAGCTTCTCATTTCCACTCTCAATTTGTGAATGATTGAGATAAGATCTCAGTATAAGATTAGCAGATTGGGATGTTGAACAATGGTGGGACAGCTGCCATTTCAATTGCTGGTTCTGCATCTGGTTCTATCGCTTGTTCCTCTGAGATCTCTTCTTCTTTACTTATACTGACGTTTTCCTCGTTGTCTGACATCGGTTTTTAACATCTGACACCATGTTTATATCCCATAGTATATCATTAAGAGGGAACCAAGCATGGTTATCTACAATGTTTACATGAATAACGCGTGTTACACAGTTAAGACGGAAGTACCTGTGGGCATGTATTACACGTGCATTGTCACAGTACTGAGAAAAATTAATACTATATGTGTTACACCATGCAGAGATGGGATAATTGTTATCTGTATTCTAATCGATTGTAATAGTCCATTTGCCAATTACTGATTTGATTCTGTTATTACACACTTTTAACACAAACTGCCTCCCTTTGTCATTCGTAGACTGGTTCCATACTGGACAAAATCAGCTTCTATACCGGACAAAATAAGCTTCTATATATAAAAGAAGATGTGGTATGATTGTCAATGAGACAACTCTCCACAAGAGACCAAATGACACAGAAATTAAAAACTATAGGTCACCGTACGGCCTTCAACAATGAGCAAAGCCCATACTGCATAGTCAGCTATAAAAGGCCCCGAAATGACAAATGTAAAACAATTCAAACGAGAAAACTAACGGCCTAATTTATGTACAAAATAATGAACGAAAAACAAATATTTTACACAGCAACAAATGACAACCACTGCCTGGTTCTATACCGGACAAATAAGCTTCTGCCCACGAAAAGCATGATAAGTTGAAAATGATATATATATATAGGCGTTTTAACCAATTTTTAGTGAAAAATAGCTACCAGTATCAAAAGTTTTTAGCTTAACAAAAAATGTAAGTAAAAGATTTGAAAAACTTAAAGGTTACATGCATTATGCACAGATAAGTTTGCTCTTTCCGCTAGCTCTCCATTGTCAATAAAATTTATGTCCCTACTAAGGGAGACAACTAAAAAATGGATCACTAATTACAGGGTCAATTATGGGAATTGGCAAATAGACTATTAATTACATTTTTTCAAAATTCAAAATTTTAGATATTTCAGCAAATGTTATGACTTTTTGGCCTTTTAACAGATTTGTTCCTCAGTTGTTAGTGAAAAACGTCACAAATGGATATTTTACAGCCTACAACGTGATGATGTTACGCGTATTTCTGCGTTTTGAGGTATTTTTTCAACACTAATTTGAATGATGTGTTCCGTCAAAATGAATTTATAAGCATGATAAGAATCTCGTACCATTGCAAACTCGTACTAATGTCAACTTGTATCACTAAAAGAAATCTTGTACTACTGCTACCTCGTACCTACATTGTACATGTAGGTAAATTCATACCATTGCAAACTCGTACCAACTTCTTCAAATGCACTCAAACGCGTTACAGTGTTTGATGTATTTTTAATTTTAACTGAATAACTCATAAGTCTGTAAAAAGAATATATAATTAAAATTTGAAAGTCACAATGACCAATTTGTAGCTGATTGTCCCTTGGCTAATTGGATGAAAAAAACAAAGAGTAAATATAAAAAGAGTAAATGTAAAAAGAAGATGTGGTAAGTTTATTTTGATAGTTTTTTGTGTTCTTGACTAGCAGTCATGATAACATAACAAAGAATAAGTTGCTTTATTGGCCACAATTTTATCAACATTCATGTACACTGTATATATATAAAATCAAAAAAACATCAAATGTAAGTTGTAACTATATTTTTTTCTATAACATACAACTGATATTTACATTTTGTATTTCACAATTTCATCAACATTTACATACACAAACTATTTCATAATAAATATTGAAATGTTCTCACTATCTAGCTATCACATTTTCACATAGCATTAAAGTGTTAGAAATGTGGCTTTGAGACGACTCATATCTGCTTGTGTTTTGATAATGAGGAATTTTATTTGATAATAGACATTATACAATTAATTCCAAGCTATTTAATTATATAACTCTAATCATAATTTGATAATTGGACTAAACAAGTTGATAACTACAGACATAATCATACATTTAATAGTAGGGTGCCCAGTCAACGAATTTGATCGATTTGGGTTAACAGATTCACACACAGCTGTTTTTTTTTATATCATTGGAAAGAAGAGAACAAGAAGCCTCATCAAAATATTGATGTCGTAGTTGTCTACAGTGCACATGATATGATTTTCTTAAATTTGGGTCAAATGTCAAAGCTAAAATTATAGGAAAAACACAGTCACAAGTAGACAGCTTGCTGCCCCTACATTTAAGCATTTAGAACGAAATAAATTTGAATGATTTAAACAGGGTTGGCAACGTATTACCCGGGTTTTTCCTGTGCTGGGCAATACTCCCAGAAACGGGTAATACTGGGCAATACTGGGTAATATGACTTTTCAAGCTTATTTTTACACAATATACAATGTAGTAAAGACTTGTAGTTTAATAGTATTATAAATGTTATAGCTAAATATATACATTTTATACAGATAACCATTGAGAGTCATTCCTGAAGATTGAAAATTCAATTTCATCCTTTTCTCCACTAACTCTATGTAGGCAAAATACAAGTTTTGCACATTTCAGGATACCTTGTTAATTTCCAAGCTTTGTTTCAATAATCCAATTTGAAACTGAAAAATGCATTTTATTGCAGTGTTTAAGTGAATTATAAATTTTAATTGTTATACAATCATATTGCTGAATAAACACCCTAAGGGGACAGGCCATGAACACTTATAGAAATCAAAAGGCTGGTTATTATTACATAAACAAATCTGTATCTGAATAATACTTATTAATTAGTGATGTGCATGAACATATGCTAAAACTTAGTAAACATTTTTAGTAATGAACAAAAAATGTTTAAAAGTAATTTTCTTTACATATAATTGTTAATTCTTAATATTAGTTATACAATCTAGACAGAACGGCAATAGAAAGATTTTTAGGAGGATTATTAAGAAAAGCTTTTCACATTTGTCTTGTGTGTCTTCTCATACATTTGTCTTAGAGTTGCTGGACCATTAATATTTTCTCAGATTTATACACTTTATATTAAGAGTCTCAAACAAGTGGATTTATAAATTAAAATACTATATCTTATTTTTATAAAAATCTTTAATGTATTGCATTTGTGATTAATCCTCTTTAAAATTCAGGCCAGTTTTTCATATTACCCAGTATTACCCGGTAAAACCCGGGTTTTACCAGTATTTCCCACTGGACTGGGCAATACTCATAAAACCCGGGTTTTTGCCAACCCTGAATTTAAAGGATTATAACTATAGTTTCTATATTAAGAACTAATTTGATATTTCTGTTGCAAAATATGTTTCGAGATTGACATAGGGTCACATTTAAAATTTTCATTAGCTCTTAAATAACAGTAACCTTGACCCATTAAAATTCCCAAATTTGATTTCTTACGTAAGATTCGATACAAGTGATCTCCAGAGAGATTATTTAGATATTAACATTTATAAATTGCCCTCCCTAAATGATATTTTTTCCATCTTGATAGAAGGGGTTCGTAATAATTTTCTGGGTAAAATATATATCCAATTCTCTTTTGGTGAGTATGGAAGCACATACAATTTTACTTTGTTCCAAAACTGGTGTTATATGCACCTTATCGCTATTTATCCCAATCTGGATAAATTCTGAAATAACACAATTTTTTCTTCCATTTAAAGCTATCTGAGGCCCTGTTTAAACAATGTATTATGCATAAAACTTTTCAAAGAGACATGTTTAAATCATCGTAAACACTTCAAACAAAGCATTTTTATGATTTTAATTTGTGTTTAAAAAAGTGGATCATAATATATCAAAGTTTCAAAATGTTTGCTTTCTAAACTTTTTCCTCCCTCAGCATGTTACTAATGACCGGATTGGACTAAATAGCGATAAGGTATATTAAAACATAATGAATTGAATTAGCAGGTCTGAGTATATCTTTGCTCTATAGAAATGAGAAATACTGCAAAAGGTGAAAAAGGGGGAGGGGTGTCTGTCAAAGTAATGAAACCAACTATGACAATTAGATACAGGTTAATCACTCCATCTTGCACACTTATATGACTTATTCAGCATAAATTGGCTATACATACAATTGACATGAAGTTAAAGGTTTTTCTATATTGTTTACAAGTGCTTGTAGAATACATCAATGCTGTACATAACCCTTTTTTAGCTCACCTGGCCCAAAGGGCCAAGTGAGCTTTTCTCATTACTTGGCGTCCGTTGTCTGTTGTCGTTAACTTTTTTTCATTTTGAACTTCTTCTAGAGAACCACGGAATGGAATGAAACCAAACAAGGCATGAATGTTCCTGATGAGGTGCTGACTAAGTGTTGTTACTTTGTAGCTGATCCATCATCCAAGATGGCCGCCAGCGGGGACTTCGTTTAAGATAGGACCCTACGGACAATACATACAAATGTCTTCTTTTAGAGAACCACTGAATGGAATGAAACCAAACATGGCATGAATGTTCCTTATGAGGTGCTGACCAAGTGTTGTTACTCATCATCCAAGATGGCCACCAGCGGGGACTTAGTTTAACATACCGGTAGGACCCTATGGGAAATACATACAAATGTCTTCTTTTAGAGAACCACTGAATGGAATGAAACCAAACATGGCATGAATGTTCCTAATCAGGTGCTGGCCAAGTGTTGTTACTTTGTAGCCAATCAATCAACCAAGATGGCTGCCAATGGGGGACTTAGTTTAACAAAGGACCCTATGGGAAATATATACAAATGTCTTCTTCTAGAAACCGCTTAATGGATTGAAATCAAACATGGTATGAATGTTTCTTTTGAGGTGCTGACCAAATGTTGTTACTTTGTAGCTAATTTGTCATCCAAGATGGCTGCCAGCAGGGGGAGTAAGTTTAACATAGGACCCTATGGGAAATACATAAAAATGTTTTCTTCTAGAGAACAACTGAATAGAATGAAACCAAACATGGCATGAATGTTCCAAATGAGGTGCTGACCAAGTGTTGTTACTTTGTAGCCGAACCATCATCCAAGATGGCCACCAGTAAGGGACTTAGTTTAACATAAGACCTTTGGGAAATACATGCAAATGCTTCTTCTAGAGGAGCACTGAATGGAATGAAACCAAATATGGCATAAATGTTCCTTATGAGATGGTGATGAAGACCTTAATACATGTATGTTTATAGATTGAGATCTACTGTAAACTGCAAAAATATCAAGAAAAGAAGATCTACACATAAGTCAACATGAGCAAAATTGTCAATTGACATCTTGTTGGAGTTATTGTCCTTATAAAGTCATTTTCTACAATTTCAATGAATTTATTGGTAATTTCTGTAAACTTCTGCTTTTGATCAAATTACGGGGCCAATATTAAACCAAATTTGGCCTCAATCATTATTAGGGTTCCTGTTATGATTTTAATCTATTTTTACATGATTTCCAAAACCAAAGTAGAATCAGGTGAGTGACACAGGCTCTTAAGAGCCTCTAGTTTATAGATACAGTACAACCTGTGACATACTCTGAAAAATGTTCACCATCTGCTATGTTCAACATCAAATGGTGACCATTTATTGGGGGTCATAAAACCTGGGATGTTGGCCATTTATTGGGGTCATTAACCATGAGCTGGTGGTCAATCTTATTAGGTTACCTGGAGAGATGCACTGATTTTATCTATTGATTAAAAAAGGTGTTTAAATGACATCCTGCATCAAACCTTTGCCTGTACAGGTAAATTGTTCTTTTCCCTTTTCAATTACCTACATGTGAATAAGTTTTTTTTAAAGATTGAAATAGAATTTTTTTATTTGTTCATTCCAAAAGGTTAGAAATCTTCACATGTATAGGTTAAAATGAAGTAATTTTTATTTTTGTACATGTGATACTAATTTTATCATTCTGTATTTTTATTGGATGCAAATTAATACCCTTTCTCAAGCAGTGTCAAGTATTTATATTGTTGCAAATTCATTTGAATCTTTTTCATTAGCAGTAAGGTGTAATTTTATTAATACCCTTTCTCAAGCAGTGTCAAGTATTTATATTGTTGCAAATTCATTTGAATCTTTTTCATTAGCAGTAAGGTGTACTTTTATTACATTTTCCCCCAAGGACTAAGTAGGAAAAGCTACAATTCAGTTTATGATATATTTTTTTCTGTGATTTACAAAAGACTTATTTCATTTTTTTCTAAAAATGTTAAACAACTTGTATACATGTACATGTATGAGTTATAGCCCTTTACCAAGAATTAAATTTTTGATAAAATTCTTATTAATTACTCCATTCTGTTCAAAGGGAAATAACTCATTTTTTAAAAGATTTTTAAAAGACATTGTATGAATGATAAATGACATTTTGGATTTTTTTTTCTTTTCTTTGGTAAATTGTTTGAGGAATTTTGTGGTAGGTTTGTTATTCTGTATAAACTAATTTTTTGAATGCTATATATATAATTTTTTTTGATGAAGTGAACTCCTTTAATTTGATAATAATCTATTTTTATTAAAGGATATATTTCATTACATAACATTGTGTAGATAAAGTTGTTGACATTGATAGATAAGTTGCAGATCCATAGTAGTTTGTGACAAATGAAAGAAAAAATATTTGGAGCTGTTATTATATTATAGTTGATTATAATTTGAAAATAGATATACATTGTGTAACATCATATCTAATTTAAGAAAATAGTGGTTAAATCATATCTATTTTTAGAGAACTATGTGTTTATAATTTATTCAGTTTGAGTTATTTCCCTTTGAACAGAAAATTATATGGATAAAATTAAACTGTGTTTCATTTCAACATAAATTAAATATATATAGGATTCTTTCAAATGCTGAATCTGAACCTGTATTTAAATTTTAGATTTCTGGGCCCAGTTTTCAAGTTAGTCCAAATCAGGGTCCAAAATTAAACTTTCTTTGATTCATCAAAAATTGAATTTATGGCGTTCTTCGAAATGCTGAATCGAACCATGTATTTAGAGAATTTGGATTGTGGGCTCCTTTATCAAATTGGTCCACATTGAGGTCCAAAGGGTCCTAAATTAAACATTTGTTTGATTTCATCAAAAATTGAATTCTTGCGGTTCTTTGATATGCTGATTCTAACAATGTAATTAGATTTTAGATATTGGACCATAATAGGTAAATGTCCAATGTCAAATTTTTCAGTTCTTTGACCACATTTGTTTTGTGTCACAAACCTATGCTGTGTCAAATATTCAATCACAATCCAAATTCAGAGCTGTTTTAAGCTTAAATGTAGTGTCCATACTTGCTCAACTGTTCAGGGTTCGACCTCTGCAGGAAATCTGGTTTGCTGTCACTCTTGACAGCCTCTTGTTTTTTGACTGACTTCATTGTGTTAAGAAATATTGGTAAACAGACAGAAAGCCACAAAGTAGATAAGACAAAAAGTCAAAGATAAGTTATTGACTGTCATTTGAAAACAAAACAGAGAAGCCTTGATATAATATATTTTTTAACAAAAAAATGTTATTATACATCATGTACATTGTAGTCAATTGTTCATTTGCATTATTACTAGTAAATGAATTATAATTAACTTCTATTTATGCAAATGGTACAATGTATGTTTATTACAGCACCATAAAGCCAGTAATTCAACAAGCCTTTTTTCTTAATAGTAAAATGATCATTATCAATTCTTTTACAATAAATGTTGATTACAAATTTGTACAATGTATTATTATTCAGAAAAACAGCAAATATGATTCTGGAAAAAAACAATTTTTGTTTATCAATTTTTTTCTCAAATCTCAAACCATAGTAGTGCCTGTAGCATTAATGAAGGGACTTTAATTTTACAAATGCCCATCTAGTGCAGATCAGTTAGTAACGTACTTTTTGTTCAGTAAGGTTCTGTCCTACATTCAGAATATACTAGTATATCATCAAAATTTGATAAATCTTCATTAAAAATGCTAATGAAGAATTTCCTGATCTCTGAATATAGTTAATCTCCCCCTTGCCCAATAATTTTCTGATTTTTGTCCTATTAATAAAATACAACTAAGGATTATTAAATTATTTATTACATGGTACATATTCTTGGTATACATATACCAAGAATATTTCACCCAACCTAGACCTTTTAGATAAAGTTAATAATTGTAGGGACTTGAATGAAGTAAACTCTTTAATGCCCTTGATTAAAAATGAAATTAAAGAAAAATATAAGAATATTTTTTAAAATTGAATAAAAAGTTGTGATGAAAATACTATATTTGTACTTTTTTTCGCGGTGTATTTATTTTCACAAATTTTTCGGTAGCTAAATTTTCGTGAAAATAAATACACGCAAATTCAAATGTAGATTTCATGCATACAAAAACTGGAATTTACAACTGTTCACCTTGTTAGCCTGAGATAACCTCAATTGAACTGTGAAACTGTTAAAACAACACTAGTTAAATTTAAACATTTATCAAAACAGACAACTGATTTGATGATTGAATAATCTTTGTTTATTTTGTTTCATATTGTTTAACAAATGAAGACCTTATTAATGGAAATTTTAAGTATCATAAGTGTGTTATTTATGTTCTGATATTTTTGGAAATATTGCGAAATTAAATACAGGCGAATTCTACGATAATACCAAAATCGCAAAATAAGTACATATTTGTACTAGCGAAAAAAGTACATATACAGTAGTAAACTGTTTCTTTATAAAAATTCAAAACTTAACTTGAATAGAAAATTTTATTTAGCATCCAAGGACTTTTGGATAAGAAAATGCTTCACTAAGTTAAGAATTAGTGACCATAATTTAGAAATAAAAAAGGTTACTATTAAGGATAGAATATGTAAACTGTGCCACTTGCTGGAGGATGAAAAACACTTCCTCCTTGAATGTAAAATTTACAAAAAAACTAAGGATAATCTATTTGAAAATTGTTTACCTTCTCATAATTATGTCTCAAGTACCCAAGAACAATAAAAGGTAAAAGAAATGCTAAACCCCTCTATCATGGAACATGTTAAAAAAATTGGCTCCTTTATAAAACAGTCTTTAGAACAGTCTTTATAATTTTTTTCCATGTGTTCATTTCTTATAGAATTGTTATTTCTTTGCATTATAATATGTTTGTTTTTTTGTTTTTGTCACAAACTAATTATGTTTATTTGACAATAAAGAAATTATTAAATTATGCTGTATTATGAATATTTTGAAATGTCAATAGAGAAAGAATGAATTGCCTAGATTTTATCTAAATGAGACTGTGCAAGTTTGCAATATATTATAAGATGAGATTCATTTATTCTTCATTTGCCAAGAAATAACTTAAATTGAGAGAATTATTTAAAAGGTATGCTCCGTGTTGAAGGCCGTACCTTGACCTATAATGGTTTACTTTTATAAATTGTAACTTGGATGGAGCGTTGTCTCATTGGCACTCATACCACATCTTCCTATATCTAATAACAGCAACATAAAAAAACAGTCATGGCAGTATAAAGCTACATATAAAAACAGGTCATGAGACATTTTTTTCAAAAATATTATAAAGCTATATGTTCAACTAGTTTTATTATCTAATTTTATTTTTTAATTTTCTTGTCATTATCACAGTAATTAAATTTGACAAACACATATATATATTTTACTTTAGACATATCATATACATGTACATTTACAATGTACCTGAGACACTTTACCTGTAGGTGTAATACCACCATTGATTTTCCCCTATTAGTCTTTGTTAAATTTGCACTTTTCAAAAAATTGTGCAGAACTTATATTTGTTTCAAATAAAGAAATACTTGGCATGAGTAAAGTTTTATCCTGTCTAGTACTATAGACAAAATTTCACATAACATTTGATTGCATATAAGAAAATAAACATCACTGGAAGTTAACCAATCAAATTTTCACCCCTTTTTTCCTGTGTACAAGCTTTAGTAACCATGTAACCTCAAGTTTCCAAAATATTCTATAGAAACACCAAATAAGAAAATAAGGGTGCCTTGAAACACCCAAGATATATGTTTATGACTCAGAATTTTTTTACTGCAATGAAATGTAGGATTAATTTCCTACAACTGTCAAATTCAAGGGAATATTTTTTTTCGAAACCTTTTTTGTATGCAACCGGATGTGACATACTATGATTTGGTGGTATTACACCTAAAGAAGACTTTTTTGTTGAATATACTGAATGTGATTTTTTTTTCCTTTGTAATACTGGTTATTTCAAGCATTACTGTCAAGTTTTGTCATATTCAGTTCAAAAGTTTGAGAAAAATCTAGTATAATGTAAGACGACGTCTACAGCGATTCGAGCAAAATTTCTTCGGAAAATCCAATTAATTCAAGCCGCATCATGATAGAATATAGTGTGGACCAATAAATGATCAAATATTTATCTCATCTGCCTACAAACAGTTGAATATGATACAAAAGATGACTCTAGGATGATAAATACCACTAATGGACCTCTTTGTCTTCAATATAAGGACCCTTTTGGTCCATTTATACCTCATTTCCTCAAAATTTCAACTTTTTAGGCTAATAAATAAAAATTTTGGGGTAACTTTCATTCATTTATGAAAGAAATGTGATAATAAATGAGTAATTGAAGTATTCAGGCTGAATGAACTATCCATATAAAAGTTTACTGACTCCATGGAGGTTTCAAGAAGTCTTTATGTAAAACTTAAATTTATGCTGTGTTCCATAGAGGGACATAAAAAGCTTCCATTTTAGTGAATAATTTGTTGTTACTGCTTCAAAAATAATTTCATTTACTAATAACTATATATTTATTAAAGTATTACTTAGGAAAAAGTTTTTTATTATAGCAAAATATAAGAAATAAGGAGAAAAAGTCAGAAAAAGCTCCCCAAAACACTGAGTATGGCTTGCTCTGTCTACTAATATTCATGGTAGAGTCCTATTTCAAGGCAATTTTCTCATAAAATGTGTTTCTGAGACTCAATCCACTCAGAATATTTCATTTTTGTAATAATTCACTTAAATAGCATGAAATTTTAACAAATGAGAGTACACACAAGGTTAAAGGTGCATGTGCAGCTTCCCATAATAGGTGTAATACCACCATTGATTTTCCCCTATTAGTCTTTGTCTCAATTTCATTTCAGAAGTTATTGAACTTTATTCTTTAAAAAAGCGACGGGCGTATCATGCGCTCATGGCGCAGCTGTTTATTAAAAGAGTAATGCCCCTTAGAAATATTAATTGTATGGAAAATAGCATTGTTAGCGCTCTCACATGTACAATGATGGCCAGATTTTTATGAAACTTATATCATAGATTTATATCAGCAATGTCTCAGACAAGTTGAAAATCATTGTCGATCAAGTAATTTTAAAAGAGCTATGCCCCTTGGAAATATTAATTATATGGAAAATTGCATTGTTAGTGCTCTCACATGTACAATGATGGCCAGATTTTTATGAAACTTATATCATAGGTTTATATCAGCAATGTCTCCAGGGCAAGTTTGAAAATCAGTGCCGATAAATTATTTTTAAAAGAGTTATGCCCCTTGGAAACATTAATTATATTGGAAATTGCATTGCATTTGCTCTCAAGCCTACATTTCTCCAAGATATTTATAAAAAAAATATTTTTTAAGTTATTGCCCTTGGACAGATCAAATATGTGCAACGCGGGGAACACTGGAACTATGTTCTTTTATTATCTTAGCTAGTAGTAGCTATTATGTTTCATTGTCTATTGTAAGTTTGAAATTTTACCAACCAGGTCTAGGTGAGTAAGCTAAACTTTTGTTGTTCTTTTTATGCCCCCGCCGTAGCGGAGGGGGCATTAAGTTTTACCCTTGTCCGTCTGTATGTCCGTACGTACATTTCCGTTCTCTAACTTTAGTTGGCCTCTATCAAATGTAATGAAACTTGTACACAATGCTTAATACCACAAAACACAGATCAGGTTTGAATTTAGGTGGTGTCACTTTTATTGTTCTAGAGTTATGCCCCTAAACAAATGGAAAAATTGCTGAATTTTTTGTTTCCGTTCTCTAACTTAAGTTTGCCTCAACCAAATTATATGAAACTTATACACAATACTTATTACCACAAACTCAGATCAAGTACAAATTTGGGTAGCGTCACTTTTACTGTTCTTCAGCTATGTCCCTTTTTAATATAACTTTATATGATATGCAAGGTGGGGCATCATCTGTGTACCATGGACACATTCCCCATTTATTTTAACTTGCATTAGATGCAAGTCGCAGAATGCAAGGCATAGAAATACAATATGATGGTGGTGGCAACGGTGTAAACTACTTGTATAGCTTTAAATTTCAGAGGGTAGAGGAATTGCAATGATTGGATGATTCATACTTTGTAAATAGATACGTTGTGTTACAAAGGTTTTGTTTGTCATATGATCATTGTCCTTGGCCCCATTTTCATGGTTCAGTGACTGTTTAAAAAAACAGTATTTTTTTTAGTCATGTGAATGTCTCACTTATCATGATTTGTAGTATAACTATATTTGGTTAGTAGTATATGTTATCCTTGGAAGGTCTACATGTCCTTCAGACATAGTTCACCTGACCTCCAACTCATTTCATGGATCAGTGAACAAGGTTAAGTTTCTGTGGTCAAGTACTTATCTCAGATACTATAAGTAGTGGGTCAAATATATTTGTATGGAGGATAGCAAGGTGTACATGTCTTTGTGGCAGAGTTCATCTGATCTTACCTCATTTACATGGATCATTGATAATGTTTATTTGATGTTATACTTATTGTATAACCCTTTTCTCTGAGACTTATTAGTAAAGCATGCTGTACCTGTTTTCAATCACTATCAATCAAATAATTTTTTTCAAAATTTAACACCATAAGGTATGGGGAAAATCTGGATTCAGAATATTTTTTTTTGTCATCTGAAACCCCCCCCCCCCCCCCCTTGAAGATAAATGGTCCTTCCCTTATTTGCTTGTCTGATTTCACATTGTACTTCTTGTTGTAGTCTTTTGTACCTATCCTTGTCTCTTTTCTTTTCTTTTTAGTTTTTCTGGCTGCCTGTTGAGCTGTTTGTTTCTACTTTATTTTGCATCTAATGGTTGTATTTATCCAATGATGGGTGTGTCTTCCTTGAGTCATTTTCCATGGTACTCTTTTTCTCTATGGTGGTTTGTATGGCTGTTTTGAATGCCTGCCACAAAGAATCTGCATTTGAACATTTCTGTCTCTGATGTTTTTGAATGCTGCTTTGAAGATCTTCCTTTATTTTGTAGTGTTTTTAGCTGTTGAGGCCTTTTATCATGCAGTGAATACAAAATTAAAGAAATTCTCAAAAATTCATTTCCATCTTTATGTAAAGTTATTTCATATATTTCTACACCTGATTCATCCCTTAGCTTCTAGGTTGGGCCCAGGCCAATACTTTTCAATCGGTCAATACTTGCAAATACTGGTTGATTGAAATATTCATGGTTCTTTTTACAGACTTTTACTATTACTTCTAGTAAAACAATGGTTGATGGGGCAAATTATTTTAACTTTATTCCTTTAGCATGATTCAATTTACATAAATGAATGATATTGGTGTGTTTTATTAACTATTAACATGAAGAATGACTAATTTAGTTCTTAGGGTTAATGATATTGCATACTTAAGGTATATATAAAATTGCTATATCAATTATTTCAACATGTATATATCAAGATATTTTTTTCCTGAAAAGGTTTGATTTTTACAGATAAATAGAATTACAGGTGACTAGATTATCAGACCATTACTGTTAAATGCTAGCAGGTGTCAAAAGTCGGTCTCTAAAACACTGCAAAAGATCTCCTTTGTGCACAAAGGAGCACAAAGGACATAAAATTGTTTACTTAATGGGGAATATAGTCATTTCATACGAAAACAATATCTATTTTTATTAAAATACTTGCGTTAGATCGGTAAGTTAAAGATTTAAGAAACGTGTTCCAAAATTTGTAAGGATATGCATTAGTTTACGGCATTTTCAGAATTATCAGAGATTTAATTATACGTACAATTAATTATCATTGTTAAAAAGCAATCTTTAAAAACAAGAAAAATGTTTAAATAAAATAATATGTTTTTAATTAATATTTTTGAAAAATTAAAAAGAAAACTTCACACTCATGCAAAATATACAAGTTTTCTAAATATAGATCACACAAGCTGTGATCAAAGACATCATCTATTAACCTAAAAAAGGGAGAAAAAGAAACCATTTTAACCAAAACTTTATAAGAAAGTATTTTAATGTGTGAAATATGTTGACATAAATAGCAGAAAGTAAATTTAATAAATTAACAACCCAACAACACAAATCACCAAAAGATAGCTGTTCAGTCCATGCTTTATTGTGCCATGTGTACTTTTTGTTCCTCATAGAAATTTAAGATTCATAAAGGAAAGAAAATTTCAGTAGGCACTTTGTTTTTGTCCAGAATCAAATTTGATAAAACGATAAAGTGTATATTGACATACACGGTTTACAAAAATTCATATTAATTGCATAGCTTTAAAATTACTGCCAAACTGATCCTTTTAGCGTCTTGTGAAACATTTTTTTCACAGCAATATGAATTTGAAAAAATAACATACTTTTATTGCCTCATTGAAAACATCAAATGTTATGTTATCATAGCAATATATAACTGGTTGTATTACTGCCAGTGACAAATATTTCAGACATATTCACAACGATGTCTAGGTCCAAATAACAAAAAAATTAGTTGTTTTCACTGTCAAATACAAAAGCAAATTACAATATTTTAATTGTTTATAAAATATATACAGTGTTGATAAATGTAGTATTTTATTTTATATAAGAAATAGGAAAATTAGAAAAAGTATAATTTTGACTTGAACACTTTCTTATCATGCTTATTTTGATGAATAACAGTAATTGAATGGAATGTAGGGAAAAAAGTCATGGATCAAAAGGGGCGCATTAAATTCAATTGCATTTTGGGATTACATTTTTGACAATTGTGCACAGATTTTACTTACATTTGTCCGCATTCATTTACAGGTAACACATGTAAATATAAAGATAATTCATGATAAATATATATGGATATCCGATAGTTATTATTTTTGAACATATCAAATTTTAACTTATATATTTTTAATCCAGCAATCGCTTGATCTTGCAACAGTTGGTGATTGTTTTGCACAGCAGAGTCCAGGCTGGCCCGGAAGCATTCCCTTCTCACTACAATGAGCAACATCCATGTATTGTTGTGTTTCTTGACACTTATGAATTTTCAAAATTTCAAACCACCACATATATCAAACTAAGAGGGCTTAATACACCAGAAGTTGTAAGTAGAAGTAAGAGAGACAAAACAAAGTGTCTGATTGAGCACATTTCGGAAAATATCAAAATTAAGAAAATGACAGAAGTCGTTTTCTTATAGCAGTGGGCTTCAAATACTCAGCACATACCGACAGGTAAAATCGGTACTTTACTCTTCAGATTTGCTGTAAAAGTGCTTTTGCATAATGAAAGACTTATCCTGCTTGAAACCCCTCTTCTGCCTCCTCGTTGGTGAGCAGGGGACTAAGTATAAGTATAATTAATTATTAACATGAGTTTATCTAAATTTGCCTTTGCTAACCTGTAAAATGAATGCATGCAAACATAATGATTTTATGCGCTAACTTAATGCACTGATAAAAGTCACAGGGAAACAGGTCACAGGAATTATATAAAGTCGCAATAATGAGAACAAAAAAAGAGTAGAAAAGTTGATATATATATTAAATTTTTGAATATATGTTTTATTAATAGATTTTTTATGAAGATGTAGGCAGAAACATATATATTGTATGCATTATATGTCTCTAATGTATGGAAGAAGTTACAGGAAAAAAACTGAAAATGTATGCACATTGATGTAATTGATATCAACTCGATAGCGTTTCTAAATATATTTAAACACATTTAAATGAGGAGGAAAAAGAAAGAATTCATTTGTAAATCATATTTGGTTTGTATAAATCTGGTGGTTTTAAGAATCTTATGTATTTTATACAAATTGTAATTAAAACCATACTTTTTCTCTGAATGAACTTATAAATTTAGAAGACATGGGTGTGGTATTTCAATGTTTGTATTTACTGAAATTGAATAAATGAATACAGGTAGATTAAAAACAAAATGTTGTCGTTTTTGAAACAATTCAACAGACGTTTATTAACTAATTTACTATTTACACTTCATGTAAATTATCTGTTTGAGCAGATTATAGCACTTAAAACCATAATAAATATAGTTTTTTTTTTTAAAGTTTTATGTCATTTATTTACAATGAAAGTTCCATATAACTTTAAAAAGAAAGGAAAGGGAATGAAATACTATTAAACATTTGTACAAAAATTGACATTTTTTCCTATCAGATTTGTGATTCTTTTGCAGTACTTTTATCAAATCTGTGACTTTTTTTTCTACCAAATTTGTGACCTTTTTTTTTGTTTACCATTGAATGTAGGGCAAAATGTCACAGGACAGAAAGCTGGGACTATAAGCATGATTAGTATAATAGTGAATAAGTCCCAACAGAAAGTCACAATTCAGTTTGAAAGATTAAGAAAAGACTTATCTTTTAAGACAATTTTTGTTTAAAACCCCATACAGAAAAAATGATAGGATGGCCAACTGCATTGCTCAACTGGCCGCCAGTTGAACAAACAGTTGAGGGCTAGCTGGCCATCAGTTGAGCAAATAGTTGAGGGCCAGTTGAGGGCTACCTGGATTTTTGCCATGCAAATTAGGTAGCCCTCAACTATCAAATGCTCAACTTTATGCAAATTAGTTGAGCGAGGTTGAGAAAATATCATAGTTGAGGGCTAGGTGTCCAACAGTTGAGCAATTAGAGTTGAGGGCTACCTGGCCAACAGTTGAGGACCAGGTCATTAAAAGTTGAGGGCTAGGTGGCCAATAGTTGAGGAGCAGGTCATTTAAAGTTAAGGGCTAGGTGGCCAATAGTTGAGGGCCAGGTCTTTAAAAGTTGAGCATTACATGTATCTGGTCATTGCAAACTGATGACTACACATTGTAGAAAAAATAAATTTAAATTGTGTATTTTATATAGCCAAAATACTGCTGAAAGATCTTAACACACAACAGACTACATGACAGCTTTATCCTTGCTTTTTAAAAGTTATTATCTAGTAAATAAAATCTAGTTAATCCTGCAGCCATATTAATCTTTATGCAAGGAGAAGTATTTAGATATATATTGAAATATTCAAAACAGAAAGTGTTGTTCAACCAGAAAAAAAATTATATATATTTATCTGTCATTTGTGGATAGATGTCTTATTTGCAGTCATACCCCAGATCTCTAGTTTTATACCAAATTATTCTTATTTTATTAGTAATACTTTCTAAAACAAATTGTCTTAAATAATAAAATAAATATGTCTCCTGTCTTACACATTTTGATAATATATAAATTAATGCATAAATATATTGTCTAAAATTTTTTTTCACTCTAAAAAGTTAACAAGACACTTTAAATA
Organism: Mytilus californianus; assembly: GCF_021869535.1. Classification (NCBI taxonomy): domain Eukaryota; kingdom Metazoa; phylum Mollusca; class Bivalvia; order Mytilida; family Mytilidae; genus Mytilus; species Mytilus californianus. The sequence continues at coordinate 38,616,027 of NW_026262581.1, forward strand.
TCACTATTTTGAACTATTAAAGAGCATATACACTTATTCAAAATGGTGGAAATTCTAATCCAATGTACTTACCAAAAGATGTTTCCATAAATATGTGTTAAAACATCAATCTTCCTAAATCCAAGAGTCATGTCATCAGAAGAATACACTGCACTATTCAATGTCAATACAGTTATTTGTAACTTTTTGATCTACATCCATTGTAAAATTCATATTTTATTCATGATAGCTAGAAGACATCTTTGCTTGCCATGTGCATGCTCAAGCCCAGTTCAAATTTTAAATGTTTGAGGTTGTTTAGGGTATTTTGACAGTGTGATCCCTTTGAAATTTGCCCCTAATAATAACTGTTAATTACCTAAATCATGAATATTTGATATATCTTATAATAAAAAAAATACTGTTTGTTTTTTTTAATTTATCTTTATGTTATGAGTTATAGTTAAGTTAAAATACAGAAAAATGTATAAAAACATGTGCTTCCCTTAATTTGGCCTCAAACTCTGTGAAAATTTATAATAGTACTTCCTGTCTACTTGCATTATACACAGAGATAAATGGAAAACAGATGGCACATAACATTTATATCACCAGCTCATATTTCTAATTGCTCAACTTTTGCACAACTATATGAAAAGTTAAACCAAAGATCAATTGCTCAAATTTTCCTACTACAAAAAAAATCAAAGTCTGAATGCTCAACTACAAAAAATTCAAAGTCTGAATGCTCAACTTTTGCTCAACTATTTGAAAACCAAAGATCAATTGCTCAACTTAATGGCCAGCTTCAGTTGAGGGCCAGTTGAGCGACATCTATCAAACATACAGTGCTTGGCCAGGTTTGAGTTGAGCTAAGATGCTCAACACCTAGCCCTCAACTATTTTACTTAAAACAGCTAGCCCTCAACTGGCCCTCAACTTTTTTTTCTGTAGGGGACATACATATATAAAACAAGTTTTTAAAGTTTTTTTATTACATTTGATGAAAACACTTTTCAGAAAACAAGCTGTCATAGTCTTTTGTTAATGAGTGGCTTCATGGTTCCAAGAAATATATCCTTTGTATGAATAATGTTTATAAATCTTCAATTAACCATGTTCATGAACAATTTCATAAGCTAAGTTAACTTGGGAAAATATGTTCAGTAGATGCAGTAATACCACCGTTCCATCTATATAAAGTCACCTACATGTATTAATCAAAGCACCAAGGGTGCTATAAGCAGTTAATTAAAAAACCAAAGGCAAACTTGACAGAAGTAAAGATGAATATTGTGGAAGAATTGGTGAAAATATTTATCTCCGCTATTTCTCAAGTATCAAATAATGTTTGTACCGTAATGTTTCCGCTATCAAATCCTACCACTTTCAAAAGATATTTCCAATTCATTTTTTAAAGATTCAATGTCTGAGATTATGCACATACACTGTCCCATGTTAGGGGAGAGTTTTGTGCCAGCTAACATGTTTAACCCGCCACATTCTGTATGTACATGTCCATAGTGAGGACCCAGTAATTTGGTGATTGTTGATTGTTGCTGTATATCATATTTATTTTTCATAATTGTTTTGTACATAAATCAGCTGGCTGCTTTAGTTTTATTGTTTTACATTTGTCATTTCGTGGTCGTTTATAGCTTACTATGCAGTATAGGTTTTGCTAATTGTTGCAGACTGCATGGAGGAATATTCTAAATTTCTTATCAGAATAATAATTTCAATAATGGTGTCCAACAGTGGTGTATGGTTTAATTCCACTATGTATTAGAGTTTGAATATGCCATATTAGCGGTTTTAGTTGGATCAGCTGGTGCCACTATGCACAATTATCAAATCATACCTGAAACTATCTGAAGTGGTGTAATTTTCTTGTATATTATATTTCAATAAATGCTGATGTTGTTATAATGACCGGGGCCTCGGTGGCCGAGTGGTCTAAGTAGTTACTACTGTAATCACTAGCCAGTCAACACTGAGGTTGTGAGTTCGAACCCCGCTCGTGCGGGTGCACTCGACTCTAATCTTAATTGACTAGGATTGTCAGTTTTCCTATCGAAGGTCGGTGGTTTTCTCCGGGCACTCCGGCTTCCTCCACCAATATAAACTGGCCGCCACGAAATAGCCCAAAAGCGGTGCTTAAAAGTGGCGTTAAAACACCAAAAATCAAAAATCAAATGTTATAATGGCCTAGCAATGATGCAACATATATTTTTGAAGGCTGTACAGTTGCCTATAATTGCTTACATCCACTTCATTTGAATTTTGATGGATAGTTGTCTCATTGGCAATCATACCACATCTTCTTATTTTTATAATAATTGTACATGTCTAACCTATAATAAGCTGTTAACACAGAGACATGTTTTGCCTATTTGTTATTTTGATAATGCAAATGTTACAATTAAAATAGAAATACTTTAACACTGTAAGTGATATTCAAAGACAATGCACCATGACTGATGGTACAGGGCTGATCAATCTCCATGGAAATGAGATGTGCCAATGCTTATACAACTGCTTACTAAATACCATTGACTTTTCATAAGCCTTTCCCTTTAAACAAACTTTAACACAAATTCAATTTCTAAGTCAATGAACCATAATCATGAAAATGAGACTTTTAAATACCAATATGTTTGCATACCAAATAGCTTTAACTTAAGATTACTGGTAATTTACTGACATAATCATAATAATCACAAACTAATTCATGTAAACTAAGTAAAGTCAGTAAATCATGCATATGACTGAGGGGTAAGGACCAAATATCCTCTATGGAAATGAGACGTACTAATGCTTCTACACCTGGATGCCAATTATCATTGACCTACCACTATTGGTTTCCCTAATACTAACCTAATCAAAAGCTAATAAATGAAATTTCAAAGTAACATAAGTTTCCAAATTTTTGCACCTCATGTTTGCAGTATACCATCTTTACTGCTATTATTGTTTTCTGTTTGGTAATAAATTAATTATAAGATCTATTTTGTTACATCTTGTGATCCGTTTATTTGGCACTCGCCAATGGCAGTCAGCAGGGTTTAAGAACATCAGTTGTTCGACCTGCTAGTGAAATGTGTTTTGTTAAAATATACTTTTTCACTCATTTGGTCTTTTGGAAAATGTTGTTTGTGCTGTATTTAGACCCCTCTACCAAGAAATTTGATTTGCATGTACACATATAAAAATTGCGGTTTTTATCCAAAGCAATCATAGGTTTGAATGTTGTTTTCAATTTAGACTTGTTTATACTTTTTTGTTTGGGCTTGTATTATATTTGCCTTCGGGTTTATATGATCTGTTCATCCTATTTTGACTCTTTCAAAACTCAAGAGTCTATCCTAAATTGAGGTAAATTATATGGCCTTCCAAATACCGTTTCGATTCCTAACATTACTGAAGAGACATTAATTGTCGAAATCCGGATATGGTGTACAAATTTTTGCACCTCATGTTTGCGGTATACCATCTTTTCCGCAAGTTTATTGTTTTCTATTTGGTAATAAATTAATTATAAGATCTATTTTGTTACATCTTGTGATCCGTTTATTTGGCAATCGCCAATGGCAGTCAGCAGGGTTTAAGAACATCAGTTGTTCGCGACCTGCTAGTCAAATGCGTTTTGTTAAAATATATTTTTTCACTCATTTGGTCTTTTGGAAAATGTTGTTTGTGCTGTATTTAGACCCCTCTACCAAGAAATTTGATTTGCAGGCACACGTATAAAAATTGCGGTTTTTATCCAAAGCAATCATAGGTTTGAATGTTGTTTTCAATTTAGACTTGTTTATACTTTTTTGTTTGGGCTTGTATTATATTTGCCTTAGGGTTTATATGATCTGTTCATCCTATTTTGACTCTTTCAAAACTCAAGAGTCTATCCTAAATTGAGGTAAATTATATGGCCTTCCAAATACCGTTTCGATTCCTAACATCACTGAAGAGACATTAATTGTCGAAATCCGGATATGGTGTACAAATTTTTGCTCCTCATGTTTGCGGTATACCATCTTTTCCGCAAGTTTATTGTTTTCTGTTTGGTAATAAATTAATTATAAGATCTATTTTGTTACATCTTGTGATCCGTTTATTTGGCAATCGCCAATGGCAGTCAGCAGGGTTTAAGAACATCAGTTGTTCGCGACCTGCTAGTCAAATGCGTTTTGTTAAAATATACTTTTTCACTCATTTGGTCTTTTGGAAAATGTTGTTTGTGCTGTATTTAGACCCCTCTACCAAGAAATTTGATTTGCAGGCACACGTATAAAAATTGCGGTTTTTTTCCAAAGCAATCATAGGTTTGAACGTTGTTTTCAATTTAGACTTGTTTATATTTTTTCGTTTGGGCTTGTATTATATTTGCCTTCAGGTTTATATGATCCGTTTATCCTATTTTGACTCTTTCAAAACTCAAGAGTCTATCCTAAATTGAGGTAAATTATATGGCCTTCCAAATACCGTTTAGATTCCTAACATCACTGAAGAGACATTAATTGTCGAAATCCGGATATGGTGTACAGATTTTTGCACCTCATGTTTGCAGTATACCATCTTTTTCGCAAGTTTATTGTTTTCTGTTTGGTAATAAATTAATTATAAGATCTATTTTGTTACATCTTGTGATCCGTTTATTTGGCAATCGCCAATGGCAGTCAGCAGGGTTTAAGAACATCAGTTGTTCAACCTGCTAGTCAAATGCGTTTTGTTAAAATATACTTTTTCACTCATTTGGTCGTTTGGAAAATGTTGTTTGTGCTGTATTTAGACCCCTCTACCAAGAAATTTGATTTGCATGCACACGTATAAAAATTGCGGTTTTTATCCAACGCAATCATAGCTTTGAACGTTGTTTTCAATTTAGACTTGTTTATATTTTTTCGTTTGGGCTTGTAGTATATTTGCCTTCAGGTTTATATGATCCGTTCATCCTATTTTGACTCTTTCAAAACTCAAGAGTCTATCCTAAATTGAGGTAAATTATCCTATTTTGACTCTTTTACTTTATTGCCTGATCTGTGGGTAATAAAGTAAAAATTTGATTTGCATGCACACGTATAAAAATTGCAGTTTTTATCCAACGCAATCATAGGTTTGAATGTTGTTTTCAATTTAGACTTGTTTATATTTTTTCGTTTGGGCTTGTATTATATTTGCCTTCAGGTTTATATGATCCGTTCATCATATTTTGACTCTTTCAAAACTCAAGAGTCTATCCTAAATTGAGGTAAATTATATGGCCTTCCAAATACCGTTTAGATTCCTAACATCACTGAAGAGACATTAATTGTTGAAATCCGGATATGGTGTACAAATTTTTGCACCTCAAGTTTGCAGTATACCATCTTTTCCGAAAGTTTATTGTTTTCTGTTTGGTAATAGATTAATTATAAGATCTATTTTGTTACATCTTGTGATCTGTTTATTTTGCAATCGCCAATGGCAGTCAGCAGGGTTTAAGAACATCAGTTGTTCGCGACCTGCTAGTCAAATGCGTTTTGTTAAAATATACTTTTTCACTCATTTGGTCTTTTGGAAAATGTTGTTTGTGCTGTATTTAGACCCCTCTACCAAGAAATTTGATTTGCATGCACACGTATAAAAATTGCGGTTTTTATCCAACGCAATCATAGGTTTGAACGTTGTTTTCAATTTAGACTTGTTTATATTTTTTCGTTTGGGCTTGTATTATATTTGCCTTAGGGTTTATATGATTCATATATCCTATTTTGACTCTTTCAAAACTCAAGAGTCTATCCTAAATTGAGGTTAATTATATGGCCTTCCAAATACCGTTTAGATTCCAAACATCACTGAAGAGACATTAATTGTCGAAATCCGGATATGGTGTACAAATTTTTGCACCTCATGTTTTGCGGTATACCATCTTTTCGGCAAGTTTATTGTTTATTGTTTTCTGTTTGGTAATAGATTAATTATAAGATCTATTTTGTTACATCTTGTGATCTGTTTATTTGGCAATCGCCAATGGCAGTCAGCAGGGTTTAAGAACATCAGTTGTTCGCGACCTGCTAGTCAAATGCGTTTTGTTAAAATATACTTTTTCACTCATTTGGTCTTTTGGAAAATGTTGTTTGTGCTGTATTTAGACCCCTCTACCAAGAAATTTGATTTGCATGCACACGTATAAAAATTGCGGTTTTTATCCAACGCAATCATAGGTTTGAACGTTGTTTTCAATTTAGACTTGTTTATATTTTTTCGTTTGGGCTTGTATTATATTTGCCTTAGGGTTTATATGATTCGTTTATCCTATTTTGACTCTTTCAAAACTCAAGAGTCTATCCTAAATTGAGGTTAATTATATGGCCTTCCAAATACCGTTTAGATTCCAAACATCACTGAAGAGACATTAATTGTCGAAATCTGGATATGGTGTACAAATTTTTGCACCTCATGTTTTGCTGTATACCATCTTTTCCGCAAGTTTATTGTTTTCTGTTTGGTAATAAATTAATTATAAGATCTATTTTGTTACATCTTGTGATCCGTTTATTTGGCAATCACCAATGGCAGTTAGCAGGGTTTAAGAACATCAGTTGTTCGACCTGCTAGTCAAATGCGTTTTGTTAAAATATACTTTTTCACTCATTTGGTCTTTTTGGAAAATGTTGTTTGTGCTGTATTTAGACCCCTCTACCAAGAAATTTGATTTGCATGCACACGTATAAAGATTGCGGTTTAATGGGAGTGAAAATTGCTGATTCAGCAAATTTTGCCTGATCTGTGGGTAATAATTAAGTAAAAATTTACCTAGAAAGTAGAACTTCATTATTTTTATACGACCGCAAAAATTTAAAATTTTTTGGTCGTATATTGGTATGACGTTGGTGTCGTCGTCGTCGTCGTCGTCGTCCGAAGACACATTGGTTTTCGCACTCTAACTTTAGTTTAAGTAAATAGATCTCCATGAAATTTTACCATAAGGTTCAATACCACGAAAGGAAGGTTGGGATTGATTTTGGGGGTTATGGTACCAACAGTTAAGGAATTAGGGGCCAAAAAGGGGCCAAAAATAAGCATTTTTGTAACTTTCAGACAATAACTTGTTTGTAAGTGTATGGATCTCTCTGACATTGTACCACAAGGTTCCATATCACAAAGGGAAGGCTGTAATTGATTTTGGGGGTAATTGCCTCCAAATTTTAGGAATTAGGGGCCAAAAAAGGGGCAAAAAACCAGCATTTTTCTAGTTTCATGACAATAACTTGTGTGTAGGTGTTTGGATATTTCTGAAATTGTACTACAAGGTTTCATATCACAAAGGGAAAGCTGGAATTGAGTTCGGGGGTAATTACCTGAAACGTTTAGGAATTGGGGGCCAAAAAGGGGCCAAAAATAAGCATTTTTCTAGTTTCAAGACAATAACTTGTGTTCAAGTGTATGGATCTCTCTGAAATTGTACTGCAAGGTACAATACCACAAAGGGAAGGCTAGGATTGAGTTTGGGGGTGATGAATCATAAGGGGGTTCAAAAATTTTGGGGGGGGGATTTTTTTTTTTTCTTTTTTTTTCTTTTTTTCCTTTTTTTTTCTTTTAAATTTTCCATTTTAAGTTGGTTATTTCTGATTTATATTTAAAAGCAAATAATAATGATATGGTAGGAGATACACACCAAACAGGATGTGTAAATTTTTATATAATAAGTATTGTGCAATAGCAAGAAATTTTCAATTGCACAGTATTGCACAATAGCAAGAAATCTTCAATTGCACAGTATTGCGCAATAGCAAGAAATCTTCAATTGCACAGTATTGGGCAATAGCAAGAAATATCCAATAGCACAATTTTGCGCAATAGCAAGAAATTGTCAATTGTACAGTATTGCGCAATAGCAAAAAATATTCAATTGCACAGTATTGTGCAAAAGAAGATACTTCTTATAAATTGCTTATTTCTTGATCAATTTCAATGGGGTTTTATTCTTGAATTCTTGGGGTTCTTTAATATGCTGAATATAACCGTGTATTAAGTTTTTGGATTTTGGGCCCCGTTTTTAAATTGGTCCACATTGAGGTCCAAAGGGTCCAAAATTTAACTTTGTTTGATTTCATCAAAAATTGAATTATTGGGGTTCTTTGATATGCCGAATCTAACCGTGTATTTAGATTCTTAATTTTTGGTTCCGTTTTCAAATTGGTCTACATTAAGGTCCAAAGGGTCCAAAATTAAACTTAGTTTGATTTTAACAAAAATTGAATTTTTAGTGTTCTTTGATATGCTGAATCTAAACATGTATTTAGATTTTTGATTATGGGCCCAGTTTTCAAGTTGGTCCAAATCGGGGTCCAAAATTAAACTTTGTTTGATTTCAACAAAAATTGAATATATGGGGTTCTTTGATATGTTGAATCTAACCATGTATTTAGATTTTTGGGCCCCGTTATCAACTTTGTCCACATTGAGGTCAAAAGGGTCCAAAATTAAACTTTGTTTGATTTCATCAAAAATTGAATTCTTGAGGTTCTTTGATATGCTGAATCTAACCATGTATTTAGATTTTGGATATTGGACCATAATAGGTAAATGTCCAATTTAAAATTTTTAAGTTCTTAGACCACATTCATTCTGTGTCAGAAACCTAAGCTGTGTCAAATATTTAATCACAATCCAAATTCAGAGCTGCATCAAGCTTGAATGTTGTGTCCATACTTGCCCCAACTGTTCAGGGTTCGACCTCTGCGGTGGTATCAAGCTGCGCCCTGGGAGCATTTTATTTGTAACTTGCAATACATTTTTGATTATAAATGCTCGCTTTAACTTTTCGCAGTGTCTGACACATGTGCAACCACTGGAATTTGAGACGCGACATATTTTATTTGCCTGTACATCCTATTATTTTCACCGAAATAAATAAATTGCATAATTTCTTATTTTTTTCCACACAAGTACAGCTTTACTAGTTTTCTTTAGGTTTAATTTGTAGTTCTGTGGTAACATGACACCAGTATGAGCTTTTTTGGAACCAGCAAGTGGTTAAGGGGTCCTTACTTATTCATTTAGCCCTCATATTTGGCTGAAATAGAGATAGCAATAGGGGTTTCTTTACACTGACAAGACATTTTTTTTGACAAAGAATGTAATTATGATTGTTTATCAGCAAGATTAAATAGTTTATTCATTTTCCATTCAAATGTCATTAATTGTTTTGATTTTCTGACAATGAAAAGCACAATAAAGGTAAAATGATTATGTAAGGGGACATAATTTAACTTAATGCATACATGAGAAATAGACAAACAGTCAACTTAGAGATATATTCTAGTACATGTATTGTCAAAAAGATTTTAGAATAATAGTTAACTGCCATCTAAATAATCTTGTTGTGTTGCCTTCATAATCTGGAAATGCTTAAAGTAATGTAAGGCATGCTGAAAATGTGGAATGGACTTTAATATCATTTTTCATGATTTGGTGCTTAAACTGTTTCTTTCAGTCAGATTAACTATAAATAGAGTTGGCAATCCAATAATTCCTCCTGAATCACCATGTTTGACTTCTGTGTTGATTTGAAACGTCATATATTTGGATTTTGTTCACTCCTTAAGTAAAAATGGTAAGATGATAAAAAAGTGAAAATCAGCCAGCTGGGGTAGGGGTGTAATCTTTCATTTTTTTTGGGTAAGAAATAAGTGCAGACTAGTATTCTTTATTGTAATATGTTACATAGTAAGAAGGCTATGCATCATAGGTGTCATGACTGATTTCAAGTTTGAAATGTCTTGGTTAAGGGGGATATACATGTTTAGACTAAATCAATGAAGGATTTTTTTTTACCTATGCAATTTGTAAGTTTATCAATAAAATGTTGATTAAGGGCAACTATGATAAAAACAACACTTAAATTCCACCACTGGGAGTAAAAATTGCTGATTCAGCAAATTTTGCCTGATCTGTGGGTAATAAAGTAAAAATTTACCTAGAAAGTAGAACTTCATTATTTTTATGTAACTTGCAATACATTTTTGATTATAAATGCTCGCTTTAACTTTTCGCAGTGTCTGATACATGTGCAATCACTGGAATTTGAGACGCAACATATTTTATTTGCCTGTACATCCTATTATTTTCACCGAAATAAATAAATTGCATAATTTCTTATTTTTTTCCACACAAGTACAGCTTTACTAGTTTTCTTTAGGTTTAATTTGTAGTTCTGTGGTAACATGACACCAGTATGAGCTTTTTTGGAACCAGCAAGTGGTTAAGGGGTCCTTACTTATTCATTTAGCCCTCATATTTGGCTGAAATAGAGATAGCAATAGGGGTTTCTTTACACTGACAAGACATTTTTTTTGACAAAGAATGTAATTATGATTGTTTATCAGCAAGATTAAATAGTTTATTCATTTTCCATTCAAATGTCATTAATTGTTTTGATTTTCTGACAATGAAAAGCACAATAAAGGTAAAATGATTATGTAAGGGGACATAATTTAACTTAATGCATACATGAGAAATAGACAAACAGTCAACTTAGAGATATATTCTAGTACATGTATTGTCAAAAAGATTTTAGAATAATAGTTAACTGCCATCTAAATAATCTTGTTGTGTTGCCTTCATAATCTGGAAATGCTTAAAGTAATGTAAGGCATGCTGAAAATGTGGAATGGACTTTAATATCATTTTTCATGATTTGGTGCTTAAACTGTTTCTTTCAGTCAGATTAACTATAAATAGAGTTGGCAATCCAATAATTCCTCCTGAATCACCATGTTTGACTTCTGTGTTGATATGAAACGTCATATATTTGGATTTTGTTCACTCCTTAAGTAAAAATGGTAAGATGATAAAAAAGTGAAAATCAGCCAGCTGGGGTAGGGGTGTAATCTTTCATTTTTTTTGGGTAAGAAATAAGTGCAGACTAGTATTCTTTATTGTAATATGTTACATAGTAAGAAGGCTATGCATCATAGGTGTCATGACTGATTTCAAGTTTGAAATGTCTTGGTTAAGGGGGATATACATGTTTAGACTAAATCAATGAAGGATTTTTTTTTACCTATGCAATTTGTAAGTTTATCAATAAAATGTTGATAAAGGGCAACTATGATAAAAACAACACTTAAATTCCACCACTGGGAGTAAAAATTGCTGATTCAGCAAATTTTGCCTGATCTGTGGGTAATAAAGTAAAAATTTACCTAGAAAGTAGAACTTCATTATTTTTATGTAACTTGCAATACATTTTTGATTATAAATGCTCGCTTTAACTTTTCGCAGTGTCTGATACATGTGCAATCACTGGAATTTGAGACGCAACATATTTTATTTGCCTGTACATCCTATTATTTTCACCGAAATAAATAAATTGCATAATTTCTTATTTTTTTCCACACAAGTACAGCTTTACTAGTTTTCTTTAGGTTTAATTTGTAGTTCTGTGGTAACATGACACCAGTATGAGCTTTTTTGGAACCAGCAAGTGGTTAAGGGGTCCTTACTTATTCATTTAGCCCTCATATTTGGCTGAAATAGAGATAGCAATAGGGGTTTCTTTACACTGACAAGACATTTTTTTTGACAAAGAATGTAATTATGATTGTTTATCAGCAAGATTAAATAGTTTATTCATTTTCCATTCAAATGTCATTAATTGTTTTGATTTTCTGACAATGAAAAGCACAATAAAGGTAAAATGATTATGTAAGGGGACATAATTTAACTTAATGCATACATGAGAAATAGACAAACAGTCAACTTAGAGATATATTCTAGTACATGTATTGTCAAAAAGATTTTAGAATAATAGTTAACTGCCATCTAAATAATCTTGTTGTGTTGCCTTCATAATCTGGAAATGCTTAAAGTAATGTAAGGCATGCTGAAAATGTGGAATGGACTTTAATATCATTTTTCATGATTTGGTGCTTAAACTGTTTCTTTCAGTCAGATTAACTATAAATAGAGTTGGCAATCCAATAATTCCTCCTGAATCACCATGTTTGACTTCTGTGTTGATATGAAACGTCATATATTTGGATTTTGTTCACTCCTTAAGTAAAAATGGTAAGATGATAAAAAAGTGAAAATCAGCCAGCTGGGGTAGGGGTGTAATCTTTCATTTTTTTTGGGTAAGAAATAAGTGCAGACTAGTATTCTTTATTGTAATATGTTACATAGTAAGAAGGCTATGCATCATAGGTGTCATGACTGATTTCAAGTTTGAAATGTCTTGGTTAAGGGGGATATACATGTTTAGACTAAATCAATGAAGGATTTTTTTTTACCTATGCAATTTGTAAGTTTATCAATAAAATGTTGATAAAGGGCAACTATGATAAAAACAACACTTAAATTCCACCACTGGGAGTAAAAATTGCTGATTCAGCAAATTTTGCCTGATCTGTGGGTAATAAAGTAAAAATTTACCTAGAAAGTAGAACTTCATTATTTTTATGTAACTTGCAATACATTTTTGATTATAAATGCTCGCTTTAACTTTTCGCAGTGTCTGATACATGTGCAATCACTGGAATTTGAGACGCAACATATTTTATTTGCCTGTACATCCTATTATTTTCACCGAAATAAATAAATTGCATAATTTCTTATTTTTTTCCACACAAGTACAGCTTTACTAGTTTTCTTTAGGTTTAATTTGTAGTTCTGTGGTAACATGACACCAGTATGAGCTTTTTTGGAACCAGCAAGTGGTTAAGGGGTCCTTACTTATTCATTTAGCCCTCATATTTGGCTGAAATAGAGATAGCAATAGGGGTTTCTTTACACTGACAAGACATTTTTTTTGACAAAGAATGTAATTATGATTGTTTATCAGCAAGATTAAATAGTTTATTCATTTTCCATTCAAATGTCATTAATTGTTTTGATTTTCTGACAATGAAAAGCACAATAAAGGTAAAATGATTATGTAAGGGGACATAATTTAACTTAATGCATACATGAGAAATAGACAAACAGTCAACTTAGAGATATATTCTAGTACATGTATTGTCAAAAAGATTTTAGAATAATAGTTAACTGCCATCTAAATAATCTTGTTGTGTTGCCTTCATAATCTGGAAATGCTTAAAGTAATGTAAGGCATGCTGAAAATGTGGAATGGACTTTAATATCATTTTTCATGATTTGGTGCTTAAACTGTTTCTTTCAGTCAGATTAACTATAAATAGAGTTGGCAATCCAATAATTCCTCCTGAATCACCATGTTTGACTTCTGTGTTGATATGAAACGTCATATATTTGGATTTTGTTCACTCCTTAAGTAAAAATGGTAAGATGATAAAAAAGTGAAAATCAGCCAGCTGGGGTAGGGGTGTAATCTTTCATTTTTTTTGGGTAAGAAATAAGTGCAGACTAGTATTCTTTATTGTAATATGTTACATAGTAAGAAGGCTATGCATCATAGGTGTCATGACTGATTTCAAGTTTGAAATGTCTTGGTTAAGGGGGATATACATGTTTAGACTAAATCAATGAAGGATTTTTTTTTACCTATGCAATTTGTAAGTTTATCAATAAAATGTTGATAAAGGGCAACTATGATAAAAACAACACTTAAATTCCACCACTGGGAGTAAAAATTGCTGATTCAGCAAATTTTGCCTGATCTGTGGGTAATAAAGTAAAAATTTACCTAGAAAGTAGAACTTCATTATTTTTATGTAACTTGCAATACATTTTTGATTATAAATGCTCGCTTTAACTTTTCGCAGTGTCTGATACATGTGCAATCACTGGAATTTGAGACGCAACATATTTTATTTGCCTGTACATCCTATTATTTTCACCGAAATAAATAAATTGCATAATTTCTTATTTTTTTCCACACAAGTACAGCTTTACTAGTTTTCTTTAGGTTTAATTTGTAGTTCTGTGGTAACATGACACCAGTATGAGCTTTTTTGGAACCAGCAAGTGGTTAAGGGGTCCTTACTTATTCATTTAGCCCTCATATTTGGCTGAAATAGAGATAGCAATAGGGGTTTCTTTACACTGACAAGACATTTTTTTTGACAAAGAATGTAATTATGATTGTTTATCAGCAAGATTAAATAGTTTATTCATTTTCCATTCAAATGTCATTAATTGTTTTGATTTTCTGACAATGAAAAGCACAATAAAGGTAAAATGATTATGTAAGGGGACATAATTTAACTTAATGCATACATGAGAAATAGACAAACAGTCAACTTAGAGATATATTCTAGTACATGTATTGTCAAAAAGATTTTAGAATAATAGTTAACTGCCATCTAAATAATCTTGTTGTGTTGCCTTCATAATCTGGAAATGCTTAAAGTAATGTAAGGCATGCTGAAAATGTGGAATGGACTTTAATATCATTTTTCATGATTTGGTGCTTAAACTGTTTCTTTCAGTCAGATTAACTATAAATAAAGTTGGCAATCCAATAATTCCTCCTGAATCACCATGTTTGACTTCTGTGTTGATTTGAAACATCATATATTTGGATTTTGTTCACTCCTTAAGTAAAAATGGTAAGATGATAAAAAAGTGAAAATCTGCCAGCTGGGGTAGGGGTGTAATCTTTCATTTTTTTGGGTAAGAAATAAGTGCAGACTAGTATTCTTTATTGTAATATGTTACATAGTAAGAAGGCTATGCATCATAGGTGTCATGACTGATTTCAAGTTTGAAATGTCTTGGTTAAGGTAGCACGGTAGTATTTGCATTCTAGAATTTAGGTTGCTCTTTTGTGTACCCTACTTAAGTCAATGTATCTGAACATTATGATTGGACAAAAAATACAGTATCAACTGAACATACTTTCCCAAACTGAGGGATGAATCAGGTGTAGAAAAATATGAAATAATTTTACAAACAGATGATAATGAATTTTTGAGAATTTTTGAGAATTTTGTATTCACTGCACGATAAAAGACCTAAAAGCACTAGTGGCCTTAGGTTCTTAAAGATTGCAAAAAAAGTAAACGTTCATGATACATATTCAAATTCATTTCTGAATAGTAAAATGAAAGTACTTCAGTTAACTGTGAATGTAGAATTTTTGGCAGTGTTAGAAAGTGGTGAAAATTCTAAAAAGGCTATCATTGTTCCTTATGGGCTAGGGAATACTACCGTGCTACCTTAAGGGGGATATACATGTTTACACTAAATCAATGAAGGATTTTTTTTTACCTATGCAATTTGTAAGTTTATCAATAAAATGTTGATTAAGGGCAACTATGATAAAAACAGCCCTTTAATTCCACCCCTAGGAGATAAAATTGCTGATTCAGCAAATTTTGCCTGATCTGTGGGTAATAAAGTAAAAATTTACCTAGAAAGTAGAACTTCATTATTTTTATGTAACTTGCAATACATTTTTAGTTATAAATGCTCGCAGTGTCTGACACTTGTGCAACCACTGGAATTTGAGATGCGACATATTTTATTTGCCTGTACATCCTATTATTTTCACCGAAATAAATAAATTGCATAATTTCTTATTTTTTTCCACACAAGTACAGCTTTACTAGTTTTCTTTAGGTTTAATTTGTAGTTCTGTGGTAACATGACACCAGTATGAGCTTTTTTGTAACCAGCAAGTGGTTAAGGGGTCCTTACTTATTCATTTAGCCCTCATATTTGGCTGAAATAGAGATAGCAATAGGGGTTTCTTTACACTGACAAGACATTTTTTTTGACAAAGAATGTAATTATGATTGTTTATCAGCAAGATTAAATAGTTAATTCATTTTCCATTCAAATGTCATTAATTGTTTTGATTTTCTGACAATGAAAAGCATAATAAAGGTAAAATGATTATGTAAGGGGACATAATTTAACTTAATGCATACATGAGAAATAGACAAACAGTCAACTTAGAGATATATTCTAGTACATGTATTGCCAAAAAGATTTTAGAATGATAGTTAACTGCCATCTAAATAATCTTGTTGTGTTGCCTTCATAATCTGGAAATGCTTAAAGTAACGTAAGGCATGCTGTAAAATGTGGAATGGACTTTAATATCATTTTTCATGATTTGGTGCTTAAACTGTTTCTTTCAGTCAGATTAACTATAAATAGAGTTGGCAATCCAATAATTCCTCCTGAATCACCATGTTTGACTTCTGTGTTGATTTGAAACATCATATATTTGGATTTTGTTCACTCCTTAAGTAAAAATGGTAAGATGATAAAAAAGTGAAAATCTGCCAGCTGGGGTAGGGGTGTAATCTTTCATTTTTTTGGGTAAGAAATAAGTGCAGACTAGTATTCTTTATTGTAATATGTTACATAGTAAGAAGGCTATGCATCATAGGTGTCATGACTGATTTCAAGTTTGAAATGTCTTGGTTAAGGTAGCACGGTAGTATTTGCATTCCAGAATTTAGGTTGCTCTTTTGTGTACCCTACTTAAGTCAATGTATCTGAACATTATGATTGGACAAAAAATACAGTATCAACTGAACATACTTTCCCAAACTGAGGGATGAATCAGGTGTAGAAAAATATGAAATAATTTTACAAACAGATGATAATGAATTTTTGAGAATTTTTGAGAATTTTGTATTCACTGCACGATAAAAGACCTAAAAGCACTAGTGGCCTTAGGTTCTTAAAGATTGCAAAAAAAGTAAACGTTCAGGATACATATTCAAATTCATTTCTGAATAGTAAAATGAAAGTACTTCAGTTAACTGTGAATGTAGAATTTTTGGCAGTGTTAGAAAGTGGTGAAAATTCTAAAAAGGCTATCATTATTCCTTATGGGCTAGGAAATACTACCGTGCTACCTTAAGGGGGATATACATGTTTACACTAAATCAATGAAGGATTTTTTTTTACCTATGCAATTTGTAAGTTTATCAATAAAATGTTGATTAAGGGCAACTATGATAAAAACAGCCCTTTAATTCCACCCCTAGGAGATAAAATTGCTGATTCAGCAAATTTTGCCTGATCTGTGGGTAATAAAGTAAAAATTTACCTAGAAAGTAGAACTTCATTATTTTTATGTAACTTGCAATACATTTTTAGTTATAAATGCTCGCAGTGTCTGACACTTGTGCAACCACTGGAATTTGAGATGCGACATATTTTATTTGCCTGTACATCCTATTATTTTCACCGAAATAAATAAATTGCATAATTTCTTATTTTTTTCCACACAAGTACAGCTTTACTAGTTTTCTTTAGGTTTAATTTGTAGTTCTGTGGTAACATGACACCAGTATGAGCTTTTTTGTAACCAGCAAGTGGTTAAGGGGTCCTTACTTATTCATTTAGCCCTCATATTTGGCTGAAATAGAGATAGCAATAGGGGTTTCTTTACACTGACAAGACATTTTTTTTGACAAAGAATGTAATTATGATTGTTTATCAGCAAGATTAAATAGTTAATTCATTTTCCATTCAAATGTCATTAATTGTTTTGATTTTCTGACAATGAAAAGCATAATAAAGGTAAAATGATTATGTAAGGGGACATAATTTAACTTAATGCATACATGAGAAATAGACAAACAGTCAACTTAGAGATATATTCTAGTACATGTATTGTCAAAAAGATTTTAGAATGATAGTTAACTGCCATCTAAATAATCTTGTTGTGTTGCCTTCATAATCTGGAAATGCTTAAAGTAACGTAAGGCATGCTGTAAAATGTGGAATGGACTTTAATATCATTTTTCATGATTTGGTGCTTAAACTGTTTCTTTCAGTCAGATTAACTATAAATAGAGTTGGCAATCCAATAATTCCTCCTGAATCACCATGTTTGACTTCTGTGTTGATTTGAAACATCATATATTTGGATTTTGTTCACTCCTTAAGTAAAAATGGTAAGATGATAAAAAAGTGAAAATCTGCCAGCTGGGGTAGGGGTGTAATCTTTCATTTTTTTGGGTAAGAAATAAGTGCAGACTAGTATTCTTTATTGTAATATGTTACATAGTAAGAAGGCTATGCATCATAGGTGTCATGACTGATTTCAAGTTTGAAATGTCTTGGTTAAGGTAGCACGGTAGTATTTGCATTCCAGAATTTAGGTTGCTCTTTTGTGTACCCTACTTAAGTCAATGTATCTGAACATTATGATTGGACAAAAAATACAGTATCAACTGAACATACTTTCCCAAACTGAGGGATGAATCAGGTGTAGAAAAATATGAAATAATTTTACAAACAGATGATAATGAATTTTTGAGAATTTTGTATTCACTGCACGATAAAAGACCTAAAAGCACTAGTGGCCTTAGGTTCTTAAAGATTGCAAAAAAAGTAAACGTTCAGGATACATATTCAAATTCATTTCTGAATAGTAAAATGAAAGTACTTCAGTTAACTGTGAATGTAGAATTTTTGGCAGTGTTAGAAAGTGGTGAAAATTCTAAAAAGGCTATCATTATTCCTTATGGGCTAGGAAATACTACCGTGCTACCTTAAGGGGGATATACATGTTTACACTAAATCAATGAAGGATTTTTTTTTACCTATGCAATTTGTAAGTTTATCAATAAAATGTTGATTAAGGGCAACTATGATAAAAACAGCCCTTTAATTCCACCCCTAGGAGATAAAATTGCTGATTCAGCAAATTTTGCCTGATCTGTGGGTAATAAAGTAAAAATTTACCTAGAAAGTAGAACTTCATTATTTTTATGTAACTTGCAATACATTTTTAGTTATAAATGCTCGCAGTGTCTGACACTTGTGCAACCACTGGAATTTGAGATGCGACATATTTTATTTGCCTGTACATCCTATTATTTTCACCGAAATAAATAAATTGCATAATTTCTTATTTTTTTCCACACAAGTACAGCTTTACTAGTTTTCTTTAGGTTTAATTTGTAGTTCTGTGGTAACATGACACCAGTATGAGCTTTTTTGTAACCAGGAAGTGGTTAAGGGGTCCTTACTTATTCATTTAGCCCTCATATTTGGCTGAAATAGAGATAGCAATAGGGGTTTCTTTACACTGACAAGACATTTTTTTTGACAAAGAATGTAATTATGATTGTTTATCAGCAAGATTAAATAGTTAATTCATTTTCCATTCAAATGTCATTAATTGTTTTGATTTTCTGACAATGAAAAGCATAATAAAGGTAAAATGATTATGTAAGGGGACATAATTTAACTTAATGCATACATGAGAAATAGACAAACAGTCAACTTAGAGATATATTCTAGTACATGTATTGTCAAAAAGATTTCAGAATGATAGTTAACTGCCATCTAAATAATCTTGTTGTGTTGCCTTCATAATCTGGAAATGCTTAAAGTAACGTAAGACATGCTGTAAAATGTGGAATGGACTTTAATATCATTTTTCATGATTTGGTGCTTAAACTGTTTCTTTCAGTCAGATTAACTATAAATAGAGTTGGCAATCCAATAATTCCTCCTGAATCACCATGTTTGACTTCTGTGTTGATTTGAAACATCATATATTTGGATTTTGTTCACTCCTTAAGTAAAAATGGTAAGATGATAAAAAAGTGAAAATCTGCCAGCTGGGGTAGGGGTGTAATCTTTCATTTTTTTGGGTAAGAAATAAGTGCAGACTAGTATTCTTTATTGTAATATGTTACATAGTAAGAAGGCTATGCATCATAGGTGTCATGACTGATTTCAAGTTTGAAATGTCTTGGTTAAGGTAGCACGGTAGTATTTGCATTCCAGAATTTAGGTTGCTCTTTTGTGTACCCTACTTAAGTCAATGTATCTGAACATTATGATTGGACAAAAAATACAGTATCAACTGAACATACTTTCCCAAACTGAGGGATGAATCAGGTGTAGAAAAATATGAAATAATTTTACAAACAGATGATAATGAATTTTTGAGAATTTTGTATTCACTGCACGATAAAAGACCTAAAAGCACTAGTGGCCTTAGGTTCTTAAAGATTGCAAAAAAAGTAAACGTTCAGGATACATATTCAAATTCATTTCTGAATAGTAAAATGAAAGTACTTCAGTTAACTGTGAATGTAGAATTTTTGGCAGTGTTAGAAAGTGGTGAAAATTCTAAAAAGGCTATCATTATTCCTTATGGGCTAGGAAATACTACCGTGCTACCTTAAGGGGGATATACATGTTTACACTAAATCAATGAAGGATTTTTTTTTACCTATGCAATTTGTAAGTTTATCAATAAAATGTTGATTAAGGGCAACTATGATAAAAACAGCCCTTTAATTCCACCCCTAGGAGATAAAATTGCTGATTCAGCAAATTTTGCCTGATCTGTGGGTAATAAAGTAAAAATTTACCTAGAAAGTAGAACTTCATTATTTTTATGTAACTTGCAATACATTTTTAGTTATAAATGCTCGCAGTGTCTGACACTTGTGCAACCACTGGAATTTGAGATGCGACATATTTTATTTGCCTGTACATCCTATTATTTTCACCGAAATAAATAAATTGCATAATTTCTTATTTTTTTTCCACACAAGTACAGCTTTACTAGTTTTCTTTAGGTTTAATTTGTAGTTCTGTGGTAACATGACACCAGTATGAGCTTTTTTGTAACCAGCAAGTGGTTAAGGGGTCCTTTCTTATTCATTTAGCCCTCATATTTGGCTGAAATAGAGATAGCAATAGGGGTTTCTTTACACTGACAAGACATTTTTTTTGACAAAGAATGTAATTATGATTGTTTATCAGCAAGATTAAATAGTTAATTCATTTTCCATTCAAATGTCATTAATTGTTTTGATTTTCTGACAATGAAAAGCATAATAAAGGTAAAATGATTATGTAAGGGGACATAATTTAACTTAATGCATACATGAGAAATAGACAAACAGTCAACTTAGAGATATATTCTAGTACATGTATTGTCAAAAAGATTTTAGAATGATAGTTAACTGCCATCTAAATAATCTTGTTGTGTTGCCTTCATAATCTGGAAATGCTTAAAGTAACGTAAGGCATGCTGTAAAATGTGGAATGGACTTTAATATCATTTTTCATGATTTGGTGCTTAAACTGTTTCTTTCAGTCAGATTAACTATAAATAGAGTTGGCAATCCAATAATTCCTCCTGAATCACCATGTTTGACTTCTGTGTTGATTTGAAACATCATATATTTGGATTTTGTTCACTCCTTAAGTAAAAATGGTAAGATGATAAAAAAGTGAAAATCTGCCAGCTGGGGTAGGGGTGTAATCTTTCATTTTTTTGGGTAAGAAATAAGTGCAGACTAGTATTCTTTATTGTAATATGTTACATAGTAAGAAGGCTATGCATCATAGGTGTCATGACTGATTTCAAGTTTGAAATGTCTTGGTTAAGGTAGCACGGTAGTATTTGCATTCCAGAATTTAGGTTGCTCTTTTGTGTACCCTACTTAAGTCAATGTATCTGAACATTATGAATGGACAAAAAATACAGTATCAACTGAACATACTTTCCCAAACTGAGGGATGAATCAGGTGTAGAAAAATATGAAATAATTTTACAAACAGATGATAATGAATTTTTGAGAATTTTTGAGAATTTTGTATTTACTGCACGATAAAAGACCTAAAAGCACTAGTGGCCTTAGGTTCTTAAAGATTGCAAAAAAAGTAAACGTTCAGGATACATATTCAAATTCATTTCTGAATAGTAAAATGAAAGTACTTCAGTTAACTGTGAATGTAGAATTTTTGGCAGTGTTAGAAAGTGGTGAAAATTCTAAAAAGGCTATCATTATTCCTTATGGGCTAGGAAATACTACCGTGCTACCTTAAGGGGGATATACATGTTTACACTAAATCAATGAAGGATTTTTTTTTACCTATGCAATTTGTAAGTTTATCAATAAAATGTTGATTAAGGGCAACTATGATAAAAACAGCCCTTTAATTCCACCCCTAGGAGATAAAATTGCTGATTCAGCAAATTTTGCCTGATCTGTGGGTAATAAAGTAAAAATTTACCTAGAAAGTAGAACTTCATTATTTTTATGTAACTTGCAATACATTTTTAGTTATAAATGCTCGCAGTGTCTGACACTTGTGCAACCACTGGAATTTGAGATGCGACATATTTTATTTGCCTGTACATCCTATTATTTTCACCGAAATAAATAAATTGCATAATTTCTTATTTTTTTTCCACACAAGTACAGCTTTACTAGTTTTCTTTAGGTTTAATTTGTAGTTCTGTGGTAACATGACACCAGTATGAGCTTTTTTGTAACCAGCAAGTGGTTAAGGGGTCCTTACTTATTCATTTAGCCCTCATATTTGGCTGAAATAGAGATAGCAATAGGGGTTTCTTTACACTGACAAGACATTTTTTTTGACAAAGAATGTAATTATGATTGTTTATCAGCAAGATTAAATAGTTAATTCATTTTCCATTCAAATGTCATTAATTGTTTTGATTTTCTGACAATGAAAAGCATAATAAAGGTAAAATGATTATGTAAGGGGACATAATTTAACTTAATGCATACATGAGAAATAGACAAACAGTCAACTTAGAGATATATTCTAGTACATGTATTGTCAAAAAGATTTTAGAATGATAGTTAACTGCCATCTAAATAATCTTGTTGTGTTGCCTTCATAATCTGGAAATGCTTAAAGTAACGTAAGGCATGCTGTAAAATGTGGAATGGACTTTAATATCATTTTTCATGATTTGGTGCTTAAACTGTTTCTTTCAGTCAGATTAACTATAAATAGAGTTGGCAATCCAATAATTCCTCCTGAATCACCATGTTTGACTTCTGTGTTGATTTGAAACATCATATATTTGGATTTTGTTCACTCCTTAAGTAAAAATGGTAAGATGATAAAAAAGTGAAAATCTGCCAGCTGGGGTAGGGGTGTAATCTTTCATTTTTTTGGGTAAGAAATAAGTGCAGACTAGTATTCTTTATTGTAATATGTTACATAGTAAGAAGGCTATGCATCATAGGTGTCATGACTGATTTCAAGTTTGAAATGTCTTGGTTAAGGTAGCACGGTAGTATTTGCATTCCAGAATTTAGGTTGCTCTTTTGTGTACCCTACTTAAGTCAATGTATCTGAACATTATGATTGGACAAAAAATACAGTATCAACTGAACATACTTTCCCAAACTGAGGGATGAATCAGGTGTAGAAAAATATGAAATAATTTTACAAACAGATGATAATGAATTTTTGAGAATTTTGTATTCACTGCACGATAAAAGACCTAAAAGCACTAGTGGCCTTAGGTTCTTAAAGATTGCAAAAAAAGTAAACGTTCAGGATACATATTCAAATTCATTTCTGAATAGTAAAATGAAAGTACTTCAGTTAACTGTGAATGTAGAATTTTTGGCAGTGTTAGAAAGTGGTGAAAATTCTAAAAAGGCTATCATTATTCCTTATGGGCTAGGAAATACTACCGTGCTACCTTAAGGGGGATATACATGTTTACACTAAATCAATGAAGGATTTTTTTTTACCTATGCAATTTGTAAGTTTATCAATAAAATGTTGATTAAGGGCAACTATGATAAAAACAGCCCTTTAATTCCACCCCTAGGAGATAAAATTGCTGATTCAGCAAATTTTGCCTGATCTGTGGGTAATAAAGTAAAAATTTACCTAGAAAGTAGAACTTCATTATTTTTATGTAACTTGCAATACATTTTTAGTTATAAATGCTCGCAGTGTCTGACACTTGTGCAACCACTGGAATTTGAGATGCGACATATTTTATTTGCCTGTACATCCTATTATTTTCACCGAAATAAATAAATTGCATAATTTCTTATTTTTTTTCCACACAAGTACAGCTTTACTAGTTTTCTTTAGGTTTAATTTGTAGTTCTGTGGTAACATGACACCAGTATGAGCTTTTTTGTAACCAGCAAGTGGTTAAGGGGTCCTTACTTATTCATTTAGCCCTCATATTTGGCTGAAATAGAGATAGCAATAGGGGTTTCTTTACACTGACAAGACATTTTTTTTGACAAAGAATGTAATTATGATTGTTTATCAGCAAGATTAAATAGTTAATTCATTTTCCATTCAAATGTCATTAATTGTTTTGATTTTCTGACAATGAAAAGCATAATAAAGGTAAAATGATTATGTAAGGGGACATAATTTAACTTAATGCATACATGAGAAATAGACAAACAGTCAACTTAGAGATATATTCTAGTACATGTATTGTCAAAAAGATTTTAGAATGATAGTTAACTGCCATCTAAATAATCTTGTTGTGTTGCCTTCATAATCTGGAAATGCTTAAAGTAACGTAAGGCATGCTGTAAAATGTGGAATGGACTTTAATATCATTTTTCATGATTTGGTGCTTAAACTGTTTCTTTCAGTCAGATTAACTATAAATAGAGTTGGCAATCCAATAATTCCTCCTGAATCACCATGTTTGACTTCTGTGTTGATTTGAAACATCATATATTTGGATTTTGTTCACTCCTTAAGTAAAAATGGTAAGATGATAAAAAAGTGAAAATCTGCCAGCTGGGGTAGGGGTGTAATCTTTCATTTTTTTGGGTAAGAAATAAGTGCAGACTAGTATTCTTTATTGTAATATGTTACATAGTAAGAAGGCTATGCATCATAGGTGTCATGACTGATTTCAAGTTTGAAATGTCTTGGTTAAGGTAGCACGGTAGTATTTGCATTCCAGAATTTAGGTTGCTCTTTTGTGTACCCTACTTAAGTCAATGTATCTGAACATTATGATTGGACAAAAAATACAGTATCAACTGAACATACTTTCCCAAACTGAGGGATGAATCAGGTGTAGAAAAATATGAAATAATTTTACAAACAGATGATAATGAATTTTTGAGAATTTTGTATTCACTGCACGATAAAAGACCTAAAAGCACTAGTGGCCTTAGGTTCTTAAAGATTGCAAAAAAAGTAAACGTTCAGGATACATATTCAAATTCATTTCTGAATAGTAAAATGAAAGTACTTCAGTTAACTGTGAATGTAGAATTTTTGGCAGTGTTAGAAAGTGGTGAAAATTCTAAAAAGGCTATCATTATTCCTTATGGGCTAGGAAATACTACCGTGCTACCTTAAGGGGGATATACATGTTTACACTAAATCAATGAAGGATTTTTTTTTACCTATGCAATTTGTAAGTTTATCAATAAAATGTTGATTAAGGGCAACTATGATAAAAACAGCCCTTTAATTCCACCCCTAGGAGATAAAATTGCTGATTCAGCAAATTTTGCCTGATCTGTGGGTAATAAAGTAAAAATTTACCTAGAAAGTAGAACTTCATTATTTTTATGTAACTTGCAATACATTTTTAGTTATAAATGCTCGCAGTGTCTGACACTTGTGCAACCACTGGAATTTGAGATGCGACATATTTTATTTGCCTGTACATCCTATTATTTTCACCGAAATAAATAAATTGCATAATTTCTTATTTTTTTTCCACACAAGTACAGCTTTACTAGTTTTCTTTAGGTTTAATTTGTAGTTCTGTGGTAACATGACACCAGTATGAGCTTTTTTGTAACCAGCAAGTGGTTAAGGGGTCCTTACTTATTCATTTAGCCCTCATATTTGGCTGAAATAGAGATAGCAATAGGGGTTTCTTTACACTGACAAGACATTTTTTTTGACAAAGAATGTAATTATGATTGTTTATCAGCAAGATTAAATAGTTAATTCATTTTCCATTCAAATGTCATTAATTGTTTTGATTTTCTGACAATGAAAAGCATAATAAAGGTAAAATGATTATGTAAGGGGACATAATTTAACTTAATGCATACATGAGAAATAGACAAACAGTCAACTTAGAGATATATTCTAGTACATGTATTGTCAAAAAGATTTTAGAATGATAGTTAACTGCCATCTAAATAATCTTGTTGTGTTGCCTTCATAATCTGGAAATGCTTAAAGTAACGTAAGGCATGCTGTAAAATGTGGAATGGACTTTAATATCATTTTTCATGATTTGGTGCTTAAACTGTTTCTTTCAGTCAGATTAACTATAAATAGAGTTGGCAATCCAATAATTCCTCCTGAATCACCATGTTTGACTTCTGTGTTGATTTGAAACATCATATATTTGGATTTTGTTCACTCCTTAAGTAAAAATGGTAAGATGATAAAAAAGTGAAAATCTGCCAGCTGGGGTAGGGGTGTAATCTTTCATTTTTTTGGGTAAGAAATAAGTGCAGACTAGTATTCTTTATTGTAATATGTTACATAGTAAGAAGGCTATGCATCATAGGTGTCATGACTGATTTCAAGTTTGAAATGTCTTGGTTAAGGTAGCACGGTAGTATTTGCATTCCAGAATTTAGGTTGCTCTTTTGTGTACCCTACTTAAGTCAATGTATCTGAACATTATGAATGGACAAAAAATACAGTATCAACTGAACATACTTTCCCAAACTGAGGGATGAATCAGGTGTAGAAAAATATGAAATAATTTTACAAACAGATGATAATGAATTTTTGAGAATTTTTGAGAATTTTGTATTTACTGCACGATAAAAGACCTAAAAGCACTAGTGGCCTTAGGTTCTTAAAGATTGCAAAAAAAGTAAACGTTCAGGATACATATTCAAATTCATTTCTGAATAGTAAAATGAAAGTACTTCAGTTAACTGTGAATGTAGAATTTTTGGCAGTGTTAGAAAGTGGTGAAAATTCTAAAAAGGCTATCATTATTCCTTATGGGCTAGGAAATACTACCGTGCTACCTTAAGGGGGATATACATGTTTACACTAAATCAATGAAGGATTTTTTTTTACCTATGCAATTTGTAAGTTTATCAATAAAATGTTGATTAAGGGCAACTATGATAAAAACAGCCCTTTAATTCCACCCCTAGGAGATAAAATTGCTGATTCAGCAAATTTTGCCTGATCTGTGGGTAATAAAGTAAAAATTTACCTAGAAAGTAGAACTTCATTATTTTTATGTAACTTGCAATACATTTTTAGTTATAAATGCTCGCAGTGTCTGACACTTGTGCAACCACTGGAATTTGAGATGCGACATATTTTATTTGCCTGTACATCCTATTATTTTCACCGAAATAAATAAATTGCATAATTTCTTATTTTTTTTCCACACAAGTACAGCTTTACTAGTTTTCTTTAGGTTTAATTTGTAGTTCTGTGGTAACATGACACCAGTATGAGCTTTTTTGTAACCAGCAAGTGGTTAAGGGGTCCTTACTTATTCATTTAGCCCTCATATTTGGCTGAAATAGAGATAGCAATAGGGGTTTCTTTACACTGACAAGACATTTTTTTTGACAAAGAATGTAATTATGATTGTTTATCAGCAAGATTAAATAGTTAATTCATTTTCCATTCAAATGTCATTAATTGTTTTGATTTTCTGACAATGAAAAGCATAATAAAGGTAAAATGATTATGTAAGGGGACATAATTTAACTTAATGCATACATGAGAAATAGACAAACAGTCAACTTAGAGATATATTCTAGTACATGTATTGTCAAAAAGATTTTAGAATGATAGTTAACTGCCATCTAAATAATCTTGTTGTGTTGCCTTCATAATCTGGAAATGCTTAAAGTAACGTAAGGCATGCTGTAAAATGTGGAATGGACTTTAATATCATTTTTCATGATTTGGTGCTTAAACTGTTTCTTTCAGTCAGATTAACTATAAATAGAGTTGGCAATCCAATAATTCCTCCTGAATCACCATGTTTGACTTCTGTGTTGATTTGAAACATCATATATTTGGATTTTGTTCACTCCTTAAGTAAAAATGGTAAGATGATAAAAAAGTGAAAATCTGCCAGCTGGGGTAGGGGTGTAATCTTTCATTTTTTTGGGTAAGAAATAAGTGCAGACTAGTATTCTTTATTGTAATATGTTACATAGTAAGAAGGCTATGCATCATAGGTGTCATGACTGATTTCAAGTTTGAAATGTCTTGGTTAAGGTAGCACGGTAGTATTTGCATTCCAGAATTTAGGTTGCTCTTTTGTGTACCCTACTTAAGTCAATGTATCTGAACATTATGATTGGACAAAAAATACAGTATCAACTGAACATACTTTCCCAAACTGAGGGATGAATCAGGTGTAGAAAAATATGAAATAATTTTACAAACAGATGATAATGAATTTTTGAGAATTTTGTATTCACTGCACGATAAAAGACCTAAAAGCACTAGTGGCCTTAGGTTCTTAAAGATTGCAAAAAAAGTAAACGTTCAGGATACATATTCAAATTCATTTCTGAATAGTAAAATGAAAGTACTTCAGTTAACTGTGAATGTAGAATTTTTGGCAGTGTTAGAAAGTGGTGAAAATTCTAAAAAGGCTATCATTATTCCTTATGGGCTAGGAAATACTACCGTGCTACCTTAAGGGGGATATACATGTTTACACTAAATCAATGAAGGATTTTTTTTTACCTATGCAATTTGTAAGTTTATCAATAAAATGTTGATTAAGGGCAACTATGATAAAAACAGCCCTTTAATTCCACCCCTAGGAGATAAAATTGCTGATTCAGCAAATTTTGCCTGATCTGTGGGTAATAAAGTAAAAATTTACCTAGAAAGTAGAACTTCATTATTTTTATGTAACTTGCAATACATTTTTAGTTATAAATGCTCGCAGTGTCTGACACTTGTGCAACCACTGGAATTTGAGATGCGACATATTTTATTTGCCTGTACATCCTATTATTTTCACCGAAATAAATAAATTGCATAATTTCTTATTTTTTTCCACACAAGTACAGCTTTACTAGTTTTCTTTAGGTTTAATTTGTAGTTCTGTGGTAACATGACACCAGTATGAGCTTTTTTGTAACCAGCAAGTGGTTAAGGGGTCCTTACTTATTCATTTAGCCCTCATATTTGGCTGAAATAGAGATAGCAATAGGGGTTTCTTTACACTGAGAAGACATTTTTTTTGACAAAGAATGTAATTATGATTGTTTATCAGCAAGATTAAATAGTTAATTCATTTTCCATTCAAATGTCATTAATTGTTTTGATTTTCTGACAATGAAAAGCATAATAAAGGTAAAATGATTATGTAAGGGGACATAATTTAACTTAATGCATACATGAGAAATAGACAAACAGTCAACTTAGAGATATATATTCTAGTACATGTATTGTCAAAAAGATTTTAGAATGATAGTTAACTGCCATCTAAATAATCTTGTTGTGTTGCCTTCATAATCTGGAAATGCTTAAAGTAACGTAAGGCATGCTGTAAAATGTGGAATGGACTTTAATATCATTTTTCATGATTTGGTGCTTAAACTGTTTCTTTCAGTCAGATTAACTATAAATAGAGTTGGCAATCCAATAATTCCTCCTGAATCACCATGTTTGACTTCTGTGTTGATTTGAAACATCATATATTTGGATTTTGTTCACTCCTTAAGTAAAAATGGTAAGATGATAAAAAAGTGAAAATCTGCCAGCTGGGGTAGGGGTGTAATCTTTCATTTTTTTGGGTAAGAAATAAGTGCAGACTAGTATTCTTTATTGTAATATGTTACATAGTAAGAAGGCTATGCATCATAGGTGTCATGACTGATTTCAAGTTTGAAATGTCTTGGTTAAGGTAGCACGGTAGTATTTGCATTCCAGAATTTAGGTTGCTCTTTTGTGTACCCTACTTAAGTCAATGTATCTGAACATTATGATTGGACAAAAAATACAGTATCAACTGAACATACTTTCCCAAACTGAGGGATGAATCAGGTGTAGAAAAATATGAAATAATTTTACAAACAGATGATAATGAATTTTTGAGAATTTTGTATTCACTGCACGATAAAAGACCTAAAAGCACTAGTGGCCTTAGGTTCTTAAAGATTGCAAAAAAAGTAAACTTTCAGGATACATATTCAAATTCATTTCTGAATAGTAAAATGAAAGTACTTCAGTTAACTGTGAATGTAGAATTTTTGGCAGTGTTAGAAAGTGGTGAAAATTCTAAAAAGGCTATCATTATTCCTTATGGGCTAGGAAATACTACCGTGCTACCTAAAGGGGGATATACATGTTTACACTAAATCAATGAAGGATTTTTTTTTACCTATGCAATTTGTAAGTTTATCAATAAAATGTTGATTAAGGGCAACTATGATAAAAACAGCCCTTTAATTCCACCCCTAGGAGATAAAATTGCTGATTCAGCAAATTTTGCCTGATCTGTGGGTAATAAAGTAAAAATTTACCTAGAAAGTAGAACTTCATTATTTTTATGTAACTTGCAATACATTTTTAGTTATAAATGCTCGCAGTGTCTGACACTTGTGCAACCACTGGAATTTGAGATGCGACATATTTTATTTGCCTGTACATCCTATTATTTTCACCGAAATAAATAAATTGCATAATTTCTTATTTTTTTCCACACAAGTACAGCTTTACTAGTTTTCTTTAGGTTTAATTTGTAGTTCTGTGGTAACATGACACCAGTATGAGCTTTTTTGTAACCAGCAAGTGGTTAAGGGGTCCTTACTTATTCATTTAGCCCTCATATTTGGCTGAAATAGAGATAGCAATAGGGGTTTCTTTACACTGACAAGACATTTTTTTTGACAAAGAATGTAATTATGATTGTTTATCAGCAAGATTAAATAGTTAATTCATTTTCCATTCAAATGTCATTAATTGTTTTGATTTTCTGACAATGAAAAGCATAATAAAGGTAAAATGATTATGTAAGGGGACATAATTTAACTTAATGCATACATGAGAAATAGACAAACAGTCAACTTAGAGATATATTCTAGTACATGTATTGTCAAAAAGATTTTAGAATGATAGTTAACTGCCATCTAAATAATCTTGTTGTGTTGCCTTCATAATCTGGAAATGCTTAAAGTAACGTAAGGCATGCTGTAAAATGTGGAATGGACTTTAATATCATTTTTCATGATTTGGTGCTTAAACTGTTTCTTTCAGTCAGATTAACTATAAATAGAGTTGGCAATCCAATAATTCCTCCTGAATCACCATGTTTGACTTCTGTGTTGATTTGAAACATCATATATTTGGATTTTGTTCACTCCTTAAGTAAAAATGGTAAGATGATAAAAAAGTGAAAATCTGCCAGCTGGGGTAGGGGTGTAATCTTTCATTTTTTTGGGTAAGAAATAAGTGCAGACTAGTATTCTTTATTGTAATATGTTACATAGTAAGAAGGCTATGCATCATAGGTGTCATGACTGATTTCAAGTTTGAAATGTCTTGGTTAAGGTAGCACGGTAGTATTTGCATTCCAGAATTTAGGTTGCTCTTTTGTGTACCCTACTTAAGTCAATGTATCTGAACATTATGATTGGACAAAAAATACAGTATCAACTGAACATACTTTCCCAAACTGAGGGATGAATCAGGTGTAGAAAAATATGAAATAATTTTACAAACAGATGATAATGAATTTTTGAGAATTTTGTATTCACTGCACGATAAAAGACCTAAAAGCACTAGTGGCCTTAGGTTCTTAAAGATTGCAAAAAAAGTAAACGTTCAGGATACATATTCAAATTCATTTCTGAATAGTAAAATGAAAGTACTTCAGTTAACTGTAAATGTAGAATTTTTGGCAGTGTTAGAAAGTGGTGAAAATTCTAAAAAGGCTATCATTATTCCTTATGGGCTAGGAAATACTACCGTGCTACCTTAAGGGGGATATACATGTTTACACTAAATCAATGAAGGATTTTTTTTTACCTATGCAATTTGTAAGTTTATCAATAAAATGTTGATTAAGGGCAACTATGATAAAAACCGCCCTTTAATTCCACCCCTAGGAGATAAAATTGCTGATTCAGCAAATTTTGCCTGATCTGTGGGTAATAAAGTAAAAATTTACCTAGAAAGTAGAACTTCATTATTTTTATGTAACTTGCAATACATTTTTAGTTATAAATGCTCGCAGTGTCTGACACTTGTGCAACCACTGGAATTTGAGATGCGACATATTTTATTTGCCTGTACATCCTATTATTTTCACCGAAATAAATAAATTGCATAATTTCTTATTTTTTTCCACACAAGTACAGCTTTACTAGTTTTCTTTAGTTTTAATTTGTAGTTCTGTGGTAACATGACACCAGTATGAGCTTTTTTGTAACCAGCAAGTGGTTAAGGGGTCCTTACTTATTCATTTAGCCCTCATATTTGGCTGAAATAGAGATAGCAATAGGGGTTTCTTTACACTGACAAGACATTTTTTTTGACAAAGAATGTAATTATGATTGTTTATCAGCAAGATTAAATAGTTAATTCATTTTCCATTCAAATGTCATTAATTGTTTTGATTTTCTGACAATGAAAAGCATAATAAAGGTAAAATGATTATGTAAGGGGACATAATTTAACTTAATGCATACATGAGAAATAGACAAACAGTCAACTTAGAGATATATTCTAGTCCATGTATTGTCAAAAAGATTTTAGAATGATAGTTAACTGCCATCTAAATAATCTTGTTGTGTTGCCTTCATAATCTGGAAATGCTTAAAGTAATGTAAGGCATGCTGTAAAATGTGGAATGGACTTTAATATCATTTTTCATGATTTGGTGCTTAAACTGTTTCTTTCAGTCAGATTAACTATAAATAGAGTTGGCAATCCAATAATTCCTCCTGAATCACCATGTTTGACTTCTGTGTTGATTTGAAACATCATATATTTGGATTTTGTTCACTCCTTAAGTAAAAATGGTAAGATGATAAAAAAGTGAAAATCTGCCAGCTGGGGTAGGGGTGTAATCTTTCATTTTTTT
Source organism: Mytilus californianus (assembly GCF_021869535.1). Lineage (NCBI taxonomy): Eukaryota > Metazoa > Mollusca > Bivalvia > Mytilida > Mytilidae > Mytilus > Mytilus californianus. The sequence goes on from NW_026262581.1 coordinate 38,648,731, forward strand.
GGGTAAGAAATAAGTGCAGACTAGTATTCTTTATTGTAATATGTTACATAGTAAGAAGGCTATGCATCATAGGTGTCATGACTGATTTCAAGTTTGAAATGTCTTGGTTAAGGTAGCACGGTAGTATTTGCATTCCAGAATTTAGGTTGCTCTTTTGTGTACCCTACTTAAGTCAATGTATCTGAACATTATGATTGGACAAAAAATACAGTATCAACTGAACATACTTTCCCAAACTGAGGGATGAATCAGGTGTAGAAAAATATGAAATAATTTTACAAACAGATGATAATGAATTTTTGAGAATTTTGTATTCACTGCACGATAAAAGACCTAAAAGCACTAGTGGCCTTAGGTTCTTAAAGATTGCAAAAAAAGTAAACGTTCAGGATACATATTCAAATTCATTTCTGAATAGTAAAATGAAAGTACTTCAGTTAACTGTGAATGTAGAATTTTTGGCAGTGTTAGAAAGTGGTGAAAATTCTAAAAAGGCTATCATTATTCCTTATGGGCTAGGAAATACTACCGTGCTACCTTAAGGGGGATATACATGTTTACACTAAATCAATGAAGGATTTTTTTTTACCTATGCAATTTGTAAGTTTATCAATAAAATGTTGATTAAGGGCAACTATGATAAAAACAGCCCTTTAATTCCACCCCTAGGAGATAAAATTGCTGATTCAGCAAATTTTGCCTGATCTGTGGGTAATAAAGTAAAAATTTACCTAGAAAGTAGAACTTCATTATTTTTATGTAACTTGCAATACATTTTTAGTTATAAATGCTCGCAGTGTCTGACACTTGTGCAACCACTGGAATTTGAGATGCGACATATTTTATTTGCCTGTACATCCTATTATTTTCACCGAAATAAATAAATTGCATAATTTCTTATTTTTTTCCACACAAGTACAGCTTTACTAGTTTTCTTTAGGTTTAATTTGTAGTTCTGTGGTAACATGACACCAGTATGAGCTTTTTTGTAACCAGCAAGTGGTTAAGGGGTCCTTACTTATTCATTTAGCCCTCATATTTGGCTGAAATAGAGATAGCAATAGGGGTTTCTTTACACTGACAAGACATTTTTTTTGACAAAGAATGTAATTATGATTGTTTATCAGCAAGATTAAATAGTTAATTCATTTTCCATTCAAATGTCATTAATTGTTTTGATTTTCTGACAATGAAAAGCATAATAAAGGTAAAATGATTATGTAAGGGGACATAATTTAACTTAATGCATACATGAGAAATAGACAAACAGTCAACTTAGAGATATATTCTAGTACATGTATTGTCAAAAAGATTTTAGAATGATAGTTAACTGCCATCTAAATAATCTTGTTGTGTTGCCTTCATAATCTGGAAATGCTTAAAGTAACGTAAGGCATGCTGTAAAATGTGGAATGGACTTTAATATCATTTTTCATGATTTGGTGCTTAAACTGTTTCTTTCAGTCAGATTAACTATAAATAGAGTTGGCAATCCAATAATTCCTCCTGAATCACCATGTTTGACTTCTGTGTTGATTTGAAACATCATATATTTGGATTTTGTTCACTCCTTAAGTAAAAATGGTAAGATGATAAAAAAGTGAAAATCTGCCAGCTGGGGTAGGGGTGTAATCTTTCATTTTTTTGGGTAAGAAATAAGTGCAGACTAGTATTCTTTATTGTAATATGTTACATAGTAAGAAGGCTATGCATCATAGGTGTCATGACTGATTTCAAGTTTGAAATGTCTTGGTTAAGGTAGCACGGTAGTATTTGCATTCCAGAATTTAGGTTGCTCTTTTGTGTACCCTACTTAAGTCAATGTATCTGAACATTATGATTGGACAAAAAATACAGTATCAACTGAACATACTTTCCCAAACTGAGGGATGAATCAGGTGTAGAAAAATATGAAATAATTTTACAAACAGATGATAATGAATTTTTGAGAATTTTGTATTCACTGCACGATAAAAGACCTAAAAGCACTAGTGGCCTTAGGTTCTTAAAGATTGCAAAAAAAGTAAACGTTCAGGATACATATTCAAATTCATTTCTGAATAGTAAAATGAAAGTACTTCAGTTAACTGTGAATGTAGAATTTTTGGCAGTGTTAGAAAGTGGTGAAAATTCTAAAAAGGCTATCATTATTCCTTATGGGCTAGGAAATACTACCGTGCTACCTTAAGGGGGATATACATGTTTACACTAAATCAATGAAGGATTTTTTTTTACCTATGCAATTTGTAAGTTTATCAATAAAATGTTGATTAAGGGCAACTATGATAAAAACAGCCCTTTAATTCCACCCCTAGGAGATAAAATTGCTGATTCAGCAAATTTTGCCTGATCTGTGGGTAATAAAGTAAAAATTTACCTAGAAAGTAGAACTTCATTATTTTTATGTAACTTGCAATACATTTTTAGTTATAAATGCTCGCAGTGTCTGACACTTGTGCAACCACTGGAATTTGAGATGCGACATATTTTATTTGCCTGTACATCCTATTATTTTCACCGAAATAAATAAATTGCATAATTTCTTATTTTTTTCCACACAAGTACAGCTTTACTAGTTTTCTTTAGTTTTAATTTGTAGTTCTGTGGTAACATGACACCAGTATGAGCTTTTTTGTAACCAGCAAGTGGTTAAGGGGTCCTTACTTATTCATTTAGCCCTCATATTTGGCTGAAATAGAGATAGCAATAGGGGTTTCTTTACACTGACAAGACATTTTTTTTGACAAAGAATGTAATTATGATTGTTTATCAGCAAGATTAAATAGTTAATTCATTTTCCATTCAAATGTCATTAATTGTTTTGATTTTCTGACAATGAAAAGCATAATAAAGGTAAAATGATTATGTAAGGGGACATAATTTAACTTAATGCATACATGAGAAATAGACAAACAGTCAACTTAGAGATATATTCTAGTCCATGTATTGTCAAAAAGATTTTAGAATGATAGTTAACTGCCATCTAAATAATCTTGTTGTGTTGCCTTCATAATCTGGAAATGCTTAAAGTAATGTAAGGCATGCTGTAAAATGTGGAATGGACTTTAATATCATTTTTCATGATTTGGTGCTTAAACTGTTTCTTTCAGTCAGATTAACTATAAATAGAGTTGGCAATCCAATAATTTCTCCTGAATCACCATGTTTGACTTCTGTGTTGATTTGAAACATCATATATTTGGATTTTGTTCACTCCTTAAGTAAAAATGGTAAGATGATAAAAAAGTGAAAATCTGCCAGCTGGGGTAGGGGTGTAATCTTTCATTTTTTTGGGTAAGAAATAAGTGCAGACTAGTATTCTTTATTGTAATATGTTACATAGTAAGAAGGCTTTGCATCATAGGTGTCATGACTGATTTCAAGTTTGAAATGTCTTGGTTAAGGTAGCACGGTAGTATTTGCATTCCAGAATTTAGGTTGCTCTTTTGTGTACCCTACTTAAGTCAATGTATCTGAACATTATGATTGGACAAAAATTACAGTATCAACTGAACATACTTTCCCAAACTGAGGGATGAATCAGGTGTAGAAAAATATGAAATAATTTTACATACAGATGAAAATGAATTTTTGAGAATTTTTTAAAATTTTGTATTCACTGCACGATAAAAGACCAAAAAGCACTAGTGGCCTTAGGTTCTTAAAGATTGTAAAAAAAGTAAACGTTCATGATACATATTCAAATTCATTTCTGAATAGTAAAATGAAAGTACTTCAGTTAACTGTGAATGTAGAATGTTAGAAAGTGGTGAAAATTCTAAAAAGGCTTTCATTATCCCTTATGGGCCAGGAAATACTATCGTGCCACCATTACCGGTAATTGAAAAGTCCTTTTAAATCAAAAACAATTACGGTGTGAGACACATCACAAATTCGTACTTAATATTTTACAAAAATATGCGATGGAAGTTAGATAATGCCGTCCTTTAGCAAATTATTGATAAAGTATTAATCTAAATATTGTTTGAAACACCTTTAGCTAAATGAAAGCACATGTAGCAGTCTGTAACACCAAAGGCAAAGCCTGAACTAAAAACACAAAGGAAACGATCTTGAAATGACTATGACATCGACCAATCAGATCTCTAGTTTTATTTGCATAAATAACAACAACTTGATTTGACAAGCATGAATTGATCGTAGGTCGGTTACGAGATGAACGGAATAATATTAACAAGAATACAAATGAGCATACATTTAATTAAGATGATTTAAATAATCACAATCATCTCAAACAAAACAAATAAAATGATTAATAATAATTACCTTTGAATTATCAGAATCCACCAAATTTAAAACGTCCTTGATTTACGTTTTGTCGATGAAGTTAAAATTACCGCCAACTGAGACTTCAACTCCGTGTCATATTAGTCACAGCCGTTATACAATATTCCTGCGCTTTTTGCCATTTGGCAAATGTAAACGACTTGTAATTAGAGATTTTCGGCGATGAAATAATTGATACAATTGTTCTTTGACATCTTAGCCAGAAGCACAGGGGATAATAAACTACATAAGGATATCTATTGAGCACTACTTCCTATGTGCAACTTCAAAACTTTTGGGTGGTTCGACGATCATTTAAGGTTTTTCTAGTCATATTTTTTGTATTCCAGAATTAAAAGTATAAAAAAAGTGTTCAATTAGTTATAAATAACATAATAGCCAGCTAGATAATAACAATGGCACCAATTTCAGCATTTATTGGGTAGAACACAAATCTAGGGTGCTCGCATAAGGCAGCTTAACTGCCTAAAAACCTATATCTTGTCCGTTCCCTCCCTTAACACTTTCGCACCCTATTTTTATCAAATACAGGTGGTTGAATACACCTTATTGCTTTAAAGTCTAATCTGGAAAAAAAAAGTCCTTTAGACAACTTCCTATTTGTGTCAAGTGTTGCAAAAATAAAGGTCATTATTTGAACAGGGCTCCAGATAGCTTCAACTGGTTTGGGATGTAATGAAAAAGTTGTCTGTATTAATTATAAATTGTTAATTATTTATCATAACTGTTAATTGTTAAGTTACAAAGCTAAATTGGCATTTCAGAATCATTATTGGTGTTATAAACTAGCTTTAGCGTAAAGTTAAATACATGTAGTTAGCTTGGTATGATTGAAGACCATGAAGATTTTAATGAAAAACATGAAAGATAACTGTTGTTAACAGCTTGGCCCTTTTGATCTCTAATACAATAGCATATGATTACATATTTGTTGGTACCTTCAAGCTTCTTTACACTTGGACATAAATGCTCTGTAGGAATTTATAGCTGAAATACAACATCTAAAAAACATGTGCTTTGTGGCGTGGTTTTTGTGTTATTCCTTGCTGCCATGGCAGTGTCATTGTGAATTTACTGGCCGTTTGGTATCTTCTGCCTTTCTTTAACAAGTCTTATATGATTCAGTGAACTTGGCCTTTGATCATCGTGGCAATATCATTATTTATTTCATCAAAATACTAGTAATTCACAAAACACAAAAGGAAACCGGTTTATGTTTTTAGAATGTCACTTTATTTTAAAACAATGAATAAAACCTTATTATTTGTATTTTATAGCAATACAATAACTAAAACACAATTAGAAAATTATTCAACACAAAACCTTTAAAAAGGGTGCGAACTTGTGGGGTACAAAAGGGAAAGGGAACGAATGTGATTTTTAGCAAATGGACCCAGATTCAAAAAAAAACTCTGCCTTCTTTTTCTGTTGGGGTCACAACCCATATAGAGCTATAATTTAACGGTCCGCAGATTATCAAAGAATTTCACATGATCGCGTAGGTACTTTAATTCAGTCTCGGACCCGCAATGTCACCTGTGTGTTCCATATGTTTATGTTTATTTCATAAATTTTCTGCTGATAAATTAAAAAAATTAATAAGAAACTAAGCTGCTGATAGCTTCAGAAATTATTAAGGAACTAAGCTGCTAGATTCATGTCCTTCAGGCAAAGTTCACCTAAGATGGTTTTGGCTAAACGATAATCTCTTATGTACATTTTGGCCATATAAACTTTCTTTATGTGCCTGTCCCAAGTCTGGAGCCTGTAGTTCAGTGGTCGTTGTTGGTTCACGTCTGTCATATTTGTTTTTCGTAAATTGTTTTGTTATAAATTAGGCCATTAGTTTTCTTAATTGAATGAATTGTTTCATATTTTTCATGTCGGGGCCTTTTATAGCCAACTATACAGTATTGGTTTTTCTCATTGTTGAAGGCCGTATAGTTGCCTCTAATTGCTTACATCCACTTTATTTGAACTTTGGTGGATAGTTGTCTCATTGGCAATCATACCACATCTCCTTATTTTAATATTCTACTCAAAGAAAGTTTTGCAACACTTCAGTTGAAATTACATACAAAATTATAAGCCTAATATCTTTGATGAGTTTTTACACTGAGGGTCTTTCATTTTAGGCCGGGTTGGACAAAGTTCAAACCCAGCTTATTGTATGGTGATGCCAAGTTGGGCGGATTGGCTGACAGATATCAAGGAAAAGTGGGTACCTAATTTGTTATCAACTCCTCCTACAGTTATTAAACCATACTCTTTAAACTTCACAGGAAGACTGCAAATATGTTGAAGTTGTGCATCTACTATTATGGAATTGTTTGAGGATTTTTTCTCATTTTTCCAGACTTGGGAACTTTTTTTTTCAGCAAAATTAAGTCACAAATATTGTAACCCAGCCATTTGAGACTGACCTACTTTTTTAGGTAAATTTAGTGGATAAGGTAAAGTCTGTGTTTTTACTTTATAACTAAAATTTACAGCTACATGTACATAAAGTTTGTGTTAATTTTTTGAATACATATTTTAAATTTAAACTAGAGATTGGTGTTTTGTAGGTGTTGGTATGGCTGCTATTGCAGAACCAAAGTCAATGTCTCGTGCAAAACAGTGGTCAGATGAAGTGGAAGAAGCATATAGATTTCAGTTGGCTGGTTACAGAGATGCCATAGAATATCAGAAAATACAGAAAAAAGATGTAGGTGTAATATTTAGGGATGTCAACGAGTACACAAATACTTGAATATCGCTCGGTAGTACAGAGTATTGAAAACAAAAAATGATACTCAACTAATAGGTTTCCAGTAAGGACATTGTCTTCTTCTTTACATAAAATTGACTATAATCCCCATTAGACAACTACCACAATCGTAAAATGCGTATAATTGTGTTCCAATTTTGTAGATATTTTTCCGAGGGAGTACTGGAAGTATCGTTTGATAAATCCAACGAGTACTCGATTATCAGTTCTTTGCCGAGTTGAACTTGACATGATGGTCATCCCTAGTATTATTTGATAAAAAACTAATAAAACATTCACTGTTATGACAATGACAATGAGCACTTCAGCACCACTATTTTAATACTGAAAGAGAATAAAAAAAATGTGGGGCATTAGCTTAAAGAACTTTCATCTTTGTACTGAGGTTTCATAAGATTTGTTAAATTATAAAAGACATTTCTTTGTTTGACTTTTCATTTATTAAAAATTGAATGTACAAATTTTTGTCCAATGCAAATATTTGTAACATAATTCTTAATGGTGCTACAATATTTGTAGAGTCTGAGATAATCCTGGATTTTCTCGCAGAATCAGTTAATCTCCAGATACCGACCGTGCGAGGGCTGTAAAGCCAGTCAAGGTCGTTAAACACTTCCATCATCATCTCCAGATTATCCCAACTAAATCTAGGATTTTCTTAAATTTTGTTGAATAGATCTAAGTTTTCTTAATTTATTAAGATAAACAATGATTTTCTCTAGTTATTCATTTTGCTAACCTTACAATTTGAATTAAACTAAGATAATCCTGGTTTATCTTAGATAATCTGGAATTAAGCTGAGATAATTCTGGTTTATCGAAGATAAAGTAAGATTAATTAATTTAATTATCTCAAGGGTGTCTGTCCTCAACCAATGAAAACATTTGAAAATATATATTCAACCTATGCAAATAAAGAAAACAATTATTTCGATTCTAATAGGACAAATTCGGTAATTTTGTTAACCGTGAAAGCCCTATACATACAATATTGTTTTGGCTGTTCCGTTTTACCCAATTTTGATAATATTAGTAATATCATATAATTCAATGATTATTTTTTTTTAATCGCATTTTTCACTTATATATTTTCTTCCAATGTAATTTTATTCGTTCTGAGGCGTACAAGAAGCTTTAAAACGCTCGGTATTTACATTTGATTTTTTGTTTACGAAAACATACTTGTGACATCACCTTGTTTCGTTGCCATGCCAAGACAATAACATCATTTCGCGGAATTTTTGTTTTATGAAATTTTACCATGAAAATTAAATTGAAATGGACTGATTTGTTTATTTTACTGTAGAATAGAGATAAATATATTGTATCTGAATCTTGGCCTACGTAAACTTGGGGTTTTGATGTAGAAAATTGAGAATATTTGGTAGTATAAATAAGTTGGTCGTAACGCGGAACAGCCGTTTTTGTGTATTACTGCGTTTGCGCTAAAGGTAGATATATTGTGATTATACTGGTTGACGATAATAGGACGTCATATTAGAATAAACAATTAACAATTAATAACAGGTAAAATTAAGAAATAATTCATGGGGGCTTGAATATATCGTGATTTTACCACGGGTTGGCCCTTTATGACAAATATTTTACCCTGAGCGATAGCGAGGGGTAAAATATCGGCATAAAGGGACAACCCGTGGTAAAATCACTTGAATATATCGTGATTTTACCACGGGTTGGCCCTGTATGACAAATATTTTACCCTGAGCGATAGCGAGGGGTAAAATATCGGCATAAAGGGACAACCCGTGGTAAAATCACGATATATTCAAGCCCCCATGAATTATTTCGATTCTAATAGGACAAATACGGCAATTCTTTTGGATCGAAGCGCTCTAGGTGAAGGCATTATTTGCCGTTCCCATAAATAAACGCATTATTAAATTGACGTAAAAGAACGGAGCAAACTGAATAAATGGCATGCTTAAACTATTTACAATGACATATTTAGATAGGTTTGAATGAATCTAAATGATAATAGTATTTATATATCTTATATGGAAACAAAACATGGCTTATATAACACATTTTAGCATCGTTTGTTTTTACGTTTCCTTGTTGTGATGATTTTCGGTTTCACAAGCGTGTATTTTCCCGTAAAATGCTTATATTCTTACTTCATCGTTCTATGACGTCGAGTAGCTCATTCATAAAAAAGCATATGACGCGGGAGTACGATCGGAACAGCCCAAACAATATATTCATATTTTACCACGGGTGTGTACTCAAAGCGTTTGAAGAACGTCATGTTAGAATTAAGAAATAATTCATGGGGGGCTTGAATTTATTGTGATTTTACCACGGGTTGGCCCTTTATGCTAAATACTTTACACGAGCGACAGCTAGGGGAAAAATATCAGCATAAAGAGCCAACCCTTATTAAAATCAATATGAATTCAAGCCCACATGAATTATTTCTATTCTAATAGGACAAAGACAGCAATTCTTTGGGATTGAAGCGCTATGTGAAGGGAAATGTTTGTTGTTCCTGTAATTGAACACACTATTAATGAGGGGGCGGACAGGGTAAAGGGAGACAGGGAGAGAATGGGTGGGAGAAAGGAGAGAGGGGGCGGGAGAAAGGAGAAAAGGGGTAGATAAGGGAGACAAAAATGTTTAAAAAAAAATAATAAAAGTGAGTCGGAAATTGATTATTTTATTAAATTAGATAATACAAAGCTTGAAGAAAGTGCTAATAAATGTCATAGTAGGCTTAATGAAAACAACCTCATAAATACGCCAAGCGTCGTCACTTTTTCAATCATTACGATCTCTTATATACGGAGAAAGGCTAAAAACTAACAGAATATCAATGATTGTATTCTGAATCTGTGCATTTTTAGAAACAAACATGTTACCATCCCTGTTTTTTAGATAAATTGCGTCAAAGTTGACCAATATGCAAAGAATTTGACAGAAAAGGGATCACGCTTCTGCACATCAAATAACGTTATTTTTACGGAGAGGTATGGAAATATGTAACGGGATCTGAATGGTGTTTGTTATTTTGTTTTCATTTCCCCTGTCCAGTTACTTACATTTCGTCCTAACCGGGTGCATAATTAGCTTATAAGGAAATTCAAATCTTCAACTTAACCCTACTAGCCAAATAAGACTAGGGTGATGCCACCGCAACTTCCGTGTGTCAAATATTTCATGCATGTTTAGGACAATTCAATACAATTAGAAATAGTTGTGTTTAAAAGACACATTTAATGCAACCATCAAAAAAGGTTAAACATTCTGTTAGTTGTAAAAATGATAGATACAAACAATATCTTGATGAAATACATATTCTTAATCAAGTATACTGTATGGTGTAAACGTGTGATTTTTTTTTAATGAGTTTGCTCATTTTAACATTTTGATAATATATAAAGGCACCTTACAAATTGTATTCAAAATTTCACTTGAAAAGACAAAGTTCAACATTCTGTCATTCGTGAAAAATTATACAATATAAAATCCTGAGAATATATATGCACCCTCTATATAAGTAAAACACTCGGCGCAATATAAAAGTCCAAGCTTGATATTGTACATGTAGTCGTAGAAGGAGTAAGCAGGGCTATGTATTCTGCGTGCATTTATATATTATCAAAATGCCAAATTAAGCAACCTGACATTTAAAACAAAAAACAAACAAAAATCCTGACAATATGCGCACTTTTGGTATATATACTAACACCTGGTACATAATTTAAAGTTGAATCTTAAAAACTTAGCAATAAGGAATAAACTGAATAAACCCTCAGTTATATATACCAAGTCAGGGACGGGCAGTCATACGGACACAGGTAAAACAGTATGCATTCGGGATCCAAATATATATTAAGCGTATCTGATGATGGTCTATTTTAAAAGGCATTTTGTGACAAAACATAATATTGTCTTTGATAGAAAGATGTCTCATAGGCACTACATCTTCTTATTTCATAATGGTTTGAGTTTTCTTCTGAAATACGAGTTGTTTAAAGACTAAAAAATTTGTACCTTATGAGATTGACATATGTTTGCATTATAATTAATATGACTAATGTTGTGAACTTGTGATGTTATCATTTGATAGATTTTATACTTACTATAGTTAATATACTTATTAACTTTCAAATTCAAGGGACCAAATTATCTTTTCTAAATCTACAAATTAGCAGTATAAAAATTCTCGTCCATCCTGCATTTGTCCTGTGTTATCTAGATGTCTTTGGTTTTTGCATTGTGTGTCGTTAATTGGCCAGTTGCAGTCTTATTGAATCTCCCATATCTCCATTTACAACACTTTTATTTAACATACATACTTGTATATGTACTTGTTATAAAATCTCTTTTAAAGATCGTAAATACCCTCTGACTTTTTCCGACGCTCATGGAGTCATGTCAGCAATGTATCCCTCCCCAAAAAGACACCTTTGTTAATCTTTTATGAATCGTTTTGACTCACCGTTTTATGAAATGGTGCATTTTTCATCATCTGTACCTTACAGCATGTCCAGCTCAAACAAAAACAAAAAATACAACCATTCCTGTACACCGAAGCGTAAATTAACTTGAACCTATATTAAAATCAATCAGGTCCAGGACCAATCCAGTATATCTTATTATAATTCTTCGTAATTAATTCCATTTTCTATGTGCATATATTTAGAGTAATTTGGAGCTGGTATACTCAGCATATGATACATATTTCTTTTTTCAGATTTTATTTTCATATTTTTTAAGACATTCACATTTCCATGCTTTTAGTATAATTATTGTGTGTGTGTATTTTTAGAATAGAAATCCAGATCTGGTCTGTGTTTCTTATGCTAAACGAGGTGTTTCGGTTATGGTCATGTATACGTAGGCCTATCCTCATGAGGTATACTTCCGAAATCATATTGAATTTCTTCTAAACAGTCCAATAACAGATACTTTTTTCTTCTTATTTAGCAGCATTTAGATTTCTACTTTAAAATACAAAAAATATTATCAGGAAACGGCGTGCATCAAACTCAGTTGCAAATTCAATGCAAACAGACAGCTTAACAGTCAGTGAAAATAATATTGAGGTTCTTGAAGCAGAAGAAACAACACTTCTATCTTGTGAAAGGACATGACAGGGACTAGCTATAAAAAAAGCAACAAATTTGATCGATTTTTATTAAAACGAGATTTCTATACATTAGTTTTTCATGTTTGAGGTCGGGAGACAAGAGAAAGGGGGTGGGAGAAAGGAAAAAAGGGGCGGGAGAAAGGAGAAAGGTACCCCCCTGTCCGCACCCTCATTAATATTGACGTAAACGACGAAGAAAAATTGAATAAGTGACATTCTTAAACGTTATACATTGTACAATTACATACTGAGAGAGATTTGGATGAATTTAATTGACTGTCTTACTTTCATTTAAGAAGATATGAACATTATACAAATTCTTACCATTGTTTGTTTATGTTTTCATGTTTTGACAACTTTCAGTTTCCCATTTGTGCATTTTCATGAAAATCCTTACATTCTTATGTCATCGTTCAATGACGTCATTTACACCATCTGACGTGAGGTAAATCATTCATAAAAAGCATACGACGTGGGAGTAGGATTGGAACAGCCCAAACAAATCATGATGTTGCCTATCAGCTGACATATGAATATATTTGAATTTTACCACGGGTGTGTACTCAAAGCATTTGAAAAATGTCATATTAGAATAGTCAGTATCTTTAAGCATTAAAAATGAATCCTTTAGAATTAGATCAAAGATAAAATACTTGCAAAATTATGATGTAGTTAATAAGAAATTTGAAGAAAAAAAAATAGGCAAATATGGTACACTTGATACTTAATATAATTTTGTTGTTCTTAATATGAAATAGCTGGAAGGTTTTATTTTTAATTTATGATGTTAATGTTTTAGAAATTCAATACCCTGTTGAATTTGACAATATTTAAAAAGAAAAGTACACACATGCTTCTTTTCATCTAAAAGAAGTGCTCCAGTTGTCAAATATACAGATAATTTCAATTTGCTAAGGACATATTACAATGTATGAACAGGAATATATTATGTAAAAATAATTTCTGACTCTGGAAAAGTCTGATATGTACTTCCCAGAATATATGATATTCATAACAAATTATATATCCAGGGTTTATTCGTTGTTGACGGTAGTACATTGACCTATAAATGCTTAAATCCACGTCAATTAGACTCTGTTGAATAGATGTCTTGCTGGCAATCATGTCACAGCTCCTTATTTTATATTGTAAAATTGTATTTAATTCACAAGTCAGTATTTATAAAATATGTGTTTTATGTATATTAGAAATACATGGAAATACTAACTATAGCACTATTGTAGGAAGAAGTAACACAAATATATTATAAAAACATATTAAAATGATACTGACATGTGAATAAAATACAACATCCATGTATCATTCTATTTACATTATCATTGAATATTTTCATCATAAAATGTATATGTATATTCACGAGAATGATACTGCCTATGGTACACATTTTTATGAATGGATGACAATTCCTTTAATAAAATGACAAAAATCCTTAATTGCCATTGTTTTATTATGTTAATTCCTAATACAAAAGAGATCAGAAACATAGATTTACTTACATTTTCACTACGACATGTAACAAATATAGTTTTGAGTACAAGTTAAATTGATAAACCCCTAATTACTTGATGTTTTTATAACATTTAATCTATTGTATTTTATTCAACCATTTTTTCATACAATTTTAAACCTAAAGGTTGTATCAGCTGATTCACATACCACACCTCCCCTGCGAAAGATGTTGTAGAACATGATTTTAGTTCTTGAACTTTGTGGAACTTTTCTAGAACATCAAGAACTGTTCTTGAATCACTAAGAAAGTTCTTGAACATTAGTTCTAGAACACTATTTGTTTTAGATTTCAGGTTCTAGAACACAATTATTCTTGATTTCAGGTTCTAAAACACAATTTGTTCTTGAATTTCAGGTTCTAAATGTAAGTGTTCTAGAACTGTTCTTCTATCATATAACATGATGTTTTTTATGAACTTAAAAGTATTCACAAATATTAGTTCTTGAACAGTCGTTTATGGAGAAAGAAACATTCCTAAAACTCTGTGGTCATACTACACAGGAGGAACTGCACACAAACTGGAAAAAATAAAAATGAAATGTACCCATAAAGTGAAACTCCAATTAAACAAGGAGAATTTTGATATTTTGGAGGAATTATAGGTACATTGTATTACAAAAACCCATCTTTGACAAACAAACATTTAAAAAAATATTTGAAAATGTCCAAAAAATTTCAATTCGAGCCAACAAAAAATCAAAAACAGATTAAAGTTTGTCTGAAAAAAGTTTCATATCTTTTTTATGGCCCTGCCATTTGATGACAGCCCCTGTCAAAATGCAACCATAGTTGCGATCGTTCATCATTGATAAATATGGTGGGATGTGCTTTACACCATGGTCATGCATCACGCCATGGTTGACCATGCTCAAATCTCATGTGGTTGAACATGCATGCTGATATGGTCAATCTGACCACCATGGTGAATTCAAATAGATCTGGTTAACCGTAGTCAAATAAAAATACAATAGAACAATTACTTAAATAATAAAGCAGATTAATCATGTTTATTTATTTTGCATTTAGGTCAATAAAAATATATTCTCTTTACATTTGAAAATACATATAAACTCAGCGGTTTGTTCAACCTTAATAATATGGCAGCAGAAGAAAGATCGTGAGAGTCATACGATATCTGTGACTTTAACAAACTATAACTTACTTTGAGACTTTATTATTCAATTTCTACTCGTTAATTACACTGCCAAATTATCATTTCTTTCTTCCAAAGACGTGCCTTTCTTTTTCATAATACGACATATGAAAGAACTTGAAAAAATCTTAGATTAATCTTTTGGGGATATACTTAATATTCATAGATATTTTGTTTTGTCTACCTGCTGGTTCCTAGATATGATCTCCATGTTTCATCTCAAAGAGACACAACTTGGGAATTTTACCAGTATAAAGACAGTTGGATAGCGGTCAAATTGAATTCTAAGGAAGACTCAAAGTAAAATAGGGGTAGTACAGATTTTTAGCATAAGTTTAATCTCTTAGAAGTTTGAGGCATATAAATTTTTGACCTTTGCAAAAAATAGAAGTGCATGTGAACTTTCCATTCTAAGATATATTTTTTTTTTATAAAACTTCATATTAAAAGTAGCACAGTTTTAGCCATGAATGAAAGGAGTTCTTAAATTGCATTGTTTATATTTACAGAAGTGCAACCTAGAGCATTTAACGATGTGAAACATAACTTATATAGGTCTCCCCCATAGGTTATGTAATACCTTTTAAAGGAGAACAACTGATGTTGATGATAAATGAAGGATGCTCAGATTCAAAACATTGTATACACCAAACCAGGTACTTCATATCTGAGAAACAGGCAATACATGCCCTCAATTTTATAATTCATTCATAAATTTTTGTATTATTCAAAATAATCAGTCAATTTGTGTTCTACAAGGAACACCAGTCCTCACCTTTCATTTGATGCCTTAATAACTAAAATATATTCTACATAGTTTTATATTTACACCTATGCCTAGGTACTATTTTGTTTTAAATATGTACTACTTTCCAGTATGTTCTTTTTTGACCGGGACCGATTTGGTGGTGATACATCTTACGTTAAAGTCTATCCGAATTATTTTGCAAAGAATTCCTCTCAAACGGTTGCTAGGGGCCGTCTTAAACTAATGCAGTGAGGTGAGAGTTTTTTTTGCTCTGTGTTGAAGGCCTCACTGTGACTGAGATGAAGAACTGCAATAAAAGCGCTGTTCCTTTGCTCTTTGTGTGTTTTTTGTTGTGCATGTACTTATTTTGTGTCATGGATGGATACCCAATATCTTTTGTTTTTCTAGTAGATAATTAGTGTGATATAAAATGTTTTGAACGTGATTTAAAAAAAACAAAGAAATACCCTTAGCAGAATTAAATCAGTACATGTATCTTGATAAAGAACCTTGTCGCAAAATTGTTGCTTTTGAAGAACAAAAAATAACATTTACATATCGCTATGTAAAATTACCTTAAATTCTGGAATTTATTTTTTAAGCAGTTAAGCTGCCTTATCTTTCTATGTTGTGATGTTACACTATTGTTTCAGGTAGGGTGAAGGTTGGCGCCTATTAAAACGTTTAAACCCGCTGCATTTGTTTGCACCTGTCCTAAGTCAGGAACCTGATGTTCAATGGTTGTCGTTTGTGGTTCATAAGTTTTTCTTAGTTTCTCGTTTTTGTCTCGCCTTGTCGCCCCTTCAGTTATTGTCTATTGACTTTGAAACTTTGCTTAGTTTACATGTATTAGTTTGTGATTAGGTCAGTTTATGGGGAACCACTAGTTGTAAGTTAATGATATTTGTTATGCAGTTGTATAAGCATCGGCATATCTCATTTCCATGGAGATTATTTGGCCCCACCCCCTCAGTCATGGTCTATTGACTTTGAAACTTTTGCTTAGTTTTCATGTATTAGTTTGTGATTAGGTCAGTTTATGGGGAACTACTAGTGGTAGGACATTGATATTTGGTATGCAGTTGTATAAGCATTGGCATATATCATTTCCATGGAGATTATTTGGTTTGGTCCCCTCAGTCATGGTCTATTGACTTTGAAACTTTTGCTTAGTTTACATGTTTTAGTTTGTGATTAGGTCAGTTCAAGGGGAACCATTAGTGGTAGGCCAATGTTAGTTGGTATGCAGTTGTATAAACATTAGTTCATCTCATTTCAATGGAGAATATTTGGCCCAGCCCCCTCAGTAATGGTCTATTGACTTTGAAACTTTTGCTTAGTTTACATATATTAGTTTGTGATTAGATCAGTTTAAGATGAACTGCTAATGTTAAGTCAATGATATTTGGTATGCAAATTTATTGGCATTTGCAAGTCTCGTTTTTATTGAGATTATATAGCCCCACCCCCTCATCATGGTTCATTGACTTTGAAACTTTTTACATAGTTTACAAGTTAATGTTTATGGTTAGGTTTGTTTAAAGGGAGCGACTTATGATAAGTCAATGGTATTTGGTATACAGTTGTATTAGCATTGGCACATTTCATTTCCATGGAGATTGTTTAGCCATGTACCTTCAGTCATGGTTCATTGACTTTGAATATTTGCATAACTTACATGTTAAAGTATTGCTATTTTAATTTCAACATTTGCATTATCAAAAAGGCGAGACATATCTCTGTGATAACAGTTTATTGATATAGATTAGACCGTTGGTTGTCCTGTTTGAATGGTTTTACATTAGTCATTTTTGGGGCCCTTTATATCATTGCTGTTTGGTGTGAGCCAAGGCTCCATGTTGAAGGCCGTACTTTGACCTATAATGGTTTACTTTTACAAATTGTGACTTGGATGGAGAGTTGTCTGATTGGCACTCATACCACATCTTCTTATATCTATTTATGCTAGAACTCTAGATTTGCTTTTTTCCCAGGGAACTCTGAAATAGGTGCCATTGCCCTTATCTAGCAGGCTGGTAGGTTATGAATAACTAATTGGACACTTTTTTCATGCTTTTAGTTCTGAAACACAAAAAATATGTCCAGAATAACCTGAAATGATCGTCTAGCAACCCAAAATCAATGACGTTGCACATTGAAAATAGTGCTCAATGGAAAGCCTTACATTGTTTTTTATCTTCTGTGCATTTGATAACCATGTTAAAGAACAATTGTATGAAATATTTCATCGACGAAAGTTTCTATATACAAGTCGTTTACATTTGCTAAATGACAAAATGCGCATGAATATCGTTTGGCGGTAATTTTAAACTAGTAGACGAAAAGTATATTATTTATTACAAACGTTTAGCTGTGATACTATACATTTATTTCCCGTGCCGGAGGGAGATATGAAGATTTTGTTTACCCAAGAATATTCATATTTCACGAGGGCTCTGCCCGAGGGATATATGATTTTTCGAGGGTGAACAAATCTTCATATCTCCCGAGGCAAAGGGAAATGAATGTTTGATTCCACTGCCTATGCTTTGTTTACTATCAATACATTAAATATTATTTTGCATACATTTTTTTTCTTATCCGCTTGTTTTTGTAAGTCAAACTAAACACGACATACCCATTGATAAACAGTAAGGATCAAAATTTAATTATATTTTTTTTTGTTTTATCGTCTGAAATAAATTTGAAAATGTTAATGAGTTTTTAACCGCACGTAATGTCGCACGAAGTGATCCATTGAATAATTTCAGAGGAGAATAAGTGGTTGTTGTTGTTTGGTTTTTTTTTGCAGTTAACATTTAGATGCTGTCTGGTGTTAGTTTTTTTAGACATGATTAACTTTGTCAAAACTGCATAGAAGTTTGCCAGAAGCTTTTTAATCATCAATAAATGGCATCTGAAGAAAAAATCTATATTATTTTGATTGTGTATTTTACTGACTTAGTTTTTGGCAGTCAACATAACACTTTTACTCTGACAGGAGCAATAGCAGTCAAGACACAGGGTTTTACAGAACACTTTAAATACTGATTTTTAAGACAAGTATACAAAAATCAAAGGAAGGATTTCAAAAAGCACTTATGAATGACTTTGAATTATGAATAGGACAAAAAATCACAAGACAAAATAGAATTTGTGGCTAAAGTTTCTGGTCTCTAGCTTTTAACAAAGACTTCATTAATGATTTTGTTATTTGCTTGGGGTCAGAAGATTTACTGTGTATTGTCCCCTCAAGCAGAACTTTCCTTCTGTCTATTCTATTTTTAAAAAATCCCTCATTTATTCGTCGTAATCTTGTTTGCCATGTCATTGTCAATTTTTCTTGACATGTGATTTGAATGTCCCTTTCATATCTTCACCTCTTTTTGCCCCCGCCGTAGCGGAGGGGGCATTAAGTTTTACTTTGTCCTCTGTACGTCCGTACGTCCCAAAGTTGGTTTCGGTTCTCTAACTTTAGTTTGCTTCAACCAAATGTTATGAAACTTATACACAATGCCTACCACAAAACACAGATTAGGTTTGAATTTTGGTGGTGTCACTTTTACTGTTCTAGAGTTATGCCCCTTTACAAATGGAAAAATTGCTGAATTTTTCGTTTCCGTTCTCTAACTTAAGTTTTCCTCAACCAAATGTTATGAAACTTATACACAATGCTTATTACCACAAAACTCAGATCAAGTACAAATTTGGGTAGCGTCACTTTTACCGTTCTTCAGTTATGTCCCTTTATAATGTTATATGATATGCAAGCGGGGGCATCATATGTGTCCCATGGACACATTCCCCTTTTATTTTTTTAAATTGAGGGTCACAATTTATTTTGCTAATTCTTTGTATATAGTCTGAAAACAGATTTACTAAGTATTGCGCAACAGCATAGTGTATTGCACAACAGCAAGAAATCTTCAATTGAATATAAATTCAAACCGTGTGTTTAGATTTTTAATTTTGGGGCCTGTCTTCAAATTGGTCCACATTAAGGTCCAAAGGGTCCCAAATTAAACTTTGTTTGATTTTGAACAAAAAATGAATTCTTGGGGTTCTTTGATATGCTGAATCTAAGCGTGTATTAAGATTTTTGATTTTGGGCACAGTATTCAAGTTGGTCAAAATTGGGATCCAAAATTAAACTTTGTTTGATTTCATCAAAAATTGAATTATTATATGCCCAATCTTCCACGTTCTGCGGTCGTTATAATCAAGCTGCGCTCTGCTGGAGCATTTTATTACTTTTTACGAAAATATGCACTTATATTACCAATTGTCATTTCTTTTCCAGATTGACAGATGGCCTCACAATGGATATGTTAAGAAACTTCAGAGGAAAGATGGTTGTTTTTATTACTTTGATAAAACACGAGAATGTCCAGAGAAAGATATAAACAAATGCAAATTATATGTTTATTGATGTGATATTTACATATGAATAAGCAGGATACATCTGTTGTATTTAAAGACTGCCACTATGTTCCTTGGTACTGAGCACTTTTGTTTTGTTTTTACAGTTGTTTAATGTTTAAACTTAGATTTGTATGATCTGTTTTATTTATTCTGTTGCACTGATCTATCTACATTTTCCCTATTTATATTATTTTTACAGTCTATCATGCGGAAAATGTTTGAAAAGTGTTCAGTCTAATATCAATCTCATAATACATGTCAGTTCATTTTTAATAGTGTATAGTTTAAGAAAGTCGTGTCCAAAATTTTGTTCAAGATAATGCATTGATGATCATTAACAGTGTGAGAGGGGAATTGTATGGTGTGTGGATGTTAAAAGTGATTATAAACAGTTATTTGGGAAGAATATTTTGGATTATTATTAAAAGTTCGATTATCAATATTCTTTTTTTATTTAATGGTTTCCATCACTTGGTGTCCATCGTCGTCCCTCTGCAATCTTAATCTCCACTGAAACCACTCAATCAATTTCAACCCAACTTGGATTAGTGGTCTTATGGTATATGTTCACTGGTATCTTGTATAAAGTTTGTGTTTTTTTGTCCCTGCCAACCAACAGGGCTGAAAATGTAATATAAGGGTCAAACCAAAGGTAAGATTGTCTATTTATTACACTGGTTTCAATGAATTACCATGATTTCCCAGTATAATAAAAACCGATGATTTCCATGTAAAATAAATCAGATAATTTCACTCTTCTGACGTCATACAACAAGGGGGTGTTGTTAAGACGGTGCATCAAAACAATTGAGACTGAGTAGAAAAAGATGTCCTTTCATGGTCTACTTTATTTCCCTCAAAAAGTCCCCACGCTCAATGTAATAAAAAGAATTATCACATATTTGTTACGAAAACATTAGGTTTTGCATATGTAATAACCGCAAAATTGTCCTACTCATATTGCTTCCCGGGGCAAAAAAGTGGTTATTGGTTATTGTGCCCCGATTGCAAATGACGTGACGTCGTTGCGTCCTTAACGACAATGGCGAAAATGACGGTGTTTGTATTGGAAATTATGAGAATTCTGCCACAATGGCCACTAGTAACAATTTACAACCAACAATTTTCGATTTAGCCCCAGTTATGCCAAATTATCGCTTTTGTATACTATTACCATATTCAAAAATAAGGGGAAATGTTACAATAAATGTGTATGCAGTAAATGAAAAAAAAAATAGAAAATGTGATAAATGTTTTTAGATTTTACCTATTGTGGTCAATCAAATAGTTATAATTGAACGTTTTTCTCTTTTCTGCAGAACTTAAATATGTGATAAATAGAGTATAACATGTCTTTTCCATATTGGCCCTGGTATCATCCCTCGACCCATATCGGACCTCGGCTAAAGCCTCGGGCTGATATTGGAGTCTCGGGATGATACCAGGGCAAATATGGATAAAGGGCATGTTATAATCTATAAAAACTAATCCAAGAATTAAAATATCAAAAAATATTCAACTCTTGACTGAATAGCATAATTAATAATTAACTCATTCGTGAATAATGTGTTATTCGGTCACTCGTTGAATATTTTTCTATATTTTAATTCTTGGATTAGTTATTCTATAAATATCTTGAAAACAATAAAAGAGGAAAAATTTAAAAGAGAGACGAAAGATATCAAAGGCACATTCAAACTCACAAGTAGAAAACAAACTGACACAACGCCATGGTTTAAAAAAAGAAAACGACAAACAGACAAACAACAGTACACAAAACATAGAAAACTAAAGACTGAGCAACACGAAACTCCATCGAAAACTGGCGGTGATCTCGGTAATTTGGTAAACATGCAACAACTTTGCCAAAACTTAACTGACACTGTAAGTAAGAGAAGGACGAAAGATACCAGAGGGACAGTCAAACTCATAGATCGAAAACAAACTGACAACGCCATGGCCAAAAAATGAAAAGACAAACAGACAAATAATAGTACAGATGACACAACATAGAAAACTGAAGACACACGAACCCCACCAAAAACTGGGGGTGCTCCTGAAGAGGCTTGGACAAAAAGTTTAAGCCTCTTGCTTCGGCCTATGAAATTTTCTCAGCCTGGTAGGAGGCTTGGACAAAAAGTTTAAGCCTCTTGCTTCGGAGAAGCCGCATCGGCCTATGAAATTTTCTCAGCCTGGTAGGAGTCTTGAACAAAAAGTTTAAGCCCCTGCTTCGGGGAAGCCGCATCGGCCTATGAATTTTTCTCAGCCAGGTAGGAGGCTTAGACAAAAAGTTTAAGCCTCTTGCTTCGGAGAAGCCGCATCGGCCTATGAAATTTTCTCAGCCTGATAGGAGGCTTGGACAAAAAGTTTAAGCCTCTTGCTTCAGAGAAGCCGCATTGGCCTATGAATTTTTCTCAGCCAGGTAGGAGGCTTGGACAAAAATTTTAAGCCTCTTGCTTCGGCCTATGAAATATTCTCAGCCTGGTAGGAGGCTTGGACAAAAAGTTTAAGCCTCTTGCTTCGGAGAAGCCGCATCGGCCTGTGAAATTTTCTCAGCCTGGTAGGAGGCTTGGACAAAAAGTTTAAGCCTCTTGCTTCAGAGAAGCCGCATTGGCCTATGAATTTTTCTCAGCCTGGTAGGAGGCTTGGACAAAAAGTTTAAGCCTCTTGCTTCGGCCTATGAAATTTTCTCAGCCTGGAAGAAGGCTTGGACAAAAAGTTTAAGCCTCTTGCTTCGGAGAAGCCGCATCGGCCTATGAAATTTTCTCAGCCTGGTAGGAGGCTTGGACAAAAAGTTTAAGCCTCTTGCTTCGGAGAAGCCGCATCGGCCTATGAATTTTTCTCAGCCAGGTAGGAGGCTTGGACAAAAAGTTTAAGCCTCTTGCTTCGGAGAAGCCGCATCGGCCTATGAAATTTTCTCAGCCTGGTAGGAGGCTTGGACAAAAAATTAAGCCTCTTGCTTCGGAGAAGCCTCATCGGCCTATGAAATTTTCTCAGCCTGGTAGGAGGCTTGGACAAAAAGTTTAAGCCTCTTGCTTCGGAGAAGCCGCATCGGCCTATGAATTTTTCTCAGCCAGGTAGGAGGCTTGGACAAAAAGTTTAAGCCTCTTGCTTCGGAGAAGCCGCATCGGCCTATGAAATTTTCTCAGCCTGGTAGGAGGCTTGGACAAAAAGTTTAAGCCTCTTGTTTCGGAGAAGCCGCATCGGCCTATGAAATTTTCTCAGCCTGGAAGGAGGCTTGGACAAAAAGTTTAAGCCTCTTGCTTCGGAAAGCCGCATCGGCCTATGAATTTTTCTCAGCCAGGTAGGAAGCTTGGACAAAAAGTTTAAGCCTCTTGCTTCGGCCTATGAAATTTACTCAGCCTGGTAGGAGGCTTGGACAAAAAGTTTTAGCCTCTTGCTTCGGAGAAGCCGCATCGGCCTATGAAATTTTCTCAGCCTGGTAGGAGGCTTGGAAAAAAGTTTAAGCCTCTTGTTTCGGAGTAGCCGCATCGGCCTATGAAATTTTCTCAGCCTGGTAGGAGGCTTGGACAAAAAGTTTAAGCCTCTTGCTTCGAAAAGCCGCATCGGCCTATGAATTTTTCTCAGCCAGGTAGGAGGCTTGGACAAAAAGTTTAAGCCTCTTGCTTCGGCCTATGAAATTTACTCAGCCTGGTAGGAGGCTTGGACAAAAAGTTTAAGCCTCTTGCTTCGGAGAAGCCGCATCGGCCTATGAAATTTTCTCAGCCTGGTAGGAGGCTTGGACAAAAAGTTTAAGCCTCTTGCTTCGGAGAAGCCGCATCGGCCTATGAAATTTTCTCAGCCTGGTCGGAGGCTTGGACAAAAAGTTAAAGCCCCTGCTTCAGAGAAGCCGCATCGGCCTATGAATTTTTCTCAGCCTGGTAGGAGGCTTGGACAAAAAGTTTGAGCCTCTTGCTTCGGAGAAGCCGCATCGGCCTATGAATTTTTCTCAGCCAGGTAGGAGGCTTGGACAAAAAGTTTAAGCCTCTTGCTTCGGCCTATGAAATTTTCTCAGCCTGGTACCTGATTGAGAAAAATTCATAGGCCGATGCGGCTTCTCCGAAGCAGGAGCTTAAACTTTTTGTCCAAGCCTCCTACCAGGCTGAGAAAATTTCATAGGCCGATACGGCTTCTCCAAAGCAAGAGGCTTAAACGTTTTTGTCCAAGCCTCCTACCAGGCTGAGAAAATTTCATAGGCCGATGCGGCTTCTCCGAAGCAAGAGGCTTAAACTTTTTGTCCAAGCCTCCTACCTGGCTGAGAAAATTTCATAGGCCGATGCGGCTTCTCCAAAGCAAGAGGCTTAAACTTTTTTGTCCAAGCCTCCTACCAGGCTGAGAAAATTTCATAGGCCGATGCGGCTTCTCCGAAGCAGGGGCTTAAACTTTTTGTCCAAGCCTCCTACCAGGCTGAGAAAAATTTCATAGGCCGATGCGGCTTCTCCGGAGCAAGAGGCTTAAACTTTTTGTCCAAGCCTCCTACCAGGCTGAGAAAAATTTCATAGGCCGATGCGGCTTCTCCGGAGCAAGAGGCTTAAACTTTTTGTCCAAGCCTCCTACCAGGCTGAGAAAATTTCATAGGCCGATGGGGCTTCTCCGAAGCAAGAGGCTTTAACTTTGTGTCCAAGCCTCCTACCAGGCTGAGAAAATTTCATAGGCCGATGCGGCTTCTCCAAAGCAAGATGCTTAAACTTTTTTGTCCAAGCCTCCTACCAGGCTGAGAAAATTTCATAGGCCGATGCGGCTTCTCCGAAGCAGGGGCTTAAACTTTTTGTCCAAGCCTCCTACCAGGCTGAGAAAAATTTCATAGGCCGATGCGGCTTCTCCGGAGCAAGAGGCTTAAACGTTTTTGTCCAAGCCTCCTACCAGGCTGAGAAAATTTCATAGGCCGATGCGGCTTCTCCGAAGCAAGAGGCTTAAACTTTTTGTCCAAGCCTCCTACCTGGCTGAGAAAATTTCATAGGCCGATGCGGCTTCTCCAAAGCAAGAGGCTTAAACTTTTTTGTCCAAGCCTCCTACCAGGCTGAGAAAATTTCATAGGCCGATGCGGCTTCTCCGAAGCAGGGGCTTAAACTTTTTGTCCAAGCCTCCTACCAGGCTGAGAAAAATTTCATAGGCCGATGCGGCTTCTCCGGAGCAAGAGGCTTAAACTTTTTGTCCAAGCCTCCTACCAGGTTGAGAAAAATTCATAGGCCGATGCGGCCTCTCCGAAGCAGGGGCTTAAACTTTTTGTCCAAGCCTCCTACCTGGCTGAGAAAATTTCATAGACCGATGCGGCTTCTCCGAAGCAAGAGGCTTAAACTTTTTGTCCAAGCCTCCTACCAGGCTGAGAAAATTTCATAGGCCGATGCGGCTTCTCCAAAGCAAGAGGCTTAAACTTTTTTGTCCAAGCCTCCTACCAGGCTGAGAAAATTTCATAGGCCGATGCGGCTTCTCCGAAGCAGGGGCTTAAACTTTTTTTCCAAGCCTCCTACCAGGCTGAGAAAAATTTCATAGGCCGATGCGGCTTCTCCGGAGCAAGAGGCTTAAACTTTTTGTCCAAGCCTCCTACCAGGCTGAGAAAAATTTCATAGGCCGATGCGGCTTCTCCGGAGCAAGAGGCTTAAACTTTTTGTCCAAGCCTCCTACCAGGCTGAGAAAATTTCATAGGCCGATGGGGCTTCTCCGAAGCAAGAGGCTTTAACTTTTTGTCCAAGCCTCCTACCAGGCTGAGAAAATTTCATAGGCCGATGCGGCTTCTCCAAAGCAAGAGGCTTAAACGTTTTAATCCAAGCCTCCTACCAGGCTGAGAAAATTTCATAGGCCGATGCGGCTTCTCCGAAGCAGGGGCTTAAACTTTTTGTCCAAGCCTCCTACCAGGCTGAGAAAAATTTCATAGGCCGATGCGGCTTCTCCGGAGCAAGAGGCTTAAACTTTTTGTCCAAGCCTCCTACCAGGCTGAGAAAAATTTCATAGGCCGATGCGGCTTCTCCGGAGCAAGAGGCTTAAACTTTTTGTCCAAGCCTCCTACCAGGCTGAGAAAATTTCATAGGCCGATGCGGCTTCTCCGAAGCAAGAGGCTTAAACTTTTTGTCCAAGCCTCCTACCAGGCTGAGAAAATTTCATAGGCCGATGCGGCTTCTCCGAAGCAAGAGGCTTAAACTTTTTGTCCAAGCCTCCTACCAGGTTGAGAAAAATTCATAGGCCGATGCGGCCTCTCCGAAGCAGGGGCTTAAACTTTTTGTCCAAGCCTCCTACCTGGCTGAGAAAATTTCATAGACCGATGCGGCTTCTCCGAAGCAAGAGGCTTAAACTTTTTGTCCAAGCCTCCTACCAGGCTGAGAAAAATTCATAGGCCGATGCGGCTTCTCCAAAACAGGGGCTTAAACTTTTTGTCCAAGCCTCCTACCAGGCTGAGAAAATTTCATAGGCCGATGCGGCTTCTCCGAAGCAAGAGGCTTAAACTTTTTGTCCAAGCCTCCTACCTGGCTGAGAAAAATTCATAGGCCGATGCGGCTTCTCCGAAGCAGGGGCTTAAACTTTTTGTCCAAGCCTCCTACCAGGCTGAGAAAAATTTCATAGGCCGATGGGGCTTCTCCGAAGCAAGAGGCTTTAACTTTTTGTCCAAGCCTCCTACCAGGCTGAGAAAAATTTCATAGGCCGATGCGGCTTCTCCGGAGCAAGAGGCTTAAACTTTTTGTCCAAGCCTCCTACCAGGCTGAGAAAATTTCATAGGCCGATGGGGCTTCTCCGAAGCAAGAGGCTTTAACTTTTTGTCCAAGCCTCCTACCAGGCTGAGAAAATTTCATAGGCCGATGCGGCTTCTCCAAAGTAAGAGGCTTAAACGTTTTTGTCCAAGCCTCCTACCAGGCTGAGAAAATTTCATAGGCCGATGCGGCTTCTCCGAAGCAGGGGCTTAAACTTTTTGTCCAAGCCTCCTACCAGGCTGAGAAAAATTTCATAGGCCGATGCGGCTTCTCCGGAGCAAGAGGCTTAAACTTTTTGTCCAAGCCTCCTACCAGGCTGAGAAAAATTTCATAGGCCGATGCGGCTTCTCCGGAGCAAGAGGCTTAAACTTTTTGTCCAAGCCTCCTACCAGGCTGAGAAAAATTCATAGGCCGATGCGGCTTCTCCGAAGCAAGAGGCTTTAACTTTTTGTCCAAGCCTCCTACCAGCACTAGTAACTCGAATTTAGCTTGAACGGACAAAAACGCATTAACGGCATTTAAAAAAGATTAATGATAATTAAATAAAGATTGACAAAAATTAAAAATTATTTTTAATGCATTTCAATCCATATCAAATCATTTTAATACCAATCAAATAGTTTCCCTTGCGGTCATTCAAGTTAATTTGAGATGTGGTTAAACTGCGTCAAACTAATTAGCCACGCCCCCGTTAAACGGAATCAAACTGATGTTAAGTCCTTTTAAATTTAAAGTGTCCGCCTTTTTGTAAGGTAAATCACTCAAGCGGTACAGCATCCTCGTGTATCTATCGTTTAACCGTTCCGAGCGTTATCGATTTTAGTCAGAAAAGTAAAAATGTACCTCTTACAAATATTCACATTAAAATTAAATAATGACAAATACATGTGTAAACTAAGTTTTTTATAGTTAATGATGCCAGATTTTCAAAATGCATCGAAAATTATAATTAGTTCTTTTTTTTATTTGTAAACACGCAGCAGCTCTTGAGATAAAAAAAAAAGTGACTGTGATAAAAAAAAAATATTATTTTGCTTGAAATAAAACGAGAAAGCTGGTAGTTATTTAATAGCCAATAAAGGGACCAAAATGAGCATGTTTGATGAATGCCAATGGATATTGTACGCAAACATTAATCTCTATGAAGGTATCGTCTGATCAAAAATGTAATTTCGTCGAGAATATGCAATAATATTTGCCACGGTACGTTAAGCAAATTTAATTGAACCAATTCCGTCCCGAACTTTTAAAAATTCACATTAAAACATATCTTTTTTTTTTTGTCTAATTCGCCTGGAAAATTAAAATTTCGTTTAGCTTAAACAGTTTTAAATGCGCCCCGTACTCGTATACCGGATACCAAATATACATGAACACTGTTTGTCTTGAGTCTGATAGTGCTCTGCTAGTCATTACTAAATTCATACGTGTAAAACTATACAATTTTACTCATCTGCCTTCAACACAAAGTCTTGGCTAACACCGAACAGCAAGCTATACGGTGCCCCAAAATGACCAGTGTAGAACCATTCAAACGGAAAAACTAACGGTCTATATATTCGACTTTTGAAATACATAATCAAACAACAACCACTAAACAGTAGGTTAGGGCAGATCAAACAAATGCAGCGGAGTTCAAAAGCCCAAATACACGAATAATTCTCGAGACTTAAGTGACATTGTTTTAATAAGATCAGAACCTTATATGTGTTAATTTTAAAGCAAAAGATATAAGTTTGTAAGAAAATATTGACGTACCAATTCTAATAGCTAAGAAAATTTCCTTTTGCTAAACGATGATAAATTTTTAACATTTTGGAATACCTTATAATTCATAATCTATTTCTGAAACGACTTCTCGCCTTGAACATGTATGAAATGTTTGCCACTGGACGTTAAACAACCATTAATCAATCATTCAAATTGTGCTTTAAAAATGAATTAAGCCGCAAGTGTATCCATCAATGAGTGCTGTTGTTTGTTTATCCATTTAACATATACTGAATTCGTTTTTGTCCAGAATTATATTCCTTAGAAGAGTTCAAGTATGTAAATAAATTCATAGGGTATCATGTGCTCGTTGAAATTTTTCAGTGAAATCAGTATTGTGTGTCCAACGTTCTTTCATGCATATCAAATGTTTATCCACTTTTTGCTGTTTGTAGTCTGTTAGTCCTCGGTCTCCAAACTTTAGCACACACTTATGTAATGACAAATCTCGAAAGGGGGAACATTTTTTTTTATTGAAAAAAAAAAATAAAACAATTTCTATATTCTATTATTCAATTAACCGATGTACACCTAAGATTTTCAACTATAGATGTTGAATTAAAAAAAAACAATAATAAGTCCCAATGTATTTTTATGGCAAACATATCTAAAGGGTTATTTTCTCATGCAAAATAATTATTTTTTCATTTTTTCAAGATAATAGTGTTATCAGATATGTTCTTTGACACGTGTCTTACGGGTCACCGATTTTCGGCAAAATCAAAGAAAATCAGCAAGTGCCTAAACATTAGTTTTAAGAATGTTGATGCTGTATTAATATATGGAACATGTCTTCATACCAAAATATAGTACTCACATTTAATTTTCTTGTAAATGAAATTGGGAATGAATATGGGGATTATTGACGTCATACTCAACTCCGAAATATATAAAAGAAACTAAAATTAAAAGTATACAAGACTAACAAAGGCCAGAGGCTCCTGAATTGTGACAGGCGCAAAAATGCGGCGAGGTTAAACATATTCATATTTTTTTTTCGAATTGTCTTTTTTTGTGAAATTATTCAGCAACAAATTAATCTATTTATTTTTAATACAATGAAACAAGATTTTTTTTTAACGAAATGAAGTATTTTTTCGTCCCTTATATTCAAAGGAAATAAACAATTTGTAAAAAAAAAAAAAAAAAAAAAAAAAAAACTCCGCCCATCCTTCTCTTCACAACCCGCCTCCCCCTTTAAATCCAGAAAAGAATGAATTGACATTTTATTAAAAATAAATGTAAAATCATAGATAAACTGCTATTATATTCTTATTAAGATCTACATTTTAACAGATTCGGGGACTAATATTTCTCTAAAAGCCCATGCATACACTAATATTTGTGTGTTTTTTGTTTCAAGTTGTTTCAATTATCATTTACATGTATGAGGCTATAAATGGGACCACCATTTATAAGTATATGAATGGGGTTTACAGATTTGAGAATTATGGGGAAACTAAGTTAATAAGAAGCGAGGCAAAAAAAAACTAGATAACAGAATATAGAGGTGGTGTAACCCGAATAATTCAGTCGTTATATTCCGCTGATCTACGATTACTACATAAATTCAAAATTTTATGAATGTTGACATTGATAGAAATAGTTTTTATACGCCCGTTAATTTTTGACGGGACGTATTGTGGTATACAAATGTCCGGTGTCCGTCCGTCCGTCCGTCTGTCTGTCCGGCGTAAACATGTCGCACCGTAACATCAGAACGACTTATCCAAATTTTATGAAACTTAACATAGTTGTTTCTTATGATAGTCAAACGATCTGTATACTTTTTGGTGAAAATAAGATTAAAATTTTTGAGTTACGGGACTTAGTAACTAAACCAGGTGTGTGTTTTTTTTTTTCACATGTCGCGCCGTATCTCAAAAACAATTTATGATTATTGCTTGAAACTTTACACACTTCTTAGTTATGTTAATCTTAAGATCTGTATACTTTTTGGTGATGATTCAAAATTTTATTTTAGAGATATTGAGTATTTTGTTAAAAAAGGGGGAGGGGTTTTTCCACATGTCGCGCTGTATCTCAAAAACGATTTATGATTATTGCTTAAAATTTTACACACTTCTTAGTTATATTAATCTTAAGATCTGTATACTTTTTGGTTTTGATTCAAAAGTTTATTTTTGAGATATTGTGTTTTTTGTAAAAAAGGGGGTTTTCGCATGTCAGGCCGTATGTCAGAAACTATTTACGATTATTGAATAACAATTCACACACAAGACGACGGGCGTATCATGCGCTCATGGCGCAGCTGTTTATTTGAAAATATTTTATCGAACTTTGATATCGTAATCTGTAAAGTTCAACGAGACTTTTTGTACCTTTTTTCATGGACTGTCTCGGATATAACGATAACGCAAATCACGTGTATATAACATGGTATAGGCCCAGGAAGATATCATTTCATTATCACTTCCTAATATCCAATCCACAGACACGAGTCACACGACATCCCCGTATCTTCTAATTTTACTAGTATACGAATTACCAACAAATTTGGCAATTACCAGTTGTTGACGCTAGTAAGAAAATGAATAGTTAAGTTCGAATTATTATTATTTCAAATGTCAAAAACACTTTAAGTATTATAACAGATCATCTAAAAATCAAACTAAGTAAGAAGTATCACAGCTCAGTTCAGGCCAATGTCACTCATTAGGACTTATAACTAATTGAAATACTGACACATTGCTTATAGTTTGCCTAACGCTAATTTGAATCGTAAGATATTACTGATTTAAAAACTTGTAGTATCAAAATTGAATTGCATAAATTAAAAAGAAATACATTGTGTATCTAAAGTATTTTCATCAGCTTTCCGGATGACCCTAATAATATTTACCTTTCAAATGATTTTTCTACAGAAGGTTATATATCATCTCTCTGGTCACTAAATTCAGTGCCTTAAAGCTAAAAGTCACCGTCAGATGTATAGTAAAAAGGCAAAAAACGCTTAGTTGTTAATTTCTGTGTTATTTGGTCTCTTGGCGAGAGATTATACCACATCTCCTTATTTTTTTAGATTTGTTTGTGTTCAATGTGCAAACAATGCGAAAACATATTATATAGTATCTTTAAAATGAAACGGTGTGTAGAAATACCGCAAAGGACTTCTTAGTGCACTAAGGACAAAAAAAAGGATGTTTTAAGATCACAAAGAACATGGATATATTAAGTATATAACTCATAAATATAAAGTTTGGTATCAATAGATATTGTGATTTTGAAGTAAAATGACTTTTTAATCAGCGCGTGCCACTCGGTACGTGACCAACGGCTTATTGCAAATTCCCAATCATTAAGTTCAATCAACCATATCCAAATAACAATCGTCTTTTGATCGTTACTAATTGATTAATTAATGATACTTGTTGAATAAACCTAACGGTTTAGGATGTTATAATTTGAAGATGATGAAAGAAAAATTAAAAACTGAATTTTATGTTTACTTTGCCTTTGTTTTATTTTGTTTTGAAGGACATTGCTTTAGTAAACTTTTTTTTTTTTAAAGAAACCTGTTTTGAGATAGAAATTGAGAAAAAAAATGCTTCTGAGATTTCATTTCCACATTTACAACTCTATAGTTTACATACTATCATTATACCTTGAAAGACATTTGAGAGTAAAACATATTCTTCAAAACCCGATTATAGAAGTGATATAGAAAGACTTCAAGAGATCAATATAATTTTCAAAAAGAGAATAATCATATTAAATTGTTTTCTATGAAAGTTACCTTTATTACGGATGTCATTGTGTTTTTATTGTCATTCTCCGCCATATGTGTATTTTTTATAATTATAAAATTTAATTATGTTATTAATATAACACTGATGCATTTAAAAAAATAATGTAAACCATATATTCTTGCTCCTAAATAAAACTCTTATAATCTTATCCTTAGTAAATCTAGTATGTGTACCCATTAAAAGTATTTCGGTTGAACAAAATTACCGTTCTATAACTAAAATTTGGCCCAGTGATTTCAGAGGAGAAGATTTTTTGTAAAAGCTAACGACGACGGACGCAAGATGAGCTAAAAATAAGAGTAGAAAATACGATATTACATAGAAGTAAAAAATATAACAGACAGAAGTACAAAAAGCACCATATAACTGCATTTATCATGTTTATAAGATATTTCAGGTCTGCAAAAACATCACTATCTATCAAGCATATAAAAAAACAATTTCTTCTACTTAGAATATTACAGCAGGTCTTGTCAACCACACCAAAAAACAGTACTTTTAAAAAGATGTATAAACTTATCATCATCAGATAAAATATTAAAATCACCATTACTTCTTTTAACTTCATAAAATAAACTTTCACGTAAATCTGCATATAAAGGACAGTCTAATATAATATGTTTCTCATCTTCAATTTTACATGTTTAATCAGTATACAAAGTGGATTCTAAACGGTCAAGGCTTTTCGAATTACGGGATGTCGGGATTTAACTTTTTTTAAATTCGGGACTTCGGGATTTCATGTTTTTAAGCCCGGGATTTCGGGATCAGGACCCCTCCGACCCCCCCCCCCCTCACAAAAGATATGATCATAAAATTTAAAATAATGTAATTTTACAAAGTCTATTTCTATATGCCATGTCCTTTGTGAAAGTTGTATCATTCCATCAGGTCCTTAGTGCACATTTTTCTTCTTAGTGTATGAAGGAGGTCCTTTGCGGTATTTCTACGAATGTGCTGCCTTGGAGCCTTTAAATTAGGAGACTGAATTAACGAGAGCTTCTAAACACCACCTAGGCCGCCTTTGTGCACTAAGCTCCTTTAACTGGACCAAGCCCATGATGGGATAGTGTTATGAATAAAAAATAAACGTACCGTCAAATGTAGTTTTTCCACAAGATATTTTATTATCTGATGTTGTTTGTCAAACAAATCAATCAACAAAGAAGCATGGATATTGAGCACTTGTATAACACTTGTACATAAGTTTAATAATGACAACTATCCATTTTGTTATAAAAAACATATGCATATTTTTTTTAATTTGAGGTTTCATATGACTTTAAGATCAATACCTCTTTATCTCTTCTAATTACGAAAACACAAGAATTATTTTTTTTTAGTTTGAAGTTATTTCTTAAAGGTTTATTGGATCAATTAACAAGGTGATTAGACATTACACAAAGAAGAGCGCGTGCCACATTAAAATAATAACATATTTTTTTTAATTTTAAACTAAGGAATCGTTTTGAAACTAATTTTTATTAAGTTTTTGAAAAAAGTCATATTAATGGAAATTAGTTAAAAAGTCAAAGTTCAAAGTCATAAAGAAGTGTTCCGTGTAGAAATGTTTTCGAAAGTCTAGTTTGTTCATAATTTCTCTATGTAAAACGGTTTTGTAAACTTCTTTAAATAAATTCGGATCTTCCTTCATCTGATCACCAGCATGGCTGAAGAAATTGTTCCCAGATGTATTGTGAGGTGACACGTCCAGGTATTCAAGCGATTTCCTGTCGGACTTTAAAACTCTTATTACACAATTACATAAAGCAAGTTGGTGCATCACTTGACCTCTGAGGGTATTGATCAGTGTACACGGCCGATAACTTGTAACTTTCCATTTTGAAAATATCAGGTGTAATATACATCTTTGTCTTGCGTGTCCGATAGTGATATACTATAGTCATTATTTATACGCTTGTTTATAAATAACGTTTCTGGTGTTAAGATTGATATTTATGAAAATCTTAATAATTCCCCCAAAAAGATCTGATAAAATAAAAATCTATTTACATATTTTCCAAGGGTATATACTCGTTGTCAATAGATATGGACATTTGAAACATACACATTATATATGATTTCACAAAATGTACGCACTTGTCGATCATTGGTTTATACGGCTTGAAAGAATGTTATGGAACTATAATAATAATAGATAGTCTCAATTAAGAATATATACATGTACATACATATTGAATATATGAGAGAAACATTCAAAACCAATCTGATTTTAAAACAGGTCGAAGTATTACTCGCTTTAATTTGGTTCGTCGAAGTTATGGACAAAGTAAAATTACAGATATATCTTTCGGTTAGATTATTTCGAACAGTTTAAGAAATTCGTCATCATCACAATTGTTGGGTATAATCAGAGACATATGTCTAATGTATAATAATGTGAACATGGTTCTAATAGTACCTTAGATTATGTCAATTTTCCTGTTCCGACATGCATGTTATATATATGCCACTGGACGTACATTAATGATCCCCAAAAAGAATTTCTGAATAATATGATTTATGATAGTTTGTATGAGTGTAACCATTGTAGCCAATGTAACCATTATGTCAATGGGGGTTACAAAACAAGGTAACTCAATTTAGTGCAAATGTTGTGCCTTATATACCTTTTCTGCTCTCTGGTCGGATTGTTGTCGGACACATTTTCTATTTCCATTCTCCATTTTATTCAATTGGTTGCATGCATTTTTGTTTTGTCTCTCTCTGATGTTTTCGCAGAATTAATCTAAATATTTTAAAGAAGACATTTAACTCTTTCTTCTAAAACTTTTAGCATTAAAACCTAATTGCATGAAATTGAATTAGTATGTTATTATCAGTTTTATCACTTTTTCGGATGAACTTTATAATATTGACCCAGGAAATGATTTTTGGCAGAATTTTATATATTGTAGAATTCGTTCTTTTTATCGACACATTAATTGATTATTTGCTTCCGTAAAATGATATTTTTCGCGACGTCAAACTGTGAAATATCGGGAAAAAATGCATCTTTTCGAGATTTAACCATTAGCTTAAAAACGAGAACATGGACCCCCTCTTTTTAAAAATGGCGTTTGGCATGATACTGTATGAAGACAGAGACATATAATACAATTTGGCGTTTTACGTTTCCGCATTGTGGCACTACGTTTCCGCATTTTTATAGTACTCTTTTCCGCATTGTTTTTGCATTGATTTTATTAAAGGTTATTTACGTTTCCGCATTTAAATCTTTAATGTATCCCCCCCCTTTTTTTACTCACCAGTTGGGTGGAAGTAGGACTTCGAGCAGGATAAGTCTTTATGACTAAAATGAAACTACAAATGTATCAACTTAAAATGATAAAAATCATACATGGTCATATATCAATTAAAAGTCAATAATCAGCACTAAAAGTTTATATATATTTTAAGCGTCAGTATACTATTATACAGTACATGTAGCACAGTTTAAAGCGGTAAACTTGTAGCCAACTGACTTTATAAAGTCAACCTCGTATTCTATTCTCTACCATACTTGACAAACTGTTCGGATACGAATTCAGCACGTTCGCGATCATTTTTACGAACTGATGCTATTGCTGATAAAGACCGAATTTTGATATAAGTTGTTGTTTGGATCTTCTGCAAAACGTCCATAAAAATAAATATAATTGTGTGACATGGATAGAACTGGGAGAAACGATTCCGGCCCAGTTGTGGTTCTTTTGGTATCTGTGTCGGGAGGAGATGACCATATTTGATAATAAAGTCTTATACCGATATATCATTATTACCATTTTTTACAGGTGAAATACAGGTAAAAATGCTGAAAAGTGGTATCTATTTATTTCGGAAAAGTAATGCACGAAAATGTGGAAACGTGAACTGGGTTTTTGCTAAAAATGCGGAAACTTTATACACCCATACAATTACTATATGTCTCTGATGAAGATTATTCGTTCCAACTTTTATGAAGAAATAACCGACTTTTTTCAACTAGATAAATAAACAACAAAAATGCCGTTTTTTTTCTTCTAAAATCAATTTATTTCTTTAACAAAAAGGATTTTTGATAAGGATTGTTACACAAATGTAGAGCCCAATTTTGTAACGAAGATATTCCTTATCTCTTTACCGAAATCCGCATACGTTTATCTTTTGAAACAAAATTTAAGGAGACAGAAATGTTCAAGAAACCGAAATTTTTAGTAAATGTCGAAAACTTCAAACCCGTTTATCTTTAAAATTCAACACATGAAGATATAATAGATATAGTTTTTATTACATATTCAAGTTGATTTTGTCAAAATTAGCTTGTATGTGAACTTTCATAAAAAAAAAACAGTGTTGTTGGTCGTTTGCCCATAATTGCCGGGTGCGTCTAAACACTGCTAAGGAGTCCTTAGTGCACTAAGGACTTATAATATGCCACTAAGGACTAGATGGGGTGCTGTTACATGTAATTTGTTTTCATATTATGGTAGAGATCGATATTTAATGCATACATTTCAAATTTTGTAGAAAAATAATCACAAATAAATCAGTAATTTAACATTGTTTAGACACGTGCCGTTTTTTCTTTGATATTGCCGAAAATCAATGAACCGTTAGACACGTGTCAAATTACATAACTGATTACACTGTTATCTTAATTTGGAACAAGTATTTTACAGTTATATCGCTAAAAAATTGCCAAAAGTTAGATACGAATAAATGAATTATTTTTCAGTTTCAGATTATTTCAATGATCAGTTTTGATTTAATTTCGCACTGAATCAGTTGTTTAAATTTTATTAATTTTTTTTTCAGAATCAAGGATTTGTATATTTCTTGAAAACTTATTTAATAAATAATAATCATGTAAACCGACGTATTTAAAACATGAACTGTTTGCACAGTGTTTATTTCTTTTGCGTTTGCTATGGTTCATTTTCAAAATTTATTACTATATAAATAACACGTTTGAGCAAGGATTTGTATAAAAATCCTTGGTTTGAGCAATATCTTTCACGACAAAAACGTATTCTATATGAAAAGAAATATTTACTTCATGCAACCAAACTTATATAATACATGAACCGTTTGGGCGGAAGATGTGGTATGATTGGCGATGAGACAACTCTTCACAAGAGACAAAATGCCACAGAAATTTATTAATTATAAGTCACCGAACGGCCTTCAAACAATGAGCAAAGCACATACCACATAGTCATTATTTCATAAATTATTTCGTACAATATCTTAAACAGAGAATTTGGTCAATAAAATACACATCGGATTTCCTTCTGACATACTTGTTCTTAAAAAAAAAAAAAATCTTTTTTTTTTCATATTTTACATGGGATAGATTTAGATATAAAGTATTCACATTATCTTGTATTCCAAAAATTGTTATTTTCGTATCATATGGGAAAAGCATATTTTCTAAGCAATTTGTACAAAGCATAATCTTTTTTTTTTTTGACAAAATTATATCTTTAGCTCTAAATTAACACATACGGGATATTTTTCGTAAATAATGTGCTAAAAACTGTGGAACATTTTAAAAAACATTTGTCTCCTTTATATATTTGAAAATGAAACATCATTTGACTTGAGTTCGATATATGCTTTTTTTAAATTCTTTTACTTTAAGATAAAACAAATGTCGAACAATGACAAAAAATAAGTACCGTATGAAGACTTTGTAAACAGCTATATATAGATTAGACCGTTGGTTTTCCAGTTTGAATAATTTTACACAAGTAATGTTTGGGGCCCTTTATAGCTTGCTGTTCTGTGTGAGCCAAGGCTCCATGTTGAAGGCCGTACCTATACCTATATTGGTTTACTTTTACAAATTGTTACTTGGATGGAGAGTTGTCTCATTGGCACTCATACCACACCTTCCTAAATTTATGTTATTCATATTGTCTATCAAACTGGTTGAAAACTAGTTGTTTTGATAAACCACAAGGACGCCACATGATTTTTTCCCTATTCAATCGAAATTCGTAAAGAGTAATCTAAAGTGGAAGCAAACATCATGTTTTATAGTTTTTCAGAATTTACTCATATTTTTTTAGTGAAACCATTTGTATATACACGCATCTAAATTCTTTAAAAAACTTATACATATATCTATTCCTTTTGTCTTGGTATCTCCTACATAAACCTTTTAACAAGCTGACCACACTCTAACTTAATATTAGTTAGCGCACATCAGAGTCGTGCACCTATTGCAAATAACTTTGTCGGAAAAGAAATAAAACAAAAGCAAAATTATTTGTCCTTTTAATCATTGTAAATAAGAACAACACATTTAATTATAAAAAATTAAGCATTAATCTTTTCGAAACAATTGTTAATTATATAAGTACTTAAAATAAAAAGATTATGATTGTTTATTCAGTTGTTATATTATATGGCACGTGGCAATCGGTTCACTGATTTTCGGCATATCAAAGAAAAACAGGCACGTGCCTAAACAATGCTTAATTACTAATTTATTTGTGATTATTTTTCTATAAAATTTGAAATTTATGCATTAAATATCAATATCTACCATAATATGAAAAGAAATTACATGTTACAGCATCCCATCTAGTCCTTAGTGGCATATTATAAGTCCTTAGTGCACTAAGGACTCCTTAGCAGTGTTTAGACGCACCGATAATTGCCCTAAAGCTAAATGTCATCGTCAGATTGTGAGGGTCTGAATCGGGATTCATTATTTCTGTATTCTATAATTTTAGGTAATTTTTTCTATTCGTTATACCTTTTGCCGATCATTCTTTATTCCATGTATTCTAGAACCTCATCATTTTCTTTTCTATGTATTTGTCTGGTTATTTTCTGTTTTCTTTATTCTTTTGTCAATAATTTTCATCCACAACGTCATGTATAATGGAAGACGATAAACATTTTAGTATACATACCACCCGTTGTCAATTCTCCCCTGATATACAAACCACATGTAGTTATTTCTCACTTGGACACAGAACTTATATATATATATATATATATATATATATATATATATAACTCGTCTAAACATCAACCCAACAATGTTAGATCTGTAAATTTGCTTTCGCAATTTTTTTGTTCTTCCCTCGCCGGGATTCGAACCCATGCTACTGAGATATCGTGATATATATTTTACGTAATAGTAACGAATGGAATTTTATCGCACTGGCTTGTTAAATGTATTTTGATCTGACAACAAGAATACATTTGTTTATCATAATTTTTTACTTTATCTAAAATTAAGAATGGAAATGGGGAATATGTAAAAGAGACAACAACATGAAAACAGAAGGCCACCAATTATATTTGATCATGTTTTAGTTTCGAAAAAGGCATCAACCATCGTATTTTCAAAAAATCTTTACAAAGATGATCAAAGTTTTAACGACCTTGAATGGCTATACAGACTGAGCCCTCGCACGGTCGGTCTCTAAAATTTGCCGAATTTAAGAAACTTTATCAAGAGATAGGCTTTGCCTAGCTTTAGGCCCCGGGTTTTAAACAATATCCATTTAGGAACCAAATTGTGGCTTCTTTATATTTAATTTTGTCGAAGAGAACAATTACACAAAGTGCAACATGCGAGAAGAGGTTTCATTTTCGCTAACATTATTTTTTATTGAAGTGACTAATCTTTTGAGGTTACGTCACGGAAATATATTTCAAATGAAAAGGTGCAATTGGATGCATCCCTAAAAAAAAAATAAAAATATAGAGATAAAATTACGGCTATTCGTCAATCAGACAGCAATCCTACATAAAAACAAGTAGGTTATCTGACAAATAGAATAAAAGGTTAACTTTAAGCATAACCCGCGCTGATATCAACTTTCTAAGTTCTGAGTAAAATTCAACATACATGTAGGACTCTGAAACGTAAAATATACGAAAGTTGTTTTTTTTGACGTACGATACACGGAGAGTGCCATTTCCTAAATACATACGGGTCCACAAACTATTATAATGTAAGGGTAAATGAGGATCTCATTAGAGGAACAAAGTAAAGATGCATGCTGAAGGAAGAATAATTTCCACACAGAGAACATCAAAAAGGACGATCTCTCAATTAGTATGCAACTGTA
Organism: Mytilus californianus; assembly: GCF_021869535.1. Classification (NCBI taxonomy): domain Eukaryota; kingdom Metazoa; phylum Mollusca; class Bivalvia; order Mytilida; family Mytilidae; genus Mytilus; species Mytilus californianus. Next base: position 38,689,071 of record NW_026262581.1, read on the forward strand.
ACTAATACACCCATAGAAATTAACACTAGTTAATGCTTTATATACTGACATTGAAACAAATATACTGCTCATATAAAATTTGTCATTACTTTCCCGGGAAAAAGAATACGTTTCCACAATTAAAGTCTACGCTTCCGGAAATAAATACCTTACTTTTCCGAGAAAATAGTACAATTCCGGTATATTCAGGCAAAAGTAGTAATATCTTTTAAAGTCAAATCCTAAGGAAAGGATGCACACAAGAGCTAACTGTACACATTCTGTATGTTGTGTGGTTGAGTTGCTGTCTCTTTTACGTCTTTATCACATCTTCTCTTCGTATATGTACGCGACTTTGATATCGTCATGCATGGACACAATACTTCACTACATTTCCATTTTCGTATTTTGACATGATTAATATACAAATAAGAAGATGTGGTATAATTGACAAATTCGAGTAATTATACTACATAACATAGGTGATGTCATGATCACAAAACTTCCAATAATTTTGACATTGATCATTAGTTATATTTTACTATTTTGTAAATTTGAGTTATTGACAAACAATCGCAGGTCTTTATTTGTAGCACGTTCCTTCGTTCACGTTTCCGCAAAAAGAAAAAGAGTTTTCTTCTCGGACTTTAACAGCCCTTTCCCGCAATTATTTTCAAGATAATTTCATATAACACATTATGAAATCCCGACCAATGAAATTTATTTGAATATTAAACGTGGCCTACGAGAGCACCTAGATTAAACTTGGGAAGTTAGAATAGCCAATTATTTTTTTTATCTAGTAATTACCGCTAAAATATGCCTTACACAATTATATGACAGAAACATTTTATCCGACGTGCTTTACAATGTTTAAGTTACCTTTTGGTCTTAAAAACGTTTTTGAAAGCCGCAAATATAAAAATAAGGGTTTTTTTTAAATATTCCTTTTGGGCCAGGGCCGACCGTGCGAGGGCTTAATAGCCAGTCCAGTTCGTCAAATGTTCTTTTCTTGCAAGAATTATTTTACATGCGGACATAACGATAATCCCTTCGTAAACCCACTTCAAATTTCATTTGTCGTTTGCTGCTTTTACACAAATAACACACATTTTTAACCAGTGACCGGTATTACAATTTTACACAGATTTAAAAGTTCATTGAGCTGTTACTTTAATTACAAGTTTTAGCAAGACGAAACTGTTTACTAAATGAATTCAACAAATGTCAAGCTCATCTAGATCAATTTTATTATTTAACAAAAAATGTTTTTAATTACAAGCTATTTTAAATGTCGGTATAAATGTTAATGTTTTTTTCTTGCCAAAAATATAATATGCATCTATTAAAACTTATTGTCTATTGATTAAAAAAACATCTTTCCCTTCTAGGTTTGTAATGAGCACAATTACGACCTTCTTATTATCTTTCCGGTTTTTATTTTTTCGCAGATATATTTAAAAGACCATACCTTACTTACATGCCACGAGTTTTCATATTAGTAAGCAATATTGAAAACGAATAATTTGATATAAAGAGCTATTTTTTTTTTAACAGATTAACACTTTGTACTTTTTAAATCGTGCATCAATATTTATATACAATATATGTACATTGTATACATATATTGTACATATATTGTACATTGTATACATATATTGTACTCGCTGCGAAACAGGAGAAAAGCTCGGCGAGCCTCGCTTTTCGTCCTGTTTCTAAAGCTCATACAAATAAATTTTATATTTTCCGACAATGTACATATATTGTTTTTATCCTGAAATTTACACCCAACACTTGAAACTTTAGTTGTTAAAATCTAAATCATTGTCTCTAATTTTTCAAAGAAATCGCCATAGTTTAAACGCGGACCGCGAAGAGGACCCCAAAATGAACTGGTACGCAAAAAGAAATATCCACATTACGGCTTGCTCAACATGGAAGAGGGGTAACAGGAGACTTTATTTCTACAAGTACAAATAAAGCAAAAATTTATTTGTGTACCTGTTATTTGTACAATAGCTAGCTGATTGCAGGATAAAAAAATTTATTATATATCTATTGTTCATTCGTTTATCTTAATTGTGAAGCATGTTTATTTTTTTTATTGAAAAGTCTCACCGCTTGTATAACATTATATATTCCAATATACATATAAAACATTACGTATAACATAAATATTGGAAAACATATATAAAACTAACCACCAGTAAAATATCTTAAATCGATAACGCTCGGAGCGGATTAATGATGTTGTTTTTTTCTGAAACTGTTTTTATTGATAAAAAAGAAAAACTAAATATCAAATTGGCGTATTTTTTGCAGATGAGCTATTAAGTTTTCTAGTTTTTTATGCTGTTGTGGTTAGCCAATCGGGTTGAAGGTCAAATTATTGATATATTTTGAGTAAGAAACAAACACCTTTGATACTCCGTCATGGTCACTCTGATTGTGCTTTTGTAAGTGGTGTAACTTTCAATAAGGCACCTGCCTTCAACAAACTTTTGACAAAAAAAGGAAGATGGATGCAAAGAAATAGAAATTACGTCTTCCCCATAGAGTGTAGATGGTTCCAAATATTAAAACTGTTTTGCCGTTATTACACATATTCCTTATCACTACTATTTGATATCCGTAGGGGGCTAGGTAGGAGTTTTTTTTATCAGTTGCTACGCATGATTATATTTTCGCTAAAATTTGTTTCACTGCATTTTGTGGAGCAAAATATTCATTTTCTTCTTGTCTTTTGTAAGTTTTTTTTTTCTTGCCGAACTAGGTTTTAATTTTTAAAGTCTGCTGGCCCCAAAAATCAAATGGTCGTCTCTTTAAAGACAGTTCTTTTAGGACTATTTCCCCATTAGAATTTTCTATTTTAATGGGGAAATAGTCCTAAAAGAAAGATAGACGTAGATACAAATATTTTGCAATTGTTTGGTGAATAAAGCTTCTAACATGATGGACGTTTTTGTCAGCAGATTTGAATATTTTTCTATATCTGAATTCTTCGATTAGTTATTCTTTTTATTACATTTTATTACATTATCTTTTTAATGGAATAGAAGCAGAAAACATGTACAAGGATTACGGACATTTCAAGGCGAGATAACTCTTGTTCCTTTTCTATTCTGGTTCCAATCTTGTTCTCATTGTCTGGTGACCAGTAGATAAGAATAGATAACTCCCTTAAAGGGAAATCACATATTGTTTATACGCATCGCTCCCGGCGCCGCTATAGTGTCGTGACCGTATTATGACGTCGCCGTTTCGAGTCCGTCGTAAAGGTTGCTAATTTCTAAAATGGCGGCCCGCTCAAAAGGACGTTCACTAAAGCAAGAGAAAGCAAATGACGTTTTGATTTAAGTGCCAAAAATTAAAATGTTACTCGAAACGGACAAAATTGTATGGCAAAAAAAATAGCCGAAAGTGGTCTTGAATTACCTAACGATTGGGTTTAATTCAAATGAGTTACTCTCTTTAAATAAAGATATAATTATTATTATTATTATTATTATTATAGATTTAGTATTTACATACAATACCATTTATACAATTATTTTCTTAAAGATTTATTAATTTCACCGAAAAATATTGTTAGATATGAGAAATATCAACATTTTTTGTTGATCTGGTCTTTATTATTTGTAATCCGTCAGCTCAACTTATTTTTGTAGAAAAACTTTCTTTTTATATTTTCATATATTAACATATTTATTGATCTCGCATATTTCTTAGTTTCACGAAGAAAAAAAATGTTTAAAAACAAAAGAGATATTTATAACACTTTTTGTCGATCATTTCAGTATAATCAAAGCGTACATCGGCGAATGTGAAATCCGTCCGGTCAACTTTTTTTTTAGGAAAACATTTTGTTTTACTATGAAGTTTAAATTTTCATATAAGATAACTATTAATCTCGCAGATTTCTTAGTTGTATGAAAAAAATATTGTAACACAAAAGAGATATTACTAGTAACACTTTTTGTCGATCAGTTCAATATTGTAAAGCGTACATAAATATTGTGAGTGTGAAATCCGTCCGGTCAACTTTTTTTTTGTTAGATTTTCATAAAATATAGTCTAATATTTCTAAGGTCTTCAAATGTTAAAATAATCTATCAAAGAACAAAAAAGTTCTGACTATTTATATATCTCATCCGGTCAATTCGGGCAATTGTCCTGTCATTAGTGTAACACAACTGTTGGCAGCGTATCGTCACGATGCTGTATGTGGGAATATACTGAAATAAAATATACCAAGAGTAACAGCATGTAAGCGTACAGTTTACGTGTTTACATGTAATGTTAACTGGAATAACAACTAAGTCCATTTATAAGTTAAATACGAATAAACAGGTACAAAATTTCCTTCGAGATACAAGCTTTTGATCATAAACTAGCTTCAGTCCAAGTTTGGTACATATCCAGGATAGTTTAAGAAAATTATTGAAATCTTAAAAAACTTTAACCACAGAGTGAATGAATGTATTGTTTCCTTGCAGAAAAACTAAGTCAATTTATACTAAGTAAAATACGGTAAAAATAGCTTCTGACCAAGTTTGGTACAAATCCAGGATAGTTTACAGGAATTTTATTTTACAAAATTTACTTCTGGATACTATCTTATGTTCATCAACAAGCTTCTGTCCAAGTTTGGTAGAAATCCAGGATAGTTTAAAAAAGTTATTAAAACTTCAAAAACTTTAACCACAGACTGAATATTAATGGACGCCGCCGCCGCCGCCGCCGACGACGCCGACGACGACGGAGTGTAGGATCGCTATGTCTCGCTTTTTCGACTAAAGTCGAAGGCTCGACAAAAAACTAGTTAGATAAAATATATCGACAAGTCCACAGAAACACGCATAGATGTAGCAGAACAAGAAAAAAAACCTAGATCCGTTTATTACAAATTAAAATACATATCAACTGGGAACATTATATGTTCCTGATATCAATATGGCGATGTGTATTTTATTGTCAATTAACTCTAAATTATCAGATGCATTGTATCTCTCATAACATACCAACGTTGAGCGAATAATCGAACGGTATATACGTAATACAGAAGGCGATGAACATGGAATATATTATGTACAATGAACATGAAACGATGTATGAAAAATGGGTGCGGGATGATAGAACTCAGAAAAAGATTTGATTTCCACAGTTCGAATAAATTATGAAACGTTGTGTAATTACGGAACCAATTTTAAATTCCTACTGAAAATAGATTTCTTTTAACGTGCTGAGGTAGAAGATTCTTTATCTGGAAGCCGAAAATTATTTCTAATATACGGCATGAGGCAAACATTCGTTTTCCCCATACAACAAAATCGCAATTAAAAAAATGAGATGACTTCAACTTTGACAATTACTTTATAACAAACTGTTATGGTATCTATGTTTAACGATTTGATAGATTGATAAAGATATCAATGACTAATGAAAATACCTTAAAAAATGTTCAAAAATGATAATATATTTTGTAGTGCTTTAAAAGGTTTAATTGAACCCAAGCGTTGCAAGAAATGCCAGCAACGTCGTTCTATAACGTAAATAGGTTATAGTTGTTCCCGCCAAAATTCAATAATAAACATTATTTCCGTTTTAGCGGATTTAAAACATCGGTGACCCCCCTTTTTTATTTATGCTTTAAAAATCTTCCCTGAAGCTGCATTTTATGCAGAAGTTTGAAGGGAAAAACATTAGTAGATTTTTTTTATTTCAAGAAAAATCTATTATAAATAGCAATTAAAAATGGCGGGAAATGTTCAAAGGCCTTCAAAAATAAGGAAACCGAGACAAATAAATGTTCATAAGATACAAGTTACATTTGACTGTTTTTGTGATTCCAGTTAAACATGGTTTTTCAATAAGTTTGTTTTTTTTTTAACAATTTAGAGCGTTATTTCTATATTTCGTTATAACGCGATTCTTTTTTATGACGTCATATCTCGAAAACAACATCGGTGACACCATTTTTTTTTTCGCCTAAAATATCTTAATAAGTATGATCTGTCTACATGCAAAATTTCAATGAATTATTATTAGTAGTATAAATAATGTGATTTCCCTTTAAACGCCAATAGATGTCACTTTGACGTTATGCCTATAGGGTAATTTATTATATTACCAGTTATACGATAATTCCGAACGCAATGAATTTAAGAAAGAAACCCCGCGAACAGATGAATGTTGAAGAAATTGCCGATAGAAAAGAAATAATTAAAAAAAGAAAATTTTGCATACCCTTTGATATAGAAAGAATATTTTCTGTTAACGATGGTTCAAAAGAGATACGTTTACAAGTTATTATATTTCCTATATTTATAATTTATCCTGCAATCAGCCAACTATTGTACAAATAACAGGTACACAAATAAATTTTTGCTTGATATGTATTTGTACAAATAAAAATTCCTCCATGTTGACCATGCGTTAATGTGGATATTTCTTTTTGTGTATACCAGTTCATTTTCGGGTCTTCTTCGCGGTCCGCGTTTAAACTGTCGATTTCTTTGAAAAAATGGAGACAATGATTTAGATTTTAACAACTAAAGTTGTAAATTTCAGGATAAAAACAATATATGTACATTGTCAGAAAATATATAATTATTTGTACTCGCTGCGAAACAGGAGGAAAGCTTTTCGTCCTAAATATACTAAATATCGCTCATACTAAATAACAAGACCAATTTGTCTTTGAATACGGTCAATCTTAGTTGAATGAATATACGTCGTATTCATAAATAATGAAGTTTCACTTTCAAATGCTTATTGACAACAGTAAACATTATTTTAAAATGACGATTCTTATACCAATTGATAGGAAAATTATTTGCCAATACTGTATAATTTGTTAATTTGATTTACAATAAAAAATGAATTTAATATGATTTTCTATAAAATATCTATACCTCGTAATTTGACATATCTCAACCAGAAGAGAACCTGACGTTCAACATGATAGGGGCAACAGTAAATATCAAGATAAAGTGGATTTTATTACACCATTTTAAAGCTAAAAAATTGGTGAGATCTCTATAATTATTAATTTTATATGAGATTTATAAAATAGACATAATATTCGTTTATTAGCTGGTGGTCATAATTTCTCTTAGACAATAACGTTAACAAAATTTCAATGATTACGGTTCTCTGTGTGGTAGCTGATAAAGCCATCCAGCTGAGCTGTCCGCAATTCTTGTGCTATATCTTTATCTACGCATTCACAAGTTGCTTTCATGCACTGTCATCGATGACGTCAAGGAGTGAAATAACCGAATTTATTTAACATGTAAAATTATCTGTTTTTATTTCACTGGGAAATCACTGTTATTCATTGCAACCAATGTAATAATGAGTTATAACAAGCCACACATTTGGCAACTTTCTTTAACTATAACGTCACCACTATATGAATCAAATGTCTATACATTTGATTGATATAGAGATGACGTTAAAATTTCAACACGAATAAATTCATCAAATTGTACTAGAGATTTTTTTTATGTCACAATTTTTTATGTAACAATTTGAAGATGTAAAAATCTAGAACTTTGTCAATTGATAAACATAGACCAACAATATTTTTTGATTATGAATATGTAGCTTAGGTGGTTTTTTTTTTATCCTGCATAACAATTGTATATATATGGTCACCTCTTAAAACATTCCGTTTTGATGTTCGGAATACGCAACGTACAATCGGTAAGGGCGTCATTACATTGTCCTCACGTTTCAAAATCATTGCAACAAATTTCCATTTTGAAACTGAACTATCAGAACTCTTCATTTTAAAAATCTCCGGGCTTCATAAATCAAATAGTCGTCTCATAAAAATGTAAAATAATGTAATTTCCATTTTAACTTTGTTTAAAAAAAAGCCTTGATACAATATTTCTGCCTCTTTCTGAAATAATATTCTTTTGCAGTTGCAATTATTCCCCTTCAACCTGTTCGATCCACTGTTGGATTATTTTAGATTTTCAGTGTTTGCCTGGAATATGCATGAACTAATTCAACAATTGAATCTGTAATACTATGGATTCATTATTAATCGTTGGATATCAATTTTCGTGGATTTCCTTGGTACAGAAATTAAACGTTCAACAAATGACATAATTTCTTCAGGCTTGTATGCAGATTTCGTCAAAACCACGAAATTAAAAATATCAACGAACATGCAAGTTTTTCTTCATCAACGAAAATTGTTATCCACGAAAATAAATGTATCCACAGTATTAGACATTTTGGAACACATTAAATACTCTTGGGATGCTAATTTCACCATTTAGACATCTCTCAGTCAAGTTCGTCTTTGACTTCGATTATGACTCCTGTATACTAAATTACATGCTTCACTTAACTTATTTTTTTAGAACAATTGTTGAAAACCAACAAAATTAACTAAAATAACATCTAAATAACAAATAAGTAGGCAAAAAAATTAATTCCCGTTTTTTTTTTTTACCTGAAACTTTTGTTTTTGCCAGAAGTCGTTATTTTATATAGGATTAAACACATTTTTTCTAGAGGTTATTGATGTATAAACCGGGGCGATTAACTCACAAACTGAATAAAAGTCGTTAAGTTTGTGAGTAAGAGCCCCGGTTTACACATCAATAACCTCTAGAAAAAATGTGTTTAATCCTTATAATTCTTCAGTCAAACATTCGCGATTTTTAGTTAGGATTTTTTGTTTGATGGCTACTACCATCAAATGCACATGTCGTAACTAAGGATTTAGCCGCCATATTGAATTTCTAAAATCCGTAAATATTCGATAAATGCAACAGAATCTAAAATGAAATAGCACCTACCTCAAAAACTGCATTTTAATGAGATATTATCCGAATTTGAAGCGAACAAGTAACGAAATAATCTTTCGCTTGAAAGTTTTCATTTGTATGACGTCGTGTTTTGCCATGACGTAAATGCGCTAAATCATTCATGAAATTTCGCGGAATTTTTCATGATTTTTAATTTTATGCATTTTCAAAGCATTAATGCAATATTTTTTTGGTTACATATGCATTAAAATAGAAAAAAAAACTTATGTTTTTGTTTTTCAATCTCAATTTGCTGAAAATCCCGGACTCCCTGCATATGCATGTGTATCGCGCATGAATAGATGGTACGAAAGTAGTTTCGGAAACATGGTTTATCGAAGTGTAAACCAAGGTAAAAAATTCTAATTGACCAATCCGTTTCAAGTATTTATAGATATGCAAATCATATAAGAATTATTGAATATTATTATGTTGCCACTTGGCTAGGATTACCCATAAAAAGTAACAAGTAGAAATTTATCCATACTTCAGAGAAATGTATTTCCAAACAATGGATGCGATTTCATTCCGGAATTGCAGACAGCAATTTTATGATTTTCTTATTTTTACAAGCAGTGATTTGTTACCTGCAAAATCTACTAATATGAAAAGATTTTCTATTAAAGAGAAACTAATACAATTAAATTATGAAGCAATATATATTACCTATTAATATGCAAAATTCAAAATCTCTTTTCTCGCAAATTCAGCAAAAAAAAACAACTCATAACTAATTTGATAAAAAATATTGTTTCTTTTTTTTTTTTTAAGCAATTCTTTATTTTTGGTTGCCATTGTTTTTGTGTGATAATCTCTATTTACCCAAATACCCGTTTTTCAAATATCTTATATTCCTATTCAAATAGAAAAGAAGAAGAAAAGATTCCTCAATCTTTTTAAAGATATGTTCTCTTGCAAAAAAGAAAAAGTTCGTTTTTTTAAATAAATATTCATTGCATTTTACTTAAATATATTAGAAAATTTTGTATTCTTTTTTTCAAATCTTTTTTGTTAAGAATGATTTTTACGAATAAAGAAAGTACTGATTATTGTTTTTGTTTCTTCTGTTTACTCAGAGTGTTTCATTTAGTTGCATAAATATGTGAAATTCATAAGTGACAATGTTAACTTCATCGTAAATTTTGTGATATGTGTGATGCTCATATGAGTTTATATTTTAGCTTGAAACGCCTTTTGTTATTTCATTTTTACTGAATATGAAAATTCAGCACAATTACTTGTTACAGATTTTGCGGAATCATTTTTCTTTAATTTGAGGCGGAGAATTTAAAGATTTAAGACAATGTACGCAATCATGACATGTTTTATTCCTGAATTGATTTGCAGATACAACGAAATTTGAAGTATTTTATACGGCAGCAAAATAATAATATGAAAGTTGCATATTATTAGAAAAATGTTAAAAGTATAAGTTGCACATAATTTTAATAAAATAGAACCGGTTGGAGATAACACAGAGACCTTTTTTCAAAATTAATAAAAATAAGTTGAATACGTTTGTACATGATTTTTTGCTCAAAGAAAATCGTTATCAAAATCTGCAGATAAGTACAATTTGGATGGTTATTATAATTTGAAATTTCTTTCATATACTTTCAAAATAAATATACTGCTCTTTGGGGTATATAATTTCAATTTATAGTTTAAAAGAAATGCTCTAAGAAATAACCGGGTCATCTCTGTTCTATTCAATAATTTTCTCTTCCGTATTCACTGTAAGGGATCTTTTTAGATAAAATTTCGACCACTACAGAATTAAATTTTCAAAAAAATTGTGTGATGAATTTTTAGATTCTCTAGTAAAAAAGGGTAAAAAGTGATTGAATCTGAATTATATATAAACACCTCTTCAACAGTATATTAAGATGGTAAACTTTTCCATACTTTTTACATATGTCCAAATTAATACGACAATTGCATTTTTTTTTTAATAATTTTTAAGTAGGAAACAAATATGCATATTTCCATGCCGGAAGTCACTCATAACTTTTGGTGATAATTTATACCTATTGAAAGTCTCTATGGAATAAAAAATAAATAAAAACGGACACTTTGCGAACGTTTAATTTGACTTTTACTATCTTTTTTTTTCTGCTTCTGGCGCACACATAATTATAACATTACCGTAACAGAGAGAAAAAAAGAACAATTTGATCATCAATAATTAGAAATTTATATTTTTAATCATGATTAAAAAGTAGTTTTATTTTAATGAAAAAATGCAGAAAGCGGTCTATTAAATTTATTCATCAGACAAACCAAATATGTATGGTAACAATCCGATCGGTATTGTATGAAAAATCGTCGTTTTTGGACTCTTCGCATGAAGAATTAATATCCTTTTCTTTGTTATTTTTCACACACAATGTCTTTATAGTTTGTCAGTAATCTGGAAAAGTGCTGTCAACACCGTCCATAGTGTATCGACATCGTCCCAGCTTGTAACCACTGACGTGATCGTTATCTAATTAAAAATCATTCTTAATGACAAGCGCTTGATTCTTTGCCCAGAAAAATGCTGATTCATCAAGTTTTAACCTGCAAAATTGTACAAAACATGTTTTTAGACTAATATTTATTAATTTAATAAAAAAAAATAAATAAAAAAAAATCTCCTTTAACCGCGGCTAAAATCACGAGAGGTTTATATAAGATTTGGAACAGCGTCCGTGTACCTAAATTGAGATATTCCAAGGCAACTTCAATGAGGTAGGTTTATGATGTCAAGTAAATTCCTGTTTTCTTTTTCTTCTTGTTTTATGAGTATTTTTTTTCTTCTTCATTTTTTTGGTGTATTTTTTTTTTAAGCATACTTTATTTGAACTTATGAAAAATTAGCAACCGAAAAAGCAGATAATATATTTATTTAAAAAAAAACGTAGTAGTTTTAAAAGAATCTTGAGCGAATACTAGAAAATTGGAGGAGGATCAAAAGTCATATGATAAAACAATTGTTGACCTTTGATTTCAGTTGATAGAATGATTTATCAACGCCAGAGATATGACATTTAACCTCGGCCTGTAGCCTCGGTGAATATCATATCTCTGGGGTTGATAAATTATTTTATTCCATATTGATAGAAATTTAGTAGGTTTTTCTATATGAATGGGATTTTGAATAAATAAGTATATTTACCGCGCAAAACGACGCGTGCTTTTACGTGTATAATTATGTTAAAATCGTTTGATGTAAAATTGGTTTTGATAAATAATTGTCATTACATACATACTGTTGGCCTCAAATGAATATCAAAAGTCAATAAAACCACATATTTACCTCACAAAAGACAATAATTGTATATTATCATATACTTGTAGAAAATAATGGTATAATTGTATCCCTTGAAAAAACTAATTTATGCATATATTTATTCACTAAATTTAATGAATTGTCTTAGCATTTGTTATCAACTACTTCCGGTATATATCAACTGTTTCCGGTTTATATCAACTGCTTAAACATGTTCATGATGTTGGTTGATTTCATTACGTCGTCATTGTCAATTAAATAAAAACAAAACAATCAACAACACGTTACCGAACATTGCTGATAATTATTTATTCATGCTCTACGCACATTCGTGTAATAATACGGCCACATGTTGAATAATTTTGACAATTTTGAAGACATATTTGTAAGATCATGTTTAATATTTTGAACATTTAAAAAGTAGAACCTTACTGAAAATAGGTGGAATATATAGCCAGCCGTGGTCTAGAAATTTTGCAAACAAAGAGTTTTTATATAAATGCGCACAATTTTTGCAAACAAAAAGTCAAAGTTTATTTTCCGATCTGGAACATTTTTGTAACTGACAACTGAAAAGTTTACTGTTGTTCCATTTATTGTTTAACTAAAATTGAATTGTCTTAGCATTTGTTATCAACTACTTCCGGTATATATCAACTGTTTCCGGTTTATATCAACTGCTTAAACATGTTCATGATGTTGGTTGATTTCATTACGTCGTCATTGTCAATTAAATAAAAACAAAACAATCAACAACACGTTACCGAACATTGCTGATAATTATTTATTCATGCTCTACGCGCATTCGTGTAATAATACGGCCAGATGTTGAATAATTTTGTTAACTGACAACTGAAAAGTTTACTGTTGTTCCATTTATTGTTTAACTAAAATGGACAAAGATTTTTGAAACTACAGGATTTATTTATATTGACATCTCTATATATTTGTTATACATTTCAAACTGTGTCTTTTAACTATTTGTCATCCAGAAATCGAGAATCAATAAGAAATGAATTTGTTTCAAATTATCTCTTTGACAAGTTAAAATCAAAGTACTGAAGTACTGAACATCGGATGACCGCAGGTTCTTGTGGATGGTCAAAAGCACATGTCACAGAAACAGATCACATCTCTATACCTGAAACTGAGGTTAATTTACAGAGATTTTTTTAGCTGATACAAGTTCGTGCTTGGATGATGAATAAATGTCGGAAATTTAAGCTCACAGTAATAACTATTATATTGTAGTGATACAAATCAGTATACCTTAGACTATTATACTTATATAATAATAGTTCCAGAGAATACACTGGTTTGTTGTTATATATTATATTAATATTACGGTTGCATGTATATATAATTTTCATCTTTTTGTATATCATTCTATTCTACTATTATTATAGTGCAGTGCAAGTGCATGGTGGACACTCTTCTCTAAAAAAAATCAAAGCCTGTAAAAGCAATTGCTGCCATGTTAATGTTTTGTGGACTTTTATTTTTCATCCATATATATAACAATTAAACCTGACAGGACAGGAGTGTTGACTAGTGAGAAGCCACTTGAAGACGGTTTTAACTTTATATCAATAAAAGACTTTAGCAGGAAATCATTTTAAATATGTTTCATATTTCACAAGGAGACAACAGGTTTACCAGGCTAAAGTTGGGGTTAATTATACATGTGCTGAAACATATAACTAAAAAAAATCATTATGGATTATCCCCTGGTAGTGTTTGTAACTGGGCAATAATTTCCTTCATTGATTTAATTTTAACAATTTTCATTATTAATTTAAATTAACCATTCAGTTAAAACATTTCAACTTTCCAGACGCAAATGTTGAAAAACGGGACAGAAATAAAATATCTTACAAGACATAAACATGTAAAAAATAAATAAATATTTCAGCTTACTAAAAATATTTCATAATGTTACTTTGACATCATTTCTTAAAACTAAGTCCCGAACATAATTGCTTAGTTAATATGTGTCATCCTCATGCGATTAGAGATAACTATAATTCTGATGCAATCCCGAAAAGGGGGGGTCATCACAAACAAACATGACATTAAATTGTCATTATACGAACTAGAACAAACAGCACTATATTGCTTCGATATTTATCAATTTTCAGGAAACATGTAAAAATAAATTGCAGGTCCATTTCATTATAGTGCCTAACAAGATTGTGTGAGGTATCTTCGAAAAAAGGCGTATTTAATGGAATAGAACGTTAATACAGTAAACTTTCTCTTTTTTCTCCGCAATAGGCTATAAAAATAATTTATCTAAGGTGTATGTGGAAAATTATGTGAAAAGATAAAAAGTGGCAATTGTTACATTTCATACCTTAAGTTTCATTCATCTGATTCTGACCAATGCTTATATATATACTAAATATCTATTTATATGCCGCTATTATTGTTGTTGTTACCAATTATGTAAATCAATTGTATCTGATTGTATGCCCTTTATGGGCCCTGTAATTTGGGAAATAAAAAAAAATTCTATTCATTGATAAAACGTAATATGGACTGGTCCAGTGTCCAGTTTGCAGGTCATTTAATTTAATGTACACATTCATGCACGCTCTGATTTAATCAATATACTCATACGAAAAAGCATGAACAGTTTGAAGGTAATCTAATAATAACTTAATCCAATCAAATTGCATAAGATTCAATAACAATGTCCAGTCCACATCATAATGAGTAATAGGGGTAAACTGGGTAGGGAGAAAATGACAGATATTTCAAGTTGATATTTATGCAATAACGAATTAAAATTTGTCAACCAAAAGTTTTGCTACAATTTCAAAAACATGTCGTTCTGTATGGGTATAGTTTTCGGATCTTTCATTAGCGTATTTAAGGCTATAAAAAGTTTGGGCTTCGAAATTCACACAATTATTGACTTTATACAGAAAATTCGTCCTTGTAAAACATTTAATAGTTCACAAATGATACGCGATTTTAAAGTAAAAATTATTTCTTAAAACACTGCAAAAAAATTCATTCATATTGATAAAGTGGTATCGTCATAAAGTGCGTTGAAATGAACAGTGGTATAGCAAACATCGAATTTCCTCACAAACAAATGGAAGTTTTTAACGACCTTGACTGGCTATACAGCCCTTGCACGGTCGGCCCTGGCTTGCGCCTTTTTGGGCATGAAATAATTTAATTTTTACCATATAGTAATTGATATAATTTAGAATGACAAAAAAATTATTAAAAAATAATATAGAGTAAAAATTTGAATAACTAAATGAATGAATAAATTGATGAATAAGTTAATAAATAAAGAAAAGAAAAGAATATAAAAATGAATAAAATAAAATAACATAAAAATGAAATTTTTATATAAAACATAAAATAAAAAAAAATAAAAAAATATATACGTAAAAATAAATAATTAATAAACACGGAGCCACCAGAAGTAGGAACAGGAGGAAGCTAGGCCAAGCAAACAGCAGTGAACGGCAGCAACGTTTCCTGGTACACCAGCAGCCAAGTAAAGAGCGGAAAATTTTGATATGCCAAATTGTGTATGTGAATTTATTTGCCAAATATTTTGTATAAACCGAAATATGCTTAAATTTGTGTATGCGAGTTTTGCAAAAATATTTAGTAAGATGTTTTGTATGTACTAAAAAAAAGAAAAGAAAAGAGAATTAAGTAAAATAAAAATAAAATAAATAAAAAACCAAAGAGTGTATGTATAATTTTGACTGCTTTGTGCTAGTGCTACTTATATTGAGACTTTATAGTGCTAGTACACTGGAACGCTGCCCGCAGGAAGACAGCGCCCCAGGCTAATTAAAACTGGGTTGGCGCAAACCAGATCTTGCGAAGTACCATTTTTTAAGTCTTAGATTTGACTTGCGGCTTAATGATATGGAAAATTTATATAAGGACCTAAAGTAGACACAAAAATAATTTGGATGCCGCGAATTTTGAAAAAAAAAGCCAAAGGTTATCGTGAGTTACTGTTTAGTTAGCATAATTTCAATAGTTTAATTAACTTAGCACTACATATATTTTAACTAATTTTTAAATACGTTTAATTATTTCAAACATTTTTTTAGATTATAAATTTATTTCGATTTTAATTCGTCTTGAAGAGCTTGAAGACTCCATTTCTGACCCGGATAACTCTTGCAGTGTAGTTGGTCTTCTTAACGATGTTTTTTTTTAAGCCGTCTTGAAGATCCTGCTGTACTGCCGGTTACGGCCTGACTCCATTTCTGAGTCACTGACCCGGATAACTCTTGCAGTGTAGTTGGTCTTCGTAACGATGTTTTTTTTTAAGCCGTCTTGAAGATCCTGCTGTACTGCCGGTTACGGCCTGACTCCATTTCTGAGTCACTGACCCGGATAACTCTTGCAGTGTAGTTGGTCTTCGTAACGATGTTTTTTTTTAAGCCGTCTTGAAGATCCTGCTGTACTGCCGGTTACGGCCTGACTCCATTTCTGAGTCACTGACCCGGATAACTCTTGCAGTGTAGTTGGTCTTCTTTACCGATGTTTTGTAAAGCCGTTTTGAAGAGCCTGTTGTACTGCCGGTTACGGCCTGACTCCATTTCTGAGTCACTGACCCGGATAACTCTTGCAAGTGTAATTGGTCTTCTTAACGATCTTTTCTTTAGTACGTCCTGTTATTGTTGTAAAAATTGTTTTATTACTGCCGGTTACGGCCCGACTTCATTTTGAGTCACTGACCCGGATAACTCTTGCAGTGTATTTTATTTATTTTATTTATATTACTTTTATTTTTTTTTGATACTTATATAAATTTATGGTAATCAATTTCTGTTAAATATTGAACCAATCACGACCAGACATATTGTTGTTTATCTTTAGGAGGATCTAGCAATATCTTGGTATTAACATTTTGTATTTGAACCTTATCCAAGTTTGATTGTAAATTTTGTCTGGCTTGTGAGTGATTAATACAGTTAACTAGTTCCCCCACAAAATGTTATCACACACTATAGTAAGGGGAGTCAGTTAAGTTTGTCTATTTTTAGATTACAGGTAATCATTTGACACTACGTATACAACCTGTGTGACCTGGGTTGCGTTCAATATCGTAGCGGCTACATAGGGCTACGTAGATTTATGACTATTGAACGTGTAGCTAGCCTAACTGCTACATAGATATTGATAGCAGCTATAGGCTAACTACTTGTTCAATAGTCATAAATCTACATAGCACTACGTAGCCGCTACGATATTGAACGTAACCCAGTGTAGTGATTTTTATTTTACGATAAATTCATGAATGAACGATAATTTTATCACTGTATCTTAACTACACCGGCGAAAAATGTTTGGACTATTGAGTCCAAACATTGAGTATCTAATGTCCGGTACGGTGACGGACAATCAGCAGACAGAGACATGTAGAAATTCTGTTTATTTATATGTTGTTTTAATAATATTGAAGAATATATAACTATTTTCGATAGTGTGATGTAATATTTTCTACCACCGTTCTAGATTAATGGAAAAATAAGTAAAAAGGCACATCAAAATGGTGAATTCAGTGAACCCTGCCTCGAATTTGTTTAATTTCTCTTTAAATTGAGCACATTGTACGAAAAGAAAGGTACGGAAAGAAAGATTTTAACACGGAGATGTCAAGACTTTTCACTATGATCGCCTCAATATTTGCATGTCTGTGCATGGAATGAAAGAAGGTGGTCATGTCAAAATTGAAGCACCCGGTTTTGTCAATGTGTACGACCCGGTTTTGTCCTTAAATTTCACAATGCAGACCCGGTTTTGTCATAAAAAATAATGCATAATCGCATGACGAAAATTAGAATATGGCGTTCAACAGCAGTTTGAGGGATCGTTGAAAAACATTTTCTATCAGAGGATAACTTATAACCATTTTGAATCCGTAAACACTTGAATTCCTGCTATATTAGAACAAAGCAAATTTCAATTTTGTTTTGTATAAAAAAAAAAAAGTAAAATTAAAAAGAAAAGCAGGTTTTGAAAGGGAATTAGATTTTTCATATCATCTATGTAAATTTAAGTGTTCAAACTCAATTAGTGTACGGCTTTGAAAATTTAAGGACGCACATTTGTTATGTGATTTTCTGGGACAACAAGATGGTTATCTTAGTGTTCCGCTCTACTTAAAGGGAAGACAGTATAATCGTTTGAAAATAAATATTCTGAAACTAAACGTTCATTATAAAGCAAGAGAATAAGACAAATGTATGTGCATGCAGAATCGCTCAAGAAAAGGAATTTCCATGCGGCGCAAAGGATCACAACAATAAAATCTGTTTACCCCTCCTTGTTACAATAATACTAAGTATAAATTAGTATAAAAGTCTTAGGCCATCCGGAAATTGCAATAATGATTATTTGATTAGTAATTTTTATATATAAACGATGTTTTATCTCTCTTTTTTTCTTGTTTTTTAACATTAACAAATTCTTTAATGCACTAGTATCAAGTTGTTAACAACTGCTCTATATAGTACAACTATTATATATAGGTTTATCTCTTCATTGTATAATGATCATCGTACATTGACAAATGTTCTACAAATTAAGCAATTTAGTCAAGTTTAAAATTGTCAATATGCAAGGGCGGACCGAGGCCATGATTTTTGAAAGGGGCGTATTCATAAACGGATTTTATACCGCCGAGCGTAGCAAGGGGAACTTTTTTTTAACGATTTTATGCTGAATAAAAAATCATATATAAATCGTAAAAAACATAAAATAATTATTTTTGGCCACCAAAAAAAAAGGGGGGGGGGTGTCGGCGTACTCCCTCTACTCCCCTGGATCCGCCACTGATATAATGTAACTATATCGTATACCATCATACAATTTAATAAAAGACGAAAAAACAGAGACAGCCGCCAATCGCATATTTACTATAGGGGCTCTGTAATCAGATGAGTTAAGCCTTTTTCAACTCACTGAATTTTATAGTTTGTTCATATGTTGTGCTGTTATACCAGTTTTTTTCTTGTTTTTTTTTTTGGAGGGGGAGCAGGGGGGGGGGGGCTTACACGTTCAACCCCGCCATTCTGTATGTGCCAGTACCGAATCTAGGAGCATGTAAATCGGTTGCTGTATATCATACATGTATTTGTTGGATGCCATACGGTGTTCTATATTTGTTAACTTTTACGTCATTTGGTCTCTGATAGAAAGCTGTCTCATTGTCATTTTTCACGGGCTTAATTGCCAATTAGGTTGTTCTACGAAGACGAAGACGAAGATATTGTACGTTATAATGTTGCAAACCAACTTTTATTTATAAAAAGAAATAATTCTTTCCATGCTCTACGCTCATTTTAACATAGGAAGGCATTATATTTGTTAAAATTTTTAAACCAAGCGTTAGCCAGATATAAAATATTGACAAATATAATGCCTACCTATGTTAAAATGAGCGTAGAGCATGGCATGATAGAATTATTTTGTTTCTAATGGGGAAGTTTAGAACTTGTGTATTTCGAAGCGGACATAAAATACACGTTCGAAAGGCAACCATTTTGATTTGAGATACCGGTATCCAAAACGTTCTAATAGATATAAGAAGATGTGGTATGAGTGCCAATGAGACAACTCTCCATCCAAGTCACAATTTGTAAAAGTAAACCATTATAGGCAAAAGTACGGCCTTCAAAACGGAGCTTTTTCTCTCACTGTCCGTCAATGGATGAACGAATGAGTAAATATATTGTAAACATAGCGTATAGTGTAGTAAAGCATACTATCCTTACTCTTTTGATAAATTGATATGGTAACACAATCATTCCACATCTTCTTATTTTTACATCATTACAGTAATATAGAAAACAAACAAACATTTTTGAGATGTATCCATCTGATGACTTAAGCCTTTTTCAACTGATTTTTATAGTTCGTTATGTTGTATTGTTACACCAATTTCCCAGATTAGGGGGAGGGTTGGGATCCCGCTAAGATGTTTAACCCCGTCACAGTCTGTATATATTTACCTGTCCCAAGCCAGGAGCCTGTATTTCAGTGGTTGTCGTTTGTTGCTGTGTTACATATTTGTTTTTCGTTCATTTTTTTGTACATAAATTAGGCCGTTAGTTTCCTCGTTTGAATTGTTTTACACTTGTCATTTCGGGGCCTTTTATAGCTGACTATGTTGTATGAGCTTTGTTCATTGTTGAAGGCCGTACGGCGACCTACAGTTGTTAATTTCTGTGTCATTTGATCTCTTGTGGCGAGCTGTCTCATTGGCAATCACACCTCATCTTCTTTTTTCTATCATAAGGAATAAATGTAAGTACACGATATAAAGTATTTATTTCCATTTAAACTTGGTTCGAAGATAAGATCAATAAGGTATACGTATAGCATTCAAAAATGTCTACTCCCTATTTCGAAAAGTTCCCGTTTGAAATATATTTTAACACGTGTTTATATTGCAATAACATCTTTATAACATCTTTTTGACTCAAATATTTAATTTCTTCCGATGGGCAATGTCCAGATCCGCGCTAACATAGCTTTTCATAAATTTGTGGTTTCAAAACAAAACAAAACCGGGTCCTATACTGAGACAAAACAGGGTCCTTGTGTAATAAACAACATTGACGAAACAGGGTCCTTCCATTTTGACATGACCCATTTCTTCCGTTCCATGCACAGAAATGCAAATATTGAGGTGCTCATAGTGACTAGCCATGCAATCTCTGTGTTAATATCTTTCTTTCCGTACTTTTCTTTCCGTACAATGTGCACAATTTATAAAGAAATTAAACAAATTCGTAGCAAGTTTCACTCAATTCACCATTTTCATGTGCCTTTTTACTTATTTCTCCATTAATCTCGAACGGTTGTAGAAAATATTACATCACACAATCGAAAATAGTTATATGTGTATGTTTATTCTTCAATGTCATTAAAAAACAAATAAATAAATAGAAATTCTACCTTTTCCCTGTCTGTTGATTGTCCGTCACCGTACCGGACATTAGATACTATCGAGTCCAAACATTTTTTGACGGGGTAGTTTAGACACAGTGTTTATGAATTAACATTCTTTCTTTAACACCAATCAAACATATAAAACCGTATTTAATAAGGAGATAATTCAGTCAAATTTTCAGTACTTAATCAACAACTGAAATGATTCCATTTTTTGATGAAACATCGTACGAACGGAGAACGGAATCGAAGGTATAAAAATGCACTTTTTTCCCTTGTAATGACCGCGGATCTATAATTTTTATAGATCGGTTGAAATCCCAAAACTAATTTGCATAATGGAAATTTAGGCGATAGCAATACAGCGGAATGACCTCAAGGTCATCCTCTGTAAAAAGGACATGTTCAAAGAATTTATTTATAATCAGAAGTTTACTTTCTGCAATTAATAAAAAAATTTTGAAGCCTTTAACGGGGATAAAACACAGCTAATTTACAGTTTAATTTTTTAATAGATATACCTACAGCAAAAATTTCAACGTAGTCATGAACACAAAAAATTCGGCAATGATAAAAAGTTTAATATCATTTACCTTTAATTTAATTGAAATTGGAATAGGTTATTATTGAAGAATTTTGCAATAAAGTGTTGAAAGTTTTAAAGGAATATTTTTTGAAAATCGTTCAATAAGAAATGAAAAAAATAAAAGTTTGCGTGTTTTAATTTCAATGCACATGTGGTATGATTTTCCCTACTAATTTGAATCAGATTAATTTTTTTAAACTAAATTTTTTATGAAGTAATTAATTTAATGTATTTAATTAAATTGTATACAGTGTAATTCATTGTTACATTTTTGACGAAGAAGTAAACATTTTTTTTTAAATAACGATATACTTCAAGCAAACATTAAGTTCAAAGGTTAACAAAAAGACGTCATTTTCAATTTGCATATCATACATAAGTCCAGTCCAACTACGTCTGCTCGATCAAAACACTTCAAAAAATTCGTCGTTCACTTAATAGTAAAGGTTTTCTGCAATCCTAAAAATCAACTTAAAAGATATAATTTTTTTTTAAAGATGACTCGTAGTGCTCTTAAACATAATCCTCTAAGTCGTTACGACCATGGATAATAGAATACAATAAATAGATCAAAATTTATGAGCTCAATTTAACACTTTTATCACATATTGTTGCTAGAGTTAAGAAAGTGGATAAAAACGGTTCATGACATAAAATTAATAAATTCTGAGATGGAAAGTAGTATTGAGGTCATCAGCAATGTATTTGACGAAGTTATTAACATTAATATAGAATGCAAAGCCAAAATCTTTCGTCGAAATTTAACCAACTAGAAATAGGCAACAAAATCGACAAACTTAGGGTAAAAAACGAAAATATCCTAGACCTTCCAGTGCATATCCATGAAAACAATTTGACTTTTAAGCTTACAATAAAAATGAAAATTGTGAAGCAAAATTGAAAAATCTATTTAAGATTTTTTTTTCTTATCTGATCACCTAAGTGTCGACAAACTTAGGGTAAAAAACGAAAATATCCTAGACCTTTCAGTGCAGATCCTTGAAAACAATTTGACTTTTAAGCTTACAATAAAAATGAAAATTGTGAAGCAAAATTGGAAAATCTATTTATTAATTAAGACCAAGTTGTCTTATAAGGTCACTGTATCACACGCCAGTTAACACTGAGGTTGTGAGTACAAATCCCGCATGTGGCCAATCGTAATTGACCAGGATTGTTAGTTTTCCTACCAAAGGTCAGTGGTCCTCTCCAGGCTTTATAAAAACTAAACGCCACAAAAACGCCACACCAACCAACACAATAACACAGTGTTTCATATGTTTAGACAGAGTTGCCTATCAAATATGAAAAACAAACATTAAGATAAAATGCATTAACAAATAAAACAAGTAAAATGTAATTTTTTATTTGAAAAAATACTGTAAGAAAAAAATATTTTGAAATTTGTACTTAATTTGGACTTTTTTCACTATCGTACAAAAATTTATTTCTCCAGGAAATATGAGTTTTGTTTGGACTAAATATTTGTTTGTTTGACGAATTCCCCTCCTATTTTATATGTTTTTGGCTTTTTTTTCTAGTAGTTTCAGTTGTTGTATCGGACACAACTTTATGCTAAGTAATGAAGAACGTCGGCTTGCAATAATACTTGTATTTAAACTCTGAAGTGGGTATTGTCACAACCGCGGAGACGTCGTATATACATATATATATACGCGCGAACATCTTATACACAATCCGGAACATTCTTGGGCGCGCAAATGAATTAAATTATAGTATAAGTTGTGAAAATGTACCACATATTTCATCATAAATTTGGGATTATTTGATTACACAATTTATTGAACTTTTGCTCTGTGTTGAGATGAGGACCAGCAGAAAGAGCATCCGTCCTTTTCTTTGGGTATTTTTTCAAGTGCTTTTTGGAATTTTGTGTCATGAATTTATACTACCTACCTCTTCTTTTCATTTTCTTTTTCAATGTTTGCAAATATGACCTAATTATACTCTCAAATTTTTAAAACCTTTTTTTTTTTTAATTATAGTTTGACATGACTAAGACAAAATTAAAAATTAGATCTGCATTTTTGCGGTTATAGATTGTAGTGTCTGTTGACTAGAAATGAAACTTTTATCTGAAACCATGGTTCAAAGCAATCAACAAAGCCGTATTCTAGAAATACTCAGGAGTACTAGTTACAGAAATGAAGATGACACCACAAATATTGATAACAATCAAACTATTTTTACTTTCCCAACCATTATCTTAAATTTTTTAAATAACGAACAAATTGGATTTAAAGTTGTGTCTTTTTTAACAGTCATCTTTGAATTAATTTAAAATAAATTGCAATTTTATTTCAATAAATTCATACAGGGTACTGCCGAAAATTTCTAGCGTCTAGTAGGGAAACAATTCATTATATGCCATTTATTTTTATTCCATGAAAATGTTTGACATAATAATTCATGTTAAGGTAGCACAATACAAAGATTTTTTCACCCCCAATCAGACAACTTTAAACTTTCACCCAGCTTTAAATTTTATAAATGAGGTACCAAAAGAAAGAAGAAAGATTAATCTTTCAAATGGTGATTATTTCATTATGACATGATTATTACATAATTTATTATTATGTAATTAGTTGCTATATTGTGATGTCCACACTTGAAACATAAGCTTCTTTGTTATTCATACCATCCCAAAACATTTTATAGATTCTTGTGCAACACAGTTTGATCTCCAAAAGGGTGTCTCAGATTTTTCTTATTGTATTTCATTCTCTCATAAACCTTCAATGAAGTTTGCAACCTCAATTCATAAGAGATCACTAAATTAAATATGGTATAAAATTTGTTCTATTGATGTTTTTGGAAATCTGAGACAGCTTTTTGAAGATAACTGGTCAAGGAACAACATGTGTGAAAATCAAGCAATTAGGAGCTAATTTCATTTAAAACTACATTTTCATGACAAAATGAATGTGTCACAATTGAATAATAAGGATTTTCCTACTTGTACCCTTTTAACTTCAATATAATTCACACATGTATCATGGGAATACTTCAGGATTGGCCTTTAATCATAAATCAATTAGGTTTTGACCAGAAAGAAAGCATTCCAATTCAGCAATTCTAAATATATAAAGAAAATGAACCCTATGCAGATCTGGCGGGAGATGTTATATCATTATTGACCTTGCTGTAAGTCAGTTGCTACTGATATGGTCAAAACTCCGCCCACCATTAATGATATCAGAAGTTTAATTACACATTGCATTTACTTTTTCCACTATGGATTTTATTCTTTTAGTACATAAAATGATATATTTTGTTTTTTTGCATTGTTACAAAAAGTAAGTTATGCATGTGTACACAAAATGATCAGTTGGTCAGTCTAGAGGATCCTTATGGGGGATTTCTAGAATTATAATTGTATACAATGACAATATGGTGTTTTACACAAAGTAGATTTTTTTCATTTTTTGCTTTTTGAAAATGAAGTATTTAATTTGTATTTTCTTTTAAAAAGAATTCATATTTAAACATTCTCCTCAAGAAATTCTAGTATAAACATCAGCAACATTTATTTTTGTACAATTATATTTGTTTAATATCTGTACATTTATATTTTGATTCCCTCTTTAGCTCCAAATAGTTGTTTTGTTTTTTCTCCTGACATCTCCAATACAGAAATGTATTTTTATTTGGAATTCATTATCTTTCATTTTTCCACAAATCCCTCTTTTGGTGGATACCTCTTTTTCATAACTGTAATTTTTATTGCTGGTCAGTGGTTGTAAAGCTATCAAATGATTCTATTGATTAACCGCATAGTACTGCCCACATGTTCTTATCTTGTATCAGTCAGACACGTGCATTTGTTTACAAAACTAATTATCATCAAAACTCATTAACACTGCAAGATATGTAAACATTTTTTTCTTCTGTGGTTTTTGAATATTAAGAAGTAACAAAAACATTCACAAAATCAAAATTCCGATATTGATTAACTTTGAAAATACCGTCTAAATGAATAGCAAGTATTGGAAAAAATGTTATTAATTTTTATAAAACATTTTTACAAAATTCTAAAATTCTCAAATTTAGTTCAAAAATTATTTCACTTTTTATAAAGCCATTTTGAAATTTAACCTTGCTTAAATCACACAATATTTTTTCTTTATTCATTAACTGACACTTAATTTAATTTGTGTTTTTCTTAAAAAGCTTAGTGTATGCTCTCAAGTATTACTTTTGTTGAAATTTATGAAACAATAGGTTATTTGTGAATGATAGTCTCAACAATGATTATCAATGATTATCAATATATATCTCTTGTCTTGTATCGGGTTCAAAAAAGATATATATTCTGTAACTGTTTGAAAAGTGAGTTGATATTAAAAACTAGAGGCTCTAAAGAGCCTGTGTCGCTCACCTTGGTCTATGTGCATATTAAACAAAGGAACTAGATGGATTCATGACAAAATTGTGTTTTGGTGATGGTGATGGTGATGTGTTTGTAGATCTTACTTTACTGAACATTCTTGCTCCTTACTATTATCTCTATCTATAATGAACTTGGCCGGTAGTTACAGTGGAAAATATTTTGTAAAAATTTACAAAAATTTACAAAATTTATGAAAATTGTAAAAAATTGACTATAAAGGGCAATAACTCCTTAAGGGGTCAATTGAAAATTTTGGTCATGTTGACTTATTTGTAGATCTAACTTTGCTGTACATTATTGCTGTTTACAGTTTATCTCTATCTATAATAATATTCAAGATAATAACCAAAAGCTGCAAAATTTTCTTAAAATTACCAATTCAGGGGCAGCAACCCAACAACGTGTTGCCTGATTGGTCTGAAAATTTCAGGGCAGATAGATCTTGACCTAATGAACAATTTTATCATCATCAGATTTGCTCTAAATGCTTCGGTTTCAGAGATATGAGCCAAAAACTGCATTTTACCCTATGTACTATTTTTTAGCCATGTCGGCCATCTTGGTTCGCGGGCGGGGTCATCGGACACATTTTTTAAACTAGATACCCTAATGATGATTGTGGACAAGTTTGGTTAAATTTGTCTTAGTAGTTTCAGAGGAGAAGATTTTTGTAAAAAATGATAAAAATTTACGAAAAATGGTTAAAAATTGACTATAAAGGGCAATAACTCCTTAAGGGGTCAACTGACCATTTTGGTCAATTTGACTTATTTGTAGATCTTACTTTGCTGATCATTATTGCTGTTTACAGTTTATCTCTATCTATAATAATATTCAAGATAATAACCAAAAACAGCAAAATTTCCTAAAAATTACCAATTCAGGGGCAGCAACCCAACAACGGGTTGTCCGATTCATCAGAAAATTTCAGGGCAGATAGATCTTGACCTAATGAACAATTTTATCCTCATCAGATTTGCTCTAAATGCTTTGGTTTCAGAGATATGAGCCAAAAACTGCATTTTAACCCTATGTACTATTTTTTAGCCATGTTGGCCATCTTGGTTCGCGGGCAGGGTCATCGGACACATTTTTTAAACTAGATACCCTAATGATGATTGTGGACAAGTTTGGTTAAATTTGTCTTAGTAGTTTCAGAGGAGAAGATTTTTGTAAAAGATTACAAAAATTTACGAAAAATGGTTAAAAATTGACTATAAAGGGCAATAACTCCTTAAGGGGTCAACTGACCATTTTGGTCAAGTTGACTTATTTGTAGATCTTACTTTGCTGAACATTATTGCTGTTTACAGTTTATCTCTATCTATAATAATATTCAAGATAATAACCAAAAACAGCAAAATTTCCTTAAAATTACCAATTCAGGGGCAGCAACCCAACAACGGGTTGTCCGATTCATCTGAAAATTTCAGGGCAGATAGATCTTAACCTGATGAACATTTTTACCCTATGTCAGATTTGCTCTAAATGCTTTAGTTTCAGAGATATAGGCCAAACTCTGCATTTTTACCCCTATGTTCTATTTTTAGCCACGTCGGCCATGTTGGTTGGCAGGCGGGGTCATCGGACACATTTTTTAAACTAGATACTTGAATGATGATTGTGTTTAAGTTTGGGTGCATTTGGCCCAGTAGTTTCAGAGGAGAAGATTTTTGTAAAAGTTTACGGACGACGGACGACGGACGCCAAGTGATGAGAAAAGCTCACTTGACCTTTCAGGTCAGGTGAGCTAAAAAACCAACCTATTAAAACAGACCAAAACTCATCTTACGTTAAGGAATAACAGTACGTGGAGTTGCAATCGTCAATTTGGCATTTGATGGTCGCAGTTGACGTGGAAACTCTTCAACAACAGTACTGTTATTCCGATTCTAATTCTAATTCTTATTCCGAATTCGTATTTGAATGTTCCAACATCAATTAACAGTTTATACATCTTTATTGCATTTGCATAAGGTCGATTTTTAATGATATTGACTGCAGATAATACAAGCATCTTCGGAAAAGACTTTCTTTATCATTATTCATGTACATTTAAAGACATGACTTTAAATAAAATAAAATTCAATCAAAATTCATGGATTGTCAACTGTAATGTTTCTCATTGACCATGTTTTTATCCCATCTGATTATGGATTCTTTATTCATTTACTTACACATTAATTAATTCTGAAATAGCCGAGTACATGGGACATAAGTATTAACAGCATTTCTTTTGTTGAAAACTATGAAACAGTGGGTTATTTGTGAATGAGAGCACTTCGATCAGTTTCATGGTGGCCAAAAATAATGTTTCTCATTGGACATGTTTTTCAACTAATCAGATTATGATAATTTGTAGTTCAATTAATTTCATGGAAGCTGTGTACAATCGATGTCGCCTTGTTTGCCAAACTATTTCCAATGAAGATAGTAAATAATTACGTATTTTAATTCTGAGATTTTTTTAAACTGCCTCTGTGTGTGCCATGGTGAACAAATCGGTAGTTTGTAAATTCATTACCTTCCATTTATCATTCCTGCAATTTCATTTCAAATACAGGTTTTAGAAAAGATAAAAATGTGACTTTCTATAGAGTTTCAATTGCCACCAACCGTGTTTGCCATCCGATTTATATTAACTGAGGCTTTCTCCAGATGGAACCAAATGAAGATTGTTTGTCCCTGACCTTCTTTTGTTTATTTCACAAATTTGCTTACAGTGAAAAATATAAACATTAGACGTTCAAATTTGAGTGGGAATTATTTGCCACAAAAATCGTTTGTAGAAGGTTTCCAATTGACTGTGAAGTTACTACTTTGTAACTAAAGATAAAGTGTTTTTTGACAATGGCCACCTTGATTCAAAGAGTCATGTTTTTTTTCTAATCGCAAACCAACCCAACATAGTTCGTTCAATACAAAACAAATCCAAGTGGATTTAGAGAAAAAAATATGAAAACATTACTGAAAACGGATGACAGATGTCGGGTGAACTAAAATGCTGATTTCGTAAAAGACATTACCACTTAACTTATCATAATGTAAAGATGTTCTGAGCATTTAATCTTAAATTTAAAGACAGGGACGACCATTTGATTTTTATAAGGGATAGAGAGGATTTTTGGGCATGAATATGCCGGTCTAGTAAGAACTGAAAGATATGATGAAAATATATATTCTGCCTTCAAACTAAATGCAGAATACAATTGTGTACAAAATAAAAAAAAAAAAAAGTTTATGACCACAAAAAACGATTGGAATACTTGCCTTGATTAAAACTAGGTCTATATTATATCATATTTACTCTTTAATTGTCAATATTAAACCATACATCCTTATAAATAAACAAAATAGATGATTCACACATGAGCTAACAGTTACTTATATTTATGTGTTATATATTTTCCTCATGTTAAATTTCCACAAGAACTTTATATTCTACCAGTAAAACAAGATTGTGGTTACCTTGTGTAAAATAATAATAATACCAGTTCAATGTGCTAAATGTTTATCTTCTATTGGAAATCATGACATTCACTATTTTAGAATTTCAATTCCTATAGAAAATTGTCAATCTTAATCAAACATTCTATGCTGTACACTATCTTGGTGATTTGGGAAATGATAATGTTGTTTGAGCCTCAACAACCATATTCATCACTTTATCTAGCAGGCTTAGTGTCAGGTTATATAGTGGATAGTTGGATGGCAGTTTTTTCATTATTGAAGGTGCCTGCACAAAATATCTGAAAAATTAATAAATATAAACATACAGTAATTATTATGTAACAAATCTTTCATCTGGAAAAAATTTCCTCTAGAGTACTTTTTTAATAGCAATTAAAGAACCTTTGTGAGGACTACGCTTGTGGAAATCTACATATAATGAAAGTAATTTTCTACAAAGTTTCATGAAATTCTGTTGTGTCGTTTCATTCTATGTTTAAAGGGGCATAACTTCTTGAAAAAAACAAGAGGCTCTCAAGAGCCTGAATCGCTCACCTGTATTTCAGAGGAGAAGATTTTTAAATGTTAGCAAACTTGATGAACAAATTGTGTAAAATTGTCTTTAAAGGGCAATAACTCCTTAAGGGGTCAATTGACAATTTTGGTCATATTAACTTTTTTGTAGATCTTACTTTGCTGAACATAATTGCTGCTTACAGTTTATATATATATCTATAATAATATTCAAAATAATAACAAAAAACTGCAAAATTTTGTTAAAACTACCAATTCGGTGGCAGCAACCCAACAATGGGTTGTTCTATTCATCTGATAATTTCAGGGCCGATAGATCTTGACCAATTAAACAATTTTACCCCCGTCACATTTGCTTTAAAAGATTTAGTTTTTGAGATATAAGCCAAAAACTGCATTTGACCCTTATGTTCTATTTTTAGCCATGGCGGCCATGTTTGTCAATGGATACAAACTTCGGATACAATTTATAAACAAGATATCCTAAGGAACATTTAGTTAAAGTTTGAAGGTAATTGGCCCAGTAGTTTCAGAGGAGAAGATTTTTAAATGTTAGCAAACTTGATGAACAAATTGTGTAAAATTGTCTTTAAAGGGCAATAACTCCTTAAGGGGTCAATTGACAATTATGGTCATATTAACTTTTTTGTAGATCTTACTTTGCTAAACATTATTGCTGCTTACAGTTTATATATATCTATAATAATATTCAAAATAATAACAAAAAACTGCAAAATTTTGTTAAAACTACCAATTCGGTGGCAGCAACCCAACAATGGGTTTGTTCGATTCGTCTGAAAATTTCCGGGCCGATAGATCTTGACCAATGTCACATTAGCTCTAAAAGATTTAGTTTTTGAGATATAAGCCAAAAACTGCATTTGACCCTTATGTTCTATTTTTAGCCATGGCAGCCATGTTTGTCGATGGATACAAACTTCGGATACAATTTATAAACAAGATACCCTAAGGAACATTTAGTTAAAGTTTGAAGGTAATTGGCCCAGTAGTTTCAGAGGAGAAGATTTTTAAATGTTAGCAAACTTGATGAACAAATTGTGTAAAATTGTCTTTAAAGGGCAATAACTCCTTAAGGGGTCAATTGACAATTATGGTCATATTAACTTTTTTGTAGATCTTACTATGCTGAACATTATTGCTGCTTACAGTTTATATATATCTATAATTATATTCAAAATAATAACAAAAAACTGCAAAATTTTGTTTTAACTACCAATTCGGTGGCAGCAACCCAACAATGGGTTTGTTCGATTCGTCTGAAAATTTCAGGGCTGATAGATCTTGACCAATTGATCAATTTTACCCCATGTCAGATTTGCTCTAAAAGCTTTAGTTTTTGAGATATAAGCCAAAAACTGCATTTGACCCCTATGTTCTATTTTTAGCCATGGCGGCCATGTTTGGCGATGGATCAAAACTTCGGATACAATTTATAAACTAGATACCCTAAGGAACATTTAGTTAAAGTTTGAAGGTATTTGGCCCAGTAGTTTCAGAGGAGAAGATTTTTGAAATAGTTTACGACGACGGACGACGACGGACGCCAAGTGATGGCATAAGCTCACCGGTGAGCTAAAAAGTGGAATCGTAATTTCTTGCCAATATGCACATCTACATAGTAAGTCCTTATTGTCTACAAAGTTTCATGAGATTCTGTAGTGTGGTTTCAGGGGAGTTGCGATTACAAGAACAGGACTGACGGACAGACGGACGGGTCAAAAACATTATAACCCTTCGTGGGGTATAATTAGAACAAAGAGAGGCAGAGAGAGATACGGGAGGAGGTGAATTACCACCTAAGCCAGGAGAATAGGACTTAATGTACAAGATAACGTCCGCAACACATTAGAAAATGGATGTTTATAAAGAAGGAAAAAGGTATGAGAATATATATATAAAAAGGAAACATCTATCCGTTATTGTAGGTAGAACATATAAAGTCATACGCCATGATCTATATTTTATACACATTTTATAGTTCTTGGCAAAAACACAAACAAGAGTGCACATGCCGATATGTTTCACCTGCTTTACTTATGATTGAATTTGTTTAAAGTCTGTAATATGAAGGTTCTACTAAAGTATCCCAAAAACTTAACATTATGAAAGATCCATGAAAATAAGATCATGGTCAGATGAACCATGCCAGACAGACATGTAGACATTAAAATCATTCCATACACCAAATATAGTTGACCTATTGCTTAAAGTATCTGATAAACTGACAAAATCATGAAAATGATGTCAAGGTCATATGAACCCTGCCAGACTTTACACCTTACCGTGGCATCATTTCTTACACCAAATACAACTGACCTTATTGCTCATAATAGTATCTGATAAACTGACAAAACCACGAAAACTTATCATTGACCAATGAACTATAAAAATGAGGTCAAGGTCATATAAAAACTGCATGACAGGCAAGTACACCTGACAATCATTCCATACAACAAATATAGTGGCCATATTGCTTATAGTATCAAAGAAATAGACCAAACCACAAAAACTAAACATTGTCCAATGAACCATGAAATTGAGATCAAGTTCAGATGAAAGCTGCCAGTTGGACATGTACACCTTACAATCATTCCAACTTCAAATAATTGACCTACTGCTTAAAGTATCTGAGAGTACAGATTTGACAACGAAAACTTAACCTTGATCACTATTCCATGAAATGAGGTCGAGGTCAGGTTAACCCTATCCGACAGACATGTAGACCTTGCAAAGGTAACCATATACCAAATGTAGTTATCCTATTAGTCATAATAAGTGAGTATTTTCACATTGAAAAATGTATTGGGCAAAACCTTTCAAAATTTTGGGTCCTCAATGCTCTTCTACCTTGTACTTGATTTTGCTTTTTTGCTTTTTATTCAAGCGTCACTGATGAGTCTTTTGTAAACGAAACAAGCATCTGGCATTCAAAATATCTTTGACGAGTTTTTTTTCTCAATCACTGGATTGATGCCAATGCATTGCTGGTGGAGGTTTTCTCCCCGAGGCTATAATCAGCCCAGTAGTCAGCACTTCTGTGTTAACATGAAATATCATTGATATAGTCGTATTTATAAATTAGCTGTTTACAAAACTTTGAAATATTAAGGATTTTCTACCCCAGTAATAGCCCTGCTGGAAGAACTGCTAGCCCATCAAAACTGACCTGCTATATATAGCCCGAGAATGCCTTTCAAATCAGTTTGCTGCATAATTACAAAGTGGGTGTCCTTTGTTTTAAAGGCGGCATTATACACTGTATTCAATAATTTTTGTTGACCTGCTTTTTATTCTGTTGGTAAACAAACAGTGGTGCTTATCCTAACTTAGTTGTTCCCACATACAAAGCAGACTTTTTATTGGCGTGCTCGGGAAAATAACGCAATATTCTCTGTTTTTTTCAGGCCGACCTTGCTCAGGGGAATCTTTATTTCCGGGACACTATAAATTTTCCTTCCCGCCTTTCCCGGTCGTATTTGGCATTTTTGGGGATGAATTGTCAGTCTCATTACCCCCTTCATCTACAGTTTTTCATTTTAAAACTGACGGAAGTTCCTGGGGTGCCCGTACTAAAATATTTAGAAATATTTGGTTGCATGGATTGGTTTCGTGCTCAACAGCTGTCCGACAAGACAGGTCAATACCGATGAATACATCAGACCCCCAGTACCGTTAATTGAAAGGCACTGGCTACGGTTACATGGAAATGTAACAATAATATAAAAATAAACTGCTTCGCTGAGCGCAGCTAGATACGCCCGCAGAGGTCCAACCCTGAACAGTTGGGGCAAAAATGGACACAATATTCAAGCTTGATTTAGGTCTGAATTTGGATTGTAATTAAATATTTGACATATTATAGGTTTCTGAATAAATGTAGTCAAAGAACTTGAATTGGTTATATGAATTGAATTTATATTCAATTAAAGATTTCTTGCTGTTGTGCAATACTTAGTAAATCTGTTGTCAGACTATAAACAAATAAAGTTCAATTTATTCTCAATGTCATATTAGAAATTTATGAAAACAAGCATTCTGAGAGTATTGCATGGCAATTCATAGTCCCCTACCGGGTAAAAATTCATTTTACTGGAACAAAATGCTAACTTGTTCTATAACTTGTCATGGTGTAAACAAAAAGTAAATATCATGTCAATATCTTCAAGCATGACTAAAAACAGTGTTGAAAACTGATTATATGAGTGAAAAAAACATTAGATATGATTAATAGTTCTCTAAAATTAGATATGATGTAATACAGTGTATATCTATTTTCAAATTATAATCAAATATAATTAATAGTTCCAAATATTTTTTCTTTCATCATGTTCATTTGTCACAAACTAATATAGATTTGTAACTTATCTATAAAATGTCAACAACTTTTATCTACACAATGTAATGTATTGAAATATATACATTAATAAAAATAGATTATTATCTAATTAAAGGATTTCTCTTCATATTTTTTTATATATATATAGCATTCAGAAAATTAGTTTATACTAAATAACAAACAAACCTGCCAAAAATTTCTTCAAATAATTTAACAAAGAATGGCTTTTAAAAAATGAGTTATCTCCCTTTGGACAAAAATATGGTTTAACATAGTACTCTAACATTAGATATGGTCCAGAGTTATGGTCCATAACTCTGGACTAAATCATCAGACCAGAACAAAATTCGAACTTGATCTATAACTTGTCATAATAAAACTATATACCAAATATCAAATCAATATCTTCAAGAATGAAGAAAAAAAGTGTGGAAAGCTGATTTGCCGGACTGACGGATGGACAGACGGACAGATGGACAGACGGAAAGACGGACGGAGTGCAAACCTAAAGTCCCATTAGACTTCGTCGGTAGGGGACTAATAAAAAGGGAGCTTACATCAATAGATATAAAAAATTTAAAAAAGTTTCATGAGAATTGGTGACAGCATTTTTGAGTTATTGTCAGAAAACTGGAAAATCACCCCTTTTTTAAATGAATAAAACCCATTAACTCAGAAATGTAAAATGTAAAATTTATAAAATCAATACATCAATACATACAAACAATTCACCAAAACTTCATAAGAATTGCTGAAAGCATTTTTGAGTTTTTGTCCGAAAACTGGAAAATCCCCCCTTTTTTTTGAACAAAACCCTGTAACTCGGAAACATGAAATCTAAAATTTATAAAAATCAAAAGGGAGCTCATGTCAATAGATATAAACAATTCACCACAATTTCTTGCAAGTTGGTGAAAGCATTCTTGACTTATTGTCCGAAAACTGGAAAATCCACCTTTTTTAAATGAATAAAACCCCATAACTCGGAAACGTAAAATCTAAATTTTATAAAAAACGAAAGGGAGCTCACGTCAATAGATATAAACAATTCACCAAAGTTTTATGCAAATTGGTTAAAGCATTTTTGAGTTAATGTCCGACATGTTGACGACGGACAGATGGACAACGGTATACCATAATACGTCCCGTAAACGGGCGTATAATTCTTGTTACATTGGAGTTTAATTGCCGGAATGCAGGGTTGGGTAAGGAACCGATTAATTACGAATGTAACAATAATATTTGGGTCTACGGTTACATTGCGTTATTGTAACATTAACGCACTGCAATGTACGATGGGAATAGTAATAAATATGTATTAAAATAAAACTTGAAAACTTTAATTTGATATTTACAATATTGCATACAATATTTTTATTTTTTATTTACAATGACAGTTTCTACAAATCCAGTATGTTGTTTTTGGAGTATGTTTTAGTCCAACGCATTTTCGGTGAAACCACTCTAAGCAGCCATCACAAACCAGTGATACGGCAATGTGCACGCTCTATATTGCATACCGTACAATTCCATTCTGCGTTTTCCCTTTATGAAGTTTAAGAAACTTTCAATGTCTGAATGCCATGCTTCAGGTGAAAAATATTTTGTTACTCTTGCGATGTTTTCATTTTCGTCCAATATTTTTTTTGGAAGCATGTAATTAAGGTTGTTTAAATACAAGTCAATTGTGAAAGCAATTAATGTTGACATTTGCCGACAGATTGAAATTGGTGGAAACAGTGTTTTCATTTTCAGAGTCCAGATATTTTGTGATCTTATCAGTCGTGACAGTACATGCTCTATTGAACAGTTCATTAAGTATTCATCAATAGTGATATTGAACTAAACTGTAGTAGTCATGATTTTTAACAACACCAAAACAATCAACACTTATTCTCTGAATAATATTATTATTATTATTATTAATATTATCTATTACATATCGAAGAATTAAGCAACATAACTATAGAAGGTTTAAGTTTAATAAATCTATCATACATTGCAGTCTGTAATGTAACAATAACGCAATGTAACCGTAGACCCAAATATTATTGTTACATTCGTAATTAATCGGTTCCTTAAGCAACCCTGCATTCCGGCAATTAGTCTCCAATGTAACAATAATTTTTATATTATTGTTACATTTCCATGTAACCGTAGCCAGTGCCTAATTGAAAATCTCGGCATAAGAAATGTACAATACCCCCCCCCCCCCCCCCCTAACTGAGAAATCTATATTTAAAGTACGAGAATTGGGGTTATTTGTTCTATTTTTAGAATATGTACAAAAAGACCTGTACAAACCAGTTCAAATTCTTGGAATCCCTGATGACGTAATTGAATCTGATTGGCTTAGATAGAATAGTGATGAAGGGATTTTCTGCTTTCTATTTTGGAAACGCCAAGAATTTTTTGTTACTAGTCCGTCGGGCATATTGGGTTAAAAATTTTGATTGCCCGAGGCGTAAATGCCCGGGCATCGGGCTAGTGGATTTTTTAACCCCTATCTTTGATGAAGGGGTCATTCAATGGTTTTGGTTAGATAGGCATTTTTGTAGATTTTGTATTGCTGATCATTATTGCCTTACCAGTTTCTACCTATCTACCCTGGTTTTTTTAGTTAAGGAAAAGGAGTTATCTGATGATTTTGGTGCAAACAGGAAGTAGGTGATCTTGATACACTGTATACTGCCATCTTGGATTGTAAAATAGCAGCATACAATCGGTCTAGTTCTTTGCTCAAATCTTCTAATTTTGAGACAGATTGGCAATTAATGTGTAAGCCTGTTTGTTTGAATAAGGAAAAATTTTAATTACATGAATTTCTCTGTGTGAAAAATAGTTTATTTCAAAATACAGTGTTGTTCAAGCTCAACTATGATATACCTTTGTTCTACCAAATTGTCAAACGAATAGCTGAAGGATAAATGTGTTTTTAACATGTTTGAACTTGTCACATACTTCGTTGAACAGGTATACCACCCTATCAGATAGTGACGATTTGAAGTGAGAGAAAGCCAATTAAGGATCATAATTTAGCCCTAAATAGTAGCTACCCCTACTGAAAATGTAAAGTGGGATTTCACTGAAAATACCAGTGGAGTTTCATCAGAGTTCCATTGGAATACCACTGTATTACCACTGGGAAATTTGGTCGGGATTTTCATTGGACATTCATTGTTTTCCATTGGGATATCAGTGGAATATCCAGTGGGATTACGGTGAATACTCGAGTGGAATACAGTGGAAATTCCATTGGAATACCAGTGAAAACTTCGTTGGAATACCATTGTTTTCCCACTGGACATTTATTGTTTTCTACTGGGATACCAGTGGTAATTCCATTGGAAATTGTAACAATCAACCAAAGAAAACCAGTGATATTTCAATGGAAATTGACAATTCCACTGAAATGTTAGATATCATTTTGCATGCACTGCTTATTTTTGAATGAATTAATAAGAAAACTTGAAATAAGACAATAACCATTTTAATGCAAGTCAACAATTAAAGAAATTACAACAGTTTATACATCATCCACATTTAAGACCTTTTAAACGAAAAGATCAACCTCTTTAAAATATTAAAGTTGATAAATTATCATTTTTTAGTCAAAGATGTATTTACTTAATTGTACATGTAAATCATTTTTCTGGTTAAATCATTCATAAGTCCATGGTAACTTTTGGTCCTCTTGAAATCTTTCACAAATGGTTTTAATTTTCAAAATTTGTTTATTGTGCATTAAACAAACAAAAATGTCCAGTTTACATGCATACGAAATACTTTGTCAGTTTGGTCAGTTTTCTTCATCATCCATTGATATTATTCATGAATTAAGTCCAAAGTTTCTGCATTCCAATCCTGTTCCATTGAGTCTTCATTGATTAATCTGAAAGAAAAAAAATCATACATCATAACATGCATAGAATTTTGAATTAAAATAACATTACAATACCATGCTCCAGTCTGCAATTATTCAAAAATGTATGTTACTGGCATATTTTATTTGTGTTTGTGTGTAATTTATTCCCAACATTTATACACTAAGAGCAATTTAGACACATGTATGTCTATTGTTGAAGACTATGTGTTCTCTAGATATCTTTGGCTATAGTTGTTGGGTTGCTGTCTCTTAGACATATAACACACATCTCTTTTTATCAAAATAGACTTTTATTGTTCATGGATCAGGTGTCTCTCAAAGCCAAATAAAAAAAGTATGTGTGGTTCCAGTTACATTTAAAAAAAAATTAGGGTAGGTAGGTAAGAATTTTTTTTATTTTATGATTTTTTTTTACATTCAGTCTATCATGTCTATGGGAGCAACATTCTGACTTAAACAGTACTTACTGAAAAATGACAAAAAAATCTTTAGGGTAGGCTATTGTTAAGACTAAAAAAAAAGGTAGGTAAGGTAATTGGAACCACGCATATATTTTTATTTAGCCTCATATTATCTTTCCCTTTTTGTTGTGTTTGTTGTTGGTTTACTATCTGGTTGAAGCATACCAGACACCTCATTTTGTTCACATAATAGCCATGATTAACCATTGTGCATGATGATCAGATCAATGTTTTTGAAATGTGTTTACAACTTATAGATGTGAATGATTGACATGATTAATGTATTTTTATTTCAAGTGTGGGAAGGATGAAAAAATAATTCAATAAGTACCTTTCAATAATCTTATACTCAAATTTCTTTTCTGCTGCTGGTTTGTTTGTTTTCATCGTGTTTTCATATAATGGAGTGGATATTGATCGATGCACAGTCATCATTTTTGCAGCTTTGTACCTTCACCATGATCAATCCC
This sequence comes from Mytilus californianus, assembly GCF_021869535.1. Classification (NCBI taxonomy): domain Eukaryota; kingdom Metazoa; phylum Mollusca; class Bivalvia; order Mytilida; family Mytilidae; genus Mytilus; species Mytilus californianus. The sequence continues at coordinate 38,728,250 of NW_026262581.1, forward strand.
TTTTAATATATGGACAACCTAAAAAAAAAATGTAAAAACATTTTATTAATAATTTTTAATTCTGGTCATGACCTGTATGCATCATACATTACTGATATTTATCATACAATGTACATATATAATTAAGAAGCTTCTTTCAGTTAAGTATAAGACTCTAAAACACAATATTAACCTTTAGGGATTTTTTTGTGCTGCATGTCCATCCAAATCAGAACATGACAAAATTAAGTTGAATGTGCCTGACAATTGTGTAGTAAACTGTAAACATCTTTCCTTGATTGTGAAGGCACACAATGTCATTCAATATTGAATAATAAAATTATTATTACATTCCCACCTCCCCCTTTTCAGAACACCAAATGGTCATCCTCAAAGTGTGAACTAACAGAGCCCATGAATGAAACTAAAGGGGGTGTATATCTTTTTTTTTAAATTTTAATTAGAAATATTCATGATGTAAAAATCAAATGTAAAATCTCTTAAAAATTACCTGTATCTGCTGTACGTCTGCCCTACATCAGCACATCGTCTCATCGTAAATTCTTGGTTCAACAGCTAATGTCATACCTAAATGTTCTGCCTTTAATGTCTATTTCTTTATTTATCGAAGGTTGTTGAGTATTAATTATTATTAACATGATTAATGTAACCACAGCTGGACAATGCTGGACAGGATACATACTCGTACAATATTTTCAGTTTCAAATTTGAACACATTCCGTGTATTAATGATAACGATTATCTGATTGGCCGATCGGAAATCCCGGAAATACAGTTATCCAATCAAATCAGCGGTTATATATATAGTCTGGTAGAAAAAAAATGGCAGCCTCCATGAATGTAAACATGTGTGTTGAAAAACAACATTATAGACTACAGTTTCACGAATTTTCTGCTCAAATTATGACAAAACACTGACATTTAGCGTACAATTGATTGGAGCGGATTATATGTGAAATGTTTCTATAGATTAACTTATATGACCCGAGTTCCAGTGCCGAGTTCAGGACATGAAAATGATGAAAAATTCATCACACCGACAAAGTTAAGATACCGAAACAGTTTATAGAACAATGTGGAAAATGAAAGCCGTTCACTTTACTTTTCTCAAAAGAACAGTAGACCAGTAACAGTTAATGAACATGATGAAGTCAAAGGAGAAATAATTATATTATTGTATACATGTAGATTGTAGTGCAAGGCAGTTGCCAGTACGGTCACTTGAAGAAAAAAACTGAGTTATCCTAACAATTCGTACAGTCTGAAGATAATTTCTGCAACAGATCTGTTTAAAACGGCCCTTTTAAGAGCCATGCACATTTTTCAAAAAGAATCTTAATTGTTTTTGTTCGTTAAATCAAACAGAATCTTATTCTCAACCCAATTTGATATAAAATATTCATTTCTTTATTTATATTATCTGATTATTGCACATTTAATTTTATTTCTAAATAGTTAAAATGTATCCTTTCAATGTGTCATACTCATAGGCTATATGGTGATGCATTATATTCACCCTACATCTGAGGAGCTACCATTTTACTTATTTTATATGGGGGGGGGGGGGGGGGGGGTTCTTTCAGACCAAATGATTATTTTCATTTGTTACTAGGCAAGTGATTTCATATTACATTTAACCATGTAACATTTTTTGAACAAATGTTTCATATACATGTATATATGTAGGTTTATGAAATATTCATTACATCCCATATATTATCATGATTATAATATTTAATTTCTTATCAGGCCAGCAAATTATATGTTACAAATTAAATCCTTTATATAATAATCATGCACTTAACTATTTGAAAAATTTAAATTAGAAGTATATATTCCTTTAAATTTCTAAGTCCAAAATTCCACTGGAATATTTGCATTAAATCAAAACTCCACTGAAATAAAAACAATAATATTCCACTGGAAATTAATTGGAAAATCTTTGGAAGTTTCATTGGAAATTTCACTGATTTTCCATTAGAATTATAGTGTGAAAAATATTCCAGATGTTTTGGATGAAATTCTAATGGGATTCCATCGGAATATTTTTTTCCACTGAATACCAGTGTAATTTCACTGGAAATCCAGTGGAATCCCGTACTCATTTTCAGTAGGGACATTATTAGGAATCACTATCACAAAACTTTACTATTCAGCAAAACGTAAATTTAATGAAACTAGAGGCTCTAAAGAGCCTGTGTCGCTCACCTTGGTCTATGCACATATTCAACAAAGGACACTCTCCGACACTCACTACAGTAACCGAGAATAGAATTCATGATAAAAATCTGTTTTGTTGATTTTGTAATGCTGATCATTTAGTCTGTTTAGTTTCTCTCTATCTTCTTTAGTTTTTGGCCCAAAACACAATTATTTCGTAGTGCATTTCTTTTAGACAATAAATGAAAATTTAAAAAATCCCACCTGCGCTTTCTCAATAATATTTTTACAGTGTGGTGTACTACTTTTGGGACACATCATATCAAAATTATAGAAAACCTCATCAGCTCTAACTCAAAATATGGACAATTTTATGTTAAGGGGGTCTTGAATTCTTTTGACAGCTTCAGACATACTAATTTTTAACCTTTTTCAGCTGGACCAAATCAATACTTTACTTTTATTTAAAATTCATGACCCAAATTTTTTAAAAAGTGTAATTTCAAACACCTTCTTGCTATTTGAGGCATAAAACATGAAGAAATAAATTTGGAAGGAGCATGCAAAAATTTGCAACTAATACACTGTCCACAGTAGGGACTATATTTGTAGACAACGAAAATCAAAGGACAATAAATGTGTTCCAAGACCTTTTGTTCAAAACACAAAATAGGGTAAAAAAAAATCCTCATTTAAGAGCAATCACTCCTATAAAGAGTAACAGTCTAAAAACTATATTGGCAAAATTTGACTTGTTAGTAGATCTTGCCTTGCTGATCATTTTTGTGATTTAAAATGTCTATTTATCTATTATAACTTTTATCATATAAGGCAAAACGCAAAAACAATGGTAAAAATCGGAGCCCACAATCCAAAATCTCTCAATACATGGTTAGATTCAGCATTTCAAAGAATGCCATAAATTCAATTTTTGTTGAATCAAACAAAGTTTAATTTTGGACCCTGATTTGGACCAACTTGAAAACTGGGCCCAAAAATCTAATATTTAAATACAGGTTTAGATTCAGCATTTGAAAGAACCCTATATATATTTAATTTATGTTGAAATGAAACACAGGTTAATTTTATCCATAATATTTTCTGTGCAAAGGGAAATAACTTAAACTGGATAAATAGTTCTCTAAAATAAGATATGATGCAATTTTTCAAATCATAATCAATAATATAATAACAACAACCAGTGATGATTAAGTTCTCTAAAATTAGATATGATTTAACACTCAAACATTGTTAGAATCAGCATATCAAAGAACAAAAGAATTAAATTTTTGATGAAATTAAACAAAAGTTTTATTTAGGACCCTTTGGACCTCAATGTGGTATTATCTTATTAATAATGAAAAGAAATACAGGTTTAGATTAAGCATTTCAAAGAACCCTATATATATTCAATTTATCTTGAAATCAAACACAGTTTAATTTTGGACCCCGATTTGGACCAACTTGAAAACTGGGCCGAAAAACAGAAATCTAAATATATGTCTATTAATAGACAATATAAGCTTAGTTTTTAAAGGAGTTCACTTCATCAAAAAAAAAATATATAGCATTCAGAAAATTAGTTTTTACAGAATAACAAACAAACTTGCCACAAAATTCTTCAAACAGTTTACCAAAGAAAAGAAGAAAAAAATTCAAAATTTTATCTATCATTAATACAATGTCTTTTCAACATCTATAAAACTTATCAGTAACAAGAAATAATTGTAACAGGATGCTGTAACCAAGTCTCCCAAACAAAGCTCCAATAATTCTTCATTCCCATGGTCGCTTGACATTGGGCAAAGTCCAGTACAAATTGGTTTGTGATATGCATAAGTGACGCCTATGGATTGACCCTGTATGTCATTCAAATCTTCTTGAAATGGCAAACAGGAATATATATGGTTTAGGGGTGGAGATCTCGACCGTTTACAAGTTCTCAAAGAGGGAGGGGGGGGGGGGGGTGTGTGTGATCCCTAGGGGACTCGCCCTTTTATTTCCTATGATTTGTTTTATTGTCCCATACAAGAATATATATGGTTTAGGGGTGGGGATCTCGACCGTTTACAAGTTCTTAAACAGGCAGTGGGTTGGGTGACCCCAGGGGACTTACTTTTATTTCATTTGATTTGTTTTATTGTCCCATACAAGAATATATATGGTTTTTGGAGTGGGGATCTTGACCGTTTACAAGTTATCAAAAAGAAGGGGGGTGGGAGTTACCCCAGGGGATTTCCCCTCAATTTCATTTGATTTGTTTTATTGTCCCATACAAGAATATATATGGTTTAGGGGTGGGGATCTCAACCGTTTACAAGTTCTCAAACAGGAGGTGGTGGGGGTGACTCCAGGGGACTCACCTTTTATTTCATTTGATTTGTTTTATTGTCCCATACAAGAATATATATGGTTTAGGGGTGGGGATCTCCACCGTTTACAAGTTTTCAAAAAGAAGGGGGGGGGGGGGGGGGGTTACCCCCATGGACTTCTCCTTTATTTCATTTGATTTGTTTTATTGTCCCATACAAGAATATATATGGTTTAGGGGTGGGGATCTCAACCATTTACAAGTTCTCAAACAGGAGGGGGTGGGGGTGACTCCAGGGGACTCGCCTTTTATTTCATTTGATTTGTTTTATAGTACCATACAAGACAATATATGGTTTCGGGGTGGGGATCTTGACCGTTTACAAGTTTTCAAAAAGAAGGAGGGTGGGGGTGACCCCCTGGACTTCCCCTATATTTCATTTGATTTGTTTTATTGTCCCATACAAGAATATATATGGTTTCGGGTGGGGATCTTGACCGTTTACAAGTTCTCAAACAGGAGGGGGTGGGGTGACCCCAGGGGACTCGCCTTTTATTACATTTGATTTGTTTTATTGTCCCATACAAGAATGTATATGGTTTCAGGGTGGGGATCTTGACCGTTTACAAGATAAAAGCACATTCTCAAATTGAAGGGGTCAAGTAAGAATATATATGGTTTAGGGAGACTTTAATTATCTACAAAATGTCTAATAATGAACAGTTAATTTCAAACCTCATTTATACAGTCCTACTAGTAAATTTCAAACTTTATATATACAGTCCTACAGATCTTATCAGGAAACAGAAAATTTTCAAATAAATCTGTCACTCCAATGATTATCATATGCTAAGATATTTCCCAGATCTAATTAATAATGAAAATCCTACTTGCAAATCTGTTTAACATAGTACTCTAACATTACATAATTAATAATTAATAATGTAATTAACTTCAAAATGTTTAATAATATAGCTTATAATCATCACCACTTAGGAAATAGAAAATGTTCAAATAAATCTGTCACTCCAATTTTTATTGTGAGATAAGACATTTACCATACACTTAGTCATAATATGATAACAAGAGAAAAATATTTAAAAATACCACTTTTGGATATTAAAAATGGCGATAACTCAAAAAGGAGAAATACTAAATTCGTGAAAATTGAACTTGACCTTCATTTAGTCACAAGTAACAACATATCTAAATTTGAAAAAAAATCATCACAGCGTTTTCATGTTATTGAAGAGACACTGCCAGCCCGCCGTACATCCCCAAATCAATAACCAATATTTCCTCCGAAAATCCAGTTAAAAAAATGGTAAAAATCATCATCAAAGGACAATAACTCTAATAAGGAGTCTACTGCCGATTTTCACCATGCATACTTATTTGTAGAACTTGTCTTGCTGATCATTTTTGCTTACTTAAGTTTCTATTTATCTATTATAGTTTTTAAGATATAAGGCAAAAACGCAAAAAATTGGTAAAAAATCATCATCAAAGGGCAATAACTCTAATAAGGAGTCTACTGATGATTTCCACCATGCATACTTATTTGTAGAACTTGTCTTGCTGATCATTTTTGCTTATTTAAGTTTCTATCTATCTATTATAGTTTTTAAGATATAAGGCAAAACGCAAAAAATTGGTAAAAAATCATCATCAAAGGGCAATAACTCTAATAAGGAGTCAACTGAAGATTTCGACCATGTTGAATTATTTGTAGAATTTGTCTTGCTGATCATTTTTGCGATTTAAAGTTTCTCTCTATCTATTAAAGTTTTCAAGATAATAGGCAAAATGAAAAAAAAAAGGTAAAATTTGTCATTTAAGGGCAATAACTCCTATAATTCTCTATTTATAACGGTTTTCAAAATAATAGACAAAACTTGCATTTTACCCCTATGTTCTATTTTTTAAACTAGATACCCCAATAATGATTGTGGCCAAGTTTGGTTAAATTTGGCCCAGTAGTTTCAGAGGAGAAGATTTTTGTTAAAGTTAACGGAAGATGACGGACGATGGACAATGGATGCCAAGTGATGAGAAAAGCTCACTTGGCCCATTGGGCAGGGTGAGATAAAAAGGAGACTTTGGCCTAACCCTGACTTCACATTTGTTTTTTCCACCTCTTCGGGTGGTGATGCTACTCAGTAAATTCTATCTCATAGATTTTTTTTTTTCTCACAAAATAGTGTATTTTCATGAATAATCTATGCACCCAATTTTGTACGACTTATAGCTTGAAAAATAGCATGGTGACCCATACTTTTCATTATGTCTTAGAAAAAAGCTTGGTAAAATCTACCATTTTCGCAAAGTATGAGAAAATGCTATCTGAGGAAATATAGATTTTGAGATACAAGACAATTAATGCATTTTACCCATATGATCTCTTTTTAGCCATGGGGGCCATGTTTGTTGACTGACTGAAAAATTGTGTTTCGCCTGTGATTGCTGCTGTCAGTGTAAAAGTGTAATGTTGACTTAAAAAGTGAGTCCATTTATCACTAAAATACAGAATTAAAAAATCAAACTTTATCTTTAGATGCTATTTCATGGTCTTGAAGATAAGCTTCTGTCCAAGTTTAATAATAATCCATGAAGGTTTACAAATTTATCATGTCAATAAAGTTTAATCCCGGACTGTCTGTAAATGTTAACTGTAAAAAAACTAAGTCCATCTATCAGAAAAATACTGAAAATGAAAAATATATGATTTCAAAAGTTTGCTTCAGACATTATCTCTTAATCATAAAAAAAACTTCTGTTAAAGTTTCATAAAATTTAACCCAAGACTGTATCTACTTGTTAACTGTAAAAAAAAATAAGTCCATATATCAGTTAAATACAGAAAAATGAAAGTAAATATTTTCAAAATTTTAATCTGGATACTGTGTTTTGGTCATAACTTAGCTTCTGTCCAAATTTCATCAAGTTCCATGAAGGTTTGACAAAGTTATTGATGACTGAAAAACGTTAACCTCAGACTTGTTAACTGTAAAAAAAACGAAGTCCATTTATCAGTAAAATACGAAAAATGAAAATAAATATACTCTGGATACTGTCTTTTGGTCATAAACAAGCTGCTGTCCAAATTTCATAAAATTCCATGAAGGTTTGACAAAGTTATTGATGTCTAAAAAAAAAAAGACTGAACCTAAATGTTGACGCCGCCGACGCCGGAATCTAGGATTGCTATGTCTCGCTTTCGCGATATAAATGTTGCATGCTCAACAACAACAAAAATTTTATATACTAGATAAGGTTTGGCTGAAATTAGTACAGTAGTTCGAGAGGAGAAGATCTTCGAAAAGGTTTACGTCGACAACGTCAGAGGATGACAGAGGACGACAATGGACGCCAATTGATGGCCAGGTGAGCTAAAAATGGTGGTACTTAATGGTCAACTACACATGAGGGCAAAAAGTAGTACCAATTATAAGAGCTCTGTGTATAAAGGTCTCAGGAGCTGCATTCACAAGGTGTAATTAACACCATTCTCTAAAAATTAGTCAAAGTCCCATTACTCCTGTAAAATTGACCAAATGAAAATGGCAGTACATGTACAATATTTTTAACTACACATAATGGCAAACAGTTGTACCAAGTATGAGATTTTCTATAAAGCGGACTAGGAGGGTTGCATACACAAGGTGTCATTGTTACAATACTAAAAAAATGGTCAAAGTCCCATAACTCCCATTAAAATTGTCAAATCAAACTGACAATATAGCTTTTTTATACGATTTTTGCTAATTTTCATATTTTGCCTTTTAACTTAAAAACTATGTTAGATAGGTAGAAACTGGTAAGGCAAAAATGATTAGAAATACAAGATCTACAAAATGCCTATCTAACCGAAACATTGAATGACCCCTTAAGGAGTTATTGCCAGTCAAGAGAATATTTTCAACAAATAACCCTACCAATTATGAAAGCTTTTTGTAAAAAGATCAATGAGTATTGATGTGTTTCGGATGGACAGACGGAGATAATGACCATATCATACCATACAAGAAAAGAAGGAATAAACAACTGAATGAACAAACAAACATAGGAAATGTTCTGTATGTACCTGCCCCAAGTCAGGACCCTGTAATACAGTGGTTGTTGTTTGTTGTTGTATATATTTGTATTTCGTTTATTGTTTTGTACTTAAATCAGGCAGTTAGTTTTCTTGTTTGTATTGTTTTACATTTTTCATTTCAAGGCCTTTTATAGCTATGAGGTATGGGTTTCCATCATTGCTAAATCCTAATATAGTTGTCATTTGGTCTCTGGTGGAAAGTTTTCTTATTGGCAATTATACCACATCTTCTTATTTATATATTATATTCATGTGTAACATGTATAAGCCTAACTCTTTGAGTCAAATTTACAGATAAAAGTCTACTGCACAACAGATATTGGGTAAATGAGATAAACAGATAGATGGGAAAGGGTATTCCAGTATGCTCTCTATATTACGAGTAGGTGTAATAATTATGAATAAACTTACTTAAATTCTTCATGATAATGAGATTTGATATAATTGGCTATTTTGGGACTATATTCAAGTAATGTCTGTAAGACTGAGAATATAGAGTATAGCAATACAGCTTCACTGGGTGATAAAACATCTGTTCTGGGAGGTCTAATCATTTTCATCATTATGTCAATTGTCTTTTCCACAAATAGTTCCTAGAGAGAAATAAGAAAAAAGAATAAAAACCTGAATTAGTATAAAATTATATCAAAGACAAATTACATAACACATATGCAGATGCAAAAAGTATTTGTCAAGTTAAAACTAAAAACGATATTGTGGAAGTAGGATATATTTTTATTAAAAAATAAACTATGTAACTAACATGTGTAATTAATAGCGTTCTCTGTAACCAGCCACCAAGTCTCATATTTTCTTGAAATTTTGTTTGTTGATAGCAATTGGTAAACATATAAAAATGGTGACAGGAAATTTGTATATGTCCCAGTTGCTATGGTAATGGGTCCCCTTGGATTTTAGCTTAACATTGCATGTTTTGACTTAGAAAAAGACCAACATTAAACAATTCTTTTGCAAACGTTTCAATTATGATGACTGTTGTAATAATTTGTCATTAACAATAACATTTAATTGGTATGCTAAACAATAAAAACTCTTATAAAAAGATAACAAGTTGACGACATATAAGGAAATTTTCTATGTATTCAATAAGGCAAATCATAAACATTTTGCAAGGACTAATTACACGCTTTTGCATCTGCACACATTTATATTGTGGTAATCAAGTTAAAGTTTCACTGTTCACCTATTACAAATAGAGAACTGTAAAAACCAATGCTGGTAAAGAACAGAAAACATGTCAAAGTGACTGAAAACGTCAGCCTTTACTTCATAAAGTCCTTGGTCTTGAAAGATGATTTTATCTATATTTGAGTTTTTTGCAATATCGAATAGAGAGTAACTGTAAATATTAAAAATGATCAGCTTGACATGATCTACAAACATTTTTTAAATCATTAGTAAAAAGCCTTAAATAAGTTATTGCCCTTTGAATGACTACATTTCCCAATATTTGACTCCTTATATCGTTATTGTTGTCCTTAAATGACGATTTTTACCCATTTTGCAATAGAGTTACAAATAAGTTGAATTGTGATGGTCAATTAACTTCTTATAGGTGTAATTGCCCTCAATAATCGTGTCTACCAATTTCTGTGAATCTCCTTTGCCATTGTTGAACATAATGAAAACAAATTGATTTTTAATTTTGTATTATTATATATGGTAAAACCTGTGGATTTGACAAGCTTCAACTCTGTTTTTTAAATAGATAAACACAATTTAATTATCTAATTGGTCAATCTTTAGCTGTGATGTAAGCACGAAATCATGTATAGATATAGAGAAGCCATGCTAGGGGTTCAAAATACAATGGCAAAGTAAAAATGTTTCAACATCTTTTCTATATAAATAAGAAGATGTGGTACGAGTGCCAATGAGACAACTCTCCATCCAAGTCACAATGTATAAAAAGTTAACAGTTATAGGTCAAAGTACGGCCTTCAACATGGAGCCTTGGCTCACACCGAACAGCAAGCTATAAAAGGCCCCAAAATGACTAGTGTAAAACAATTCAAACAGGAAAACCAACGGTCTAATCTATATAAAAAACGAGAAACGAGAAACACCTATGAACCACACCAACAAACGACAACCACTGAACAACAGGCTCCTGACTTAGGACAAGTGCATAAAAATACAGCGGGTTTAAACTTTTTAACAGGTGCCAACCTTCACCCTAACCTGAGACAGTAGTGTAACATTACAACATAAAATACCATGTTTTATTCATACTATGTATACATTAGAATATCATCCTGAATATGTGTGTTATATTGGCTGATGGACATTAGTCATCAATTCCAATCATCTTAGATTTCCATCCTTTCAAAAGATGATAGTATAGATTCTGCAATATATATGTAGGACTCACATCCAGGTTCCAGATCTATGGCAAATTCCTAATCTATGGTAAATATGACGTCTTACTATCCCAAATCTATGGCAGATTTTTTTAAAACCAAATCTTTGGCAAATTTTCTAGTGACCTAATCTATGGCAGATTTTCTAGTTTCCAAATCTATGGCATGATATGAATGCGGCACCGGTCGCAATGTCCAAAGGCAACGAAAAAGCCAGCAGTAAGTAAAGGTCAGTACTCACAAAACAGATTAGGAGTATGACAACGGGTGCATATTCATAACCATTTGTGAAATGGACCTTCCATTATGGTAAACTAAATCGTGATAGCGACCATATTGTTCCTAAGTGAGGAAGTGATATACACTGAATCAAACTTTAGGGGTGAAATGATGTGCCCGGGAGAATAAGCATTTCCTACTCTGTGCATGACACCTGTTTAACCCAGTCATTTAACAATCTAGTCAAAATGAAATTCCTTTAACAAACCAAATTGCAGTGTGAATAATTTTTTTTTTGCTTTTTACATAATATTTATTTGGGCCTTAATAAATCTTTTTTAATTGACAACGATTAAAGTCAAAGTGGTATCCTGTGATTTCATCCCTCACTTGATAATTACTTTGTCAGCCATAGACGCTATAATATTAACTATAATTCCTTTCCTGAAATGTTCGCTTCTAAAAACAATGGTGCCTTTATTCATTGCGGGATTAAGACGGTACAGCACATATTGTCCCCTCTCTTGATAAAAGGTCTCATCTTCCTTTAAACCATCACGAGGGAAAGCGGAAAGTGTTTCCCTGTGTATTTGTTTGTAAAACTCTGTGAGTCCTGGGTAATTAATTCTGTATGACGTTATTTTTGTGACGCTATAGTTTACTCTTTTCCCCGGACAGTTACGCAATTTCAAAATCAGCCATAGATTTGGAGAAAACAAAAAAATGCCATAGATTTGGAGAGAACAAAAAACTGCCATAGATTTATGATTTGTATGGCGTTTGTGACATCATATTTGCCATAGATTTGAAATCTGCCATAGATCTGGAACCCACTATAGATTTGAGTCCTACATATATATATGTATATTATATGTTATTCAGGTCTCAGACAGGGTATATAAATGTAACATTTCCGGCTGAGATTTTATATTCCCTGAGACGGAGGTGAAGGGAATACAAACCCTCAGCAGGGACTGTCAGCATTTCATTCTATGTAATAATTTCAGCGAAGGGAATATAAACCCTCATCAGGGAATGTCACATTATATACCCTGTCTAAAACCTAAATTACACATATATTATGGATTACCCCTTCCTTAATGTATTTTCAAGTACGCAGTTATAAAAATTTGTTGACCATTCACCATGCAGTGTAGACATTCAGAATATGTTTCTGTATATTTTGTGTCCTTCACTTAAAATGAATTTTTTTCATCTTGACAAATAGATTTTTCTTGTGTCGAGAATATATCTGCAATAAAATATTTAGCTTTCATCTGCACTGTTTTTATGTATGACTTTTTATACTTTTCGACATACAGAATATTGATATTGATATTTTGCTGCAAAAGTGAAAGATTTTGTAAATTGCAGTGACAGTAATTTTCTCATTTATGCAATACTTTATAAAAAAAATTTTAGCCATTAATTTAGTACTTGGTGAGAATATAGTGGGATTCTAAATAAAAAACGTATATTTGAAGTATTTTGTTTTAAGTTGTCAAAAACTAAAAAACGAAAAACACTTTTGGTTTTGTTTTTGGTTTTTGAGAAATCTAATATGAAAAAATGAAAACACTTTCGTTTTCTTGTTTTTCCTTTTTGATTTCTCAAAACGAAAAATGAATACACACAAATAAACACAGAAAATAATTTACTATTTCAGGATTATTTATGTGTACAATCAAGTCAGTGGACTTAAACAATCTGGTAAATGCAATGTTTACTCTTTATACTAATTTAAAAAAAAATACATCTCCAGTATCAATGTTTCACAAATAAACCTCATCACTGTCAAGCTGCTGACCAAATATGTATGAAATACCTGAGGAAAAAGTGACGGAAATATTGGTTGCAGGAATCATCATGCTGACTGGCGAAGGAGTTGTGTTAAATTGTACCCGAAATCCTAGATTTGGGGTATGATAATCATTTTTGGATTTTCTCTTAAACTTTTCAAAAATGTCCTACAAGAATGTACTATGCTTGCAGTGCAAGTTTCGAAATAGTTTCTTTTTCCAAGGGCATTACTCCTGTAAAAATATTAATCCGCACTCATTATCGAACTCTTCAAAGGCCTTTCTGATATAAAGCTTTCATGTAAATTTTATTCTAGAAAATTGACAGGTCAGCATGGTATCTGTGTATATTTTTGTGTGAGGCACAGAAACAAAAATGAATACTGATGCAAACAAAGCAATTCATTTATATAGGATCTCAATTTTTTGAAAATTTTGACAGCAGGCGAATATATAGTGTGTTAACATCCAAGCATACATGTATTTGGGCCGCCATTTCCTAAATGGTGGCAACAAATATTTTTTACACAGGGAATCTATTTGGAATAGCATATCAAGTTTCATTAAAATCCTTAAATAAACTCAGATTATTTAACAACAAAAGACTGTCAGATTGACAGCAAACCGGATTTTCTTGCATGAAAATGATATTTGCAAATCTGCACCATCGAACAAGATCAAATTAAAAAAAATAAATGAGTTCTTGTAAGGTTCAGAAATAGAAAGGCCAAAATCAATCTATGTATCACTAGTCGCTACTTAAAGGACTACAACTCAACAATGATAAAAGCTAAAATCGTGAAAATCGACCTTGACCTTCATTTTGTCACAGGAAACAACATATGTAAATTTGAAAAGATTTCGTCAAATCGTTTTCAAGTTATTGCACAGATACTGTTTGGCAGCTGCCCGCCCGCCCGCTGTACATCACCAAATTAGTAACTGATATTTTCCTTTAGAAATCCAGTTAAAAAAGTGTTTTACCACAGTATTGACACCAGGATCAATTTGGAATACATGTAATATTTATATAACAGTTTCAGTTGAAATCGTTATACAAAAAAGATGTTTTAAAATTTTGAATTTATTTACAAAAAGTAAGTTTTTTCAACATATTTGACATCGAGAAGCAATTTGGAAAAGCATAGTATATTAAGGTATCAATTTTCCTTGAAAGACTAGCATGAAAACATGTTTCTCAAAATTTGTAATTTTTTAACAAATAGTAAGTTTTTACGATATTTTTCTAAATTTTTTGCACTCACAATCAATAGCTTGTTGTACCAATAAAATATGGACATTTTTAAGAAAATTTAGAATTACGTCCGATCTACCTAACATTATCTCTAAAATCAAACTTTGACATTTGGAATCAATATTGAATATCAAACTTTAACCTTTTTATCAATTTGTGCTGAAATTCTAGCACAAAAAGATGTATCTCAAAATTTTTCAACAAAAACTGATTTTTTTACCACTATACATTGTAATTTAACAAAAACGATGCAGACTTTCCTTTCATAGGTATAACCATTGTGTAGAACAATTATGAAAATCGGTTTAGGCAATTTCAACTCATTGTATTAGGACATAGACTTGCTAATGGACACAAAAAAGATGTTTAAAAAATTTGTTAATAAAAAAAAAAAAAAACAAAATCAAGTTTTGACATTGGCATTAATTTTGAATAACATATCATAGTTTATAAACTTCTTGATCAATTTTTCTTCAAATTCTAGCACAAAATGAACTTTCACAAAATTTGTGATTTTTTAACAGAAACTTTTTTTAAAACAAAATTTTGCAAAAAACCCAAAAAGGGACCTTTTATAGGTTTTAATAGTCCAAATAGATATTATGACAATCGGTTGAAGCAATCTTGACTTATTGAACGACTGTGAAGTGCTGATGGACAGACAGACAGATTGATTACTATAGGACACTGATGACACATAGGTGATAAATCTGACAAGATATGTAGGCGTGAGTTTGAAATTTTCCAAAGAATTTACATTTCAAAGGGACATAAATCTGGTAAAATAAGTGATAGACACTGATTTTCGAATTCGTCTTAGATTGATTGATTGTTGGTGTTAAAACAATTCAGATTGTTTGAATGTTGGTGTTAAATGCCACTTTCAGCATTCTTGGCTACATAATTGCAGCGGAGGAAACAGGAATGCTCTGAGAGATTAAATGACCTTCAGCAGGAAAACTGGCAATCCTAGTCAATTCAAATCGGCCTCAAATACATCTGCCACAAGCAGGGTTCGAACTCACAACCTCAGTGTTGACAGGCTAGTGATCGCTATCCTACCTTTACTACTCGACCACCGAGGCCCCAACTCAACTAAGACATTGTTGATATAAATCTTTGATATTGATTTCATGAAGATCTGACAAGAAATATACACTTGAAAGCGTTTACAATGCAAATTTGCAGATAACAGGAGGACATATCTCCTGTAAAAATAAGATTTTCATACTCGCCCAAGACATCGCTGATAAAAAAATCTTCAAATATCTTGGACTTAAGCATCTGGTGCAATAAAACTGGTACTGTTTATGTTATTACCACTACAGGGTCGATATCTCTGCTGGTAGAATGTTGGTCTCTGAGGATATCACCAGCCAATTAAGTAGCCAGTACTTCAGTATTGGAATGAAAATACTGATATTGTTTTTAATGATATTTGCTGTTATACAATTTTGAAATTATTCTAAATCAAGAAATCTTTCTCCCTCATTCATAGCTCTTTTTCCTTATCCAAATTTGGATACACTTTATTTCCTTTTTGTTTAATCAGCTCTTGAACGATTGTTTTAGATTTGGGAATTTCAAATATTTTGGACTCGTTTCTCACTGAAGAGGCATAAATTGTCGAAATGGGCATCTGGTGCAGTAAAATTTGTACCGTGTATGTTATTATAATAACTGGGTTGATACCTCTACTGGTGGAATGTTTGTCTCTGAGGGTATCATCAGCCAAGTAGCCAGTACTTCAGTACTGGAATGAAAATACGGATATTTTTAAATGATATTTGCTGTTATAAAATTTATAAAATTATTCTTAATCAAGGATCTCCATCATCCATAGCTCTTATTTCTAATATGACTTTGGATACACTTCATGTCCTCTTTTGTTTTATCTGCTCTTCAACCTTTATTCTAAATTTGGGATTAACAAATATTTTGGACACGAGCATTACTTAAGATACATATATTGTTGAAATGAAAACCTGATGCAGTTAAATTGGTACCATTTATGTTATTCATACTACTAGGTTGATACCTCTGCTGGTGGAAAATTTTTCCCTGAGGGTATAATCAGCCCAGTATATGAAAATAGGGATTTTGTTTTATGATATTTGCTGTTAAAATTTACAAAAAATATTATTAATTAAGGAATATATCTCCATCATGCATAACTATTTTTCCTAATACGAGTTTGGATACACTTTACATGTCCTCTTCAGTTTTATATTACTGAAGAGACATACATTGTCGAAACGCACATCTGGTGCAGTAAAATTGGTTCCGTTTATGTCATATTTGGTACAGATTTTCAAACTCTTAGAAAACCTTGCTGATATGAACCCTTGAAATTAATTTCATAAAAATAAGTCTCAAATGGCCAGGTTGCAATATTTGTGACTTATCGATGTAGAATGTTTACAATGTAGTGACAACTGTCATACAAGTGGGAGGTTTAGCTAGCTACAAAACCAGGTTCAACCCACCATTATCTTCGGAAAATGCCTCTACCAAGTCAGGAATATGACAGTTAACTGTTTTCCATTTTTCCATTGGTTGAAAAAGTCTAATGTTTGATTTTTACAGTTTTTATGGACTTACCCTTTTTGAATTTACCTTAGAGTTTGGTATTTTTGTTAATAATTTTTGTTAACATGAAGGTTGTAAATAATGCTGGAAAATAACTAAGTTCCTAAGTCTGGTAAAATGTAAAAATAATTCTTCAAACAGTTCCATAATAGCAGGTACACAACTTCAACATGTGTGTAATCTTCCTGTGAAGTTTCAGGGATCTTCGTTGAAAACTGTAGGAGAAGTTGATTACACAAAACTTGTACCCTCTTTCATAAATTTTGCAGAAAAATGACTAAGTTCCAAAGTCTGGAAAATGAAAAAAAATTTCTCAAAAAATTCAATACTTTCAGGTGCACAATTTCAACATATGAACAATATTTCTTTGAAGTTTCAGGGATGTGGGTGGGAAACTGTAGGTGGAGTTAAATACACAAATTAGGTACCCACTTTTCCCTGTTATCTGCAAGACATCACCATACTATAGCCATTTTTGGAATTTGTCCATATTGGCCAAAAATGAAACCAATATATTTTCTAAATTTTACTTCAGATGCTTTCTCTTAAATAAACAAGAATTCTGAGAGTATTACATGGCAATAGATAGTCCCCTACCGATTAGAATTCATTGTATTGGAACAAAATGCTAACTTGATTTATAACTTGTCATGGTGTAAACTATATAACAAATATCAAGTCAATATCTTCAAGTAAGACAAAAAAAGTGTGGGAAAACTGATTATTTGAGTGAATTTTATAAGTCCAAGGACAATAACTCTGCACAAAATCATCAGACCAGAACAAAATTTGAACTTGATTTGTAACTTGTCAAGATAAAACTATATCCAATTATTAAATCAATATCTTCAAACATGACAAAAAAAAGTGTGGAAAACCAATTTTTTGAGTGAATTTTCTAAGTCCAAGGACCATAACTCTGGACAAAATCATCAGACCGGAACAAAATTCGAACTTGATCTGTAACTTGTCATGATAAAACTATATTCCAAATAAATATCAAATCAATATCTTCAAGGAAGAAGAAAAAAAGTGTGGAAAACTGATTTGCCGGACTGACGGATGGACAGACAGACAGACGGACGGAGTGCAAACCTTATGTCCCCTTCGACTTCGTCTGTAGGGGACTAATAAATGAACAATGTGTCAATGGGACACAGATGCCCCCACATGAAAATATACACCAGATTCTGCAATTTTTCAATTAACAAAGGGACATTACTCAATAAAATGCTCCGCTAGGCGCAGCTTGATACGACCGCAGAGGTCAAACCCTGAACAGTTGGGGCAAGTATGGACACAACATTTATGCTTAAAACAGCAATGAACTTGGATTGTGATTGAATATTTGACACAGCATAGGTTTGTGACACAAAATGAATGTGGTCAATGAACTGAAAAATTTGAAATTGGACATTTACCTATTATGGTCCAATATCCAAAATCTGAGTGCATGGTTAGAATCAGCATATCAAAGAATCCCAAGAATTAAATTTTTGATGAAATCAAACAGAAGTTTAATTTAGGACCCTTTGGACCTCAATGTGTACCAATTTGATAACTGAGCCCAATCCAAAATATTTTTGTTGAAATCAAACAAAGTTTAATTTTGGACACTGCTTTGGACCAACTTGGAAACTGGGCCCAAAAGTCCAAAATTTAAATACAGGTTTAGATTCAGCATTTCAAAGAACCCTATATATATTCAATTTATGTTGAAATCAAACACAGTTTAAATTTGGATGCCGATTTGGACCAACTTGAAAACTGGGACCAAAATCAAAAATCTAAATACATGTTTGTTAATAGACAATATAAGCTTAGTTTTTAAAGGAGTTCCCTTCATCAAAAAACAAGCATTCTGTGAGTATTGCATGGCAATACATAGTCCTCTACGGGTTAAAAATTCATTGTACTGGAACAAAATGCTAACTTGATCTATAACTTGTTATGGTGTAAACTATACAACAAATATCAAGTCAATATCTTCAAGCATGACGAAAAAAAAATGTGAAAAAATGATAATTTGAGTGAATTTTCTAAGTCCAAGGACCATAACTCTGCACAAAATCATTAGACCTGACCAAAATTCGAACTTGATCTGTAACTTGTCATGATAAAAGTATGTACCAATCATCAAATCATTATCTTCAAGCATGACCAAAAACAATACGGAAAACTGATTATTTGAGTGAATTTTCTAAGTCCAAGGACCATAACTCTGCACAAAATTGTCAAACCAGAACAAAATTCGAACTTGATCTGTAACTTGTCATAATAAAACAATACACCAAATATCAAATCAATATCTTCAAGCACGAAGAAAAAGTGTGGAAAACTGATTTGCCAGATTGAGGATGGACAGAGAGACAGACAGAGTGCAAACCTAAAGTCCCCTTCGACTTCGTCATTAGGGGACCAAAAAAATATATATTCTCAGAAAATTAGTTTATACAGAATAACAAACAAACCTACCACAAAATTCTTCAAACAATTTACCAAAGAAAAGAAACAGATAATTTCCAAAATATCATTTATCATTAATACAATGTCTTTAAAAAGTCTATAAAACTTATCTGTAATTATCTTCAAAATATCTAATAATGAACAGTAAATTTCAAACTATATTAACTACGTCCTACAGAGCTTATCATCAACAACACTTAGGAAACACAAAATTTTCAAATAAATCAGTCACTCCAATTATAATTGTGTTATTGACAATTACCAGATGGGGTGTTTTCTTGATAAAAGGTGAAAATTATTTAAAAACGCTTAGTGTAATCAAACTTTATATACATAATTAATAGTTCCCAATATTTTTTCTTTCATTTGTCACTAACTAATATCTGTAACTTATCTATCAATGTCAACAACTTTATTTACACAATGTATTGTAATAAAACATATCCTTTAATAAAAATAGATTATCTAAAAATAACATTTTTTTATTTTGATTTAACATAACATAATGTATGGCACAATTGTATTTAAAAACTTCACTTACCTTCCACTTCAACAGATGGAAAAAGGTCTATTTTAATTTCCAAGGGAATTTTCAACCATAAGAAAATATTCAAACATGTTAACAATCTTTAAATAGAACATCCCAACCCGCCTATTGTGGTATGGAACCTTGTGCTAAAATTTCTTACACATCCATACACTTATACTAAAGTTATTGCCTGTGAACCAATTTATTTTCCATGAACCAGTGATGTAAACCAAAAAGATAGTTCTCTAAAATTAGATATGATGTTATATCTATCGTCAACTATGACTCAACTTAAAATTTCTGTTAATTGTGCGATAACATCTCTGAATTTAAAAATTCTGAGCAAATATGTAATAATAGCATAATGAATGTGGTATAAGTTCTTAAATAATTTTAAAATTAGACATTTACCAATTATGGTCCAATATTCAAATTCTAAATACATGGTTGGATTCAGCATATCAAATAACCACATTGTTTCATGTTTTGTTAAAATCAAACTAAGTTTTATTTTGGATACTTTGGACCTTTATGGGGCCCAGTTTGAAAAACAGGTCAAAAATTAAAAATTTAAAACACTGTTAGATTGCACACATTAAAGAACACCAATGATTTAATTTTTGAAGAAATCAAACAAAGTTTAATTTTGGACCCAAATTTGGACCAGCTTTGAAAAATAAGCACAAAATCAAAAAAATTAAAAACACTGTTGGATTGACCATATCAAATAACACAAACAAATTAATTTTTGATGAAATCAAACAATGTTCAATTTGGACCCCAATTAGGACCATCTTGAATACTATGTCCAAAATCAAAAATCTAAATACACGTTTAGATTCAGCATATCAAAGAACCCCAAGAATTCAATTTTTTTTTAAAATAAAAAAAGTTGTATTTTGGACCCTTTGGACCTTAATGTGGACCAATTTGAAAACAGGCCTCAAAATTAAAAAATCTAAATACACAATTAGATTCAGTATATCAAAAAACACCAATAATTTAATTTTTAAAGAAATGAAACAAAGTTTAATTATGGACCCTTTGGACCTTAATATAGATCATTTCAAAAACAAATCCAAATTCTAAATACCTAATTAGATTCAGCATATTAAAGACTCCCAAGAATTCAAGACTTTTGAATTAAACCCCATTGAAATTGCTAAAGAAATAAGCAATTTATACAAAGTATTGGTTTAGGCCCTTTTAACTAAACCAACAGGGTCATAACCCCTAAAATCAATCCCAAACTTTATTTTATGGTATAACACCTTGTGGCACAATTAGATAGCAATAAATAGACTTATACTCAAGTTATTGTCCACAAATCAGAAAATTCTAGTTTTTTGGCCCCTTTTCAGCCCCTCATTATTAAACGGTTTGGACCATGACCCCTAAAATCAATCCCAACTTTCCTTTTGAAGTATGGATCCTTGTAGTAAAATTTCATATAAATCCATACTCTAATACACAAATAAGTGTCCTGAAACATGAAAAATGCTTGTTTTTGACCCCTTTTTGGCCCTTAATTACTAAACAGCTACAATAAAACCCCCCAAAATAAATCTCAACCTTCCTATTGTAGTATGAAACCTTGTGCTTACATTGAATAGAGATCTATACAGTTATACTCAAGTTCTTGTCTGTGAACCAGACAAATAATTGTTTTTGTTAGGCCCTTTTCGGCCCCTAATACCTAAACAGCTACTATAATAACCCCCAAAAATAAACAACAACCTTCCTATTGTGGTATGGAACCTTTTGCTAAAATTGAATAGAGATCCAAACACTTATACTCAAGTTATTGCCTGCAAACCAGAAAAATAGTTGTTTTCTGCCCCTTCTCGACCCCTAATTATTAAACAATATGGGCCATGACCCTCAAAAATCATTCCAAACTTTCCTTTTGAAGTATGGAACCTTGTGGTAAAATTTCATAGACATCTATACTCTTATACACCAATTATTGTCCTGAAACATGAAAAATGCTTGTTTTTGGCCCCTTTTTGGCCCCTAATTCCTAAACAGCTAAGACAATAACCCCCAAAATAAGTCCCAACCTTCCTATTGAGGTATGGAACCTTGTGCTAAAATTTAATAGAGATCCATACACTCATACTCAAGTTATAGTCTGTGAACATGACAAAAAATTATTATGTTAGACCCTTTTTGGCCCCTCATTCCTTAACAGGAATGACAATAACCCCCAAAATTAATCCAAACCTTCCTATTGCGGTGTGGAACCTTGTGCAAAAATATTGACAAAATAAATATCTCTTATACTCAAGTTATTGTCTTAAAACCAGACAAATAATTGTTTTTGGCCCTTTTTGGCCCCTAATTACAAAACCGCTATGACAATAACCCCCAAAATCAATCCCAACCCTCCTATTGTGGAATGGAACTGTGTACTAAAATTTCTTACACATCCATACACTTACACTAAAGTTATTGCCTTCGAACCAATTTTCCATGAACCAGTAAAACTAACCTTTTTTGGTCCCTAATTACAAAACCGCAAGAACAATAGCCCCCCAAAACAATCCCAACCATCCTTTAGTGGTATAGAACCTTGTGGTAAAATTTCATAGAGATCCATGAACTTATACTTAAGTTATTGTCTGCGAACCAAAATGTCTTCAGACGCAGACAACACAATAACATAATACTACTGCAATGCGGTCGTATAAAAACTATAAGAAATGACTCCACCCAAATTCAAACTTGACCTTTGTTTGGTGGTAATAAGCATTGTGTAGAAGTTTCATAACATTTGGTTGAGGCAAACTAAAGTTGGAGAGCAGAAACTGCAAATTTGCCAATTTTACCATGTATAAAGGGACAACAGTGAAAGTGTGGTATGAGTGCCAATGAGACAACTCTCCATCCAAGTCACAATTTGTAAAAGTAAACCATTATAGGTCAAAGTACGGCCTTCAACAAGGAGCCTTGGCTCACACCGAAACAGCAAGCTATAAAGGGCCCCAAAAATGACTAGTGTAAAACCATTCAAACAGGAAAACCAACTGTCTAATCTATATAAAAAACAAGAAATGAGAAACACTTATGAACCACATCAACAAACGACAACCACTGAACATCAGGTTCTTGACTTAGGACAGGTGCAAACAAATGCAGCGGGTTTTAACGTTTTAATAGGTGCCAACCTTCACCCTACCTGAAACAATAGTGTAACATCACAACATAGAAAGACACACTATAAAATATCAATTGAAATGGCTTAACTCAACCAAAAGACATATTAACAAAAACAAGTGAACATACACTGAAGGAATAAAGGAGTAGGAGCATTAAGGCCCGGTTTTGGCCCAAGAAAATTAAATATTTGACAACTATTTCAAATTTGCACATATTGTTTAGAAATGCATAGAGTCAGGAAATATAAATGAAAAACATAAGAATTTTTATCTGATGACGTCACAATTACGTCATAATATGTACCGTTTTCATGAAAACGATGAAAAATACAGAATTTATGCAGTTTCCGTCTTTATTTCCATTGCAGAAACATTGTGCGCAGCCAAGAAACAACAAAATAATTTAAGAGAAGCTTTATTATAACTATTGACATAATCTCACCAAATATAAAGTTGTTTCTTGTGTGCACACATACTTTGCCAATCTAAAATATACTTAAAATTTGATGAAAAACAAGGAAAATCAAGAAATTTTACAAAATATTCAAATTTCGTCATGGTTTGTTGCCATGGTAACTCGTTAAACCTGAACTTTGTTTTTATTTTCTGAATACCTGGTACCTTAGTCTAGTTATGACAAATTTCAGAATATGTATGATAACTTTTAAATTTGCAGTAATATTTGGGCCAAATAATGGCCTTATTGCCCCTACTCCTTTGATCTATGACACAATGTAAATATAAAATTAATAAAACAAGGGGTTAGATGTCAAACAATATCAAAAAGACAACCATAACCTTGGACAAAATGCCGCAAAATAAAATAATGTACACAGGTAAATAAAAATAATTTTGTTGTAAGGTATACATGGAGTACGGAAATAATTAATTCCACTATTTGTTCACGTTGTATTTGGATTACAAATGTACCTCCCTTACACTGCTTTTAAATTGTCTTAAATGTTCATTAACCATTACTTTATACACAATTTAAAAGCAGTGTAAGGGAGGTAATTCAAATGATGTATTTGAATTACCTCCCTTACACTGCTTTAAATTATGTTTTGTACTAAAGTATTTGTCCATTAACCAGGACATCCTTGTTTTCCCCCTTTTTTGCCCCTAATTCCCAAACGGTTTGAGCCATAACCCCCCAAAGCAAATCCTAACCATCCCTTTGAGATATGGAAACTTGTGGTATAATTTCAGAGAGATCCATACACCATTCCACAAGTTATTGTCTGGAAACTAGAAAAATGCTTATTTTTGGCCCCTTTTTGGCCCCTAATTCCTTAACTGTTGGTACCATAACCCCCAAAATCAATCCCAACCTTCCTTTTGTGGTATTGAACCTTATGGTAAAATTTAATAGCGATCCATTCACTTAAACTAAAGTTATTGTGCGAAAACCAATGTGTCTTCGGACGACGACGACGACGACGCCAACGTCATACCAATATACGACAGCAAAAATTTTTTGCGGTCGTATAAAAAGTATAGAATTTTTTTAAATGTAAAGAATGAGAAGAACGTATTGCATCAAATCCCTCGACACTCAGACTGCATCTATGCAAAGTTACTATACAAATATATCATGCTTACAAGGGGTATTTGCCAAAAATACCTGTTGAGAGCTAAACAAATTTCCAGAGCCGTTAGGCGAGGGAAATTTGTTTACCTCAATATCGGTTTTTATATATGGAATTTCCCATCTGCAATTGTATTTGCTAGCAAATACCCCAGCATATGGAATTCCCTAATGACAAATACACTGGTAGAGAAAAGAAAATCTCAATATATAGAAAATTGGTGAAAAATAACATTTATCTCAGCCAATCAAAATCCAGCATTATTACATAAGGAAAGATTATTTTAAAAATATTAATATAATGCTCTTTGTATCCATCTTGACCTCAGAATTTTTATTGCAATTAGGTATCTAATGAAAAGTCTAGAGGTCTTCGTAAGTCGAGTTATTTTTAACATGGAATTTCCCATCTGCAATTGTATTTGCTAGCAAATACCCCAGAATATGGAATTCCCTAATGACAAACACACTGGTAGAGAAAAGAAAATCTCAATATATAGAAAATTGGTGAAAAATAACATTTATCTCAGCCAATCAAAATCCAGCATTATTACATAAGGAAGGATTATTTTAAAAATATTTATTGAAAATAAAAGATTAATTTATTATTAAAACTTCACATTAGTGTGATTTTTTTTGTTTTGTGATTGAATATGATATGTATAGAAAGCGACGCTAAAATGAAGGTATATTTTATATATAATCATATATATTAGCAAATTTGAAATAAAGAAACATTTATCTTTCAACTATTTTATACCAGACTGAGGCAAATTGTTTGTTTAATTCGTTCTAAGTTATCATAAAACATCAGGTTTTACGTTTGCTGTCAATTTCATGGATGTCGATAACAGCAGGAACAATAACTCGTGGCGTAACGTCATTCGGTATCGTGTAACCTTAAAGGGCAATAACACTAAAAACGAGTCGACTGAAGATTTTGGCCATTATGGCTTATTTGTGGATCTTGTCTTGCTGATCATTTGTGTTATTTAAAGTTTCTATCTATCTATTACAGTTTTCAAGATAATAGGCAAAAATGGGGAAAATCGTCATTAAAGGGCAACAACTTCAATAAGAAGTCGACTAGCAATTTCGGACATTGTTGACTTATTTGTAGATCTTGTCTTGCTGATAATTTTTGCAGTTAAGTTTCTATCTATCTAATATAGTTTTTAAGATATGAAGCAAAAACACAAAAAATTGGGAAAAAATCTTCATTATAGGGCAATAACTCCAATAAGGAGTTGTCTGACGATTTCCGACATGTTGACTTATTTGTAGATCTTGTCTTGCTTGTCATTTTTCAATATTAAAGTTTATATCTATTATTGTTTTCAAAATAATAGGCAATAAAATGGTCATACATATTTTATAACTGATTACAAAATAATTATAAGCAATGTATTTTCAGATGATTACTCTAGCATGTCTAGAAAAATAAAATGCTCCGCAGGGCGCAGCTTGATACGACCGCAGAGGTCGAACCCTGAACAGTTGGGGCAAATATGGACACAACATTCAAGCTTGATACAGCTTTGCATTTGGATTGTGATTAAATATTTGACACAGCATAGGTTTCTGACACAGAATGAATGTGGTCTAAGAACTTAAAAATTTTAAATTGGACATTCACCTATTATGGTCCAATATCCAAAATCTAAATACATGGTTAGATTCAGCATATCAAAGAACCCCAAGAATTCAATTTTTGATGAAATCAAACAAAGTTAAATTTTGGACCCTTTTGACCTCAATGTGGACAAAGTTGATAATGGGGCCCAAAAATCAAAAATCTAAATACATGGTTAGATTCAGCATATCAAAGAACCCCATATATTCAATTTTTGTTGAAATCAAACAAAGTTTAATTTTGGACCCCGATTTGGACCAACTTGAAAACTGGGCCCATAATAAAAAAAAAATCTAAATACATGTTTAGATTCAGCATATCAAAGAACCCTAAGAATTCTATTTTTGATGAAATCAAACAAAGTTTAATTTTGGACCCTTTGGACCTCAATGTGGACCAATTTTAAAAAAGGGGCCCAAAATCCAAAAACTAAATACACGGTTAGATTCAGCATATTAAAGAACCCCAAGAATTCAAGAATGAAACCCCATTGAAATTGGTCAAGAAATAAGCAATTTATACGAAGTATCTTCTTTTGCACAATACTGTGCAATTAAATATTTCTTGCTATTGCGCAATACTGTACAATTGACAATTTCTTGCTATTGCGCAATATTGTGCTATTGGATATTTCTTGCTATTGCGCAATACTGTGCAATTGAAGATTTCTTGCTATTGTGCAATACTGTGCAATTGAAAATTTCTTGCTATTGCACAATACTTATTATATAATAATTTACACATCCTGTTTGGTGTGTATCTCCTACCATATCATTATTTGCTTTTAACTATCAATCAGAAATAACCAACTTAAAATGGAAAATTTTAAAAGAAAAAAAAAAGGAAACCCCCCCCCCCCCAAATTTTTTGAACCCCCTTATGATTCATCACCCCCAAACTCAATCCAAGCCTTCCCTTTGTAGTATGGTACCGTGCAGTACAATTTCAGAGAGATCCATACACTTGAACACAAGTTATTGTCTGGAAACTAGAAAAATGTGGTTTTTGGCCTCTTTTTGGCCCCAAATTCCTAAACGTTTAGGGCAATTACCCCCAAACTCAAACCCAGCTATCCCTTTGTGATATGGAACCTTGTAGTACAATTTCAGAAAGATCCATACACTAAAACACAAGTTATTGTCCTGAAACTAGAAACATGCTTGTTTTTTGCCCTTTTTGGCCCCTAATTCCTAAAATATTGAGGCAATTACACCCATCATCAATCCCAGCCTTCCCTTTGTGGTATGGTACCTTGCAGTACAATTTCAGAGAGATCCATACACTTGAACACAAGTTATTGTCTGGAAACTAGAAAAATGCTTATTTTTGGCCCCTTTTTGGCCCCCAATTCCTAAACGTTTCGGCAATCACCCCCAAACTCAATTCCAGCTTTCCCTTTGTGATATGGAACCTTGTAGTAAAATTTCAGAAAGATCCATACACTTACACACAAGTTATTGTCATGAAACTAGAAAAATGCTTGTTTTTTTACCCTTTTTTGGCCCCTAATTCCTACAATTTTGAGGCAATTACCCCCAAAATCAATCCCAGCATTCCTTTTGTGATATGGAACCTTGTGGTACAATGTCAGAGAGATCCATGCACTAACACACAAGTTATGTCTGGAAGTTACAAAAATGCTTATTTTTGGCCCCTAATTCCTTTACTGTTGGTACCATAACCCCCAAAATCAATCCCAACTTTCCATTCACTTAAACTAAAGTTAGAGTGCGAAAACCAATGTGTCTTCGGACGACGCCCGACGACGCCAGACGACGACGACGACGACGCCAACGTCATACCAATATACGACCACAAAATTTTTTTTGCGGTCGTACAAAAATGAAAAAAAAATGGTAAAATTTGACATTTAGGGGCATTTTACCTCCTATAAGAAGTCGTCTGACAGTTTTGAAGTAAATGGACAGCAGGTAGATTTCAACATTCTGAACATTTCTGCCTCTATCAGATTTTCTCTATTCATAGTGGTTTTCATGATAATAGACAAAACTTGCATTTTACCCCTATGTTCTATTTTTAGCCATGTTGGCCATGTTGGTTGGCAGGCGGGGTCATCAGACATATTTTTAAACTAGATACCCCAATTATGATTGTGGCCAAGTATGGTTAAATTTGGCCCAGTAGTTTCAGAGGAGAAGATTTTTGTAAAAGTTAACAACGACAACGGACGACGACAATGATGGATGACAGACGCCAAGTGATGAGAAAAGATCACTTGGCCTTTTGGTCAGTTGAGTTAAAAACTGTAAAATTAAGTCGAAAAGAGCTAGACTCATCATATCGGAACAAAGCACAAAAACACCTAACAAAATAACAATAGATACAATATACAGATCTAAGAGTACTAGCAAACCAAAAGCATTTAATTACAACTAATAAATCAATCTTTTTTCCCCAGACATATATAACAATCAGCACACATTTAGTGTATACATGGCATAAACAGTTTGAGAAAAGCATAACCTTGTGCAATGCAAAAATATAAATATCGTAGGATGTAGGACCAGAAGTGTTAATAACTGAACAGAAAGACATATTTAGTTGTTTTAATTAAAATCACAATCAATATTGAACATATTGACAATACTGAAAGATCTAACTTCAGTATTAAATTCATAACCTTTAAGAATAAAGGATCAGGATCAATAAGTTTACATGAATCGTATACACATTTCAGGGCTCTTTAAACAACATAACTGAAAGAGTAAGGATGGGTAAGTAAAGTTTCTACAGCTACAGCCAAACTTCCAAAATGGAAATTTGTATGTATAGCATATGAAAGAATTTAGTAAAGGTTTTTAAAAGTAATTTTGTGGTAACGAAATCCGGACTCGATATCTTATCAGTTATACATAGATTACGT
Source organism: Mytilus californianus (assembly GCF_021869535.1). Lineage (NCBI taxonomy): Eukaryota > Metazoa > Mollusca > Bivalvia > Mytilida > Mytilidae > Mytilus > Mytilus californianus. The sequence goes on from NW_026262581.1 coordinate 38,757,318, forward strand.
TTCTTGAAATCTAAAATATTGTTACAGACAGTACTAGCATTGTTGGAAAATATTCCATTTATTGTTCAGGAGTATATACTACTGTATATGATCACCATGTGTCACTTACATTGACACTTCAAACGCATGCCTACTTTTATTTTTTTGGCAACAAAAGCAGAAGTTCAACTTACCACAGTTCTCATTTCTTCTAATGTTTTTACCATCCAACTAATGTTGAAGAAATTCCCTTCATTAAATCCCCAGTTTGCCTGAAAGATAAAATATCTTTAGTGGAGTACTGTAAAGTCAGAAATTATTACATACATTTATTATTGCGATTTTTGAAGAATGAACAAAAATGCGAGATTTATTATTGCGATTTCAGGAAAATCTGTATACACTTATATGTATCAGATATCAGAATGCGAGTTCTTATTATTGCGATTATCACCCAGTCGCATTATTTGCATTAATTAAAACCTCGCAATAATTTCTGAATTTACAGTGACTGCAGGTAAAAATGATTAAAAACTAAATTATTTTAAATTAATAACTCACAATCAAAAGCTGTTTGTCATAATTTGAACAAATTTTAGCAATGATTGACATAATTAAACCTTCTACAATGTATTGATAATTGCAACAAACAAAGTGAACTAAAAAAGCAGCACAAATACACGGCCAAAGATGGGAGGAAATCTTTTCACAACTTTTTATTTGGAGATGCACAATGGCAATAGGTGTGCTAATTTTCTGTGAAGTTTTAAGGATCTGCCTTGAAAACTAGGAGAAGATTCTATCAAATTGTAACTGTCTGAAAAAGTTCCTAAGAAACTCAATTGCTCACCTAGCAAAAATACAGCAATTTGATCTACTTATTTCAAATATAGGCTGCACTTCTGTAAATATAGACAATGCAATTCCCCATAGGAACTCCTTTTACGGCTAAAACTGTGCTACTTTTACTATGAAGTTTCGTAAAAAAAATATATCCTAGAATGGAAAGTTCATATGCACTGCCTTTTTTTTCAAAGGTCAAAACATAGGGCTGTGCGGCATATTTTCAACATTTATATGCCCCGAACTTCTAAGAGGTTTAACTTATACTAAAACTCTGTACTACCCCTCCCTTCACTTTGGGTCTTCCTCATAATTCAATTTGGACGCTATCCATGTGTATTTATACTGGTAACATTCCAAAGTTATGTCTCTACGAGATAAAACATAGAGATCATATCTGGGAACCAGTAGGTAAACGAAACAAAATATATATCTCCCCAAAAGAGGCCTGGTTTGTGAAACAGCTGTATTTACAAAGTGCAACCTATAAAGGGTTTCTATCATACTAGTATTCTTACTGATCTTTTATACCGATCATTTTTGTATTTATCTATTAACGTTTTCAAGATATAAGATAATTTATGAATTTTATTCTTATGTTCTATTTTTAGCCATGACAGCCATGTTTGTTGACCGACTTTGAAAAACACAGACTTCATACAAGATACCCTGTGGATCACTTACAAGAAGTTTGGCTGAAATTGGTTCAGAAGTTTCTGAGGAGATCTTTAAAAAAGTTTACAACAACGACTGACAACGACAACAGATGCCAAGTGATGGCAATAACTCCCTTGGCCCTTTACACCAGATGAGCTAAAATAAACAAGCATTTTGAGAGTATTGCATGGCAATACATAGTCCCCTACCTGGTAAAAATTCATTATACTGGAACAAAATGCTAACTTGTTCTATAACTTGTTATGATGTAAACAAAAAGAAAATATCAAGTCAATATCTTCAAGCATGACTAAAAACAGTGTGGAAAACTGATTATATGAGTGAATTTTTCAAGTCCAAAGACCATAACTCTGCACAAAATTATCAGACCGAAACAAAAATTTGAACTTGATCTGTTACTTGTCATGATAAAACTATATAACAATTATCAATCAATATCTTCAAGCATGATGAAAAAAAGTAAGGAAAACACTCTTACATTAGATGTGATTAATAGTTCTCTAAAATTAGATATGATGTAATACAATGTATATTTATTTTCAAGTTAAAATCAAATACAATTAATAGTTCCAAATATTTTTTCTTTCATTTGTCACAAACTAATATAGATTTGTAACTTATCTATAAAATGTCAACAACTTTTATCTATACACAATGTAATGTAACGAAATATATACCTTAATAAAAATAGATTATTATCTAATTAAAAGATTTCACTTCATAATTTTTTTTTTATGTATATAGCATTCAGAAAATTAGTTTATACAAAATAAAAAACACTTCAAACAATTAACCAAAGAATGTCTTTAAAAAAATGAGTTATCTCTCTTTGTACAGAAATATGGTTTAACATACAAAATGTAGTACTCTAACATTAGATATTGACCATGATAACTCTGGACTAAATCATCAGACCAGAACAAAATTCGAACTTGATCTATAACTTGTCATGATAAAACTATATACCAAATATCAAATCAATATCTTCAAGAACGAAGAAAAAAAGTGTGGAAAGCTGATTTGCCGGACTGATGGATGGACAGACGGGTGGACAGACAGACGGACGGAGTGCAAACCTAAAGTCCCCTTCGACTTTGTCGGTAGGGGACTAAAAACACCAAAAGTTGATGAAAATCATCATTTAAGGGTTATTACTCCTGAGAGGAGTTATGATAATTGTGTTCCATTTGCTTTTTTTGTACATTTTGTATTTCTTATCATTTTTGCCACTTTCAGTTTCTGCTCATCTAGTGTACTTTTTCAGGATAAAAGAGAGGCGAAAGATACCAGAAGGACATTCAAACTCATAAATAGAAAATAAACTGACAACGCCATGGCTAAAAAAGAAAAAGACAAACAGACAAACAATAGTACACAAAACACAACATAGAAAATTAAAGACTAAGCAACACGAACCCCTACAAAAACTGGGGGTGATCTCAGGTGCTCCAGAAGGGTAAGCAGATCCTGCTCCACATGTGGCACTTGTCGTGTTGCTCATGTTAGTACAAACCCGGTAAATAGTCTAATTCGGTAGGTAATGAACAACTACACAAAAATTAGCATTAAAGGATAAAACATTGTTTAAAGAGGCAGTTGTTGGTTTCAATCATAACAAGATGTTGTCAGATTGACAGCAAACCGGATTTTCCTGCATGAAAATGATATTTACAAATCTGGACTCCCAAACAGGATCAAGTAAAAAAAATAAATGAGTTATTGTAGGGTTCAGAAATGGAAAGGCCAAAATCAATCTAAGTATCACTTTTTGCTACTTAAAAGTCTACAACTCAACAACGATAAAAGCTAAAATCGTGAAAATCAAAGTTGACCTTCATTCAGTCACAGGAAACAACATATCTAAATTTGAAAAGATATTGTCAAAGCATTTTCAAGTTATTGCATGGACAAGGCTTGACCTTCATTTAGTCACAGGAAACAACATATGTAAATTGAAAAGATTTCGTCAAAGCGTTTTCAAGTTATTGCACAGATACTGTTTGGCAGCCGCTTTGCCTGCCACCCGTACATCACCAAATTAATAACTGATATTTTCCCTTGACAATCCGGTTAAAAAGAAGTTTTGTAGATCTTCCTTTGTTCATCATTTTGGCTGTTAGTGTTTCTGTATTTGTGCTTCTGAATTTGAGTTATTTGTCTGTTACATTTATCAATATATTGAAGAATGTCAACTCAGTCAATAGTTGCTTTACTGTTTGGCAGCCGCTTGCCCGCCACCCGTACATCACCAAATTAATAACTGATATTTTCCCTTGACAATCTGGTTAAATAGAACTTTTGTAGATCTTCCTTTGTTCATCATTTTGTCTGTTAGTGTTTCTGTATTTGTGCTTCTGAATTTGAGTTATTTGTCTGTTACATTTATCAACATAGTGAAGAATGTCAACTCAGTCAATAATTGCTGAAATATACTCAAATTATTACAAACATTTTATGATTGAAGAGTTGTCAATTTTATTGTATTTTTCAAGATTATTGACAAAAACATGAAAATTAGTAAAAAAAAAAATCGTCATTTCAGGGCAATACCTATTATAAGGATGTTTCTGATAATTTTGGTGGAAAGGGAAGTAGGTAGATCTTCCTATTATGAGCATTGTTGCCGTGACAGTTTTTTCCCCATATCTTTTGGGTTTCAGGATAATAGACAATAATCTTCAATATCAAGATAAAAAAATTATACCTGTTTAGCCATGAGAAACAATTCAAAAACTGCTTGCAATGCAACTTTGGTAAACTCTAATACTTGCTTATCAATCTGAAAATAAAGTAATAAAATAGCAGTCAATAATCCATTTTTACGACGTTTTTATCAAATTGTCAAAATATAAAAATCTCAGATTATATTACTCATTAAGACAATACATTAATCACTAAAGCAGTTGAAACTTCCAATCTGTATATTAAAAATGTTAGTAATATCTCTAGTTTTCTATGTAGTGTTTTATAGGAAAATAAGCACTCTGTCACTGTATTTTTTTAAGGCCACACAATAATCACAAAGCTAATTTCCTGTAAATATCAATGCAATGGAAGCTTTTTGGAAACAGTTAAAGTTGTTTTTCATACAAAATTCTTTGTTTAACTGCGGCTGGCAATGATGCACTGAGTATACTGTGGGAGGAAGCATGGGGTATATGAGAAAAATCAGTTTTGTGTCCAGATTAAAAGAAACAATAGAAATTACACTTTAGAGTTATAGAATTAATGAAAGACATAAATATTCTCCCCATTTTACATCAAATTTTGCACATATTTCTTCTAATAATGTGTAAAATCATATGCAAAATCAGAATTACCTCCCTTTGACATAGTGTATTTTTTTAAGCAGTGTTCCCCATGTTAAGTTGCAGATCAAGTTGTAAATAAGCACTTTTCAAGTATTTTAACACTTGAATAATCTGATCGTATGCTTTCTGTATAACACTGAAGTCCTGTGCTCTTCCGATTGGTAGATAATGTTTGTAATAAATATTTTTTGATAGATGGATCAAGACTAGGGTTAAAAAAAAAAAATAAATGAATGCGTAATGCATTAAATTTTTTACAACTACAGGGTTGAAAAGTAATGGGGGTCAGAATAAGAATTTAGTGCCTATCTTACAGTGTTTGTAAACAAGGCCATGTGAATGGCCCAAAAATGCCGCATGACCCTATGTTTTTATTGTTGTAAAAGATGGGGCTACCTTTGTACTTTAATGAATGATATATGAAAGCTTCTGATTTCTAAAGGTAAACCAGGTACAAACGATTCAAGAAATAGATTTGCATTAAAGTCACTGGGAGAGTATTTACTGAATTTAGCCCTGTAGAGTGTAGACTGTTGTTTGTCTTTTCATCTGATTTTGTATTTTGTCATGATTTTGTCAGTTTCTCTTCAAATATAAATTTTGATTGTCCCTTTGGTATTTCCCGCCTTTATTTCATATGAACAAACTGACACCATTTTATAGGATGTGGTGGCCATTTTGAATTAAATAACAGTGTTCCATTATCCACGGGGCCTCGGTGGCAGAGTGGTCTAAGTAGTCGAACTACTGAATCACTAGCCTGTCAACACTGAGATTGTGAGTTAGAATCCGCACATGGAAGGTGCACTAGACTCCAATCTTTATTGACTAGGATTGTCAGTTTTCCTACCGAAGGTCGGTGGTTTACCTCGGGCAATCCAGCTTCCTCCACCATTAAAAACTGACTGCCCCGAAACAGCACAATAGTGCTGAAAGTGGTGTTAAACTCCAATCAATCAAACATTCATCAATTATCCACACCAATGCACATATTTTATGTCAAAGAACACTACCAACAAAATTTCAGGTACTGTCGTGCTATGCATCCCCCTAATGGTTAACCAAAGTATTGGAAAAAAGGAAGTAGGCGACTGACAGATTCGAAAAGCACTCTCACCTTAAAACTAGTCACAGCCAAGCTACAAGATCATTTGTTCGGTAGTACTGGAGAAATGTGACAAAATTTTTAAATGCATTCAAGGCATTGGAAATCAGGTAGAATGTGTCCATCAGACCTGAATAAAATGCTCCGCAATTGGATTGTGATTAAATATTTGACACAGCATAGGTTTCTGACACAGAATAAATGTGGTCAAAGAACTGAAAAATTTGATATTGGACTTTTACCTATTATGGTCCAATATCCAAAATCTAAATACGCGGTTAGATTCAGCATATCCAAGTACACAAAGAATTTATCTATTAATGGACAATATTATCTAAGTTTTAAAAGGGGTTTGCTTCATCAAAAAAAAAAAAAATATATATATATAAATTCTTCAAAAAATTTACAAAAAAAATGAAAAAAAAAAACAATTTACAAAATATCATTCATTATTACTACAATGTTTTCTAAAAATCTATTAAACTATAATTATTTTTTGAAATATCTAATAAGGAACAGTAAATTTCAAACTATATTTATACATGATTTCTAAAATTAGAATTTGATGCTATATCTATTTTTAACTATGAATCTACTAACAATTTCTATTAATTGTGCAATACAAACTCTGAATTTGGATTGTGATTAAATATTTGACATAGCATAGGTTTCTGACACAGAATGAATGTTGTCTAAAGAACTTAAAAATTTAAAATTGGACATTTACCCATCATGGTCCAATATCCAACTTTGGACCTCAATATGAACCAATTTGATAAAGGGGTCCAAAATACAAAATCTTAATACACAATTAGATTCAGCATATCAAAGAACCACATAAATTCAATTTTGGTTGAAATCAAACAAAGTTTAATTTTGCATACCTGTCAACCTATGACAATGAAAATGCAGGTGATGACCTGCATAGAAGAATGAAATCTCAGGTCGTAACGTGTACAAACTTTTTCGAGCTGAATTTTAGTATTTAGGGGACATTTTTCTTATAATTTATATCAAAGTTTCCAAAACATGTCCACATGGTTAAGTAATTTAAAATTGTACATTCTATTATTTCATTGCACTTGGAGGCCATTGATAGATTTGTGTTACATTGCCTTTATTCCTGTTCATATTCAGTCCCTGACATACAATGGGCCAATTTGTGTTTTCTTTGCATACATTTGTGCAGCTTTTAAACAGTGGAACATATCTAACTACTGGAAGTGTTTAACGACCTTGACTGGCACGGTGCCCGAAGGCGTTTTGGTGAGCGTTTAAATATTTTTGCAGTCGGACAGGAACAGTTGGAATTCGCCATTTTGGTAAGCGGCCATCTTGGATTTGGTGAGTTGTTTTGGTTTTGTTTGTTGACTATTTTGTTGTTTACTTCACAACGGCTGCTTTCAGAGCCAGGTTGGTCAGCTTGGCAGCCCGCTAACCACGATGATGGAGTACTGGTCGATGAGTCTCGGACATAGTAATAACGATGACAGGAAGCATTATCAGGACCAAAGTCGTGAGACAGTGAAATGGCGGTCCATCATCTAACACCTAGGATACAGCCCTCGGACGTCACTCAGCATACCACTCCCCCATCCATAATGGGTTTTGGAGTGTATGTTGACACGGGTATTAGCCATACATAGTCTGTACAGCGTTGGATTGGTTTCTGTCATCGAAAGTAGTAAGTCGTTGATCCATCTAACAGTAAACCCTCATCGAAGATAGCTGGTAAAGGAGAGCTGACCCAGCACGTCCGTTCAGTTGTAATGACTGAGACGTGACTGAATGAGATGGATTGTGATGTGGAACATATCAGAGATGGAAATTAGAGTATAATAAAATAAGGTTAAACAATTAAAGAAGGTATAGATGAAAAAAGCAATTTTAAAATTTTTTATTTTTTAATTGTTCCAAGGTAGAACAATAAATAAAAGTATTATTCTGATATGTTTTTGCATTCAATTCATTTTAGATTTAATCTTTTTACAAAAAAAAACAACATAAGTTTAAGGAGTATATTGTGAATTAAAAAAAAAAGGGGAGAAGTAACTCAAATTGTTTTTAAAACAACTTTGAAATACACAAATTATTTACGACCTAAAGCTAAGGTAATTGGTGTTAATTAACAGTGTGTTTGACACCAAAGCTGTCAAGTGAAGCCATGCACTGAAATGGGTCACTTGAGTTGAGTTTACACAAGCTAGTTGAACTTCTTGTCCAGGAAGAATTACGAATTTGCCAGTATTTTAAAGAAATCAGTTTATATCTAATCAGTCTGAAGGCTTAGGAATCCAGGTGAAAACGGGTTATTTGGTAACCCGGCGGGTGTTCCGGGTGACCCCTCAGAATTGTGAAAATCTCGGGTCACACCAGCAGGATCCGGGTCAGTTGACAGGTATGATTTTGTACCCCGATTTTGACCAACTTGAAAACTGGGCCCAAAATCAAAAATCTAAATACATGTTTAGATTCAGCATATCAAACAAGAATGTGTCCATAGTACGGGGATGCCCCACTAGCACTATCATTTTCTATGTTCAGTGGACTGTGAAATTGGGGTCAAAACTCTAATTTGGTATTAAAATTAGAAAGATCATATAATAGGAAACATGTGTACTAAGTTTCAAGTTGATTGGACTTCAACTTCATCAAAAACTACCTTGACCAAAATCTTTAACCTGAAGCGGGACAGATGGACGAATGGACGTACAGACAGAAAAACATAATGCCCTCTACTATCGTAGGTGGGGCATAAAAATCCTTGAATTCAATTTTTGTGAGGTTATTGCTGAAAACATGAAAATCCTAGTTTTTTGGCCCCTAATACCTAAACCGTTAGGAAAAGAACCCCCAAAATCAATTCAAAGCTTCCTTTTGTGGTATGGAACCTTGTGGTACAATTTCAAAGAGATCCATACACTTATACTCAAGTTATTGTCTGGAAACCAAATGTCTTCAGAGCTAGGACAACGATGCTGACAATGTCATAACATTATACGACCGCAAAAATTTTTCGGTCATATAAAAATGTGACAGAAATATATGTTGGACAAATGGATGAATGGAAAATAGAGATGAATGCAATACAACAAAATTAGGGTTCTTTTAAACTTCTTCATAAATATCTAACAAAATATGTAGGCTAGAGATTGCTTACAGTGCAATATTTACTGTAAAGATAATTTTCAAATTTGTCCAAGACATTGATGATGTAAATCTTTGATATAAATATATAAAAATCTGACAAGAGATGTAAGCTTGAGAACGATTACAATGTAATTTTCCATAGAATTTACTTTTCTAAGGGACATAACTACTTTAAAAATATTTGATCAATGCCTATTTTTCTCACTCATCCAAGACATTGCTGATATAAACCTTTGATATAAATTTCATTAAAATCCAACAAAAATGTAAGAATACAAGAATATAAACCTTCAATATAATTTTTTTTTAAACTGATAAGAAATGAACCTGCCAGAGTGCTTTCAAGATGTCCACTGCAAAATTTTAGGTGACCACAATATATTTTGTTTCAGTGCACTAAAATGTAACAAGGGCGCACACCCTGAAATGTCTAATGATCATGGTTGATTTTATGTACATACACCACATATAGTTGACCTACTGCTTATAGTATCTGAGAAACAGACCTAATCACGTAACTTTAACCTTAATCACTGATCCATGAAATGAGGTCGAGGTCAGGTGAACCCTGTCAGACGGCCATGTGGACTTTGCAAGGAACCCATATACCAAATATAGTTATTCTATTTCTTATAATAAGTGAGAAATTCACATGACAAAAGTTTTACTTTAGAATGAATGTTCACTGTAAAAAAAAACTAAGTATATCTATCAGTAAAATTCAGAATTTATTTTACTCTTGATACTGTAATTGGTATGAGACATTTGGTCATAAAATAGCTTCTGTCAAAATTTCCTAAATTTCCATGAAGGTTTGATCTGATGACTGAAAAAATTTAACCTTAGACTGAATCTAAATGGTGACTGTAAAAAACCTGACTGTATCTAAATTGAGTGACTGTAAAATACAGAAAATAGGAAAATATTTTTTTTCAAAATTTTGCTGTGGATACCTTCATTGGTAAAAAAAAAAAAAAAAGCTTCTGTCAAAATTTAATAAAATTCCATAAAGGTTTGACAAAGTAATTGATATCTAATTGATGCAACCGCTGATGCCGACACCTCCAACAACAACAGAATTTAGGATCACTATGTCTCGCTTTTGTGTCATAAACAACCAACACCAGTCCCCCCTAAAAAAAGCTAAACAAAAAACAACAACACATGGTCCAACTAGCCAGGCACAACATTGTTAAACCAGTTTACATGCACAAAACCCCCTTTTTTTCCCTATCTAGACTACAAAAGATTATCTTACTCACAATAAATAACCCTATAAAGCTATGGTTTGTAGTGCTCATAAAATGAAGCATATGTATGAAATACAAATATTTTAATATTGTACTTATATGTAATATAAGTACTGTTTATACAAACAGCCTTTCCAGCTTACACTTAATAATTAATGTGATAATAAAGATGCTGACATTCTGGATACATTTAATTAACATACACAGACCACTTGTTATATCTTGAGGTTAATTTCCCTGGCATTTGACACTTTGAAGTTACAACTGGAATCTCACTAGGAGGCCCTATAATCTTTTCTTAATCAGATACATGTCATAAATAGTCACTGTTGGTGAGGAAATGCAGATAATGATACCAGATCTTATAAAAATTAATTACACAACAATTAGTATATTATCTGAAGGTCAGTGAGGTCAGTCTCCTCCCACTGTATGATTGATGTACCCTATCTGTGTGTAAGGCCATATGCATGGTCTTTGTATAATCAGTTTCTTGGTTCATAGCAGTCTTGACTAGTTGATATAGTTTTACAGTGCTATTATTTAATTTACCGCCCACCATCCACCTTCCTAACACCTTCAATAATGTTTCATGACAAGGGAAACATCTCAGCTTTTACTAGTGATATATATTTTATTTTATTAATTTTAATTCCTTGATGGAATTTTATCACTGGTTATTTCTAAAATTTCATTCATCCCCAAGCATTTCGGGGACAAATTTTATCAAATTTATTCCAGCGCCAGTTTGATAGACCCCTGCTACTCTACTAGCACATGGGCTATCCTCATGCAGACCTTGCACACCCCGGCTGCAGATGAGACGTCTAGTCTCATCACCTAAAAGTGGAGAACCCTCGCTTCACATTCCCCGGCTGGCGTATTGTCGGGCAGGCAGGTTCTTCCTCACACTGGAGGTTGCAAGCTGACTTGCTCAGGCAGGAACTTAAAATTGTCTTGTATGCTGAGTGTTTCCCTAGGGCCAAAACCAGATTGATTAATTTTTTTTTATAATAAAATTATTATTCATTCTAAAATATCTTTCTGCTTTAAGCCAGTATGATTTTGCTAAGACTATGTTTTTGGTTTACACACAGATACCCCTTATGTTACATTTGGTATTGTTTTTCAGAGCTGGTATTTGCTCAATTACATAGATGAGATCTGGACTTTAATAATTGAGATTTGCTCTATTAGGAGAGTTTTACTTTAATTAAGTGTGGATTGTCAGGACTTGCTCATCAATACACACAAAACATAATTCTACCTGAAAAATTACATCTGTTAAAATATAGGTTGATGGGATCATAAACATTTCATTTTATCAATGTAAGGCTTGCATATTGATACCTTGATCTTTGGAAAAGATAAATAATAATATATCTCAAGAAATTTAGTAAGCCTGCCACTGGTGACTTGGAATGTTTTGATCACTGACACTAGAGGCATACACAAGGAGTATTTGCAGACCACTCTAACAACTTCACATGAATTCAAGACAACCTCATACTAAAAGTACAGAAACAATATTTCACTTTATGAGACTCAATAAATATACAACATTAGACTGGAGAAAAAATAAAAATATGAGACTACAGAAAAGAATAACAATATGAGACAACAGAATACAAATTTGGTTGTTTGTATAAAGTACAGAGTAAAATGAAAACTTGACTGTGTTGAAAATTGTACTAGGGTTGATGCTTTCAAGATTCTTATGCAAGGTGCAAATATAATTTTATTAACTACATGTAGTTATAAACATACAATGTAAAACATGAACTTAACCAAACGAAGTAGTTTAAATTTTATTGAGTGGCTGAGCAGCATGTTTTTGATGTTTGTCAACAAAAAAGGACAGTTTTTGGTTAAATCTTGATATATGTTGGCTGACTTTTTGTACAAAATATATAGTCCTAAACAGTGCAAATTATATCACACGAGTTCATGCCTTTGTCAATTTCTTTATTCCAGTCATGTTTTTTATACAAATGTGTGCCACAGTTCTTGCGCTTTGGATATCATTCACAGTCAAAATTTCCTGACAAAAAGTCATTGTTTAAATAAAAAAAAAAAGTTTTCTAATCACTGAAATTTGTGACATACAAAAATTTGCGTTCTTTGAAACCGCTCATTACTCGTAACCCCAATATTTCAGACCCTTCTCGTAATATCTCTCTTCTCAGAAGATAAGGAAGTTATATGATACAGCAGGAGAATATATCAACTTTATTATTTGGTGAAATTTCTGGAAGAAATATGAAAACCAAATTTTGCAACAGAAAGTTTTGTATGAAACTAAATTATTAGCGCAGTTACCTGTAACAGAAATAAACAAAATCCAAAAATTGTAAAGGTTTTCAAATAAAAAAATCAGGGCAGGACGATTTCGGAGAGGAGGGCGGGGATGAAAATCTACCTAATGTTACTATTATAGATACTAAATGTTTTCAGTGAAAGATGTGGAAATACATGTAGATTTTCTGTATTGCTCCTTATATGTGGCAACCTAATGGAGGCTTTCACTTAAGACAGTTATATATAAGTTTATACAAAATATAAAAATAATAAGATGTGGAATTAAAGAACCTTTGTGAGCACACTCACATACCCCACGCCCCCAAAATCTCACCAGATTCCTAAGTTCAATAACTCATAACTCTACAAAAGTCAACTGATAAAAATTTTCTTATGGATATGCACATTTACATATTATGTCCTCATTAACTACAAAGTTTCATGAAATTCTGTTGTGTGGTTTCAGAGGAGTTGCGATGACAAACTGTTGCAGTAGTATATTGAGGCCAATAAGTTCAAAGGGGCATAACTCCTAGAAAAAAAAATGAATCATAATTTCCTGTCGATATGCACATCTACATAGTATGTCCTTATTATCTAGTTTCATGAAATTCTGTTGTGTGGTTTCAGAGGAGTTGCGATGACAAGAACAGGACTGATGGATGGACAGACTGACAGACAGGTCAAAAACATTATACCCTCCGCAACTTCGTTGCGTGGGGTATACTAATTGCTGCTGAGCGAACTATTTATAAATCAAAAAGACAAAGATGGTAACCATTACCAGTCAGTTACCGCTTAAAAATGAGCAAAATATGTGCTGTATTATGTATCTTATAGTAAGCAATACAAAGCTCTTGTATGACAAAATGTGAAAAACAACAGCCAGGGAATTATGAGTTCCTGGCTTGAGACAGCATGGACATGCCACATGAAGAAGGTGATAGCTTTTTTTATAATATGTGATAACTCGACCCTCCCATATCTGGGACAATGATGTAACAACACAACACAAACTAACTCATCCGATTGGTACTTGACACAAAATGAATAACAATAATAAAAATGCAAAGACACAGCTTTTAATTCTATTTCACCTATGGCGCCATGGAATTATTTCTTAAAGTCCTATGAAACTTCAAATTTAAAAAAAAAGATGAAAATGTTTTCTATTATAAATATTATAAATATTATCAAAATCTTCAAAAAAAGTACTATTATTGAATTATTGTCGTCACATATTCTAATTCGCCAATATTTTCCTGTATCACAGTGACCTTAACTACTTTACCTCTCGTTAGAACCTCTGCCACTGCACAGGGCAAGTGGGAGACGAAAACCATGATAAAAGATTGTAAATACACATGCAATGGAAAGTAAATAGTAATAACTGATTCTCAAAGAACAAATTGAATACACCAAATCATTAAACTACTGTCAAGGAAAAGATTAATTAACAAATGGGAACGCATTGAAAAGATGAAAAAAAATATCACGACTCTAACAATTAACTTATTTTTTACGTGCTCCACGTGCTTTGTGTTGATTTTTCATCACTGTTACGATCAGTTAATCTTCAGCAACAAACTGGAAAGTTAATTAGCTTGCGATTAACAATCACTGAATCGATTGTTATTTGTAGATAATACGTTATAGATTCGTAATAAATGTAAAAATCATGCATACAGGACTTAGTTTAGTATATATGCATGCATTGGTTCAATAATTTTGATAACATTAAAAATACAGGAAACTTGTTTCATATGACTTTTGATAATGTTTATTTGTTTTGAATAAATAGTGTCTTTTAGACAGAATACAGATTAAAGCTTAATATTGTCTAAAAACCAATGGATTCCTGAACAATGCCTGAATTATAGATAAAAATCATCTAAATGGTATCTTTCTAAAAAATGTCTGAGCCAAAGCTGACCATGATCTGAACTCTTCTGAACAATGCCTGAACTATAGCTGAAAATCTGCTGAACCCTTCCTGAAAAAGGCGAGCTTAAGCTGAAAATGGTCTGAACCCTTCCTGAATTATAGCTAAACACCTAACAATGGCTGATTATAGTATTCAAATTGGCTGAACAGTGGCTGATTCTTTCAAATATTTACTGAACATTTGCTTAAATATACTTCTGTTTGTTGAACATTTTAGAAAGAAATGCTAGAAACTTTCTGAATAATTGCTACTGAACAGTCTTGTTGAATTTTTTCTGAAAATTTGCTGCAAACTTGCTAGAACGTGACAAATTCAGCCTTTTTTTTTTAAAGAAAAAGGTCTTTTAAAAAGTAAAACAAGAGTGCACACACTGAAATGTCTCACCTTCTTTACTAACCATTGATTTTATGTTGATAGTCCTAAATATAAAGCTTTGCTACAAGTAACACATAAACTTAACATGATCCAAGAAAATGAGGTCAAGGTCAGATAAACCAAACGAGAAACACATGTACACCTTACAATCATTCAATAAACCAAACATAGTTGACCTATTGCTTATAGTTTCTAAGAAACAGTCTTAACCAAGAAAACTTAACATTGACCAATGAACCATGAAAATGAGGTCAAGGTCAGATGAACCATGCCAGGCAGACATGTACACCTTACAATCAATTTATGCATTAAATATAGTTGACCTATTGCTTATAGTATCTAAGAAACAGTCTTAACCATGAAAACTTAACATTGACCAATGAACCATGAAAATGAAGTCAAGGTCAGATGATACCTGCCAGACAGACATATACACCTTACAATCCTTCCATACAACAAATATAGTTGATCTATTGCTTATAGTTGAAGAAAAACAGACCAAAACACAAAAACTTAACACTGAGAAATGAACCGTGAAAATGAGGTCAAGGTCAAATAAAACCTGCGAGACTGACATGTACATCATAAAATATTTCCATACACCAAATATAGTTGACCTATTGCATATAGTAGTAGAAAAAAAGACCAAAACTCAAAAACTTAACTTTGACCACTGAACCATGAAAATGAGGTCAAGGTCAGATGACACCTACCAGTTGGACATGTACACCTTACAATTATTCCATATACCAAATATAGTAGACCTACTGCTTATAGTATCTGATATATGGACTTGACCACGAAAACTTAACCTTGTTCACTGATCCATGAAATGAGGTCGAGGTCAAATGAAAATTGTCTGACGGGCATGAGGACCTTGCAAGGTACGCACATACTAAATATAGTTATCCTTTTACTCATAATAAGAAAGAAATTAACATTACAAAAAATGTTGACTTTTTTTCAAGTTGTCACTGAACCATTAAAATGAGGTCAAGGACAATGGACATATGACAGACGGAAACTTCGTAACATAAGGCATCTATATACAAAGTATGAAGCATCCAGGTCTTCTAGCTTCTAAAATATAAAGCTTTTAAGAAGTTAGCTAATGGCGCCACCGTAGCCGCCGCCGGATCACTATCCCTATGTCGAGCTTTCTGCGACAAAAGTCGCAGGCTCGACAACAACAAAATTACCGAACTCCAAGGAAAATTCAAAACGGAAAGTCCCTTAACAATTGGCAAAATCAAAAGCTCAAACACATCAAACAACTGTCATATTCCTGACTTGGTACATGCATTTCCTTATGTAGAAAATAGTGAATTAAACCTGGTTTTAAAGCTAGCTAAACCTCTCACTTGTATGACAGTCGCATAAAATTCCATTATATTTGACAACAATGTGTGAACAAAACAAACAAGACAAAATAGGTAAAAATGTCAAAAATAGGGGTACAGCAGTCAACATTGTGTTATAATCTCAACCACTATAAAAACAAACAAATATGTCAACAAAGAAAAACAAAATGGCATATAGACAAAGCACACACGCAAAAATTAAACACAAGAATACAAAAAATGACTACAGCACAACAACACAGTGGCGGGATGTACAAGTACAGAGCCACGCCTAAAGGATATTACCAAAAATGGACCAAACAGTAAACGTTAATAATTTACAATAATTTAATTTTGGATGTAACACGTCTTCTGATTGGCTGACGTTGTTTTGTTTATCAGCTCATAGACATAATTTTGTCATGTGACCTTGACATCATCAACGTTTTTTCATGATTTACTCTGGTTTAAAATGGAATTAAGAATTAAATTATAAGAAATGACTGTAATATTTTTTCTGTCTATTCGAAATAACATTAAAAATGTGGTGCACACTTTAAATAACCCGCTACGAGGGTTATTCCGTGTGCACCACATTTTTGATGTTATTTCTTCATAGACAGAAAAAATATTACAGTCATTCCTTAAATAACAAATAAAGAACACTATAACATGTTATTAAGATGATAAACAACGTCAGTACCTAGAATCTATACTTGGTATCTTCCGATGAACTTTTTTAGAAAAAGGACGAGACGTTCTATGAAATAACCCTGGTTCATCAACTTTCTGCTCAGACACTGGTGACGTTTTACAAAGTCTGAGTAGCAGCTGCAAGCTCTTGAATACCGAATGAGTTGGGAAATGTATATTCCATATGCAGGTGAAGTTGGGGGAAATTGATAATTTTGAAATTAAAATCTTCTCGTTTGTCATAGATTCTGGGACTGAAATGACCGCTTATGTCAAATTCGAGGTATAAGTCTAAAAATGAGGTGGAGGAAGCCGTGTCTGTTGTTTCTTTAATTTCTAGTTCTGGAGGATATATTAATGGAACCCAATCAGAAAATTTTGGATTGTTTATGGAAAGAACATCATCAATATATCTGAATGTGAAATTCAATGATCTGGCTTCTTTGATCTTCTTGTTTATGACAAGTGTCTGAAGGAACTCTGACTCATATGAAAATAAGAAGAGGTCGGCAAGGAGAGGCGCACAATTCGTTCCCATAGGAATGCAGACAATTTGTTGAAAAAGTCTACCTCCAAATTCAACAAATATGTTGTCAACAAGCATTCTGACAGTATTGCATGGCAATACATAGTCCCCTACTGGTTAAGAATTCATTGTACTGGAACAAAATGCTAACTTGATCTATAACTTGTCATGGTGTAAATTATATAACAAATATCAAGTCAATATCTTCAAGCATGACGAAAAAAAGTGTGGAAAACTGATTATTTGAGTGAATTTTCTAAGTCCAAGGACCATAACTCTGCACAAAATCATCAGACCGGGACAAAATTCGAATTTGATCTGTAACTTGTCATGATAAAACTATATACCAATCATTAAATCAATATCTTTAAGCATGACAAAAAAAAGTGTGGAAAACTGATTATTTGAGTGAATTTTCTAAGTCCGAACGACCGACCGAACGACCAGACAGACAGACAGACAGACAGACAGACAGACAGACAGACAGACAGACAGACAGACAGACAGACAGACAGACAGACAGACAGACAGACAGACAGACAGACAGACAGACAGACAGACAGACACAAAACAAAATATGCCGTATGGTATCCCAAAGTAATAAATTTATAGCATATGCTACCATTTTTATATTGAGAGGTTCAGTAAATTTCAGCTATGTGAAAATGTTTTGTTAAATCATTACTGAAAACTTGCTGGAACGTGCCAAATTCAGCCATTTTAAGAAAAGGGTCTATTAATTGGGTTCAGTAAATTCCGGCATCATATTCAGGAAAAAATCAGAAAAATAATTTCATGAGGGTAAAATGCATTTTTGCACATGGATTGAGAGGGGACATATTTATGTTTTTAAGTCTTTAAAAAGAGATACTTAATGGTTTAATACAGGTTTGGTTTTACTATTAGGAACCTTTTAGCATTTTTAAATTACTATTGTTTAAAAGCGTATTTACTATGATTCACTTGTCATAGATAATTGACTTTTTGCGTACAACGATTTTATGACTTTCTTGGCTATTTCATTATTTCCTTGAAGTTTGACACCTCTGTATCCTTAAATTACCAAGATAATTAGCAGATCAAGTGACTTTTACATAAATGAAGTGACAAACTATTGTTTCATAGTTGCTGAACAATCTTGAACAGTAAACTAAGTTTTTCAAAAAAGAACTAAAAAGCATGGAATTAGAATACAGGTGAAAACAGCTCTGATACTGAAATCCTGGGTTTTTTGACAACCCGTGCAGGTCATTTACAAATCTGGAGTGAGATGGTAAATTCACGGGTCAAAACCGCTAAATACAGGTCAGTTGACGCTGAGGTATGGAATTGGTACATGAAAGATTCTTGAAATATTCTCAATAAGTTCATTAAATTTAAATGAACAATATAATAAACTAAAAGTGAACAAACAATGCTCATCAATTTATTCAGGAAATAACAGTTCATAAAGACAATAATTCACATATTCATCAGAACTTTCCCTGAGAGAAATTCATGAAATATTCATAAACATTTTCAAGGGGATATCTTAAAAAAAATATCTATTTCTAGTAGTTGCGACCTGAAACTTTTAACTATTAATTCCAAAACCAATAGGCTTTCTCTTCTTCCATATATACTTCATTAGTATTTATATAAAGTATCATTGTAATTAAGCAATTTCATCTAGTAAGCATTTCTTTGGACAGACAAAGGGATGACCATCATGCTCCTGACTTTTTTTTCTTAAGCAGATATATTGCTGTTTTCAAGAGGTGCCAAAAGTCTTGGGTATATTTCAGTTTATTTATTAACCTTAAATAAAACAAAGTATTCTGTATTCTATTATATAATATACCTCTCTATCACTATCACTGGGTGCTGCCATTTTTTCAGGAACTTCAGGGGTACATATCAAGACTTTCAAAAGATCGAACACAGGTCTTCCCCTGAAATGAAGAAATATCTTGTGCGAATGAGTTCATAGGTGTTCAAATAAAACTATAAATTACAAAAAGTTATTCACAAAATCTTTACGCCTTTAAAATCTAGACAATTAACTAAAGATCAATTATGTCAAGTTTTGTTTAAATTCACTCTTAAGCTTCAAAGATGAAGGTATTTGCGACAAGTATACAAATAAGGTGCAAAAAAATAATGATTTAATAGTGTTATACTACTCTAAAAAGTATTAGCCTCCCAAAAAAGCTTTAGCAAACATTAAATATGAACAGAAGCGCATTTATAACTAAAGCATTATTGCAAGTTCTAGTATAAGTTAAGGTTGGGGCCGTCTTTTGCTACGAAAATTTAACATAGCCCATTCAAACTATATGCAAAATAAAAAAAAATAAAAATGTTTTGATGGTTTTAATTTTATACTAGATTTTGTGAATTTTCATTGTGTACTTACCCTAAATTCAGAAATTTTTTCATTGATTTTCTAATCGCGAAAAAATTCGTCTAGATAGGACACATTTTTTTAACTAGGTACCCCAAGGATGATTGTGGCCAAGTTTTGTTTTATTTGGCCCAGAAGTTTCAGAGACACACGCTCTGTACATTGGTGGAAGTTATTTTTTTTTAGCTCGTCTAAAATCTTAAAAATCATCTAAACAGTTTCACTACTTCGGAGGATGTGTGATATCGAACTTTAATGTAACGTATATGGTTATTCAAAATTTTAAACATAACAATTCATTGACTAGTTACCATTAATATCAATGTTTACACCTGGTACTATTAAATATGCAGAGAAAGCAAGCCATCTGACCACCAGAGCAAGAATCTACAAAAAGATTTATTAAGTCATCAAAAACTTCTACAGCTTCTTCAAAATCTCCATCTATTAATGGGGTTCAATTTCATAGAGATCCATACACTTATTTATTCAAGTTATTGTCTGGAAACAAAATGTGTCCAGATGATTGTGGACATAAAAATATAATAACTCATAAATGGGTTCTGAAAATTTCACAGTAGATAGACCTCTACATGTTTTTACCCCTATGTTCTATTTTTAACAACAGCTCCATGTTTGTTGATGGATCAAACTAAATTCCTAAGGAATATTCTGGTAAAGTTTGGTAATATTAACAAATCTTCTTTGCCAGTATTCTGACTAAAAGTCACTTAATTTTTATTAAAAATACCTTTCTGCCTTTAATGTTTGTATCCTCGCAGGAATTATCTCAGATTCTCTGAACATTAAGCTCATTATTTCCGTTAGCAAGATAGTTAGCCTGTAAAAAAGGGAAGGTTATCATTATTTTGTAGCAAAGAACATTTATAATATTGTTAATATTCTTTAAGTTGACAATTAGGTTTACTTAAAAATTACGGAGTATTATTACATAATGATTTCTGTAAAACAGAGGCTGAAAATACCAAGGGGACATTTAAAACTTATAAGTCGTAGAGAAAATGACAAGGCCATAACAACAAAAAAAGAAAGATGATGAAACCATAAACAAATCTACTAAATACTACAAAGAAAACTAAAGACTGAGCAATAAAAACCTGACGAAAAACTAAGATGATCTCAGATGATTCGGACAGCTAAGCAGTTCCTGCTCCACTAGTAGCACCCATTATGTTTCTCATAGGTAAGTACAAATTTTGGTGATAAATCTCATTGGGTGATGCCACAACCATATCAGTTAACTTATGATTCCATGTTTTTCACAAACAAACTGGACAGATTTTGGTCTATATCAATGCGATTTATTTATGAGATATTTATAATTTTTTTTAAATTTTCTCTTTGGACCAAAAAGAATACATTCACTTTTACAAAAGTAGAGCGAAAGGTTATTATCTATACTACATAATTCAAGTTCTTTACAGTTTTTTTAGAGAAATTAAAGAACCTTAGTGAGCGCGCTCACATACCCCATGTCCCAACATTGTCACTGGAGAAATAAAATAACTGTAAGAAAAAAAAATTGAATCATAATTTCCTGTCGATATGCACATCTACATAGTATGTCCTTATTATCTACAAAGTTTCATGAAATTCTGTTGTGTGGTTTCAGAGGAGTTGCGATGACAAACTGTTGCAGAGGTATATTGAAGCAAATAAGTTCAAAGGGGCGTAACTCCTAGAAAAAAAATTGAATCATAATTTCCTGTCGATATGCACATCTACCTAGTATGTCCTTATTATCTACAAAGTTTCATGAAATTCTGTTGAGTGGTTTCAGAGGAGTTGTGATGACAAACTGTTGCAGAGGTATATTGAAGTAAATAAGTTCAAAGGGGCGTAACTCCTAGAAAAATAATTGAATCGTAATTTCCTGTCGATATGCACATCTACGTAGTATGTCCTTATTATCTGAAAAGGTTTCATGAAATTCTGTTGTGTGGTTTGAGAGGAGTTGCGATGACAAAAGGTTGCAGTAGTATATTGGGCAAATAAGTTCAAAGGGGCTTAACTCTTGGAAAAAAAATTGAATCGTAATTTCCTGTCGATATGCACATCTACGTAGTATGTCCTTATCATCTACAAAGTTTCATGAAATTTTGTTGTGTGGTTTCAGAGGAGTTGAGATGACAAACTGTTGCAGTAGTACATTAAAGTAAATAAGTTCAAAGGGGGGTAACTCCTAGAAAAAAAATTGAATCGTAATTTCCTGTCGATATGCACAACTACATAGTATGTCCTTATTATCTAAAAAGGTTTCGTGAAATTCTGTTGTGTGGTTTGAGAGGAGTTGCGATGACAAGAAACAGGACTGACGGACTGACGGACTGACAGAAGAACGGACGGGTCAAAAACATTATACCCTCCGCAACTCGTTGCGTGGGGTATAATAATTTCATGATTTTTATGGGAAAACATTATAGTATAGTATCATCTGCATAAAAAAGGGTTTAACGTCTGAGTTAATTCTAATGGACATGTTGTTGACATAACGAAGAAAAAAAGGGTCCTAGAATACATACTTCCCTGTGATAGATAAATAAGATGTGGCATAAATGCCAATGAGACAAAATAACATTGGATTAAAGACTTAACTGCCTGCAGGGTGCAGAGAATGTTTTTGAAACATTTAGTGAGAATGATCTTTTATGATTAGTGTTGTCAAGGATTAACGGGTTAACAGGTTAACTGTTAGAAGGACTGAATATCGAAATACCAAAAACGCTAACCAGTTAACCGGACCTTTTTTCAATTTTAATAGATTCAATATAAATGTGTCTTGAAATCATTAATAAATTTTGGTGAATTTTAAGATGATCGTCGTGGTAATTAATTTGACAGTTCAATTGTCCAGTATATTGATTGCTATTGTTAACCTTGAACACATTCTAATTTTACAAAATTAATTAGCACAAAGACAACTTGTCGAGCTCGGGGCAAGATCTAAAAGCATACATGTATTTTGAACAGTTGTAAGCTGATTACATTTTACGATTTACTTCATTATTTCATTTTTGATTTTATATAGCGTAGACCTACATGTAAATATGCCACCTCCATCGTCCAGGGTTTTTGTCATACTTTAAACAAAATGCCGACTTTAAAATGGTGAAATGCAAATCATGTGAATGGAATTAATCTATATTCAGTGTTACGAGTAACATGCTTAATCATCTCAAATTGAAACACTCCACAATATTTCCGAGACACCAGCGAAAATGAAACAATCAATGGTTTCAGACATTGTCAATTCGACGAGATTGAGAAGATTTTCATCTTCTCAATCTGGAGTTACTAGTATTACAACTTCATTTTAGATACGGTAGAATTGTATGATTAAAAGTAAAACTTCACCAGGAATGCTCAAAGCCAAGCCTTATAATGCCCAAGGATAAACTTCAATTTATCGAATCATAAAAACGTACATTTGTAGGGTACTATAGATATGGCCTTTAGTCATTGACTAAACTACCGGTTAACCGGTTAATCGGTCGAAAGATTATCCGAGTAGCTGGTTAGGCAAAACTGTTTGATTTGACAACACTAATTATGATAAACAACAAAACAATTGATTGATTGATTGGTTTGTAACACCACTTTCACTATTGTGCTATTTCGTGGTGGCTAGTTTTTATTGGTGAAGGAATAAAATTGAGAATGGAAACGGGGAATGTGTCAAAGAGACAACAACCCGATCAAAGAGCAGAAAACAGGCCAAGGTGTATGGAGGGAACCAGAACCAGAGTTGACCTATGCGTATAGTATGTAAGAAGAGGACCTAACTACTGAAAACTAAACATTGACCAATTAACCATGAAAATGATGTCAAGGACAAATGAAACCTTCCAGACAGACATGTACACCTTACAATTATTCCATACACCAAATATAGTTGACCTATTGCTTAAAGTATTAGAAAACAGAGCAAAACACAAAAACTTAACATTGACCAATGAACCATAAAAATGAAGGCAAGGCCACATGAAACCTGCCAGACTGACATGTACACTTTACAATCATTCCATACACCTGCTTACAGTATCTGAGAAACGGACCTAATCATGTAACTTTAACCTTGATCACTGATCCATGAAATGAGGTCAAGGTCAGGTGAACCCTGACTGACAGACTGTTGGAAGTAACGCATACACGTAACGTTCTCGCTGCCACTATTCATTGTAACGTCACCTAAGTGTGACGTATTGACATCAGAGTTTGAATAGAGATCCATACATGCTAGACGCCTTTGTTATTGTTAGCCTATAGTTGCCCGATTTACCCACTTAACGATATTGGTGCCGTGACCAAGATGAATTTGAAGCTGAAATCGATATGTGCAGGACATAGAAGCGCCGTTTCAAGAATATTTAAGAAATTCGACGAAATTCAGGAGAGCGGAACAAAACTTGTTGATTCCGATGAACTTTCCAACATTTTAGACACTTTGAAAAGGAAACAAGAATTGTTAAGGAAATTAGACGAAGATATTATTCAGGATTTGGATCAAGAGGACATTGAAACAGAAATCGTTGACTCAGATGAGTACTCATTTAATTTAGAAACAAAAGTACGTCA
The DNA here is from genome assembly GCF_021869535.1 of Mytilus californianus. Classification (NCBI taxonomy): domain Eukaryota; kingdom Metazoa; phylum Mollusca; class Bivalvia; order Mytilida; family Mytilidae; genus Mytilus; species Mytilus californianus. Next base: position 38,781,790 of record NW_026262581.1, read on the forward strand.
AATAGCCAAATTTATCACAGTACAAATATCAACGCTAAATACAAATGCCACAAGCTTTACAAACTCTAGAAACGACGTTCCGCCTTCATATCCTAGTACTAATAATACTTCAAGCACAGAAAATCAGCACAATACATATTTCCGTTCAGATTTTCGCTCATATTCCTCAATTGCTAGCGAGTAATATAAGCTCCCTAAACAAAATCTACCAACTTTGGATGGCGACATTCTACAATGGCAGTCCTTTTGGGACTCGTATGATGCAGCCGTACATACAAACCCAACACCAAATAACGTCCAGAGGTTCAATTACTTGAAGTCATTGTTACACGATGAAGCTTTCCAAACCGTAAATGGTTTTGCACTTACAAACTCAAATTATGAAAGAGCAGTTTCGTTGCTACAACAAAGGTATGGACAAGTTCACAAAATCACGCAAAAGTACATGAACACATTACTTGAAATACCGTCACCCAAGAATACCCTACAGAGCTTACGCAATTATTACTACAAAATTGAAACATATGTACGTGGGTTAGAATCCCTTGGTCAGACAGAGGATACCTATGGCTCATTATTGGTCCCTATCATATTGAAAAAGTTACCGGGAGACGTACGCATAAATCTTACAAGACACCATGGTTCAACTAGTTGGCAATAAAATGAACTACGACAAATAATATTTCACGAACTCAACATTATGGAGGAAGGCAATTCCGCTGATCTGACGGAAACTCATACCGCTACAGCAGCATTTCACACCAATGCAAAGGTACGTACAAAACCAGTCAACAGACAAATGAACATAAAGTCATGCATATTTTGTAATGATTCACACGCCCCCGTTAACTGCACTAAGATAATTGAACACAAAGCAAGGATTTCTATCGTTAAAAGGGATCGTTTATGTTTTAATTGTCTTGGACATCACAATGTAGCTGATTGCAAATCATACCAAAGTTGCAGGAAATGTAAAAAACGGCATCAGTGACGAGGTACAACAAGTAACGCTAATGTAAATATAAGCACAATTCAGGAAACACAACACGACGCGAAGGAAACGGGCACAGTTCTTCACTCACAGGCACAGACCAATGTACTACTAAAAACTGCCGTAGCGCAAGTAAGTTCAGGCATTCAATGTACTAACGCAAACATATCATTTGACGAGGGTGCACAGAGGTCCTTCATCACAGAAAAATTAGCTACAGAGCTGAATTTGGCCAAAACCGAACAGGAGCCCGTAAACTTGTCAGGATTTGGTGACACAAATGAGAGACATCTAAACACTGGTACCATTTACCTACTTACAGATACCAGAAAATTACCCATCAACGTTTTGATTGTACCAGAAATAGCTGTACCAATGAAGACCTATGTACATAAGACAACCCATTTAAAGTATTTGTATGGCTTGAAATTAGCCCATCCTGTCTCACATGACCCTATGTTTGAAGTTTCTCTATTGATTTGAGTCGATTATTATTGGTCGATTGTCGAGGATAGAATAGTGCGAGGAGCAAGACCTACTGCCGTCAAGTCGAAAATCGGGTACCTTCTGTCCATCCCCATCAATGGATTCACCGTTAATCCAGATCATACACATATGTCAATGATGACAATGATGAACTTATTAGGAGGTCAAAAAGTTGAAGAGCTTAACTTGGAGAAGTTTAACGAAATTGAAGCTACTGGTATAGAGAGTACTGACAATGTAAAATTCAAAGATGTATATGAGGATAATTGTATTAGTTACCATGGAAACAGATATGCTGCTAAGCGACATTGGAATGAGGAACACCCTACGTTATTAGACAACAGAAGTATTGCACAACTTTGAACCGAAAATGTCATAAAGCGTTTTAGGCGTGAACCTAAACTTTTGCAGAAATACGGAAAAATTATAAAGGAACAAGAAAAACATGGACTAGCACGGGTTAAATATAAATTGTGAAAAGTTAAAGTTAATATGCGTTTACTATATGGACATTTGATCAAATAACCATGGACTGTTAAATATTATTACATAGAGACTTTAAAGTTTTAATTTATTTTCTCAGAACTTTTATCATTTAATTTCTGATCACTTTTACTTATTGTAAAGTAATTCGCCCCCAGTATGTTGGAATTAACGCATAAACATAACGTTCTCGCTGCCGCTATTCATTGTAACGTCACCTAAGAGTGATGTATTGACATCAGAGTTTGAATAGAGATCCATACATGCTAGACGCCTTTGTTATTGTTAGCCTTATAGTTGCCTGATTTACCCACTAAACGATGCAGACATGTAGACATTGCAAGAAACCCATATACCAAATATAGTCATCCTATAACTAATAAGTGAGAAATTCACATAACAAAAAAACTAAAAAAGCAGTCACTGAACCATGAAAATTAGGTGGAGGACAACAGATATATGACAGACTGACTTTGTTACATAAGGTATCTGTATACAAGGTATGAAGCATCCAGGTCTACTACTATCTGAAATATATAGTGTAAAACAAATAGTTTAACCTCCACTTCATGTTGAAAATAAGTTGATGTTTTGATTTCCACAACTCTATCATGACTATTGCCTGAATATTCATACTAAGTGTTTTACTGACATTAAATCCTTTAATAAATTTATATTCAACCCATCATATTTAGTTTCCTTGATATGTAGACTTTTTTCGATCTGGAGAGTTGACAATTTCCATATAAACTTCAGGTTTGGCAATAATTCTTCAGAAAGAAGGACTAATAGTCAAGTGAAAAACATATATACCGGTACTCAAAATTATTTTGAGCATTAGGTTATCATCGAAATAAAACTTTCTTATCATATTAGTTACATGCTTACCTTTCTGAGTTGATTGTTTATCCGGGTCACAATCTTTATACTTCTGCCTTAAAACCTCATAGTTAATTAGCAGTCATTATTTTCTATTAACACTCACCAAAAGATTTTTTTTTTGTTATACATTATGAATTCATCATTAATGATAAAATAAAGTGCACAGGGGACTAAGTTTACAGTGGGAAATCTAGTGACAAAATATTACCTCCCCCTGTAAACGCTGAAAACTAGATCTTTTCAATGTTTGTCCCATTTAAGCAATGACGCTATCAATTATAAATTCACGAGAAAACACTCCGGTAAATAGTAAAAATAGAAATAAGTTGAAATAAAAAAAAAATTTCATTTAATGTTATCATTTCCCTCCTTAAATAGCAAACGATGAGTACAGCAGGCTATAGGAGCTTGATGTAAAATTGATTTAAAATGTTGCTATGTGAATAAATTCCTGGAGTGCCAACTTCAATTAATTTTTCTACTGGCTGTATACCTCTCTGGAACATGCTAATTATCCCTATATATATGCAGCTAGATCAGAGAAGTTCAGGGGAAAAATTCTGAAGGAATCGATTGATATGCAGCAAAGATTAACACTTTTAAAATTAAGTTACTAAGCAAATTCAAACAGACCTTATCCGATGTAAACATTGAATGTGAATAGATCAAGAAGACCACAAATACATGTACAAAAATCAAAAAATTGTATAAAAAATAGTAAAAAGATACCTACTTTATAAAAATATTTTTCTTTAATATTTTTAACCTGTACAGACAAACTTTTTTTAAAATTGTTATATTCACGAAAAGAAAATATTCTATATTGAATGTTCACGTGACAAGAGCAGACTAGTGTACTCGAAAACTTAGATATGAAAAATAAGTATATTTTGGGAAATCGTTACATGCTAAGGACTTTGTGGAACACCCTAAAAATTGGTGACCTGAAAGATCTTTAGATTCTGTATGTACATGATTTTTTCCAATTTTTTTTTATCAATATGCAGCAAAGATTAACATTCTTTTAGATTTTAGTTTCACAATCTTCTAATGCAATTTTCTCGATAAATACTGAACATAAAACATTGTGTATTTGCATGTATATTTCTAATAACACAGTTTAACAAATAATTTCTTTAAAATGTACAATTGTTGTTTAGAAATAACTTTTGATCAGTATCGTCACTGGCATTTTTTTTATTATTGTGTTTCTTGACTTTTTCATAAGAAGAGTGAATTTTCAATTGTCTTCGTTCACTAGATTTCCAACTGTTTAGAAAGTAAGTATGAATTGGTCCAAAAATTTTCGATCATAATTATCACCAAAAATTTGTTTAATAAGAATAAGCTTTGGACATTTAGTCTTAGATGATTTGTTTTCACAAGGTGTCATTATGCTATAATTTGCCCCAAAATGGTCAAAAACCATATAAGTAAGAAGTCTTTTGGGCATTCAGTTTCAGAAAATAAGTGATCAAAAAGGTGTCAATATTTTACATTGGACTAAACAACAGTCGAAGTTTCAGCACTAATGCAACAAGAGTGCACATGCTGAAATGTCTTGCCTGTTTTACTGACTATTGATTTTATGTTGAAAGTCTTAATGATAAATGTTTTACTACAAGTATCACATAAACTTAACAATTTTAAAGACCCATGACAATGAGGTCAAGGTCAGATAAATCCTGACAAACAGACATGTTCACCTTACAATTACTCCATACACCAAACATAGTTAACCTATTGCTTATGGTCATTTAAAAAGGCCAAACACAAAGACTTAACATTGACCAATGAACCATGAAAATTTGGTCAAGGTCAGATTATAGCTGCCAAACAGACATGTACACCTTACAATCGTTCCATACACTACATATAGGTGACGACCTACTGCTTATAGTATTTGAAAAACAGACCAAAACACAAAAACTTAACATTGACCATGAAAATGAGGTCAAGGTTGGATGATACCTGCTAGACTGAAAGAGGGACAAAAGATACCAGAGGGACAGTCAAACTCATAGATCGAAAACAAACTGACAACGCCATGGCCAAAAATAAAAAGATAAATAGACAAATAATAGTACAGATGACACAACATAGAAAACTAAAGACTAAGCAACACGAACCCTACCAAAAACTTGGGGTGATCTCAGGTGCTCCTGAAGGGTAAGCAGATCCTGCTCCACATGTGGCACCCATTGTGTTGCTTATGTTATTACAAATCCGGTAATTAGACTAATTCGGTAGGTCACATTCGTGAAAAGGGAAGGGTATTGTAGTTACGACATAAGGAACATATACGATATCATCTGTGAAACGGTTATTCCATAACGGTCAACCAACTAGTGATGGCGTCCATAAAATTTACGAATGTAAATGACATGTACACCTTACAATCATTCCTTACACCACATATAGTTGACCTACTGCTTATAGTACCCGAGAAACAGACCTAATCACATAACCGTAACCTTGAGCACTGATCCATTTTATGAGGTCAAGGTCAGGTGAACTCTGTTTGATGGACATGTTGATGTTCCAAGGAACCCATATACCAAATATAGTCATCCTATTACTCATAATTAGTGATAAATTCTCATGACAAAAAACTATAAAAAAAATTTCAACCTTTCAATTTTCAAAATGTCACTGAACCTCAAAAATGAGGTCAAGGGCAATGGACATATGACAGACAGAAATTTCGTAACAAGCATCCAAGTCTTCTATCTTCTGAAATACAAAGATTTATACAAAGAGTTTACACCGCCTTCTGATAGTAATCCCTATGTCTCGCAAACTGTGACTTTTGTCACAGGCGAGACAAAAATCCAGTTACTGTAAATTCAGAAATTATTGCGTGCATTTATTATTGCGATTTATGAAGAATGGACAATAATGCGAGATTAATCATTGCGATTTCAGGAAAATCTGCATACAGATACATGTATCAGATATCAGAATGCGACTTTTAATTATTGCGATACTAACCCAGTCGCACTATTCGCATTAATAAAAACCTCGCAATAATTTTCCGAATTTACAGTATATGGGATGTATTTAAAAGTCCCCTTCCTGCAACAATGATCCCTATTTAAGATTTTTCTGCTTATCTACCGGTAAGTCATCTGAGGTATCCATGAGTGGAAATCTTCATCCACGCTAGAAGAGGATCTGATAACAAAAATATCATGTTGACAACTTAGTGAAGGACGGACAGACAAATGGGTCAAAATTATACCCTGCACAACTTCATTTCATGGGGTATAATAATGTATGGGAATGTACAGTTAATTCAAACAGACATCAGTGTAAATAAAATAAAAGCAAGCTTCAGGAAACAAGAAAATTTATGGGTGCATACACCTCAAGCATATGGATGTGGGGCAGCCCCCATATTCCCACACCCCATTAGTCTGACACCCCAATAGTCCTACACTTTCAGTGGTCCAACACCCTAATAGTCCGACAACCCACTAGTTCGACACCCCATTAGTCCGACATTGGAATATTTAAAAGTATTTGTTTTTTATATTAGAAAGCCAAATTAAAGATATTAAGAGGAGGACCTTGTCCTTTGTGTGATCATGTGATGCAAGTTATCAAGATAGGTACATGTATTTAGTGCTGAAGTAGCAGAATTTCATCACCAGCGTAACTATAAGCAAAAATTCTTTGTAGTGTTGTCGAATTACATAGACATCCTTGAATATACTGTCTCTCTGATACAGGTTAAAGGGGACACAGTAAGAAAATAAAGGAATCAATAGAGCTTTGCTGTTTACATGATTATATGTGTGCATAATGGCTTGAGTGAATAAGACGGGCATGTTTTTCTGGCATAACTCAAGTGATAAAAACTTCTGATTTAATAGATTTTTTCTAAAATGTAACAGTAATGCCATTATTTGAAGACAAACACCATGCAGTCTAGTTTGTCTATTTGGGCACCAATATTTAAAAAAAAAAATTGAATTGAATAATGGCAGAACACTTGTCTTGAAGTATTCTGTCGTAATTTTGTTCTTTTTTCAAACAGTGAGTAAACTGGTTCAATGATATCTCCCATCCAAGTAATACTCTTCAGTACGAGTTTACAAAATATGTATTTGTAAATATAGAAATAGGGGGAAAATAAGAATACAATAGGGTTATCATATAAACAATTTCATAATTTTCCTCAACATGAAAAACGATTATAAAGATCATCAGGTTATTTGAGTTTTGTATAATGTCAGTATGGTTCTTTGCTATGAAAACAATTCAGATCCTTACTGGCCAACCTGTATTTATTTATTTTATGGCTGTTTTTATCACAGGAATATGCCAATACTCCTCATATGTATGAAGCTGGAACAGAGATTAGTTAAAGAAAGAACTAATATTGATTGATTGTTGTTTGCTTTAAGTACAGTGGCAAATATTTCAAAAATATTCAGGATGAGAACTAATTAACAATAAATACAATTATTGGTAAGTCCTGAAATAGGGGTCAACTGGAATGAAGGAAGGGAAATTTGGAATGCCCCTGGAAAATGATGGTATATTGGGTAAGATAAGAAATTTAGCCTTACAATAGGTCACCCATTCGGACCCGCCAAAGAGTTGTTGTAATGGTTCTTTCAGTGCAAAGAATGAGGCATAGGATTGTACGTCCTGACATGGCTGCGATTTCAAACATCCAGCAAATCCAAATGGACTCCCCACTTTGAAAAGGGTCATACTGTCAGTTGGAAGAAGACCAAGAGATGACCTTATTTCAATACCCAGTCACACTTGGGGTCAGAGAGAACTAATAAGAAAATCAAATGATTTCTAGCAAAGGTTAATATAACTTTGGAATTATGAAACCAAGGTAAATTCAGATAAAAGTTATTTGTATATGAAATTTTAGGCCCGAACAAGCTTACTTGCCAAAAACATTAATGATTTTACATAATGTAAAAGTTGATGGCTGTGCATTAGTAATACATGTAATCACAAACCAAACATTTCTTATGGTGATATGACCTGCATGCCAAAAAACTAAGTCGACCTCAAAAGTTCCGAAACATACAAAAAAGAAGAGGAAGAATTTAGTGTAAAACAATATCATTCTTTTTTTTTTTATTATTCTTGCCTGAATAGGAGACATGCACGACTCTGTTTAGGGTTTCTCTGGCTACTGTGTCCTATTTATTTGGATTTTCGGTCAAGACATCAAGTCCAGGTTATTCCCGTATACTACCGTATCAGTGGTGTCTTGCTCGTCTCACATAATACAGGAGGACATCAGGTCGATATTTGGTCGGTTTAAATATGCGACTTCGATATTTACTACTTCTATGCCAAGCAAGAGCAAAGACTGGTGAATAATATGCCCATTATTCCTAGCAGGTTAAAAATGCATAAAAAGTGTTGTGTATGTTCATTTCTATATGCATACAAATGTTAATTTCATTCCTGTGTCATTGTCCTAGTGTGTTGTAACAGAATTATTTTCACTTATCGTGTTTGCTTATGCTGTTCATGACCAAGGTGTTTAGGTGGAAAGAACAGATCACCAATAAAGTATTATTTTGATTTTTAGAGTTTGATTTTGAATGAATATGCAATAAAAACAAATATAAATCACTGCTTTCAGAGTACACTACCAGCCATTCTTACATGATTGATATTTTTGGTTTGCTTAACTTCCAGTTGCAAATGTATAGTATAAATTTACTATAAGTCCATTCTGACGGCAAATACATCCATTTTAGCTGAGTTTAACAACCTTTCATAAACAGCTGCGCCATGAGCCCGTCGCTTTTTCAAAGAATAAAGTTCAATAACTTCTCAATGTCATATCAGAAATTTATAAAAAACTAAAGGGAGGTTATTTTAATAGATATAAACCAGTCACCAAAAATTCATGAAAACTGCTCAAAACACTTTTGAGTTTTTTGTCCGAAAAACTGGAAAATCCCCCCTTTTTTATGAATAAAATCCCATAACTCGGAAAAGTAAAATATAAAATTTATAAAAATCAAAAGCGAGCTTACGTCAATAGATATAAACAATTCACCAAAGATTCATGAAAACTGCTCAAAGCATTTTTCAGTTATTAGCTGAAAACTGGAAAATCCCGTTTTTTTAATGAATAAAACCCCATAACTTGAAAAAGTAAAATCTAAAATTCATAAAAATCGAAAGGGAGCTCACATCAGTAGATATAAACAATTCACCAAAGTTTCTTGCAAATCGTTGAAAGTGTTTTTGGGTTATTGTCAGAAAACTGGAAAATCCCCCTTTTTTATGAATAAAAATAACTTGGAAACATAAAATCTAAAATTTATAAAAATCGAAAGGGAGCTCACGTCAATAGATATAAACAAATAATTAAAGTTTCATGCAAATTGGTTAAAGCGTTTTTCAATTATTGCCTGACATGTTGACGACGGACGGACAGATGGACACACGGCTGGACGGACAACAGTATACCATAATACGTCCCGTAAACAAGCTTTTAGAAAGTGTTCAATGTTAAGAACAAAATATTAGCGATTGCACAACTTTACTATGGATATTTTGACTTTCATATAATTTTTCGATCTTTGAATTCAATTTCAGCGTAGATAAATGGAAACCAACATGCTTGGATAAAATAAGTTTCTTTTCATTGCAAATCAGTTTTGACCGTTTTTGGGAGTATATTGCGGTCTGGACATTTTATTTACTATGAGAGACTGTTCTTCAAATTCTCTTCAACCCAAGGGTGACTGGGATAATGCTATAGAAATGTGCTCACTTTTGGTCTTTTTTTTTCAGCAGGCAGTATAAACCCTTGCAAATGTAGAGCGTCCATTTGGCTTTGCTGGATGTATAAAAAAGCAGCCCCTTCCGGTCAGAATTCTGTCCAATATACCCTCATTTTCCAATGGCAGTCTCAATTTTCCACCCTTTAATCCTGGAAATATCCTATTTCAGTATCTACTTATTGCATTAATTGTTAATCTAATTGGACGTAAAGCAAACAGCAATCAGTCAATCAAATTCACTTTTTAGCAGATTGTTTTTTTGATGAAACAGCGAGGTCACACTTTATAGCAGTAATGCAAAATGTTGCAAGGTTGTAGATTGCCTTATAATTATAGGATCATGGTATTTCTTACATACCAGACGTGAAGTGCTGTTTTTCCATTTAATTCTTTATACTCAGAAGGAGGGTAGACACAAGTTGAAATACCACGTCTACTGATTCTATGAACTAGATTTTCAATTATGACCTGCAAATGTGTTGGACTATTTGGGTGTCAAACTAATGGGGTGTCCGACAAATGGGGTGTAGGACTAATGGGGTGTCGTACCAATGAGGTGTCAGAATAGCGGGTTGACCCCTCTGATGTATGACAAAGCTTGTCATTATTTGCCTATAAAAATCACCTTAGTGATCATCATGTGTTTGATACTAGCTATTATATAAGTAGACCACCTTAAGACTTATGGAAATTTTGTCACATCATATATAGAACATCTACTAACTTTGTGTATTTTATCTTCTCTGTCACACCTCTGACAGTTACTTACTCTAATTCATCACATCTTTGACTTCTTCCATGCTCAGTGTTTATATTGACTGGTGATTTTGGTAGATAATGTTGCAACTGGTTTACAAGGAACAAAAACATGTCTGTATTCTGAAATGTAAATATGCTCACAATAAAATTTTATTGAAAGAATTCAAAGAATTCCGTTCAAACCGTAGCTAGGGACCGTCTTAAACTTGCAGTGAGGTGAGAGTTTTTTTCTCCGTGTTGAAGGCCTCACTGTGACTTTGAGATGAAGAAGAGCAATAAAAGCACTGTTCCTTTGTTTTTTGAGGTTTTTGCTGAGCATATACTGATTTTGTGTCATGGATGGATACCCCATATCCTTTCTTTTCTATTGACTATATATGCATGTACTGGTAAGCTTCATGGCTGTTTATTGGTCCAAGGACACAGTTATCGTCCTTTGGTTTTCGTTGTCTACGAATATAGTCCCTTGTGTGAACAGTGTATTACTTGCATTTTTTTTTGAAACACTTTCCCAATTTTTTTTCTTGATATTTTATGCATGAAATATTAAGTAAGGGGATGAAATTACATGTTAAAAAAATTTGGGTGCTGAATCTTTGTTAAGTAGTGATTTGGACCAGTTAAAAAAGGTCAAAAATTAGTAGAATGTCTGAAGCTGTCAAACTGAATTTTAGCCCCCCTTAACACAGAATTGTCAATATTTTGAGTTAGAGCTAGTAGAAGTTTCTATAATTTTGATATTATTTGTATCAATAGTAGTACACTACACTGTAAAAATCTTTTTGAGATAGAGCAGGTGCGATTTTTTTAATTTGAATTTATTGTCTAAAAGAAATGCACTACGAAATAACTGTGTTCTCGGGCCTAAGAGATGAATTCCGTAAATGTAGATTCTGTACTTTGGCAACTTTCCTGAATGGTTTGCTGGTTTCAATTTGTCAAACTCAATAAAAGTAAAGGATTTACATCTTTGTTTGACAGAAATTCTGTTAAAATGTCCCATTTTGGCATTATACGGCTAAAATAAGCATTTTAAAGCAGTTTCCATTTTATGTCTAAGAGCCATGCTGAATTTTTATCTGACAGCTTTTTATGTTCCTGATATTTGTGTTTCTATGCTTAAATCAAATTTAATTAACCATTTGCGAACTCTGAATCTAGAGAAAAGTAGATTATCACAGAAAAAATGTGCAAAATATTTGTATTTATGTCCCTGGTTAAAGGGCCTGTTTGATGTATGTGAAATGTGAAGAGCTTTGTACATAAAATCTGTAGTCCATCACAATTATTTCACTAAATCTGTAAAAAAAACCACTTTACAATGATCAGTACACCCTATTTATTTCATATGCTACCATAATTTTCTTTTTTAGGATAGTAAGTGGTTCAAATATATGCCAATTGAGACTAAAACTACATGCAAGTTTTCCATTGAAAAGTGAAAAATTGGTAATCAGACCATACTGTCTGCAAAACTAGAGTCTCTCAAGAGCCTGTGTCGCTCACCTGATTCTACTTTGGTTTTGGAAATCATGTTAAAATAGATTAAAATCATAACAGATACCCTCATAATGAGTGAGGCCAAATTTGGTTTAATATTGGCCCTGTAATTTAATAAAAAATCCTGGTGGCCATCTTGAACAGTAAATCAGCAATAAAGTAGCAACACTTCATCAGCACCTCATAAGAAACATTTATGCCATGTTTGGTTTCATTCCATTCAGTGCACCTCTAGAAGAAGCATTTGTATGTTTTTCCAATAGGGTCTTATGTTAAAGGAAGTCCCCCCGCTGGCAGCCATCATGGATGAAGGATCAGCTTCAAAGTAACAACACTTAGTCAGTACCTCATAAGGAACATTCATGCCATGTTTGGTTTCAATCCATTCAGTGGTTCTCTAAAAGAAGACATGTGTATGTAATGTCCATAGGGTCCTTTGTTAAACACTGTCCCCAACTGGTGGCCATCTTGGATGATGGATCAGCTTCAAAGTAACAACTCTTGGTCAGCACTTCATAAGGAACATTCATGCCATGTTTGGTTTCATTCCATTCAGTGGTTCTCTAAAAGAAGACATTCATATGTATTTAAATAGGGTCCTTTGTTAAACTAAGTCCCCCGCTGGTGGCCATCTTGGATGATGGATAGGCTTCAAAGTCACAACACTTAGTCAGCACCTCATAAGGAACATTCATGCCATGTTTGGTTTCATTCCATTCAGTAGTTCTCTAAAAGAAGACATTTGTAAATATTTCCCATAGGGTCCTATGTTAAACTAAGTCCCCCGCTGGCAGCCATCTTTGATTATGAATCGGCTTCAAAGTAACAACAATTGGTCAGCACCTCATAAGGAACATTCATGCCATGTTTGGTTTCAATCCATTCAGTGGTTCTCTAAAAGAAGATATTTGTATGTATTGTCCATAGGGTCCTTTGTCAAACACTGTCCCCAACTGGTGGCCATCTTGGATGATGGATCAGCTTCAAAGTAACAACACTTGGTCAGCACTTCATAAGGAACATTCATGCCATGTTTGGTTTCATTCCATTCAGTGGTTCTCTAAAAGAAGACATTCGTATGTATTTCCATAGGGTCCTATGTTAAACTAAGTCCCCCGCTGGTGGCCATCTTGGATGATGGATCGGCTTCAAAGTCACAACACTTAGTCAGCACCTCATAAGGAACATTCATGCCATGTTTGGTTTCATTCCATTCAGTTGTTCTCTAAAAGAAGACATTTGTAAATATTTCCCATAGGGTCCTATGTTAAACTAAGTCCAAAGCTGGCGGCCATCTTTGATTATGAATCAGCTTCAAAGTAACAACACATGGTCAGCACCTCATAAGGAACATTCATGCCATGTTTGGTTTCAATCCATTCAGTGGTTCTCTAAAAGAAGACATTTGTATGTATTGTCCATAGGGTCCTTTGTCAAACACTGTCCCCAGCTGGTGGCCATCTTGGATGATGGACCTGCTTCAAAGTAACAACACTTGGTCAGCACCTCATAAGGAACATTCATGCCATGTTTGGTTTCATTCCATTCAGTGGTTCTCTAAAAGAAGACATTCGTATGTATTTCCCCTAGGGTACTATGTTAAACTAAGTCCCCCGCTGGTGGCCATCTTGGATTATGGATCGGCTTCAAAGTAACAACACTTGGTCAGCACCTCAAAAGGAACATTCATGTCATGTTTGGTTTCATTCCATTCAGTGGTTCCTTAAAAGAAGACATTTGTAGGTATTTCCCATAGGGTCCTATGTTAAACTAAATCCCCCGCTGGCGGCCATCTTGGATTATGGATCGGCTTCAAAGTAACATCACTTGTTCAGCACCTCATAAGGAACATTCATGCCATGTTTGGTTTCATTCCATTCAGTAGTTCTCTAAAAGAAGTCATTTGTATGTATTTCCCATAGGGTCCTATGTTTAACTAAGTCCAAAGCTGGCGGCCATCTTTGACTATGGATCAGCTTCAAAGTAATAACACTTGGTCAGCACCTCATAAGGAACATTCATGCCATGTTTGGTTTCATTCCATTCAGTGGTTCTCTAAAAGAAGACATTTGTATGTATTTCCATAGGGTCCTATGTTAAACTAAGTCCAAAGCTGGCGGCCATCTTGGATGATGGATCGGCTTCAAAGTAACAACACTTGGTCAGCACGTCATAAGGAACATTCATGCCATGTTTGGTTTCAATCCATTCAGTGGTTCTCTAAAAGAAGACATTTGTATGTATTTCCCATAGGGTCCTATGTTAAACTAAGTCCCCCGCTGGCGGCCATCTTGGATATGGGAGACAGTAAGCAATTTCATACAAGATATGAACTGTACAGCTCCCCTTCCTTCTAAAATATTAGATTTTAAACAAACAGTTTTGATTGCTGCAGTCAGAGTAGCATATATAAGAGATAAGAGTGAAAGTTAATTTGGTATCCAACTTAACATTCTTTTGACAATATCTTAATTCTAATTGACAAGTTGAATTTTTGTGGTTACAACAATAAATCCTTTAAAACCAGCCCCTATTCATATAACCCAGGAAACACCTAATAAATTAGAACATTTATCTAGCAAACGACAACTTTGACAAAATCATTTGAAAAAGAAATAATATAAAATTTTAGCAAAATTTGCCAGGAGGAACACAGGAAAGAGCATACCTGGGTGATGAAATGCATTCTGAAGTTGCAATAGCCTTTCTTGGTAGTACATATGGGATGAATGTACTAGCACATGAACTAAAGGATTAAAAATTTTAGAAGCATGATAAAAAAAAATAAGATTGTCAGTGTTTAGTAGAATTCATATTCATGATTTAAGCAATGCTGTCATTCAAAACTGAGCTGCAAATGTCAATTATTTATTATTATAAAATGTGGTCACCTGAGAGGCTCAAGATTTTGAAAATTTATAACTTGGCCTGGTAAGAACTGAAAATGATTAACTATGCACAAGACAGGATAAAAATGGATATTCTGCAACACATAATGCGCAAATGTGTACAATATAAGAATAAATTTTTACGAGGCATTAAGCTACGCAAAAAAAAGTAGAGGCTCTAAAGAGCCTGTGTCGCTCACCTAGGTCTATGTGCATAACCAACAATGGACTCTCTCCAACGTTTTAGACAAGAATAGAATTCATGACAAAATTAGTTTTTTTGTTGATCTTATATTGCTGATCATTTTATCTGTTTAGTTTCTCTCTATCTTCTTTAGTTTTTGCTCAAAACACAAAATAGGGTAAAATAATCCTCATTTAAGGGCAATCACTCCTATGAAGAGTGACAGTCTACTAAATTTATCGGCAAAATTTGACTTGTTTGTGGATCTTGCCTTGCTGATCATTTTTGTTATTTAAAGTTTCTATTTATCTGTTATAATTTTTATCATATAAGGCAAAACTCAAAAACATATGTAAAAATTGTCATTGAAGAGCAATAACTCCAATAAGGAGTCATTGTTAAATTTCCTCCATATTATCTTTAATGTAGATCTTGTCTTGCTGATCATTTTTGCTTATTTAAGTTTCTATCTATTATAACTTTTAAGATATAAGGCAAAAATGCAAAAAATTGGTAAAAATCGTCATCCAAGTGCAATAACTCCTATAAGAAGTCGCCTGACAGTTTTGACATCAATGAACAATTGGTAGAGCTCAACATTCTGTACATTTTTGCCTTGTCATATTTTCTCTATTTATAACAGTTTTCAAAATAATACAAAAAAAGCATTTTAACCCTATGTTCTATTTTTAGCAATGTCAGCCATCTTGGTTGGTAGGCAGGGTTATCAGACACATTTTTTAAACTAGATACCTCAATGATGATTGTGGCCAAGTTTGGTTGAATTTGGTTCAGTAGTTTCAGAGGGGAAGATTTTGTAATAGTTAATGACGATGACGGACGACAACAAATGACGACGGATGCCAAATGATGGGCCACGTGAGCTAAAAAAGCATGCGTAGCAACAGATGATCATAAATGATCAATCCAGAAAAAATCCTCCTTGCCACCCAGAATTTCAAATGGTTTTTTGTTGAAGTGAAATCAAAGTTGTTTATATTAAAATTTGTCATGACATGTGCTGTCCTAAACTTTATAAGAAGGTCTAGGTTATTTTCATACAGTTCACTAAAAGTATGGAGAGCCCTTGGAGCCAAAAAACAGTATCTTGGGTTGAGACCCTAACATGACGGTCCCCGCATGGTAAGGGTTTATTACTTACGTTAATTAGAATACTGTACTGAAAATGATATGAAATATATTTTTTTCATTTATATCTATAAATTTACCGCATGTATACTACTTTACAGTTTTCATCTCGAAACATGATTTTTGTAGATACTACTTCTTTAAATAAGATAGGTTTGTATTGATCAATAGTGTATCATTAAAGTAAAGATAAATGGCACATGATCCTTCAAAATTCAAATACTCTATTTTTTTATTTTCTATGGCATCAGTGCCTGATGGTAAGAATTAGGGGCAGCAGTGTCTGATCATGGATTATAGGGTCATCAAGCATTCATCTTAAGGAAAACTATAAATGTAACTCTTGAACCAAAGTTTGGTAGCAATCGGTTCTTTTTCAGTGGTATGTTTACAACTTTGAAAGTGGACGGATCATTAACAGTGGTATGTTTACAACTTTGAAAGTAGATGGATCATTAACTTTAATCTAAAAGATGATCATATATGTGTTATTATTGACCAAGTTCAAATAAAAACATAAAATGAGACTAAATGTGAATAAAGATGGTGTTCTGTAGCAGTCAACTGTAAAATTTATGCAGCATGCTTTTCTGTATGTACATTCAACCAAGGTGTTAATTTATATACATGTCAAGGAGATTACTTGTACAGAAGACCTTGGAGAGATTAGGAGTTCTATCATATGTGTTCTAATTGGAAAAGGATTCTTTAAAAATTAAAAAAAAAGTGAGAGCATTTTATGTAAAACTTAACCACAATTACAGAGAGAATTTGTTTTCACATTTTATAACACATTGTTTCTTCATGCTACTTCTGGGTACTGTGTTAACACAACGTTTCTTAATTGTCTCATTGAAATTTCAGAATTTTTACTTCTTGTCTCTTTGAAATTTCTGAATTTTTAACAAAACCAACATGTACATCTTACAATCATTCCATACACCAAATAAAGTTGACCTATTGCTTATAGTACTGGAGAAACATACCAAAACACCAAACCTTAACATTGACCAATGAACCATGAAAATAAGGTCACGGTCAGATGATACCTGTCTGACATGTAGACGTTGCGAAGGAACCCATATACCGCATATAGTTATTCTATTACTAATAATAAGTGAGAAATTCACATGACAAAAACACTATAATTTTTTTTCAAGCAGTCACTGAACCATGATAATGAGGTCAAGAACAATGGACATATGATAGGCGGAAACTTTGTAACATAAAGTGTTTGCATACAAGGTATGAAGCATCCAGGTCTAACCTTCTGATATATAAAGCTTTAAACAAATAATTTACGCCTCCGCCGCTGGTTTATAATCCCTATATCTCGCATTCTGCGAATTTCGTCACAGGTGAGACAAAAACCAAATATATTTTGCTTAATCATCTCACTATTTTTTCATGTGCTTCATAATTCTGTGTTGTTTGTTTATCAATTGGTAACAATCGGTAAACTTTGGCACAAAAACCCGAAAGTTAAATAGAAAAGCCAAAGTTTTTGATCAACAATCATAGAATGAAATATTTTTTGTTGATTATACATTATGGATGAATGGAAAATATATACACAGAGGACTTATTTAAATATATATGCATGCATTGGTTATTAACATTGCAATTAACTGAAACTTGTTTCATATGACATTATGTCTTTTTGATATTTTGTAGTATTTTCATTATCTGATTTCGTAGAAGAATATAAATCTTTGTAGTAGTTTACTTCAAGGTTAGTATTTTCTCCTTATCAATAGCTATATTTTTGTTTTCATCATACAATTGATTTTATGAGATTAAGTATTTATTATCTGATAATTTTATCATTTTAGACAATGCTATTTAATTTCCAATATCCCTATCCTTTTATATTTCTGGACATTTTCAGTTTTAATGACTACCCCAACCATCCTACCATTAATTTTTTTAGCTACTTAGATAAATAAACTGCTTCGCTGAGCGCAGCTAGATACGCCCGCAGAGGTCCAACCCTGAACAGTTGGGGCAAAAATGGACACAATATTCAAGCTTGATTCAGGTCTGAATTTGGATTGTAATTAAATATTTGACATATTATAGGTTTCTGAATAAATGTATTCAAAGAACTTGAAATTGGTTATATGAATTGAATTTATGTTCAATTAAAGATTTCTTGCTGTTGTGCAATACTTAGTAAATCTGTTGTCAGACTATAAACAAATAAAGTATAATTAATTCTCAATGTCATATTAGAAATTTATGAAAATAAAAAGGGAGCTTACATCAATAGATATAAACAATTCACCAAAGTTTCATGAGAATTGGTGACAGCATTTTTGAGTTATTGTCAGAAAACTGGAAAATCACCCCTTTTTTTAATGAATAAAACCCCATAACTCAGAAATGTAAAATGTAAAATTTATAAAATTCTAAAGGGAGCTTACATCAATACATACAAACAATTCACCAAAGTTTCATAAGAATTGCTGAAAGCATTTGTGAGTTTTTGTCCGATAACTGGAAAGTCCCCCCTTTTTTTATGAATAAAACCCTGTAACTCGGTAACGTAAAATCTTAAATTTATAAAAATCAAAAGGGAGCTCATGTCAATAGATATAAACAATTCACCACAATTTCTTGCAAGTTGGTGAAAGCATTCTTGACCTATTGTCCGAAAACTGGAAAATCCCCCTTTTTTTAATGAATAAAACCCCATAACTCGGAAACGTAAAATCTAAATTTTATAAAAAACGAAAGGGAGCTCACGTCAATAGATATAAACAATTCACCAAAGTTTTATGCAAATTGGTTAAAGCAATTTTGAGTTAATGTCCGACATGTTGACTACGGACAGACGGACGGACAACGGTATACCATAATACGTCCCGTAAACGGGCGTATAAAAATAAATGTGGACACAGATGATGCCCCCGCTTGCATATCATATAGTTATAAAGGGACATAACTGAAGAACAGTAAAAGTGACGCTATCCAAATTTGAACTTGATCTGAGTTTTGTGGTAATAAGCATTGTGTGTAAGTCTCATAACATTTGGTTGAGGCTAACTTAAGTAGAGAACAGAAACTAAAAATTCAGCAATTTTTCTATCTGTAAACACGCATAACTCTAGAACGGTTGTGTATAAGTTTTATAACATTTGGTTGAGACAAACTAAAGTTAGAGAACGGAAATGAAAAATTCAGCAATTTTTATGTTTATAAAGGGACATAACTCAAGAATGGTAAAAGTGTCGCAACCAAATTTGTACTTAATCTGTATCATGTAGTAATAAGCATTGTGTATAAGTTTCATAACATTCGGTTGAGGCAAACTAAAGTTAGAAAACGGAAACAAAAAATTTGTACTTGATCTTAGTTTTGTGGTAATGAGTATTGTGTATAGGTTTCATAATGATTGGTTGGGGCAAACTTAAGTTACAGAATGGAAACTAAAAATTTTGCAATCTTTCGATTTATAAAGGGGCATAACTCAATAATGGTTAAAGTGACACTACCCAAATTCAACTTGATCTGTGTTTTATCAGTGGAAGTCAAATTAAACATTGCATTGTATAAAGCATTGATTGTAGTTGATTCAACTATAATCATGGACAAAGGAACTCCAATTTTAAAAATTACTTGATATTTAGAAGAAAATAAAAATTTTGCAATTTTTCTATTTATAAAGGGACATAACTCTAGAACAGTTAAAGTGACACCACCAAAATTCAAACTTGATCTGTGCTTTGTGGTAATAAGCATTGTGTATAAGTTTCATAACATTTGGTTGAGGCAAACTCAAGTTAGAGAACGGAAACCAATTTTGGGATGTACTTACAGACGGACAAGGGTAAAACTTAATGCACCCACCGCTACGGTGGGGGCATAATTATTCTAACAATTTGTCCACTCTTGTATCAATTTATTTATCCATTGTATCAATTTATTTATCACAACAACATCTGCGTTTTATTGTAGAAAATGCATCAACCCTATAAGAGATACCATCAATAAGTACTAGAGGGTAATCTTTTATGAAATGAGGATTAAATCCAGGTTTAAACATTGCATTTAAGTTTCCTGCTTATTTAAATGTCCCTCATTTTCAACATTTCTCAATTATATCTTTTTCTATAATTTCTAATATATTATCATCTGACCTTAATCAATAGGCAGATGAGGAGTTTCAATGTAAGCTAACATATGCATATATCATTCTTTAATGGCATGACAAATACTCACCTTCCAAAACATTTTCTTTAATGCAAAGTTTCTTTCTGTAGCAACCCTAAGTTCATTAAGTAAATTAAATGAATCTTCCATTGTGTTTTCAGGATTAAGTAACTCTCTTTTTAGCTGGTTGAACAAAGCTTCCATCTTCTCTCTAAAAAAAATTAACATGAAACTTTAGTGTGTATTTGAGATCGGAAATTTTCTGCTGCCTTATATATATTGTACAAGCAAAAAATTGCAAGACTACAGATAAAACTAGTTATATACTTAGTAAAGAAGAATCAACATAGGCAAGAGTGTCAGAAAGGTTATTTAAAATAGGATGAAAATTTTCAATAACCTTTCTGACACTCTTGCCTACGTTGATTCTTCTTTACTGAGTATATAACTAGTTTTATCTATAGTACAAAATATTATCATAGTTTATTATATCTCATCTATCAATAATATATTTCAGTGCTTTTACCAAAACTATCTTTTTGCCATTTGGACTAACATTTGTAAACCTAGGTTTATGTGTATATGCACTTGGTCAAATGTTATTGACAATCATGTTTTAAGAAACTACAGTCGACTCTCTTCATATCAAACTGTTTTATCTCAAAATTTCAGTTATCTCAAAAATAAAATTGGCGTTCCAATTAACAGATTTGCATTATTTAAACTCCTGATACATGTATCACAAAAAACATTTTGTCAGTCCAAACAACTTTGAGATAAAGAGAGTTGACTGTATTATGTATATATCAATTACTTTTTTCAAATGATCTTGACTTAAGAGAATGCATGGCTGTATTAACTTTATATTTAAAAAACAAATGAATGATTCAGTTAATGTAGATGGGGGGCCTAAATTACAATCGATAGAATTTTTAATAATTTGCCAAAATGTAGTTTTAATATATATGTCATGCTTTTTTCAAAAATATAATAAAAAGTATCATATGTATGGGTCACAGGGCTTTTTTTCAAGCTAAAGGTTGTTCAAAATTTTCAGATTTTGTATAGATTATAATGCATGGAAAACCCTATTTCGTGTGA
The DNA here is from genome assembly GCF_021869535.1 of Mytilus californianus. Taxonomy (NCBI): domain Eukaryota; kingdom Metazoa; phylum Mollusca; class Bivalvia; order Mytilida; family Mytilidae; genus Mytilus; species Mytilus californianus. Next base: position 38,803,144 of record NW_026262581.1, read on the forward strand.
TAAAAAGAAAACCTAACAATAGAATTTTAAGACAAAATATGAGAAGATAGCTCTAATAATGTGCTTTCTGAAAATAAAAAGAAATATTGGGGTCACAGGACTCTTTTTCTTGCTACGAAACAAAATAAGTAAATTCATAACACATTCCTTTACAAAAGTTTCCTCCCCTTATAAGGCAAAGTTGAAAAAAAAATTGAATAAACAAAAATATTCCATATTAGTATTATTTTAGTACGTTTTCTCTTTATGAATTGGATTTAGAATAAACTAAAGGCTCTAAAGAGCCTGTGTCGCTCACCTGATTCTACTTTGGTTTTGGAAATCATGTAAAAATAGATTAAAATCGTAACAGATACCCTAATAATGATTGATGCCAAATTTGGTTTAATATTGGCCCCGTAATTTAATCAAAAGCAGAAGACTTTTGTACAGTTTACAGAAATTACCAATAAATTCATTGAAATTGTAGAAAATTACTTTATAAGGACAATAACTCCAACAAGATGTCAATTGACAATATTGCTCATGTTGACTTATGTGTAGATCTTCTTTTCTTGATATTTTTGCAGTTTACAGTAGATCTCAATCTATAAAGATACATGTATTCAGGTCTTCATCAGCACCTCATAAGGAACATTTATGCCAAGTTTAGTTTTATTCCATTCAGTGCTCCTCTAGAAGAAGCATTTGTATGTATTTCCCATAGGGTCTTATGTTAAACTAAGTCCCCTGCTGGAAGCCATCTTGGATGATGGTTCGGCTACAAAGTAACAACTCTTGGTCAGCACCTCATTAGGAACATTCATGCCATGTTTAGTTTCATTCTATTCAGTGGTTCTCTAGAAGAAAACATTTGTATGTATATCCCATAGGGTCCTATGTTAAACTAAGTTCCCCGCTGGCGGCCATCTTGGATATGGGAGACAGTAAGCAATTTCATACAAGATATGAACTGTACAGCTCCCCTTCCTTAAACTTACTCCCCCTGCTGGCAGCCATCTTGGATGACAAATCAGCTACAAAGTAACAACACTTGGTCAGCACTTCAAAAGAAACATTCATACCATGTTTGGTTTCAATCCATTAAGTGGTTTTCTAGAAGAAGACATTTGTATATATTTCCCATAGGGTCCTTTTCTAACAACACTTGGCCAGCACCTCATTAGGAACATTCATGCCATGTTTGTTTTCATTCCATTCAGTGGTTCTCTAAAAGAAGACTTTTTATGTATTTCCAATAGGGTCCTATGGGTGCAATCAACAGTTTTTTTCTATGATGTCATATTTTGAGGAACCATGCATAAGTGACCCTTAGTGGTGGAATGATTAATGAAGATACTTGTATAAAACTAGATATCACTGGAATCAGAATTTTCTCTAGTTTATAATGAAATAAAAATAAAGTGTACTTTTAATGTATTAAAAAAGTTCCATCCAGAGAACATGGGGAAAAAAAGGCCTAATCTGAACATAAAAAAACTGAAATCAGGTCATGTGCATATGTAAATGCTCTTTTGTTCCAAAGTTGGAAAGTTCCGGGCGAAAAGAACTAACTAGCCGAAAAGTTCCGGAGGAACTTATTAACTAGTTACTTTGTTCTTCCTCTGGTTTAAAAGTTCCACTGGAACAAAGTGACTAGTTGAAAAGTTCCAACGGAACATATCAACTAGTTAGAAAGTTCCTTTTTGCCAAATTAGTCAAAACCGGAACTAACAAACTAGCCCAAAAGTTCCAACGGAACTTATCAACCAGTCACAAAGTTCCATTTGGAGAAGTGATGCAAAGTAAAAGCGCAACATATTATATTTGAACATTTCAAAGGGAAACCAAGATACTGATTACAAAAGTCAAAAGGAACTTATCAACTAGCCACAAAGTTCCTCTTTGGCAAATAAGTCAAAACCGGAACTAACAAACTAGCCCAAAAGTTCCAACGGAACTTATCAACCAGTCACAAAGTTCCATTTGGAGAATTGATGCAAAGTAAAAGCGCAACATATTATCTTTGAACTTTTTCAAAGGGGAACAAAAGTGTCTTATATACTGATCCTCATTCTTCCCCCTCTTCATTATTATGGTACTTAATTCGGTCAGAATGTTGCCTTCATAACGGAATAAGTTCTAATTTATTGTTATACATTAATCTGAAATTGATATTTTTAAAAGTACCCACATGAGGAGGGGGTATTCTTCCCTCTCTTGAGGGTACTATGAATACTAAATTTGCATGATAATGCAACTTTTTCTGTTTGCTACATTGTTCCGGGACTTTTCAAGTAGCTACTTTTTTCCGGAACTTTTCGACTGCACTCGGAATAAAACAACTAGTTGGAAAGTTCCATCGAAACGAAATAACTAGTTGAAAAGTTCCGCCGGAACAAAGTAACTGACGGAACATAGTGGCTGTTACACATACCCATGAAGACAAGATACAGGCACATTTTACATATTCAAAACTGTATGAAATTCATAGGTTTTTACCTGGCCTTTCAAAAAAATCTCGTTTCAGGGTACGGTCTCCTGCTCCAAAAAGAGCTACAGTGGCTGCAAATAAGTTTTCAATTTTCACTGCCAAAAAAACAGGATGTTTATAGTGTTGTCTCCACTCAAAACATGTATATTTAATCTAATTTTTAAAATTATTTCAATCATTCAACCTATCTTAATTGAAAGCTAATTAACTAATTTTTACAATCAAATACAAAAAACATGATACTTTTTCACCAATTAAGTAAATAAACAGGGGTTTCCCTCCATGGTTATTTTTAGTCGGTGAATAACCCCTAGTTTTTTATACGAAATTAACTGTTTATAGCACCCTATGTTAAACTATGTCCCCGCTGGCGGCCATCTTAGATTATGGATCGCCTACAAAGTTTCAACACATGGTAAGCACCTCATAAGGAACATTCTGTCATGTTTTATTTCATTCCATTTAGTGGTTCTCTAAAATAAGACATTTGTATGTATTTCCCATAGGGTCCTTTGTTAAACTCTCTGGCGGCCATCTTGGATGATGGATTTGCTACAAAGTAACAACACTTGGTCAGCACCTCATAAGGAAAATGCCATGTTTGGTTTCATTCCATTCAGTGGTTCTCTAGAAGAAGTTCAAAATGTAAAAAGTTAATGACGAAGACGACGGACGATGGTCGCCAAGTGATGAAAAAAGCTCACTTGGTCCTTCGAGCTAGGTGAGCTAAAAAGCATAATCACCTGGAGAAAAGTGATATTCACTGCGCTGAATGTCACACGCTTTTACTTGTAACGTTATGGTAAAATGTTTGATATACAATTGGTTTTGGTAAATATTTGACATCAAATACATTATAATATACAGGCATGTTACATGTCAATTAATCTATTTCTCTAATGGTTATGACCTATTATCTAATTCCTGCATGAAGAGGTATTTCTGGTATCACACTTATCAGAGTGTGATATGAATAAGTGATAAGAAAAATGCTTTAAATTGGTTGGCAATTCCTGCAATGTTCTACAAAATTATGACATTTCCATTGGCTATTATGGTAGTAAGGTCACATTCCCCTACTTTGCAACTGAGATTTTGGGATTTTTTCCAATAATGTATTAAACATTCACATATGTTTCACCTGAAAATATTCTTTTTGTCAAATTTGATTCCGTCTGAAGTTTGCAAAAAGCATGAAAACATCTGATTTTAACAGTAGTCTGCATGAGTTCCTGACAAAGCACTGCAATAAGCAGACTTATATAACTATGTCCTATCAATTCCCCCATGTGAGTGACTCCTGCAACTTCCAACGTAAAACAAGACCCTACATACCGGTCACCTCTGATGGGTGTTTATGTCTGTTTTCAGTGTAAACTTGGCAAACAATGGAAATTTTTTTAATCCTTTCAAACCAATGACTTTGCATGCCTATCTATTAAATTTATTTGTTAATTTTTAATTGAATATTTATGAAAAATTTGCCACTGGACATGAAGCAAAACATCATTCAATCAATTAATCAAGACATCCCCAGTGTATCACAACTTATGTACTTGTACATCTTAAGGGCATACGATACAGTTACAGGGGAGGTAATGACGTCGCCAAAGTAAAATGTTATTTTTCGCGACGTCAAACTGTGACATATCGAGGAAAGATGAATTTTTAGACTGGTTTTTATCATTCAGACTGATTTAACTCGGAAACGAGTTCATGGACCCCTCTTTTTAAAAATGACATTTGGCTTGATTATGTATGAAGATTTTGTGTGCCAATTTTTATGAACAAATCAGATGAAATTTTTTTAAATTAGATAAATATACAGCCAAAAATGCAGTTTTTTGACTAAAATCATGAAAATGTGATAAAAATTAATTATTTCCAAAGAATTGTTACACAAATTCAAAACAAACTTATGAAGCGCAGATATTCCAGATGTGTTTACAAAAATCCGCTTGCGTTTATCTTTTGAAACAAAAAAGTTAGGTATATCTTTCCAAAGGATAGAAATGTCCAAGAAACCGAAATGTCCAGTAAATGTCTAAAATTTCGACCCCATTTATCTCTAAAAGTAGCACATAAAGGTATATTTTTTATTACATATTTGAATTGACTAGGTGAAAAATAGCTTGTATGCAAACTTTCATCAAAAATTCACCGTGAGATCAAAACTGTATCGTATGCCCTTAAAACATATAGAAATAAGAAAAGGGTACCAAAATAATAATAAATAAATAGATAAGAAGTTAAAGAAGAAATTGCTCAAAAATAAATAGCAAAGTTTGCAGTGTATTGTTCTTTACAATATAGATATAGATATCATTGTTTGATCAAACTTTTACTCAATTTTATTACAAATATGAATCATTGTCATGATTGTCAAGATTGTGGCAGTATGATTCTAACGGTTGGAGTTATAAAAAACAATGACATTTCAAAACAACTTTTTTACAGTACTTAATATCAATTAAAACAATTAACTAGAGGCTCTCTCTAGAGGCTCTAAAGAGCCTGAGTAGCTCATCTAAGTCTATTTGCATCTTCAACAATAGGCAAAAACACAAAAAAAACTGGAAAAAATCGTTATTAAAAGCAATGACTCCAAAAAGGAGTTGACAGACCATTTCTGTCATTAGACTTATCAATCAATATTGTCTTGTTGATCATTTTTGCTAATTAAAGTTTCTATCTATTTTTCATAGTTTTCAAGATAATAGGCAACAAGACCAATACAGGGTTTGAACCTGACGTCCTTGCATGCAATTGATTGAAGTAACATGTATACCTGAGCATAACTGATCATTCCCAGACCAAATATTAAAATCATTCACTTCAATTGGAGCCAAGAAAAGTTTGACCAAAAATTTTCCTTGTACAATGAGTGTTGTAAAATTTCAAACTACATGTAGTGGCTACATGGCAGATGTAAACATTGCTTAATCGTTACAACTCAACATTATCAAGCTGCAGACCAAATACTAAATCATTCCCTTTCATAGAAGCTGAGAAAACTTTGACAAAAATTTCCCTTTTACAATGAGTGTTGTAAAATTTCAACTATCAGCAAACAGAAAGTGGATAAACAGCAGATGTAAAAATTGCTTACTGGCTACAAGTCAGCATTATCAAGCTGCAGACCAAATATTGAATCATTCCCTTTCATAGAAGGTGAGAATCCTTTAACAAAAGTTTTTTTGGATGGAAGGACAGAAAGAGTCGAGCGGTTACTAGACCTGCTTCCGCCTTCAGCAGCGCAGATAAAAAAAATAAAATGCTCTGCTGGGCGCAGCTTGATACGACCGCAGAGGTCGAACCCTGAACAGTTGGGGCAAGTATGGACACAACATTCAAGCTTGATACAGCTCTGAATTTGGATTGTGATTAAATATTTGACACAGCATAGGTTTCTGACACAGAATGAATGTGGTCTAAGAACTTAAAAAATTTTAATTTACCTATTATGGTCCGATATCCAAAATCTAAATACATGGTTAGATTCAGCATATCAAAGAATCCAAAGAATTCAATTTTTGATGAAATCAAACAAAGTTTAATTTTGGACCCTTTTGACCTCAATGTGGACCAATTTGATAACGGGCCCAAAAATCAAAATACATGGTTAGATTCAGCATATCAAACAACCCCATATATTCAATTTTTGTTGAAATCAAACAAAGTTTAATTTTGGACCCCAACTTGGACCAACTTGAAAACTGGGCCCATAATCAAAAATCTAAACACATGTTTAGATTCAGCATATCAAAGAACCCCAAGAATTCAATTTCTGTTAAAATCAAACTAATAAGTTTAATTTTGGACCCTTTGGACCTTAATGTAGACCAATTTAAAAAACGGGACCCAAGATTAAAAATCTAAATACACAGTTAGATTTGGCATATCAAAGAACCCCAATAATTCAATTTTTGATGAAATCAAACAAAAAGTTTAATTTTGGACCCTTTTGACCTCAATATGAACCAATTTGATAGCAGGGCCCACAAATGAAAAATCTAAATACATGGTTAGATTCAGTATATCAAAGAACCCCATATATTCAATTTTTGTTGAAATCAAACAAAAGTTTAATTTTGGACCCCAATTTGGACCAACTTGAAAACTGGGCCCAAAATCAAAAATCTAAATACATGTTTAGATTCAGCATATCAAAGAACCCCATATATTCAATTTTTGTTAAAATCAAACTAAGTTTAATGTTGGACCCTTTGGACCTTAATGTAGACCAATTTGAAAACTGGACCCAAAATTAAAAATCTAAATACATGGTCAGATTTGGCATAACAAATAAATAAATGTGGTCAAAGATTTTACAAATCTAATGCGCCATACTGTGCAATTAAAGATTACTTCTTGAAATTTTTCAATATTTGAAATTTGAAAAAAAAATAATATTTGAAGAATAATTCTTTTTAATTTCTGAAATCTGAAATGAGAAAAAACTGACCCCCCACAATTTCTTTATATCCCCCCCCTTTTTTCCCCAAAAAATTCTTTCCCTCAAGATATGGTCATAATCTCAATTCAAATTTCAAATGGAGTTTGCAACCATAATTACCCATTTAAATTTACCATAGTGCTAACTTAATCTATTTTATAATAGAATTAAAAATATGGTGTCAAATCTTTCATATGGATTTTTTTGTAAAAAAAAAAAAGATGCAACATTTGCTGATATTTTTACTGGTCTTCCTTTATAAATATGCATTTCTTTAAACATAATTTAAAAGCAGTGTAAGGGAAGTAATCAAAACGTTGTATTTGGATTACCTACCTTACACTGTTTTAAATTGTCTTAATTGTTCATTAACCATTACTTTATACATAATTTAAAAGCAGTGTAAGGGAGGTAATTCAAATGATGTATTTGATTTATCTCCCTTACACTGCTTTAAATTATGTTTTGTACTAAAGTATTTGTCCATTAACCAGGACAACCTTGTTTTTCCCCCTTTTTTGCCCCTAATTCCTAAACGGTTTGAGCCATAACCCCCCAAAGTAAATCCTAACCATCCCTTTGTGGTATGGAAACTTGTGGTATAATTTGAGAGAGATCCATACACCGTTCCACAAGTTATTGCATGGAAACTAGAAAATGCTTATTTTTGGCCTCTTTTTGGCCCCTAATTCCTTAACTGTTGGTACCATAACCCCCAAAATCAATCCCAACCTTCCTTTTGTGGTATTTAACCTTATGGTAAAATTTCATAGAGATCCATTCACTTAAACTAAAGTAAAAGTGCGAAAACCAATGTGTCTTTGGACGACGACGACACCAACGTCATACCAATATACGACCGCAAAAAACTTTTGCGGTCGTGTTTGTTCCATAGTCTTAGAATCAAAAGAAGGTTCAATTATATCTGGTTTGTCATGATCATTCTCCAAGTTAACCATGGCTAAAGTGGCAACTGGTTTAGTCTCACCTTTATTAGTACCCTAAAAATATGGTTTTAACATATTAATATGACACACTCTATTTTGTTTGCGCCGACCTGTAGTTTTTACAATATAATTCAATTCATTGATTTTACTCTCTATTGTATAAGGACCACAATATTTAGCCTGTAAAGGATGTCCAGGGACTGGCAAAAATACAAGTACCTTATCACCAGGCTCAAAAATTCTGTCCCTGACATCTTTATCAATTCTGTCCCTGACATCTTTATCATACCATATTTTCATCTTATTCTGAACAGTTTTTAAGTTTTTCTGAGCAATTTGACAAGCAATATACAATTTTTCTTTAAATCTAGATACATAGTCTAGAAGATTCAAGTCAGTTTGTTCAGTAAGCCATTTTTCCTTAACCAATTTCAAAGGTCCCCTTACAGTATGACCAAACACCAACTTAAAGGGACTAAAACCAAGGGATTCTTGAACAGCCTCTCGGACCGCAAAAAGTAGAAAGTGAACACCATCATCCCTGTCCCTGTCAAATTGAAGACAAAAAGTTCTAATCATGTTCTTCAATGTTTGATGAAAACGTTCTAAGGCACCTTGAGATTCTGGATGATAAGCACTTAGCAATTCCTAAATGGTAAACGACCTGCTGAAATAAACCTGACATGAAATTTGAACCCTGGTCGGACTGTATAGACTTAGGAAGTCCTACTAACGTGAAAAATTTGATAAGAGCTTTGACAATAGTTGGTGTCTTGATATTCCTTAACGGAAAAGCCTCAGGAAAGCAAGTGGATGTACACATGATTGTCAATAAATAGGCATTTCCAGTCTTGGTCTTTGGTAAAGGTCCAATGCAATCAATTAGTACTCGACTGAAAGGTTCTTTAAAGGCTGGAATTGGCAGAAGTGGTGCTAGTGGTATTTTTTTGGTTAGGCTTACCAACAACCTGGCATACATGGCATGATTTACAGTATTCTGTGACATCATTTCTAAGTCTGGGACAGTAGAAATGTTGCAAGGTTTTAAGGCAAGTCTTCCTTATACCTAAATGTTCGGCCAAAGGGGTGTCGCGGGCAAGACCAATAAGTTCTTGCCTATAGACTTTAGACATCACCACTTGGTATTCCACTCTCCATTCTTTCTCTGGGGTAGCATCAGGGGCCTCCACCTCCTCATTAAAATGCTGTCTTGATGATAGTAACATTCGGCCACTTTGTCTGCTTCCTCCTGTGGTTGAGCCCTCTTGCGGAGCTGAAGAACCTCAGGGTCTTTATTTTGCTCTTCCACAAACTTTCTTTTGTCTAATGAATAGCTGTTCACGTCTGGCCATGGCATAATTACATGCTTGTTAGTACTAGTTGGTCTTATTATGGCATTTTCTGAGCCACTGGAACAGTCAATGTCGGCAAAGGAAAGTGTCAGAAAGGTCCATGTAATCAAACTGGACTTCTTGTAAATCCTCATTTTGTTGTTTTCTAAAGTGTCATCGCCCTAGTAACAACACAAGCTGGATACAGATCAGCATCATCTTCAGGTGATTTAACATCCACCACCGGTTCACTGGTAACAATTGGTTCAGCAACCACTTTGTTCCTAGCTAGATCATTTCCTAGCAATAATGAAACACCCTCAACAGGGAGATTAGGACGAACACCCACAACAACTGGTCCAGTAATTAAATCTGACTTCAAATATATACGATGGAGGGGAACATCTATACAACCTAACTCCACACCTTGTAACAAAACGGAGGCACCAACGGAAGTCTCCTCGGACAAAGTCAACACACCTTCTAACAACAAAGTCTGAGAAGCTCCAGTGTCCCGTAAAATCTTAATAGGCTGAGGAGTACCGGTAGTATTATCAACAATAGAAACAAACCCATCAGACATAAAGGGTTTATAATCCTCCATGTAATCACAAAAACTGGACTTAAAAGCCTGACTCGCAGGACATTCCAACTTATTGGTAACAAGGGGTGTGGTATAAGCACTCGACTTGGGTTTATTATCTCTTTCATTCTTCTTCTGGAGTCTAAAACAATCAGCCATCAGTGACTTCTTCTCAAAAGAATCAAATTTTGGACTAGACATATTATTACTAGATTGACTATTAATCTGTGCAACAGGCTTACTATCAGTACGCTCAGTACTTTGATTTTTGTAATTTCTGTTTGAAGTATTAAAATTTTGACCTTTGAAACTTCTTTTATGTGAAAGGGTATAATTATCGGAGATAACAGCTGCATCTTGCAATGTATCAGTTTTGTCATCCAAATGTGTTTTTAACTCTAAATGAACACACTGCTTGAACTCTTCTAATAACATCAATTGTCTTATGTTATCAAAATTGTTATCTATTTTCTTTGACTAAAGCCATTCATCAAATAGATCTTCTTTTTCAAATTCAACATAGGTTTGTGAATCAAACTTTTTATAAGACCTAAATTTCTGTCTATATGCTTCTGGCACAAGCTCATAAGCTTTCAAAACTTCCTGTTTTACCATTTCATAATGAAAACTTTTTTCTGAAGAAAGTGCTGAGTAAATTTCAGCTGCCTTGCCCTCAAGAACACTTTGCAGCATTGTATTCCAATAAGGCTTTGGCCATTTCAAGTTTTAAGCAATTTTCTCAAACTGTGGAAAATATTTATCGACTGTTTTTTCAAAAAAATCTGGGACCAGACGTATATTTTTTGCTGCATCAAAATGTTCTGATTTTGACTCATATCTAGTGTTGCTTTCTACTTTGACTATTTCTATTTTTATTTTTTCCATCTCTAACCTTTCCCTCATTTCAAGTTCTGCCTGTTTTAATTTAAAGTCATCTTCTTTTTCTTTTATCTTCTCCATCTCTAACCTTTCCTTCATTTCAAGTTCTGTCTGTCTTTCTTCTTTTTCTTTTTCCAATTGTTTTAATTTAACTTCGTTTTCCAATTGTTTTTCCAATTTTTTAATTTAAATCCATCTTCCTTTTCTAATTCAAGTTGTTCTAATTCAAGCTCTTTTAATTTGAAAGCATCAACATTTTCGACCTTGAGTTCAAGAGACTCTTCACAAAAATTTCTTAGTCAACTAAATTGTCTATTACCAAATTTTTTATAATTTGTTTTCTCATAGATCCTCTAAAATCTATTTGTAGATGTTTAGCAAGCAACACTCATTCTTCTTTCTTTAGTTTATCAAACCCTTTTAGGTCTGGCGTTTTTAAAAATTTACCAGCATCAAATGCCATTTTGTTGAATTTTGTTGGCTTATTCTAATTCAATAAAAATGCTGAAAAATTTTAATCTGATATTAACGTTCTCCCGGACGAGCCCCCAATTTCTGTTACGGCCAGAAATCACCTTTAAATTGTGGCCAACAAAAGACACAGATCAATAATAAAATTTAACAAGATTTTTTATACACAAGTTCACAAGAAATATTATACAAATTGAAATGTCAACTTAACTGTTAAACAAGATGCTGTCAGAGTGACAGTAAACCGGATTTCCCTGCAGAGGTCGAACCCTAAACAGTATGGACACTACATTTAAGCTTAAAACAGCTATGAATTTGGATTGTGTTTGAATATTTGGCACAGCATAGGTTTGTGACACAAAATGAATGTGGTTTAAGAACTGAAATACTTGAAATTGGACATTTAAATACCTATTATGGTCCAATATCAAAAATCTAAGTACATCTTAGAATCAGCATATCAAAGAACCCCAAGAATTCAATTTTTTGATGAAATCAGACAAAAGTTTAATTTAAGATCCTTTGGACCTCAATGTGGACCAATTTGATAAAGGAGCCCCCAATCCAAAAACTCTCAATACATGGTGAGATTCAGCATTTCAAAGAACCCCATAAATAATTTTTTTGTTGAATCAAACAAAGTTTAATTTTGGACCCTGATTTGAACCAACTTGAAAACTGGGCCATAAATCTAATATTTAAATACAGGTTTAGATTCAGCATTTGAAAGAACCCTATATATATTTAATTTATGTTGAAATGAAACACAGGTTAATTTTATCCATAATATTTTCTGTGCAAAGGGAAATAACTCAAACTGGATAAATAGTTCTCTAAAATAAGATATGATGCAATTTTTCAAATTATAATCAATAATATAATAACAACAACCAGTGATGACTAAGTTCTCTAAAATTAGATATGATTTAACACTCAAACATTGCTAGAATCAGCATATCAAAGAACCAAAGAATTCAATTTTTGATGAAATTAATCAAAAGTGTAATTTAGGACCCTTTGGACCTCAATGTGGTATTATCTTATTAATAATGAATAGAAATACAGGTTTAGATTAAGCATTTCAAAGAACCCTATATATATTCAATTTATGTTGAAATCAAACACAGTTTAATTTTGGACCTCAATTTGGACCAACTTGAAAACTGGGCCCAAAATCAGAAATCTAAATATATGTTTATTAATAGACAATATGAGCTTAGTTTTTAAAGGAGTTTACTTCATAAAAAAAAAATATATATAGCATTCAGAAAATTAATTTTTACAGAATAACAAACAAACTTGCCACAAAATTCTACAAACAATTTACCAAAGAAAGAAGAAAAAAATCCAAAATTTTATTTATCATTAATACAATGTCATTTCAAAATCTATAAAACTTATCAGTAACAAGAAATAATTGTAACAGAATGCTGTTACGAAGTCTCCCAAACAAAGCTCCAATAATTCGTCATTCCCATTGTCGCTTGACATTGGGCAATGTCCAGTACAAATTGGTTTATGATATGCATTAGTGACGCCTATGGATTGACCCTGTATGTCATTCAAATCTTCTTGAAATTATGAACAGGAATTTATATGGTTTAGGGGTGGAGATCTCGACCGTTTACAAGTTCTCAAAAGGGGGGTGATCCCCAGGGGACTCTCCCTTTATTTCATTTGATTTGTTTTTTTGTCCCATTCAAGAATATATATGGTTTAGGGGTGGGGATCTCGACGGTTTACAAGTTCTTAAACAGGATGGGGTGGGGTGACCCCAGGGGACTTGCCTTCTATTTCATTAGATTTGTTTTATTGTTCCATACAAAAATATATATGGTTTTGGGGTGGGGATCTTGACCATTTACAAGTTTTCAAAAAGAAGGGGGTGGGGGTGACCCCCATGGACTTCCCCTATATTTCATTTGATTTGTGTTATTGTCCCGTACAAGAATATATACGGTTTAGGGGTGGGGATCTCAACCTCTTAAAAGTTCTCAAACAGGAGGGGGTGGGGGTGACCCCAGGGGACTCGCCTTTTATTTCATTTGATTTGTTTTGTTGTCACATACAAGAATATATATGTTTCAGGGTTGGGATCTTGACTGTTTACAAGTTTTCCAAAAGTAGGGCGGTGGGGGTGAACCTGGGGACTCCCCAAATATTTCATTTGATTTGTTTTATTGTCCCATACAAGAATATATATGGTTTAGGGGTGGGGATCTCAACCGTTTACAAGATAAAAGCACATTCTCAAATTGAAAGGGGGTGGGGGTAAGAATATATATGGTTTAGGGAGACTTAATTATCTACAAAATGTCTAATAATGAACAGTAAATTTCAAATTTCATTTATACAGTCCTACTAGTAAATTTCAAACTTTATATATACAGTCCTATAGATCTTATCAGGAAACAGAACATTTTCAAATAAATCTGTCACTCCAATGATATTATATGCTAAGATATAACCCAGATCTAATTTATAATTAATAATGTAATTAACTTCAAAATTTCTAATAATATAGCTTATAATCATTACCACTTAGGAAATAGATAATTTTCAAATAAATCTGTCACTCCAATTTTTATTGTCAGATAAGACATTATGCTTAGTCATAAAAAAGATAACAAGAGTAAAATATTTAAAAATTCCACTTTTGGATATTAAAAATGGCGATAACTCACAAAGGAGATATACTAATATCTTGAAAATTTAACTAGACCTTCATTAAGTCCCAGGAAACAACATATTTAAATTTGAAAAAAATTTGTTAAAGCGTTTTCATGTTATTGTGCTGACACTGTTTGGCAGCCGCCCGTAGATCCGCCCAGCCACCCGCCGTACATCACCATTTTAATAACCGATATTTCCCTCGAAAATCCGGTTAAAATATAAGTCTGATCCTTTGTTTTTTCTTAATCTGGAATTCATCTCTTAACTGTAATCGAATATGTCCAATAAGTTCACAATCTAGTATGATGTAGTTAACGTAAATAAAAGTGTCAATCCAACAACTCCAGAGAACTTCAAAGAATATAAGTATATTAATGTCTGATCAGTCTAATTTCGGTGTCTGTATATATAGTTGTCACGGAAACTTCTAGAACACTGAAGAAGGGAAACTCCTAGAAAACTCCTAGAAAACTGTAGAAGGGAAACTTCTTGAACAATGTAGAAGTTTAAATTATGCGTCTATTATGATCATTCTGGAATCGTTATGTTAGTCAAATAGAAAGTTCTAATCATTCCATCAGTATCAATGATTGCTACAGTGATTTCTAAACTGCCCAGTTATAATATTATTTTGTAAACAACTATAAGGCCGCACAAAACAAATTAGAACATGATAAATAAATATAATAATTACAATATCATAACAGAGTAAAAACAAAAAAACAAACTTAAGTCAGTATGACAGCAAAAATTTGTAAAACATAGAGCTAATGACCTAAAATATAAATAAGTGATTGATGTAATGGTCCATGTTATTGTAAGAACTTTATCACTCCTCACCCATGTTGAAAACCAAAATTTTTAAATATTTCGGATGATTGGTAAGAGTTACCATATGCATCTAGAAAACAACTGTCGACATAACATTAGGAAACTATGCTTTATATGCTGTTTTGTAAAGTTCTAAATTTCCTTTATAAATACATTGAGCAACATAATTGTGTTTAACTTTTATTATTTTTTTTTATAATTTTGTAGCATGTTATTGACAGTAATCAAAAAGTAATGTAACTACTAATGATAAAGTAATAGATTGCAATCGATTAAATACAAAAATCAGAGTAATCGATTACACAGAAATCATTCAATAAATTGATTATTAATCGTTTACATTCGTCAGTAATCGTGCCCATTCCAGTGCCTATTACTAAACTACAATAAGTAAACTTTCCAGGTATATTTTTATGCTATCCATTTTCTTTAATTTACGAAAGAAGGTTGATAAAATGTCTATTTATGGGTTTGAACACTGTTAAGTTATTTAATATATATATATATGTATTGATGATATTTAATGCATCTTAAAGTTAATATAAGTTGATTTTATTTAACGAGTCAGTTATTCTTACCAACATAAATACTGAGTATTACCATACAAAACACACACTTTCACAGGCCAAAAACCTATACCCCAATCTACCCCTTTATATCCGAGGTGTTACCTTACCAGAGGAACTAACCATACCAGGGTGTATACAGAATACCAGAGTACCACACTACCAAAGAAAAGAGTTACTGGATGTAAACTTTTGTTCCCTATATTTGTATTTTCTTACA
Source organism: Mytilus californianus (assembly GCF_021869535.1). Taxonomy (NCBI): domain Eukaryota; kingdom Metazoa; phylum Mollusca; class Bivalvia; order Mytilida; family Mytilidae; genus Mytilus; species Mytilus californianus. The sequence goes on from NW_026262581.1 coordinate 38,818,574, forward strand.
AAAACAAATTCTTATAGCAATGCACTAAGGGAAAACATTTTGATAGCATTACACTAAGGCTCGAACGCTCAGTTTTCAGTACAAAAGAAATGAGCTAGACACAAATTGGACAAGGATTTACTTTAAAAGGGGACAAAAGTCAAAGTAAAGTTCAAAGTGACCTTACTTCTAAGTTCAGTGGTACAAAAGTTATGTGCCACGCATGAAGAGGGACCACCAGATAGATAGATAGACAGACAGACAGACAGATGAACGGACAGCCATGGTGATTACTATAAACTGCCCCTAAATTTTGTTTGTGGGGACATAAAAATCATTGGGTCCATGAATTATTGGTTATATTCTTAAACTCATTATCTAATGTGTTGCAACATATTCAGGAACATGCAAAAAACTTACCTTTGAATCTGTTGACCTCTAACAATACTGGATCTAAAGGCTTTTTCATAATCGGGATATAACATCAAGGTACACCTCTGTAAAATTTAAGAACATTAATAGGAAATGAACAAAAAATTCTTTTGATACTAAAACATGGTATCGTTAATCTGGAATCATTTGTAATTTATAATCAATTTAAAATTTCAGGTTATTATATTCATTGTCTATAAGGGTCAAGTTTCCATAGTCCATTCCTGTGGAATTTCCAATTTTAGGTCATTCAAAAACATTTAAATTTAATCTGTTTTGTTCCAGAAAATAGATTTTTCTAAATATATTTTAATAGAAAATTGTGATATTTAACATTGCAGAATTATAATCTAGTTCATCCAGTATGGTATGATGTCAGTGACAAAATAATGGCATCGCAAGACAGCAATAAAGGCAGAAACTACCCTTTAAACATTAGGTTGCCAAAAGCCTAAATCGCTCACCTATCAAAAATATGCCAGTTTGATATTTACAGTTTCTAGCTATCTAGTATGGTTTCTACAAAAATTGGCTAAAGTCCACTTTCAAGGCCAATCACTCCTATAAAAGAGGGACGAAAGATACCAGAGGGACAGTCAAACTCATAGATCTAAAACAAACTGACAACGCCATGGCCAAAAACAAAAAGACAAACAGACAAATAATAGTACAGATGACACAACATAGAAAACTAAAGACTAAGCAACACGAACCCCACCAAAAACTGGGGGTGATCTCAGGTGCTCCGGAAGGGTAAGCAGATCCTGATCCACATGTGGCACCCGTCGTGTTGCTTATGTTATTACAAATCCGGTAAATAGTCTAATTTGGTAGGTCACATTCGTGAAAAGGGAAGAGTATTGTAGTTACTACATAAGGAACATATCCGATATCATCTGTGAAACAGTTATTCCATAACGGTCAACCAACTCGTGATGGCGTCTGTAAAATGTACGAAGGGATGATTTCAACTTCACCATTTGGAACTCTTGGTTTAATAGCTTCCTTGTGAGCAGCAATCTTCTATCAAGGAAATCATGATATAAGGTTTCAATTCAATTGACAATTTCCGCCATGTTGGCTTATTTGTAGATCTTACTTTCCTGAACGATTTTGCTGTTACAATTTCTCTCGGACTCTCTCTCTCTATTATAATTTCAGTAAAAATGCAAGCTAGGGGCTGTTTAGAGCTTTAAGTTGCTCACCTGGATCTATGTGCATTTTCAACAATGGCAACTCTCCAACATTAAAGACTAGAATATAGTTCATGACTCTCTAATTTGTTTATCTAGATTCTCTTTATCTAAAATAGCTTTAACTTACGGTTAAGGAACAGTAAATGAACTATTGTCACATATTTGCAAAATTTTGCATACAACTTTGGCTAGTTAAACTGTAATCGAAAGTAAAAAATAATGCATTTATCTCTTTTATTTTCTGAAATATTATTGATTGAATTCTTTCAAAATAGGTGAACATTTGGGTTTGTTCACGTTTTTCCAACATTTGATAATTAGACTTAAACAATATTAAGGATTAGGGGGTCATCTTAAGGACTGGCATCTTGATATTTACATGTAATTCACCTGTATCAGTTGTTAACTAAAATATTGTAAAAATAAGTATTGTTTAAAGATAGTATATATTTTTTTTTTTTGCAATAATTGGTTTTTCATATATATTTGGTTGAATATAACCAGAAAATGTTGTGTAATTATTTTGATCCGTGTCTGAATTACAAAATTAAAAAGTTATTCAACAAAAAAAATCCATAAATAAATAAAGAAAATTCAATCATTTCTCCTTCAGCTGTGAAAGTTTCATAAAAATTAATCAAGAAATACTCTCAAATAATTTTTTGAAAAAGAAAAGAATTTTATTGAAAATAACATGAAAAATCGAAATGTTCACTGACTGTACCTCATTTTAGTAATTTATTCTATTACTTGATATGTTTTTGTATTTGTGTTACATGTAGATATCCAAATCTAAAACGATGCGCAACAATGAAGTTTTATGTACGTAAATACATATCTGTATATTATAAGAGCCATAGTCAATGTTCTTGGCATGCTGTCTTAAGCAGATGGAAGAGTCAGTTGTACATCTGGTCACTTTTTCCACGAAAAAAGGGAGAACACGAAATGGTTACATCACGACGTGAACTGTAGGGTGTTTAACTGTGAGAACTGGCTTGTTGAATTGTGAGCTACAAGTATTCTCGATTTGTCACGTAAGCCTTGGACAATTAATGCAAGCTGACTAAGAAATTTAAATATACTACATCTTTGATAATAAGCAGTGTTTGATACTTTTATATAAGCTTAATGACTCAAACTATTATAAATTCTTAAAAGCTCTCAGAATATAAAATGTTTATTTTTATTCAAGATCACAACATTATTGATACATTATTATGGAAAAATAGAGAAAATAAAATGCTCCGCTGGGGCGCAGCTTGATACGACCGCAGAGGTCGAACCCTGAACAGTTGGGGCAAGTATGGACACAACATTCAAGCTTGATACAGCACTGAATTTGGATTGTAATTAAATATTTGACACAGCATAGGTTTCTGACACAGAATGAAAGTGGTCTAAGAACTTAAAAATTTTCAATTTACCTATTCATACATGTGATGGACTGTGAAACTCAGATCAGGAGATTGGGAAATTTTGGTCAGGAGATTAGGACTCAGATCAGGAGGTTTTTAATCGACATTAATTTTGTTGTAAATGTAACCGTGTGCTGTAAAAATGGTCTTTTAAAGTGTGTTTTCTTTAACTTTCCAACCAATTTATTATGTTTATAGTACCCTTGTACTTATAAAGTTTCTCCATCTTTATATTCTACATGTTCAATCTAACATTGTTTTTTTCCAGTATGTTCTTTAAATTTTTTACTTCATATTCTATAAAATAATCATTGCAACCAGAACATTTGTTTAGCTGTCTGCAAATAGTTTTTATTTTTTTATTTTTTCTCTTGCAAATAGTTTTTATTTGCAAACTCAGAAATTCATTCTAGCTGTAAAGTTAGGGTCATAGTTATTATATAAATTTCAATTTAAGCCTTAAAAGGAAGTATAGAATCCTCAAATAATTTTCAAATTATTATTTTTTTATTTGTCCTAAGACATTTAAAATCATTTAATAACCATCCTTTTATGATTATTTGTTCAATTTATATTTTATTTATATTCTTTTAAAAATTTTCATTATTAAAAGGAAAGTAACTTAAAACAGGATAAATCAAGGGAAGTAACCCAATAAATACACAGTTTTTGTTACACAACGGCAGTTAGCCTGAGGTAAAAGTCGTTGTTTACCAGTATGTTTGACACCCAAGCTGACAAGTGAAGCCATATAATTATGCATGTAAATTGATTTACAGGTAAGATATAACTTCAGGTAATGTCAGTTACACCAGATGCCTGAGATGTTATGTTGGGCAGAAATTTTTCATTCATGAAAAATTTCATACACGGGATTTTTTCAACGGGAGGTCGGGAGGAGACCCCTGAAAACGGGATTATTGTACTTCCGTCGGGAGGTTCACATGTATGCCTATTCAAACCATATCATTATTATTTGCTTTTATATATAAATCAGAAATAACCAATTTAAAATGGAAAATGTTAAAGAAAAAAAAGGAACAAAAAAATTCCCCCCCCCCCAATTTTTTGAACCCCCTTATGATTCATCGCCCCCAAACTCAATCCCAGCTTTCCCTTTGTGGTATGGTACCTTGCAGTACAATTTCAGAGAGATTCATACACTTGAACACAAGTTATTGTCTGGAAACTAGAAAAATGCTTGTTTTTTGGCCCCTTTTTGGCCCCAAATTCCTAAACGTTTAGGGCAATTACCCCCAAGCTCAATTCCAGCTTTCCCTTTGTGATATGGAACCTTGCAGTACAATTTCATAAAGATCCATACACTTACACACAAGTTATTGTCCTGAAACTAGAAAAATGCATGTTTTTTTTGCCCTTTTATGGCCCCTAATTACTAAAATTTTGAGGGAAAACCCCCAAAATCAATCCCAGCCTTCCCTTTGTGATATGGAACCTTGTAGTACAATTTCATAAAGATCCATACACTTACAAACAAGTTATTGTCATGAAACTAGAAAAATGCTTGTTTTTTGCCCCTTTTTGGCCCCTAATTCCTAATATTTGGAGGAAATTACCCCAAAAATCAATCCCAGTATTCCCTTTGTGATATGGAACCTTGTAGTACAATTTCATAAAGATCCATACACTTACAAACAAGTTATTGTCATGAAACTAGAAAAATGCTTGTTTTTTGCCCCTTTTTGGCCCCTAATTCCTAAAATTTGGAGACAATTACCCCCAAAATCAATCCCAGCATTCCCTTTGTGATATGGAACCTTGTGGTACAATGTCAGAGAGATCCATACACTTACACACAAGTTATGTCTGGAAGTTACAAAAATGCTTATTTTTGGCCCCTTTTGGCCCCTAATTCCTTAACTGTTAGTACCATAACCCCCAAAATCAATCCCCACCTTCCTTTTGTGGTATTGAACCTTATGGTAAAATTTCAATGAGATCCATTCACTTAAACTAAAGTTAGAGTGCGAAAACTAAAGTGTATTCGGACGACGACGACGACGCCGGACGACGACGACGACGACGACGACGCCAACGTCATACCAATATACGACCACAAAAATTTTTTTGCGGTCATATAAAAATTTGAAAACAAAGTAAAATTAAAATTTACATCACTGTGCTAGATTATATCGACTTTTAAAATCTTGGGAAACTATTTTTTTTTAAATATGAAAAACCAATCATTGTAAAAAAAAAATGCTTTGTTAATATTTTACAATAAATCTTTAAAAAATACCTCTTTTAATAATATTTTAATTAAGAACTGAAACAGGTGAATTACAGGTAAATATCAAGATGCCAGTCCTTAAGAGGACCCCCTAATCCCTAATGTTGTTTTAGTCTAATTATCAAATGTTGAAGAAATGTGAACATTTGCATAGAGAGCACATTAAATCGATAATAAACATTCTTAAATTTGTCTTAAATCATCACATCTCCTTTTTCAAATACATAGATTTTTCTTTAAAAATTATATGTTGTTGATACATAAATTTCCATTTTAATGATATAAAATAATAATATGGTTGGAAGTGAAAAACATCAATAATCGATGACATTAAAATTATTTCCACGTTTTGTGGTATTTTTTCACCTAGAACACCACTTTGAATTATGAATACTGTAAAAATGAAGTCGGTGAACTATTATTATTTTATATCATTAAAGCAGATTTATGTATCAACAACATATAATTTTCTAACAAAAAATCTATATACAAGATTTTATGATTTTAAAACAAATTTAAGAATGTTTTTTGCTGATTGTATGTGCTTTCTATACAAATATTCGCCTATTACTGCAAAAATGTAATAAAAAAATCATCTTTCAAGGGTAATAAATCTTCTCAGGGGTCAATTGACAATTTCCACCATATTGACTTATTTGTAGATCTTGAACATTTTTGCTACATATTGTTGCTCTCTATCTTTCTTTGTTCCTGCAAAATATTCATAAAATGGGTAAAATTGTCATTCAGGGGCAGTAACTCCTAAAAGGAGTCATTTGAAAATTTCAGCTATGTTGACTTATTTGTAGATCATTTTTCTAACATCTTTGCTATTTACAATTTCTCTCTATCTTTAATGGTGTCTGAAGAAAATGATGAAAATGAATTATAAATTGTTCCACATGGCGCAGCTTGATAAGACCGCAGATGTCAAACCCTGAACAGTTGGGGCAAGTATGGACAATACATTCAAGCTTGATACAGCTCTGAATTTGGATTATGATTCAATATCTGACACAGCATAGGTTTCTGACACAGAATGATTGTGGTCAAAGAACTGAAAATGGTCCAATATCCAAGATCTAAATACATGGTTAGATTCAGCATATCCAAGTACACCAAGAATTTTATTTATCTATTTATTAATGGACAATATAAGTTAAGTTTTTAAAGCTTCATAAAAAAAAATATATATATATAGATATATAAGCATTCTGAAAATTAATTTATACAGAATAACAAACAAACCTACCATGAAGTTCTTCAAAAATTTACAAAAAAATGAAAAACAAGGGTAAAACTTAATGCCCCCTCCACTACGGCGGGGGCATAAAAACCAATTTCCAAAATATCATTCATCCTTAATACAATGTCTTTAAAAAATCTATAAAACTTACCTTTAATTCTTGGCCCATAATACCTAAACAGTTAGGACAATAACCCTCAAAATCAATCCCAACCTTCCTTTTGTGGTATGGAACCTTGTGGTACAATTTCATAGAGATCCATACACTTATACTCAAGTTATTGTCTTGAAACCAAATGTCTTCAGACAACAACGACAACTATGACATCATTAATTTTGTGGTCGTATAAAAACCATCTTTCAGGGGGAATATAAGCAGTTTGACAATTTTGGCCAGGTTGACTTATTTGTTGATCTTATTTTGCTGAACACTTTTAATTTCACAGTTCATCTCTATCTATAAAAGTTACAGCAAAAAACACAAACTAGAAGCTCTAAAGAGCCTGTGTCGCTCACCTCAGTCTATGAGGACTCTCTCCAACATTGTAGACGAGAACAGAATTCATGAAAAAAATCTCTGTTTTGTTGATCTTGTATTGCTGATCATTTAGTCTGTTTAGTTTCTCTCTATCTTCTTTAGTTTTTGCTCAAAACACAAAAGAGGGTAAAAAAAATCCTCATTTAAGGGAAATCACTCCTATAAAAAGTGACAGACTACTAACTATATCAGCAAAATTTTGACTTGTTAAGACTAAATGTTAGTAGATCTGGACTTGCTGATAATTTTTGATTCAAAGTGTCTATTTATCTATTACATGTATAATTTAATTTTTAATAAGGCAAAACACAAAAAAAAATGGTGAAAATCGTCATTAAAGGGCAATAACTCCAATAAGGAGTCGTCAGACCATTTCCTCCATATTGTCTTAATTGTAGATCTTGTCTTGCTGATCATTTTTGCTTATTTAAGTTTCTATCTATCTATTATAATTTTTAAGATATAAGGCAAAAACACAAAAAAATGGTAAAAATCATCATCAAAGTGCAATAACTCTAATAAGGAGTCAACTGACCATGAAACTTATTTGTAGAACTTGTCTTGCTGATCATTTTTGAAATTTAAAGTTTCTCTCTATCTATTACAGTTTTCAAGATAATAGGCAAAAATGAAAAAAAAAAGGTAAAATTTGTCATTTGAGGGCAATAACTCCTATAAGACGTCGTCTGACAGTTTTGACGTGTAAGACAATTGGTAGAGCTCAACATTCAGAACATTTTTGCCTCTGTCAGATTTTCTCTATTGATAACGTCAGATTTTCTCTATTGATAACGGTTTTCAAAATAAGAGACAAAACTTGCATTTTACCCCTTTGTTCTATTTTTAGCCATGTCGGCCATCTTGGTTGGCAGGCGGGGTCATCAGACACATTTTTTAAACTAGATACCCAAATGATGATTGAGAACAAGTTTGATTAAATTTGGTAAAGTAGTTTCAGAGGAGAGATTTTTGTAAAAGTTAACAGACGAAGGACGCCGACGGACATCAGACGCCAAGTGATAAGAAAAGCTCACTTGGCCCTTTTGGGCCAGGTGAGCTAAAAAATGGGTTACTAGTCATTCAAAGGAAATAACTCCTATACAGGGTCCATTGACGATTCGTTCATGTTTACTTATCTGTAGATAACATTTTGTTGAACATTTTTACTGTCCAAAGATTTTCTCAACTTTAGTTTCCTAAAAATACAAACAAGGTAAAAATCATCTTTTAAAGGCAATAACTTCTATAAGGGGTCATTTGACGATTTCTGCCAAGTTTACTTACTTGTAGATCTTATTGTTGCGGTAATTTTTACTGTCTAAAATTTCTCTCAATCTGTTATAGTTTTCAAGAAAATAACCAAAAACTATGAAATTTGCATAAAATTGATATTTCAGGTTAACAACTCCCAAACTGGTTCTACTATTTTCTGAATATTCAGCAGAAGATTGACTTTTATCTGCTGAATAATTCTATCATTACCAGATTTGCTCTAACTGCTTTAGTTTTTGAGATATAAGCCAAAATTGAAATTTACTTAAACTAGTCATTTCAGGCACAATCTCCTTCTCCAAACGCCATCATGGGTTTGTTTGATCCTTCTGAAAATTCCACAGGAGATAGAAATTGACCTATTGATATTTTATGTTACATTTTCTCTATCTACTTTAGTTTTTGAGATATTTTTTATGCATTTTACCACTATATTCTATTTTTAGCAACAGCAGCCATGTTTGCTGATGGATCAAACCTCGGATACAATTTTTTAAACGAGATATCCTAAGGAACATTCAGATAAAGTTTGGTAATAATTGTTCCAGTTGTTTCAGTGGAACATTTATTTTAAGTTAAGACAACAGATGGACGGATGGATGACGACGGACACCAATTGATGACAAAATCTCCAATGGCTAATTAGGCCAGGTAAGATCAAAAGGAATTTTCCCTCTTGGCTGTTTTTATTCTGGGAATAACCCTTAGTATTTTATACTAAACTGTTTATATAGCACTCTTTACTGTAACTGCTTTAATTTTTGATGTATAAAGCCGAAAACTGTATTTTACCCCTATTTTCTATTTTTAGCAAATGTGGGTAAAAATTGTCATTGAAGGGCAACAATACCGGTACCTATAAAGAGTTGACTGATGTTTTTGGTCATTTTACTTATTTGTGGATCTTATTCTGCTGATAATTTTCCTGTTTTCAGTTATTGAATATCTTCTTTAGTTTACACCAAAATTGTAAAAATAGGTAAAAAACATTATAAATGTGACTTAAGGGGTATTAGCTGCCAGCTTTATGCCAACCAAATTTATTTAACTCTCATATTTGTTTAAATATATACTTAAACATAATCTAAAACTATAAAAGTTTCACAGCACAATACCCAATGTCTGGAATTGTTATAAAGTATCAACATTTCATATGTTTTTTTGAATGGACGCCATCTATTGAACTATCGACTTGACTCACAAAAACTGTCAATGGGCATGTGACCCCGTTATAATTTTAAAATATAAACAGATTGGTAAACATGGTAAACAAAAAATACAAATAGACAAGTAAGCAACAAAAACAGTATATTAAGGTCGATTTTTTTACTTCTGTGTTATCTCATTTAATAAATCATTTTATCATAACCAGTGTTCCAAAATGATGTTTTGGCAGGTCAAATCAATCAAAAAAATCGGTCTTCAAGCTGCCGCCTTCCATAGTTCCACTTTTTCAGCTCACTTTTGTTACATTCATAGGACATGCTGAGCACATGTGCAACCCATCTCTAACAAAGGCTACATCAAAGGATGCATGAATAGTGATGTATTCAAATGAGATTGCATTATTGACTTGCAAGACAATTATACATCAGTGATGTTTTGAATTTTTGATAAAAATGAATCAAACTGACTGCTAACAGAGAAACATTATTTCAATATTCCACATTTATAAAATTTGAAACAAAAAAAAATCATATTTTAACTTTTGACTACGGTAGGTATTGTTTACATTCTCCACATTTTTGCCCTTGCCACATTTTCTCCTTTTTAGATGGTTATCAAGGTATGGAAATTACTTGCATTTTACCCCCTATATTCTATTTCAAGCCATAGATGAAATGTTTTTTTTTTGTATGACTGGCATAATAAAAAAAGTTCTTGAAGGATACACCTGTAAGGATGATTGTAGCCAGGTTTGGTCCCGATTGGTCTGGGTTTCAGTAAAAGACTTTTTTAAAGTTAACTACAACAATGAAGACAGATGCCATGTGTTGGCAACAGCTCCCAGGGCCCTAAATGTCCAGGTGACCTAAAAACAAATTTGGCAACCAATACAAATTTATATCATTTAAAAAATGATCAAAGCAATAATATATCATTATCAAATAAAATGTTGATACAGAGAAATGTCTTGCCTGTGTGTAATTTTGATAGTAAAATGCAAATGTTGACATTAAAATGGCAGTACTTTAATATGTAAACTATGCAAACCATCCATAGTCTCCATGACTGATGGTTCAGTGCCAAATAATATCTCTGGAAATGAGATATGCCAATGCTAATACAACTGCATACCAAAATACCATTGACTTATCATAAGTGGTTCCCATTAAACCGACCTAATCACAAATTTCAACATGTAAACTATGCAAAAATTCCCAACTCAATGAACCATGACAGAAGAGGCAGGGCCATATAATCTCCAAGGAAATAAAACATTCTTAAATACTAATACAACTACGTACCATTAGTTGTTTTCCTTAATCTGGCCTAATCAACAAGATTTAACATGTAAACTATGCTTAAAAAAAATTAACAAAAAAACAAAATCCGAGATAAATTCAACAAGAGGCTCATGAGAGCCTGATATCGCTCAACTGGCTGTAATTTCAGTTTCAGGCATTTGACTTATTTGTAGATCTTACTTTGCTGAACAATTTTGTCATTTACACTTTCTCTCTTTCTATAATAATATTAAAGGTAATACATAACCCAAAACTGTAAAATTTCCTAAAAATTAACTATTTCTGGACAGTAACCCAACAATGAGTTGTCCTATTGGTCTGAAGATTACTTGACTGGAAGATCTAAACCTGTTTAACACTTTCACCTATGTCAGTTTTGCTCTTACTGCTTTAGTTTTTGAGATGAAAGCCAAAGACTTCATTTGACCCCTATGTTCTATTTTTAGAAACTGCCGCCATGTTTTTGAATGGATCAAATCCCGGAATACAATCTATAAACTAGATACCCTAAGGAACATTCAATAAAAGTTTTTAAGTATTTGGCAAAGTAGTTTCAGAAAAGCAGATTTTTTAAAAAGTAATTGGACTTTCACAAAAAAAAAACATTTAGAGCAATAACTCCTCAAGGGGTCAATTGACTATTTTGATCATGTTGACTTATTTGTAGATCTTACTTAGCTGAACATATATGGGTCATTTTAAAAAAATGTCGAATTTTCAGTACACCCATGCTAAATTTTTTATTTCTAATGGAAATTTCAGTTGTAATTGTTTAAATGAAAGCTTGTAGGATTTATGATTCAGAACATTAATAATAAACATGATTTACATCTATTTTCATAAGATTAAAATGTATTTAAGTCCGATTTTTGGGTAATTTGTGTGCGTACAGTTTCAGAAAAACACATTTCAAATGATTTTTTTCCGATTTTCTGATCACCTTGATATCTGCAAGAGACTTTTTAAGAACGTTAATAATTACTCTAACGAAAAATCGTAGCTTCTTTATCATTATATGTAACATTTTATCTACAAACTTAATTCAATCCGCGTACATGAAGTTCATGTCCATCCTGTTACCGCTACTTAAATCAGCCGTTAAATTATTCTCCCTATGAATATTGAATTAGTCAGTGTTGATTTCAAAAGTGCAAAGTAACCTTTACATTTCACACAGCACGTTTCTTGAACGACAGTGTAGAGACAAGAAATTTCAAGACATTTAGTGAAAAAAAATAGGGGGTACTTTTTTTCATGTCTATGCTGTTACCAACAATTTTGATTAATTACACCAAATGTATACTTGTAAAAAGTGCAATAACGTGTTGGATACCAAAGTCACAACAGAAAAACATTATCACCTCACCAAAGGTAGTAGTTATTTCACAACAGCATTCGAAAATGAAGAAATTTTGTCTATCCTGTTATGTCTATCCTGTTACTATGGTTGCTATGGTTACAGTAACAGGATAGACAATTGTAGACAGAAACGTTGTTAAAAAGTTTATCATAACATATAGTTGCAAACAGAATTAAATCTTTCGTTGTTTGAACTCATCTTAAGGTTATAACGTCTTAATCTTCCCAATTTAGCATTTGCAGGTGCAATACTGATATCGGTAACAGGATAGACAAAAAGGTAACAAGATAGAACTTTATATAGTGATATATCATTAACGTACGTTCCTGTTACCAATGAAATAAAGACAAAAGTAAACTAACATGTAAGGGATTAACTTGATGTTGGGTTTATTTGAAAGAGAGAAAAAATGCCGAACAATATGAATTGCTATCTTAGACTTGCATTACTGGTGGTAATTTTTACAACCTTTGAAAACCAATTTTTAGAGGCATTTTTCAGTACAACCTGGAATTTGACAAATAATCTATTATTTCACAAAATGAATATATATAGAAGTTTATTCTCTTGAAAACCATCTAATTGGCTACGAAAAACAAGCTTAAAATTTTATCTAAACCTTTTCTTAATAACCCAAAATTTCTTTTGAAAATGGTAACAAGAGAGACAAAATATTGTACCACCTATCAAAAAATGTTTCAAGATATTCTTGTATGACATTATTAAGATTGCATCTTTTAATACGTTGTTCTATAAGTACTGTTTGTTTTGATTTGCTTATGTAGAGGGTTGTTTGAATAAGTAACTTTTAATAAATTTTTCAATTTCAAAATTCGACATTTTTTGAAAATGACCCATATGGCCATTTATACTTTCTCCCTATCTATTATAATATTAAAGAAAATAACCAAAAACAGTAAAATTTAATGAAAATAAACTATTTCCAACAATAACCCAACAATGGGTTGTCGAACTCGTCTGAAAATTTCATAACAGATAGATCATGACCAATTTATCACTTTAACACTCTTTCACTTTTGCTCTAACTGCTGTAGTTTTTGAAATATACTGTATAGCGGGTTATTTTCGCGGGTGTAAAATTTCGCGATTTAGGGGCAACAAAGTATACGAACAATTTTGGCGGTTTTTATTTTGGTTGATTCTTAAATCCCAATTAAATATTTTTGCGGATACTGAAATTGTTGCAGATAAAAAGTTGTAAAAATTGAAAAACAAGTGTCTATTGTTATGGTTAATTGATTTTTTTCCCGAATGAAGTCTTATTTATTGATTATATTCTGATACAGTTAATCAATAGAATACCGGTAACTTAGATATATGTCACAGGTATACACTCTTCTTATAAATTTTACGGTTGATTAGTTACGAAATTGACTGGACCTTTGATGTACTTACTAATTAGGTTATAAAATTATCAAGAGTGACTTACACCTCTTATGTAATTTGACACAAATTAATAAGGGTAATTACCTGATAGAGTACATTATACTCTTAATCTATTTGACACTAACTGAATAGGGTACATGTATACTCACCTGACAGTCATTTTATAAAATACATGTATGTACATTGCCGTTTGGCATTTCTGTTATTAAAACTAACCTATACCGCTATTGACCTGCTGACTGAAAAAAAAAAACGCTTTAGCTATTAGAAAGTACCGAACGTTTGCATAAATTTTCGCGGAATTTATTTTCGCGATTTTCATTTATCCGCCAAAATAAGCGAAAATAAACACTCCGCGAAAATAACCCGCTATACGGTAAGCCAAAGACTGCTTTTGTCCCCTATATTCTATTTTTAGCCATGGTAGCCATGTTTGTTGATGGATCAAAACTTTGGATACAATTTATAAACTAGATACCATAAGGAACATTCAGTTAAAGCTTAGAAGTATTTGGCCCAGTAGTTTCAGAGAAGAAGATTTTAGAAAAAGTAATAGACTTGCACGAAAAAATGTAAAAAATAAATGTTTCAAGGGCAATAACTCCTTAAGGAGTCAATTGACTATTTTGATCATTTGACTTATTTGTAGATCTTACTTAGCTGAACATTTTTGACTTTTACACTTTCTCTCTATCTATTATGATATTAAAGATAATAACCAAAAACAGTAAAATTTCTTAAAATTAAACTATTTCGACCAGTAACCCTACAATGGGTGGTCCAATTGGTCTGAAACTTTAATAGCAGATAGATGTTGACTTATTCATCACTTTAACTCCATGTCACTTTTGCTCTAACTGCTATAGCTTTTGAGATAAAAGCCAAAAACTGCATTTGACCCCTATGTTCTATTTTTAGCCATGGCAGCCATGTTTGTTAATGGATCAAAACTTTGGATACAATTTATAAACCAGTTACCCTAAGGAACATTCAGATAAAGTTTAGAAGTATTAGGCCTAGTAGTTTCAGAGGAGATTTTTAAATGTTAGCATACATTATGAATAAATTGTGTAAAATTGTCTTTAAAGGGCAATAACTCCTTCAGGGGTCAATTGACAATTTTGGTCATCGTCATGGGTGACGACAAACACGACGACGACGACGCCAACGACGGACGCCAAGTGATGGCATAAGCTCACATGGGGCCCTTCAGGCACGGTGAGCTAAAAAGGGAGAAATCCATAAAAATTGACAATATCAACTATATATATCAATCAATGGAACAAATGGAAAATAACGGTAATCTTCCTGACTTGATACAAGTTTTTTTCGAAGAAAATGGTGAGTTAAACCTGATTTTATAAGCTAGCTTAACCTCCCACTTGTATGACAGTTGTTTATAGTTCCATTAAGGTTTCGCTTAAACTGACCCAATCAGAAACTTTAATCGATTGTCGCCGTCTACGGAAACAGTATGCCTACGTCTCACCTTTGCAACTTTGTAAAGGTGAGACAATAAAATTGAAAATTAAAGAGCATACTTCTGATTGTTTTTGTATATTTAAATATTAGTAGTTACAAAAATGTGTCCTAAGCCATCACTGGCCATCAGCTAGATTTGAACCCTGGTAATTCTGGGAACTCAATGCGTGTGTGCGTGTGACATATGACTTACAATGAGATAATTACTCCATGCACTTCTTATTAACATGAGCATTGGTGAATGAAGGTTGAGCAAATAAATGTTGAGTACCATCTTGCGTCTCTCTCCAGGACTTTCTGTTCCTAGCAACAAACCATTCACTGAACTCCCTAGGTCTGATGTAGATTGATTAATGCCAAGTAAACTGTAATTTAAATCATCATAAACTTAAAAAACTAAAATCATATGTATTCAAATGTTTCTACTAATGCATGATATCAAAATAATTGTTTTTAATTCAAACTAGGAAAATTGAAAAATTTATGGACAGTGAACTGATTTTGTGAGATAAGTGGATGTTTATTGCATCAACCCTAAGTTATAGATAGATAAAAATTATATATCATAACCCAGGCTTCACTCGTGAATCTTTTATTATGTGCCAGCCACACGCCTATTTTACAGTTGAGTGATTTTTTGTATGTCCAGGTAGTATATAAGGCCAGGTGACCTGAGTAGTATCCGATACCGACCGTGCAAGGGCTGTATAGCCAGTCAAGGTCGTTAAAAACTTCCATATATATAGTATCCGACTGTGCGATGGCTGTATAGCCAGTCAAGGTCGTTAAAAACATCCATCATCATAGTATCCTCTCTCACCGACCGTGCGAGGGCTGTATAGCCAGTCAAGGTCATTAAAAACTTCCATCATCATAGTATCCTCTTTTATTTCAAGGCCACACGCTTTTAAGTACGTATCAAGCAGACCTTGTTTGATCGATACACGTGTCTATACTATAGATTTTCAAATGGCAAGGTCTCGTAGACCATCTTCTTCAGAATCTGAAGATGAAAGAAACTATGAGGATATTATGAAGCTTTTTGCTTCAGAGTTTGATGCAAGTTTCTCTGGTTTTTCAGAAATATAAGTGTGAATCACGCTTCAAATACACCGGAGATCATTCAGGTTTTAGATAAACCGAAAACGGATTCTAACCTTTCACAAACTGTGAGTACAAACGTAGTCAATACTAAGAAAACAGTGGTTATGCCTCCAGGAAAAGGACCTGGAAAAGGTCCCGGTAAAAATAAGAAAGGCAAAGCACCTTTGGAACGAAGTATTGAAATTACGCAAGAGGACGAACCGTCCGCTAGTTGTTGTAAGCCAAAGGCTCCGACAAAAACTTCAAAATGTAAACAAGCTCAAGCTGAGCAGAATGAGTTATTGAAGAAATTATTTGCTGATTTGTCTAGTAACATTGTGTCTGCAATTAATGTCAAGAGTAGTGGTACTGCAGGTCCAAGTTGTGACCCCCATAGTTTTGTACAAGAACTTGAAGATAATGACATTAATGAGGTCGAAAATGACCAAAATGTTTTCAATTGGTTTGAAACTGATGATTTGTCTGAACATGAGAGTAATGTTGATCCCATACAACTTGTCGTTGAAAGTGGGGACGATGAGTTTGATTATGAAATGCCGAAATTTTTTTAGGACAATGAGGTCAGCCCTTCACTAGCATCAGTCATTGAAAAAAATTGTAAGAAAAAGTCTGATGTTACATCTTTGACTAAAGATAGTAAGATACCTAGTAACTGTAAAGCTTTAGTACCACCACCAGTTAATCCAGAAATTTGGCAATTTTTAGCCCGTAGAGCCAAGACAGAAGACTTCATTTTTCAAAATATACAAAAGTTAACAGGGGCAGGAATGGTCCCTTTGATTAAGGTGGCGGAATTACAAAGAGGGAAAAATCCCTGTATTAAAACAATTAAAGAGTTGATTTCCAAAGCTATATCAATACAATGCAATTTGCACTTTGAGATGTCTATTAAGAGGAGAATGAATCTTAAGCCACTATTGAACGTAAATTCCACCAACTGTGTAATAGAAATGAAGTTGTGGGTGAGAAATTATTTGGAGACAGGGTTGGCAAAGTATTACCCGGGGGGGAAAACCTGGGTTTTCCCGGGCTGGACAATACTCCTAGAAACAGGTAATACTGGGCAATACTGGGTAATATGATTTTTCAAGCTTATTTTTACACAAAATAGTAAAGACTTGTAAAAGAAGTTTAATAGTATTATAGCTAAATATATACATTTTATACAGAAAACCATTGAGAGTCATTCCTGAATATTGAAAATTCAATTTCTACCTTTCTCCACTAATTCTATGTAGGCAGAATACAAGTTTTGGACATTTCGGGATACCTTGTTAATTTCCAAGCTTTGTTTCAATATTAAATCCAAGTTGAAAAAATGCATTTTATTGCAGTGTTTAAGTAAATTGTAAATTTTAATTGTCATACAATCATATTGCTAAATAAACACCCTAAGGGGACAGGCCATGAACACTTATAGAAATCAAAAGGCTGATTATAAATCTGTATTATAATCTGAATAATTACTTATTAATTAGTGATGTACATAAACATATGCTAAAACTTTGTAAACATTTTTAGTAATGAACAAAAAATGTTTAAAAGTTATTTTCCTTACATAGAATTGTTAATTCTTACTATTAGATATATTTATTAAAAAAAACTAATTGAATTCTTCGACTTTAATGTATTGCATTTGTGATTAATCACTGAATCCTCTTTAAAATAAAATGCTCCGCTGGGGCGCAGCTTGATACGACCGCAGAGGTCGAACCCTGAACAGTTGGGGCAAGTATGGACACAACATTCAAGCTTGATACAGCACTGAATTTGGATTGTAATTAAATATTTGACACAGCATAGGTTTCTGACACAGAATGAAAGTGGTCTAAGAACTTAAAAATTTTCAATTTACCTATTCATACATGTGATGGACTGTGAAACTCAGATCAGGAGATTGGGAAATTTTGGTCAGGAGATTAGGACTCAGATCAGGAGGTTTTTAATCGACATTAATTTTGTTGTAAATGTAACCGTGTGCTGTAAAAATGGTCTTTTAAAGTGTGTTTTCTTCAACTTTCCAACCAATTTATTATGTTTATAGTACCCTTGTACTTATAAAGTTTCTCCATCTTTATATTCTACATGTTCAATCTAACATTGTTTTTTTCCAGTATGTTCTTTAAATTTTTTACTTCATATTCTATAAAACAATCATTGCAACCAGAACATTTGTTTAGCTGTCTGCAAATAGTTTTTATTTTTTTTTTTTTCTCTTGCAAATAGTTTTTATTTGCAAACTCAGAAATTCATTCTATCTGTAAAGTTAGGGTCATAGTTATTATATAAATTTCAATTTAAGCCTTAAAAGGAAGTATAGAATCCTCAAATAGTTTTCAAATTATTATTTTTTTATTTGTCCTAAGACATTTAAAATCATTTAATAACCATCCTTTTATGATTATTTGTTCAATTTATATTTTATTTATATTCTTTTAAAAATTTTCATTATTAAAAGGAAAGTAACTTAAAACAGGATAAATCAAGGGAAGTAACCCAATAAATACACAGTTTTTGTTACACAACGGCAGTTAGCCTGAGGTAAAAATCATTGCTTACCAGTATGTTTGACACCCAAGCTGACAAGTGAAGCCATATAATTATGCATGTTAATTGATTTACAGGTAAAATATAACTTCAGGTAATGTCAGTTACACCAGATGCCTGAGATGTTATGTTGGGCAGAAATTTTTCATTCATGAAAAATTTCATACACAGGATTTTTTCAACTGGAGGGGGGAGGAGACCCCTGCAAACGGGATTATTGTACTCCAGTCGGGAGGTTCACATGTATGCCTATTCAAACCATATCATTATTATTTGCTTTTATATATAAATCAGAAATAACCAATTTAAAATGGAAAATGTTAAAGAAAAAAAAGGAAAAAAAAAATCCCCCCCCCCCAATTTTTTGAACCCCCTTATGATTCATCGCCCCCCAAACTCAATCCCAGCTTTCCCTTTGTGGTATGGTACCTTGCAGTACAATTTCAGAGAGATTCATACACTTGAACACAAGTTATTGTCTGGAAACTAGAAAAATGCTTGTTTTTTGGCCCCTTTTTGGCCCCAAATTCCTAAACGTTTAGGGCAATTACCCCCAAACTCAATTCCAGCTTTCCCTTTGTGATATGGAACCTTGCAGTACAATTTCATAAAGATCCATACACTTACACACAAGTTATTGTCCTGAAACTAGAAAAATGCATGTTTTTTTTGCCCTTTTATGGCCCCTAATTACTAAAATTTTGAGGGAAAACCCCCAAAATCAATCCCAGCCTTCCCTTTGTGATATGGAACCTTGTAGTACAATTTCATAAAGATCCATACACTTACAAACAAGTTATTGTCATGAAACTAGAAAAATGCTTGTTTTTTGCCCCTTTTTGGCCCCTAATTCCTAATATTTGGAGGAAATTACCCCAAAAATCAATCCCAGTATTCCCTTTGTGATATGGAACCTTGTAGTACAATTTCATAAAGATCCATACACTTACAAACAAGTTATTGTCATGAAACTAGAAAAATGCTTGTTTTTTGCCCCTTTTTGGCCCCTAATTCCTAAAATTTGGAGACAATTACCCCCAAAATCAATCCCAGCATTCCCTTTGTGATATGGAACCTTGTGGTACAATGTCAGAGAGATCCATACACTTACACACAAGTTATGTCTGGAAGTTACAAAAATGCTTATTTTTGGCCCCTTTTGGCCCCTAATTCCTTAACTGTTAGTACCATAACCCCCAAAATCAATCCCCACCTTCCTTTTGTGGTATTGAACCTTATGGTAAAATTTCAATGAGATCCATTCACTTAAACTAAAGTTAGAGTACGAAAACTAATGTGTATTCGGACGACGACGCCGGACGACGACGACGACGACGACGACGCCAACGTCATACCAATATACGACCACAAAAATTTTTTTGCGGTCGTATAAAAATTCAGGCCAGTATTTCACATTACCCAGTATTGCCCAGTATTACCTGGTAAAACCCAGTAAAACCCGGGTTTTCCCAGTATTTCCCACTAGGCTGAACAATACTCATAAAACTCGGGTTTTTACCAACCCTGTTTGGAGATGACATCAGTAAAAGACTGAGGGAAATAAATGATGCCCAAAAGATTAACAAAAACATCAGCTAAAAAAACTTCAGAGGCCGATTTTATCACATAGGGTACCGGTTTGGAACGTCAAACCCAAGAGGCAATTTCAGAGGGCAAAGCCTGTACTCAAGAGGGTCATTCAGACATTACCCATGATGAACATGAATTCTCAATACAGAAGAAATAAAATGCTTCGCTGGGCGCAGCTTGATACGACCGCAGAGGTCGAACCCTGAACAGTTGGGGTAAGTATGGACACAACATTCAAGCTTGATACAGCTCTGAATTTGGATTGTGATTAAATATTTGACACAGCATAGGTTTCTGACACAGAAAGAATGTGGTCTAAGAACTTCAATTTTTTTAATTTACCTATAATGGTCCAATGTCCAAAATCAAAATACATGGTTAGATTCAGCATATCAAAGAACCCCATATATTCAATTTTTGTTGAAATCAAACAAAGTTTAATTTTGGACCCCAACTTGGACAAACTTGAAAACTGGTCCCATAATCAAAAATCTAAACACATGTTTAGATTCAGCATATCAAAGTACCCCAAGAATTCAATTTTTGTTAAAATCAACTAAGTTTAATTTTGGACCCTTTGGACCTTAATGTAGACCAATTTAAAAAACGGGACCCAAAATTAAAAATTTAAAAACATGGTTAGATTTGGCATATCAAAGAACCCCAATAATTCAATTTTTGATGAAATCAAACAAAGTTTAATTTTGGACCCTTTTGACCTCAATATGAACCAATTTGATAGCGGGCCCACAAAATAAAAAATCTAAATACATGGTAAGATTCAGCATATCAAAGAACCCCATATATTCAATTTTTGTTGAAATCAAACAAAGTTTAATTTTGGACCCCAATTTGGACCAACTTGAAAACTGGGCCAAAAATCTAAAATCTAAATACATGTTTAGATTCAGCATATCAAAGAACCCCAAGAATTCAATTTTTGTTGAAATCAAACAAAGTTTAATTTTGGACCCCAACTTGGACCAACTTGAAAACTGGTCCCATAATCAAAAATCTAAACACATGTTTAAATTCAGCATATCAAAGAACCCAAAAAATTCAATTTTTGTTAAAATCAAACTAAGTTTAATTTTGGACCCTTTGGAGCTTAATGTAGACCAATTTAAAAAACGGGACCCAAAATTAAAAATCTAAATACACGGTTAGATTTGGCATATCAAAGAACCCCAATAATTCAATTTTTGATGAAATCAAACAAAGTTTAATTTTGGACCCTTTTGACCTCAATATGAACCAATTTGATAGCGGGCCCACAAATAAAAAATCTAAATACATGGTAAGATTCAGCATATCAAAGAACCCCATATATTCAATTTTTGTTGAAATCAAACAAAGTTTAATTTTGGACCCCAATTTGGACCAACTTGAAAACTGGGCCAAAAATCTAAAATCTAAATACATGTTTAGATTCAGCATATCAAAGAACCCCATATATTCAATTTTTGTTGAAATCAAACAAAGTTTAATTTTGGACTCCAACTTGGACCAACTTGAAAACTGGGCCCATAATCAAAAATCTAAACACATGTTTAGATTCAGCATATCAAAGAACCCCAAGAATTCAATTTTTGTTAAAATCAAACTAAGTTTAATTTTGGACCCTTTGGACCTTAATGTAGGCCAATTTAAAAACGGGACCCAAATTAAAAATCTAAATACACGGTTAGATTTGGCATATCAAAGAACCCCAATAATTCAATTTTTGATGAAATCAAACAAAGTTTAATTTTGGACCCTTTTGACCTCAATATGAACAAATTTGATAGCGGGTCCACAAATAAAAAATCTAAATACATGGTTAGATTCAGCATATCAAAGAACCCCAAGAATTCAATTTTTGATGAAATCAAACAAAGTTTAATTTTGGACCCTTTTGACCTCAATGTGGACAAAGTTGATAACGGGGCCCAAAAATCAAAAATCTAAATACATGGTTAGATTCAGCATATCAAAGAACCCCATATATTCAATTTTTGTTGAAATCAAACAAAGTTTAATTATGGACCCTGATTTGGACCAACTTGAAAACTGGGCCCATAATCAAAAATCTAAATACATGTTTAGATTCAGCATATCAAAGAACCCTAAAAATTCAATTTTTGTTAAAATCAAACTAAGTTTAATTTTGGACCCTTTTGACCTTAATGTAGACCAATTTGAAAACGGAACCAAAAATTAAGAATCTAAATACACGGTTAGATTCGGCATATCAAAGAACCCCAATAATTCAATTTTTGATGAAATCAAACAAAGTTAAATTTTGGACCCTTTGGACCTCAATGTGGACCAATTTAAAAACGGGGCCCAAAATCCAAAAACTTAATACACGGTTAGATTCAGCATATTAAAGAACCCCAAGAATTCAAGAATAAAACCCCATTGAAATTGATCAAGAAATTACCAATTTATACGAAGTATCTTCTTTTGCACAATACTGTGCAATTGAATATTTCTTGCTATTGTGCAATACTGTACAATTGACAATTTCTTGCTATTGCGCAATATTGTGCTATTGGATATTTCTTGCTATTGCGCAATACTGTGCAATTGAAGATTTCTTGCTATTGCGCAATACTGTGCAATTGAAGATTTCTTGCAATTGTGCAATACTGTGCAATTGAAAATTTCTTGCTATTGCACAATACTTATTATATAATAATTTACACATCCTGTTTGGTGTGTATCTCCTACCATATCATTATTATTTGCTTTTAAATATTAATCAGAAATAACCAACTTAAAATGGAAAATTTTAAAAGAAAAAAAAAAAGGAAAAAAAGAAAAAAAAAGAAAAAAAAAAAATCCCCCCCAAATTTTTTGAACCCCCTTATGATTCATCACCCCCAAACTCAATCCCAGCCTTCCCTTTGTGGTATGGTACCTTGCAGTACAATTTCAGAGAGATCTATACACTTGAACACAAGTTATTGTCTGGAAACTAGAAAAATGCTTATTTTTGGCCCCTTTTTGGCCCCAATTCCTAAACGTTTCGGGCAATTACCCACAAACTCAATTCCAGCTTTCCCTTTGTGATATGGAACCTTGTAGTACAATTTCAGAAATATCCAAACACTTACACACAAGTTATTGTCATGAAACTAGAAAAATGCTTGTTTTTTGCCCCTTTTTTGGCCCCTAATTCCTAAAATTTTGAGGCAATTACCCCCAAAATCAATTACAGCCTTCCCTTTGTGATATGGAACCTTGTGGTACAATGTCAGAGAGATCCATACACTTACACACAAGTTATTGTCTGAAAGTTACAAAAATGCTTATTTTTGGCCCCTTTTTGGCCCCTAATTCCTTAACTGTTGGTACCATAACCCCCAAAATCAATCCCAACCTTCCTTTCGTGGTATTGAACCATATGGTAAAATTTCATGGAGATCCATTCACTTAAACTAAAGTTAGAGTGCGAAAACCAATGTGTCTTCGGACGACGCCGGACGACGACGACGACGACGACGACGATGACAACGACGACGACGCCAACGTCATACCAATATACGACCAAAAAATTTTTAATTTTTGCGGTCGTATAATAAATTGCTTCGCCGAGAGCAGCTGGATACGACCGCAGATGTCCAACCCTGAACAGTTGGGGCAAAAATGGACACAATATTCGTGCTTGATACAGGTCTGAATTTGGATTGTAATTAAATATTTGACACATAATAGGTTTCTGACACAGTATAACTGTAGTCAAAGAACTTAGAATTGGTTATATGATCTGAATTTATATTCAATTTTTTGCTTTTGTGCAATACACTATGCTGTTGCAACTTGCCCCCCCCCCCCCCCCCCCAAAAAAAAATATTTTTTTGCCCCCTTTTGCTTTTGTGCAATACACTTTGCTGTTGGGAATTGACCCCCCCCCCCCCCAAAAAAAAATATTTGAAGAAATTTTCTTTTTAATTTCTGAAATCTGAAATGAGAAAAAATGGTCCCCCCTCCTCACAATTTCTTTTTTACCACAACCCACCCCCCACCTCCCCCCTTTTTCCCCCCAAAAAAAAATCCTTTCCCTCAAGATATGGTCATAATCTCAATTCAAATTTCCAATGGAGTTCGCAACCATAATTACCCATTTAAATTCATCATAAAAGTCTTAAAATAGAAAATGACATACATAATCATGGCTAAAATTAATATTCTTTAATCAGTATTTTTAAATAGTAACTTCTAAAAATAAATTGACAGCTAATCACTTCAAGACAATACAACATTTCTTTATACATAATTTAAAAGCAGTGTAAGGGAGGTAATCCAAACATAACATTGTACTTTTTTTAAATTGTCCATTAACCAGGAAACCCTTGTTTTTCCCCTTTTTTTCCCCTAATTCCTAAACGGTTTGAGCCATAACCCCCCCCAAGCCAATCCTAACCATCCCTTTGTGGTATGGAAACTTGTGGTATAATTTCAGAGAGATCCATACACGGTCCCACAAGTTATTGTCTGGAAACTAGAAAAATGCTTATTTGGGCCCTTTTTTGGCCCCTAATTCCTAAACTGTTAGGACTATAACCCCCTTAATCAATCCCAACCTTCCTTTTGTGGTAATAAACCTTGTATTTAAATTTCATAGATTTCTATTTACATTTACTAAAGTTATTGTCTGGAAACCAAATGTCTTCGGACGACGCTCACTACGACGACGACGTGATACCAATATACAACCGCAAAATCAAGACTGTAATGCTACTGAATACAACAATATTTGAATCTTTATAAAACAACAAATAATCAACTGTAATTAATTGACTTTTTTGATAAATCTATTGTTTTAATAGCAAATAAACTTTCTTGTTGCTAAATTGGTCTTCTTGTCGCTATTTTTTTTCTTCTTGTAGCTTCTTGACGCTTCTTGTCGCTAATTAGTGAGACAGAACAAATTTTAACAATAAACAAAAATGTTGAACAGTCAACTTTCCTTAAAAAACATGATATCATAACAGAGTTCTCCCCAGGGCCTGTTTTAGCATCATGGTAATGTGGTGCTGTATTGCAAGAATGTGATGCTATCTGAAATTAGTTTCTTATAGATAGTGTTATGGATGTGATGCTATAGTTTCTAAAAACAAGATGGTATTTCATAATTTCTTGTTTACCAGGATGATATAAGAAATTTCTGAGGAGAACACTGCATAAAATATGTACTCTAAATATTAGTTGTATATATTTTTTGTTAATTGAATACTTTCATTTTAACAGATTTTACAATTTAGACAGTCATGACAATAAATTGCTTGAGAAGATTATCTATAAATTGTATTCAGAACATTTTTCACATATGTGTCTTTGTGTGTTCATGTATTTATTAAAGTTGCTGGACCAATTCTTTCTCAAATTCATACACTTTATCATAAGTTACTCTTTTAGGCAGGAATTTCAACTCTAGGACGAATTATTGGGAAACCAGTGTGACAAACCATCCGCAATTACCTCTACCATAACAGACTAGAGAGTTTGTACAAAGATATTTTCCAACATTATCAAAGTTCTTAGCTCACTCTGGTTGACAAGCGTAACTTCCAGTTCAACAGAAAGGGTTGAATTCCTCTTTACTCTTATATGTACATAAACAAATTGAACTCAACTATGAATAAATCATAGACAATTTTGCAAGAAGAAATCCTGTAAAGATGTTTCTCGTTAACCACGTAGGTTAGCCAACAATGCTATTTAGACTTGTTCAAATTAGCATTTAATACTGCTTAATGTGTAAAGCAATCTATTGTTTACATTAATGATAAGTGAATCACTTTAATATAACGATGGAAGAAGACACGCGATGAGAAACAATAGACACTCAACACTAAATACTAAAAACAAATCATGAAATGAGAAACAGTTACAAGGACCTCATAAAAACTTAGGCTACCTTGGGTGCATCGGAAGAGTAAACAGGTCCTGCTTCTTGCAAGACACCCACAATGTTTACGAAAAATTTCAAATTTTAAATGATTAACCATTAACAGAATGACTCTCATCCTTCACATTCCAAGATATGCTTGGATAAGAGGCCATTATGTGTGCAATCCTTTAACGAAGATTCAAGGATCTTGGTTATAAACTGTGAGGAGTTGATTTCCGAAAATTAGTATCATTTTACACAATGTTACATGCATATGTAAATTTTGTTGAAAACTCTGTCAATGGTAAAATACTCCTTAAACAATTCCAAAACAACAGGTTCACAACTGTGTGCAATCTTTCTGTGAAGTTTCAAGGAGCTTTACTGACCATTGATTTTATGTTGAAGTCTTCAAGATAAAGATTTAACTACAAGTATCACATAAACTTAACATTTTTAAAGATTCATGACAATGAGGTCATGGTCGGATAAATTCTGTCAGACAGACATGTACACCTTTCAATTTTTCATACACCAATTATAGCTGACCTTTTGGTTATGGTAATTGAAAAACAGACCAAAACACAAAAACTCAACATTGACCAATGAACCATGAAAATGAGGTCAAGGTCAGATGATACTTGCCAGACTGACATGTACACCTTACAATTATTCCATACACCAAATATATATTGTAGCTGACCTATTGCTATAAGTATTTGAAAAACAGACCAAAACACAAAAACTTAACAATCACCAATAATCCATGAAAATGAGGTCAAGGTCAGATGAAACCTGACAGACTGACATGTACCCCTTACAATCATTCCATACACAACATATAGTTGTCCTACTGCTTATAGTATCTGAGAAACGAACCTAATCAGGTAACTGACCTTAATCACTGATCCATGAAATGAGGTCGAGGTCAGGTGAACTCTGTCTGATGAACATGTAGACGTTGCAACGAACCCATATACCAAATATAGTTATCTTACTACTCATATAAGTGAGAAATTCACATGACAAAAAAACTATAATTTTTTTTCAAGCAGTCGCTGAACCATGAAAATGAGGTCAAGGACAATGGACATATGACAGACGGAAACTTTGTAACATAAGGTATCTGCATACAAGGTATGAAGCATATAGGTCTTCTGAAATATAAAGCTTTATACAAATAGTTTACGCCGCTGCTGCCAGATAGTAATACTTAACTCTCACATACTGCGAACTGCGACTTTTGTCGCAGGCAAAACAAAAAACATATAGCGCAATGCTGCTAGGGAAAAGTGCATATAAAGAAGAGCGTGAATATTTGTTTAGTGATTTGATCCACACAATAGCTGTCAATTACTGCTTCAATGCAATTATTTTTTATCAACTAAAACTTTATTACAATAAACTATTGACATGTCTCGGCTACATGTGATTTATACAAAATAAATGGATAATGTGTCCATGGGACACAGATGATGCCCCCACTTGCATATAACGTTATAAAGGGACATCATAACTCAAGAACGGTAAAAGTGAAGCCACCCAAATTGGAACTTGATCTGAGTTTTATGGTAATAAGCATTGTGTAAAAGTTTCAAAAAATTTGGTTGAGGCAAACTTAAGTTGAGAAAATGGAAACGAAAAACTCAGCAATTTACATTTCCAAAGGGCATAACTCTAGAATGGTAAAAGTGACGTCACCCGAATTCAAACTTGATCTGTGTTTTGTGGTAAAAGCATTGTGTATAAGTCTCATAACAATTGGTTGAGGCAAACTAAAATGGCGGCGGCAGCATAAAAATGTATATATCATAATTTACAAATGTAAATGGCAACACTTAAACATGAAAACTATACCAAACAGCATTTATATATTGACTTACATGTACAAATAGAATATCTTCTTAAACTGGTCAAGTTTGATTTTCAAAGTCAACTGCTATTAAAATGATCTCATTGAAATTGAAATGTGCCAATACTAATACAACTGCCTACAAAATGTCTTTGACATACCATCCGTGGCTCCTCTTTAACTGACCTATTCACAAATTAAACATGTAAACTATGGAAAGGTTTCAAAGTCAATGGACCATGACTGAGAGTGCAAGGCTAAATGATCTCTATGGAAGTGAGATATGTATGCCTTTAGTTAGCTATATTAGTGCTTCTGCTTAAAGAGACCTAATCACAAACTAAAGAACAAATGAATACACCCATTTTGCCCTCGCCAGCACGCTTAAGTCTTGCCTCAGCAACTTTGTCTAGGCGAGACAAAAGCATAAAAGTACCCTTAAATTTAAAATATGTTTGTTAAATTTATTTATGTGATGTGTATCTGTAAAGCATTTTGAAATTTTTTTTTTTTAATTTCTAATTCGTTTCGACAAGCTTTAGTACAGATTTTTTCATATTGACAGCGACTGTAAATGTTAAAGTCTGTAGCAACTAAAAAGATATACTGTTAATATTTTTGAAGTATCAGTGAATATAAGACATCAACACCAAATGCAAATCAACATACCTCATACTTCGAGTTGCTTCCCCTTCTAAGGCAGGTGTTCCTGCTCTGGAATTACCTCCCTTGAGAGTAGTGATTGAAGACCGTCGAGACTGAACAGTTTCCTGTACAGATAAAACAGACCCCCTCATCCCCTTAGCAATATCTGAAGTAATGTCTATATTTATATCTGGTGGTTGGCCATCCTTGATGGGATATTCAGTACTTATTATAGGCACTTTTCTTTCCATGCTTTCTATGGGCTTTTTTTCATAATAATCATCAGTTGTATCATCTCCATGCCCACATGATGGAATTATTTTGTTTTTACCATGGAAACAACAACACAGGCTTGCTTTATTAGGATTTTCTATTTCATTATTTGGTACTAATTCAGATTTCTCAGTTATACCAGATTTTTGGTCTGCCTGAGATGTATCAAAAGCATTTTTCTTTTGTAAATTAGGTAATGGTCTTACTGACCCCTGTCTGCTTGAGATGGTTTCATTGGATTTCACAGACTCCCCTGAAGGTTTCCGAAGTCTTTTGTTCTTTCCAGATTCTCGCTTTGGTAATGGCTTCTGTAGATAAGAGTTAGTTGAAAGATTTAATTCATTGTTCTCCTCAATATCCAACAAATGGTCTTCCCTCTCTTCTTTCAAAGATTTTAGAATGAAACTATCTTCTAGGCTTTCACTAAATCTTTTTTTCTTCTTACTGCCTCCTTTTGTCTCCCTGACTGACCCAATTGATCCTCTACTATCTGGCCTACCACTGACTTGTAAACTTGACATACTCTGTGTGATATATCCATAATCTTCAGATAGGTTCCCATAGTCATGTGAAGAAGCAAACCCAAGTGGAGTTGAAGCATTTGATCTGTAAATAAAATGTAATAAGGAGTTAATGAGGAGTTTTACCAAGCTTTTCCAAATGATGGAAGAATTTTATCAATTTCTATTATTCACTATACTATATATATATAAACTGACGAGGAAAGGTAACACCCGGCCACCGAAAGCTTTATTTTTATAGAGATTAGGTGGTCGAGTGGTCTAGTGCGTCACGATTTGGTGCCACGATATCTCAGTAGCATGAGTTCGAATCCCGGCCAGGGAAGAACAAAAAATTTGCCTCTGCAAATTAACAGATCTAACATTGTTGGACTGTTGTTTAGACGAATTTTATATATATATATATATATATATATATATATATATATATATATAAAAAAGTCTAAATTGAAAACAACATTCAAACCTATGATTGCGTTGGATAAAAACCGCAATTTTTATACGTGTGCATGCAAAACAAATTTCTTGGTAGAGGGGTCTAAATACAGCACAAATAACATTTTCCAAAAGACCAAAAAAGTGAAAAAGTATATTTTAACAAAACGCATTTGACTAGCAGGTCGAACAACTGATGTTCTTAAACCCTGCTGACTGCCATTGGCGATTGCCAAATAAACGGATCACAAGATGTAACAGAATGGATCTTATAATTAATTTATTACTAAACAGAAAACAATAAACTTGCGGAAAAGATGGTAAACCGCAAACATGAGGTGCAAAAATTTGTACACCATATCCGGATTTCGACAATTAATGTCTTTTCAGTGATGTTAGGAATCGAAACGGTATTTGGAAGGCCATATAATTTACCTCAATTTAGGATTGACTCTTGAATTTGGAAAGAGTCGAAATAGGATGAACGGATCATATAAACCCGAAGGCAAATATAATACAAGCCCAAAAGAAAAAATATAAGAAAGTCTAAATTGAAAACAGCGTTCAAACCTATGATTGCATTCGAAATAAACCGCAATTTTTATACGTGTGCATGCAAAACAAATTTCTTGGTAGAGGGGTCTAAATACAGCACAAACAACATTTTCCAAAAGACCAAAAAAGTGAAAAAGTATATTTTAACAAAACGCATTTGACTAGCAGGTCAAACAACTGATGTTCTTAAACCCTGCTGACTGCCATTGGCGATTGCCAAATAAACGGATCACAACATGGAACAGAATGGATCTTATAATTAATTTATTACTAAACAGAAAACAATAAACTTGCGGAAAAGATGGTAAACCGCAAACATGAGGTGCAAAAATTTGTACACCATTTCCGGATTTCGACAATTAATGTCTTTTCAGTGATGTTAAGAATCGAAACAGAATTTGGAAGGCCATATAATTTACCTCAATTTAGGATAGACTCTTGAATTTGGAAAGAGTCGAAATAGGATGAACGGATCGTATAAACCCGAAGGCAAATATAATACAAGCCCTAACGAAAAAATATAAGAAAGTCTAAATTGAAAACAACGTTCAAAACTATGATTGCGTTCGATAAAAACCGCAATTTTTATACGTGAGCATGCAAAACAAATTTCTTGGTAGAGGGGTCTAAATACAGCACAAACAACATTTTCCAAAAGACCAAAAAAGTGAATAGTATATTTTAACAAAACGCATTTGACTAGCAAGTCGAACAACTGATGTTCTTAAACCCTGCTGACTGCCATTGGCGATTGCCAAATAAACGGATCACAAGATGTAACAGAATGGATCTTATAATTAATTTATTACTAAACAGAAAACAATAAACTTGCTAAAGATGGTAAACCGCAAACATGAGGTGCAAAAATTTGTACACCATATCCGGATTTTGACAATTAATGTCTCTTCAGTGATGTTAGGAATCGAAACAGTATTTGGAAGGCCATATAATTTACCTCAATTTAGGATAGACTCTTGAATTTGGAAAGAGTCGAAATAGGATGAACGGATCATATAAACCCGAAGGCAAATATAATACAAGCCCAAACGAAAAAATATAAGAAAGTCTAAATTGAAAACAACGTTCAAACCTATGATTGCATTGGATAAAAACGGCAATTTTTATACGTGTGCATGCAAAACAAATTTCATGGTAGACGGGTCTAAATACACAAACAACATTTTCCAAAAGACCAAAAAAGTGAAAAATTATATTTTAACAAAACGCATTTGACTAGTAGGTCGAACAACTGATGTTTTAAAAATAAAGTTTGTGGTGGACCATTTTGGTTGGAAAATACCTCTTGATTTCTCAAGAGTAAGGAGAGAAATACAAATCATGTGAACACACAGAACCCTGATCCAATCCATCATTTGCTTAAATGTTTAAAATTTTAATTGTTTTTCCCTT
This sequence comes from Mytilus californianus, assembly GCF_021869535.1. Taxonomy (NCBI): domain Eukaryota; kingdom Metazoa; phylum Mollusca; class Bivalvia; order Mytilida; family Mytilidae; genus Mytilus; species Mytilus californianus. The sequence goes on from NW_026262581.1 coordinate 38,850,433, forward strand.
TCTAAAGCGTCTCATTTTTGTATAATTTCCATTTAAAATGAAGAAATCCTCATCTTTTAAAACATTGTTGTAAAATTAAAAGCCCAATGATTGGACATAATTTTACTTTTTGGAAATCATTAAATGGTGTCAGCGGTCTTCGGAATATCCTCAACTGACAGAAACATCTAGAAAGAAATATATAGGTCATCGCTTCACAAGCAAATCTAACCAACTTAAACACTAATGTGTAGGTGAGAACATTTTTCTTTAAATTCTGAAGTGGGTTACAAAAATATATTTATATCTAGGCTGCAGTGGTGATTTAATCTTGAGATAATACAGAAAATCCAGTGTGTCAACAATTACCCTCCTTAAAAGTATGCGGTTTTAATGCAATATGATAAATTGAACTGTAAAATATTACATGTAAGTAAAGTACACTGATAATGTGATATAACACAATCTAGTATGTTTATATTTTTTTCACCGTACTATGAAGGCTGAACAGGTCACTGTCGTCCTGGGTACTATAAGAGCGTACATTTATACGCTGGGTATGTAAGGAAAAGTACCCATGTTGAAATAAAAGTTGTTACAGGTACCCAGGTTAAATTTATCCTGATCTTAAAAGCATACCCAGGTTGCTGTTTTCAGAATCTTTTGGTAATAAACATATTAAGTTGATGATGCTGAACCTGCACTCGCATATCATGGCACTAAAGACATGTTATAATTATGAAAAAGTAAACGAAATGATTTCAAGTCAAAGCATTACTTGGAATCAATAAAAACTTTTTAATATGCCAAAATTCTCAATGATCTGGGTACTTTTCTTCCTTCAAAGTTATACTGGGTACTATTACACAAAGACAAAAACAAATAAATCTGGGTACCATTTGATCATGTCACGATCATTTTCATTCGAATTTACCATTTACCGGTATTATGACATGTTATCATGAACATATTTATACATGTCAAGATCTTTCTTATGGGTATTGATATCATATGCAACAATTTTCAAAAAAATTGTTCATGGTGAGCCAAATTGGTCAGTCAAACCCGATTTCTTTTGAGAGTAGGGAGAGATGGTTAAATGATACTGATACATGGAACCCAAATCCAATCCATCTTTGGCTTATAAAATGTACCTTTTTTCACTGTTTGTTCTTTTCTTAAAGCGACCCATTTTTGTATAATTTCCTTTTTAGCATGTGAAATCCCCATCCAAAATATATTATTTCTACAATCATGACAATTATAATTCTGCTGATTGGTTGAATTACTGAAACGATTCCAAAAAATGAGCCACCACACAATTTTATTTCCTCTGCTTAAAATTAATCCTTTAGTAAATTACAACAACTAGGTGAAAATTAATAACAGTTAACAGCTTTACAAATATAAATATATATTATTTATGCTATGATTATGTTTGTTTGTATTTTTTCCCCTGAAATATGGTTAATTTATGTTCTTCCACAATTTTGTTTTTGTAAAGCAATGGTTTGAAGTAAGTCATTCTAGCTGCCAAATAAATCGTGACCATAATTTATATTCAGACAATTCTCTTAAGAAGATATGTTTTTCAATAATTTCTGTAGGCATTATCTCTTACTAAATTTTATTTTGATTCCATCTTGCTATTTGCCAGTAAGTTATAATCCCTCTTTTAAGAAATGCAAATACTGTATTACTTAAAACAGAAATAAGCATGTGAACTGAAAAAATTTTGGCCACTACTATTTTCATTCGGATTTACTAATCAGATGCAGATTCATGATTTTGAAGAAGGGGCCCCCAAACTGGAGTTTGACATGTTAAAAGTCTATGCATCTACCATATATGTAGCTCCTTAAATCCGCCTCTGCTCTTTATCATGAAATTTTATGTGTAACTGTGTATCTTTTAAATGTCATGATCTTTCTTATTGATATCATATGTTAAACAAGTGGCTATATCAGCATATGATGAATTTTGCAAAGACAAATTTATATTTAATATAGTTCATCAAATGATCGTTTGACCTTATTTTTGTGAACAAACCAACAAGACGTGTGTAGAACTTCACAAATCATGTGCAATCCATTTTGTTGTTTTATACTATTTGATAATAGTGCAAAAGACAAGAATAACTGATTTAATATGATTTCAACCAGGCCTAGAGAGTCTAGGCAGAACAAATTTCCAGTATAGTTCCGACACCTATTAGCTCACCTAGGGTGAGTCCTAAAGGGTCATGTGAGATATTGCCATTTCTTTTCAATAATCCTCTGAAAACGTTTCACATTTTAATCTTCTGCAAAATCTGTCTTGCCAACTTAAACCAGAATTGGCAAGAATTTTTATATTTGAAGGTACTTCACCAAATTATATTTTTTGGTGTGGATCTGAAATCTATAATGGTTGCAAGGGTCAAAAATGTGTTCTGATTATCTGCAATTGCAAATATCTATGGAATTTCTTTGCATATTTATTTAAAATATTGTAAATAAAATGCTCCGCAGGGCGCAGCTTGATACGACCTCAGAGGTTGAACCCTGAACAGTTGGGGCAAGTATGGACACAACATTCAAGCTTGATACAGATTTGCATTTGGATTGTGATTAAATATTTGACACAGCATAGGTTTCTGACACAGAATGAATGTGGTCTAAGAACTTAAAAATTTTAAATTGGACATTCACCTATTATGGTCCAATATCCAAAATCTAAATACATGGTTAGATTCAGCATATCAAAGAACCCCAAGAATTCAATTTTTGATGAAATCAAACAAAGTTTAATTTTGGACCCTTTTGACCTCAATGTGGACAAAGTTGATAACAGGGCCCAAAAATCAAAAATCTAAATACATGGTTAGATTCAGCATATCAAAGAACCCCATATATTCAATTTTTGTTGAAATCAAACAAAGTTTAATTTTGGACCCCGATTTAGACCAACTTGAAAACTGGGCCCATAATCAAAAATCTAAATACATGTTTAGATTCAGCATATCAAAGAACCCTAAGAATTCAATTTTTGTTAAAATCAAACTAAGTTTAATTTTGGACCCTTTGGACCTTAATGTAGACCAATTTGAAAACGGAACCAAAAATTAAGAATCTAAATACATGTTTAGATTCAGCATATCAAAGAACCCTAAGAATTCAATTTTTGTTAAAATCAAACAAAGTTTAATTTTGGACCCTTTGGACCTCAATGTGGACCAATTTAAAAACGGGGCCCAAAATCCAAAAACTAAATACACGGTTAGATTCAGCATATTAAAGAACCCCATGAAATCAAGAATAAAACCCCATTGAAATTGGTCAAGAAATAAGCAATTTATACGAAGTATCTTCTTTTGCACAATACTGTGCAATTAAATATTTCTTGCTATTGCGCAATACTGTACAATTGACAATTTCTTGCTATTGCGCAATATTGTGCTATTGGATATTTCTTGCTATTGCGCAATACTGTGCAATTGAAGATTTCTTGCTATTGCGCAATACTGTGCAATTGAAGATTTCTTGCTATTGTGCAATACTGTGCAATTGAAAATTTCTTGCTATTGCACAATACTTATTATATAATAATTTACACATCCTGTTTGGTGTGTATCTCCTACCATATCATTATTATTTGCTTTTAAATATAAATCAGAAATAACCAACTTAAAATGGAAAATTTTAAATGAAAAAAAAGGAAAAAAAGGAAAAAAAAGGAAAAAAAAAAAAAATCCCCCCCCCCCAAATTTTTTGAACCCCCTTATGATTCATCACCCCCAAACTCAATCCCAGCCTTCCCTTTGTGGTATGGTACCTTGCAGTACAATTTCAGAGAGATCCATACACTTGAACACAAGTTATTGTCTGGAAACTAGAAAAATGTGTTTTTTGGCCCCAAATTCCTAAACAATTAGGGCAATTACCCCCAAACTCAAACCCAGCTTTCCCTTTGTGATATGGAACCTTTTAGTACAATATAAGAAAGATCCATACACTTACACACAAGTAATTGTCCTGAAACTAGAAAAATGCTTGTTTTTTGCCCCTTTTTGGCCCCTAATTCCTAAAATATTGAGGCAATTTGCCCCATCATCAATCCCAGCCTTCCCTTTGTGGTATGGTATCTTGCAGTACAATTTCAGAGAGATCCATACACTTGAACACAAGTTATTGTCTGGAAACTAGAAAAATGCTTATTTTTGGCCCCTTTTTGGCCCCCAATTCCTAAACGTTTCAGCAATTACCCCCAAACTCAATTCCAGCTTTTCCTTTGAGATATGGAACCTTGTAGTACAATTTCACAAAGATCCATGCACTTACACACAAGTTATTGTCATGAAACTAGAAAAATGCTTGTTTTTTTGCCCCTTTTTGGGCCCCTAATTCCTAATATTTTGAGGCAATTACCCCCAAAATCAATCCCAGCATTCCTTTTGTGATATGGAACCTTGTGGTACAATGTCAGAGAGATCCATACACTAACACACAAGTTATGTCTGGAAGTTACAAAAATGCTTATTTTTGGCCCCTTTTTGGCCCCTAATTCCTTTACTGTTGGTACCATAACCCCCAAAATCAATCCCAACCTTCCTTTTGTGGTATTGAACCTTGTGGTAAAATTTCATAGAGATCCATTCACTTAAACTAAAGTTAGAGTGCGAAAAACCAATGTGTCTTCGGACGATGCCGGACGACGCCAGACGACGACGACGACAACGCCAACGTCATACCAATATACGACCACAAAAATTTTTTTGCGGTCGTATAAAAATGATCCATAGATAGCTTTTAACCAATTTTGGGTTTGTGTTGCCAATCCAAATTCAAGATGGCCACAACTACTGAACACAATTTAACATAGAACTATGAGAAATACATAATTTATACAAAGCTTCTCAGAAGCTGTGTCACATATATATTCAAACACTGTGTATATTTGAGTATTTGCGATTTTGTATCCATCCCGAAATAAGATATGACTATAACAGTGGAACATCATAAAGCGATACAAGAAATATGCAGTCAAACCATGAGTTAATATTGCTTTTAGGTAGTAGAATATATAGTGTAGTGTACTAGTGACCTAATACGATATATATGGGGTCAGTAAATTCCATATGGGGTGAGAGCGAAGCTCGAATAGTGTAGTGTGCTAGTGACCTAATACGATATATATGGGGTCAGTAAATTCCATATGGGGAGAGAACTAAAGTTATTGTGCGAAAACCAATGTGTCTTCGGATGACGACGACGACAACGCCAATGTCATACCAATATACGACCGCCATCGTATAAAAATGTAATATTTTCCACTTACAAAAATTTTCTGAAGTTTTTGAGTTATAAATAATCCTTCCACATACAGTGTACATGTGTATTAAAAGTACTTAAATGGAATTGAAAGTTACAAATAGCATTACACTTGAGAATGAAATGGTCTAATACAATGTCATGCTGAAAAAATTAGATGTCCAGTTAATAGGCCGTTTCACGTATTTACATATAGAAAAATACATGTACTAGTCTTGATATGGAAAATGGTAATTTGCTTCCTTTTGGTAATTCTTTTGCTTAGATGTTATGATACAAGGAGTCTGACTATTTCATTCAACATTTTTGGCAAACAGTAAGTATTGTCTGATGCAAAATTTTTAAACTTCGCAAATGAAGCCTTGCATGTTATGTAGCCTCAATAGGCATACATTTTAACCACTATAACTCCTATAAAAGAAAATTAAGGTGGCACACAGCTCCTCACATTTAACTTGCTGCAAACAGGAATGTACATCCAGATCATTAACACAAAACATTTTCCCTATCTTTTCTGTCTTAATCTACTTTTCTGTAGGTTCGGAGATCACAAATGAGTAATACAACTAGATAAAAACCTAAACACACAAATATACAGCTGCGCCACAAGCGCATGATACGCCCGTCATCTTGTGTGTGAGGTTTTATGCAATAATCATAAATCGTTTCTGAGATACTGCGCGACATGTGAAAACCCCCCTTTTTTTTTATAAAAAAATCAATAACTCTAAAATAAAATTTTGAATCATCACCAAAAAAGTATACAGATCTTTAGATTAATATAATTAAGAAGTGTGTAAGTTTTAAGCAATAATCCTAAATCGTTTTTGAGATAAGGCGTGACATGTGAAACCCCCCTACCCCCCCCCCCCCCCCCTTTTTTTACAAAAAACTCAATAACTCTTAAACAAAATTTTGAATCATCACCAAAAAGTATACAGATCTTTAGATTGATATAACTAAGAAGTGTGTAAAGTTTTAAGCAATAATCATAAATCGTTTTTGAGATACGGCGCGACATGTGAAAAAAACACCCCCCCTGTTTAAGTTACAAAGTCCCGTAACTCAAAAAGTTTTAATCTTATTTTCACCAAAAAGTATACAGATCGTTTGACCATCATAAGAAACAACTATGTTAAGTTTCATGAAATTTGGATAAGTTGTTCTCAAGTTACGGTGCTACATGTGGATGCCGGACAGAGGGACAGACAGACGGACGCCGGACATTTGTATACCATAATACGTCCTGTCAAAATTTTGACAGGCGTATAAAAAAAAACTAGAGGCTCTAAAGAGCCTGTGTCGCTCACCTGGGTCTATGTGCATCTTCAACAAAGGACACTCTCAAACATTGTGGACTAGAATAGAATAGTGAGCTAAAAAAACATGAAACCTTGTCAGATAGAAAGTAAGCATGCACTGCTGCATAAAAATGGAAACAGCTTGAAAATTTATATATGGGCCTTTTATGACTTACAGAATTTCAATAATATTTAAGTGGAAATACTTTACTTTCATGCAGTAAGACAAATTCATACTACTAAATGATTCAGGGAAGTTGCCAAAGTACAGATTTTTTGGCTGACGTGGCGGTGTTTTGAGAACCAGAAAGTTAATTTGACATGGCCTAAATTGAAACAACTTTATGGCGTCTAAGGATTATATATTATTGCAGAACTAATACAAACCTATCCCCTTCTGTAGCTGCAGATCCAGGTCGTGGAGATCTCTTAGAGCGTCGTATTGATCGTCTTTTAGAATCACTTGTCCAGTAAGTGACAACCAAATGTTGTGTGTTTTCTCTTTCTTCGCCTGACAGGAAGTCAGGATAGTCATTTACCTGCAAAAAATAAATATTCTTCATAAAGATTCATTTTTTGCTTTTATAACAAACTCTTCTATAAATTTTTAAAGTTATAAATAAAAGTTATTTACTTTCATCTTAATCCATAAAAAGCCTGTGAACAGTAATCAACCATAAACAATGATAAATGAATAAATGTCTTTCTGTGCTTATACACAATGTATGCATTGCATACTTTTTTCATTTAAAGATATAATCACTGGTGATCATACCATAAGTTACCATCATTTTAAGTTGGACAATTAAATCAAAATCTAGGACTATTTTTTCATTGCACTTTAAGTAGTCCAAGACTTTAGCTTAATGTAAAGAGCACCACCAGACCTGGTGTTCAATTTCAATTTTGTTTCAATTTGAATTGGTAGTATGAAACATAAAATTGTTGAACATTAAACAACTTGTGTTCAAATATTGTTTCAACTTTTCAATTTTTTTATTTCATTATACCATTCAAATATCAATAGATGTATGTTACAATGGTTTCTGTTATTAAAGTTTGTCTCAGATCATATTTTTTGAATTTCATTACTTTCTTAAAATGTACTGTTTTTTTTTTTCTTCATTAGTATATATATACATGTATTTTCCTATGTTTTCTCTGGAAATTAAAATAAAAACAGTATTTCACATTAGGAGGACCTGTTCAAAAAGTACATGTTGTAGTTATGAAACATAAATCAAATATATTCCATATGAAACATTAATCAAATATATTCCATATGAAACATAAATCAAATATATTCCATATGAAACATAAATCAAATATATTCCATATGAAACATAAATCAAATATATTCCATTTATAATTACCCAAGGACAGAGCAACACTGAGGGCATTTTACAGCAGTAAGTTGATTAGGAAAATTGAGAAAGTGTATGTTTTCTATCCATAATCCATATTGGATTCTTCTATCCAACAGTACCAAGCTCCTTAATGATCAGGAAAGGTGTCATTGTTAACAAAATCAAAGTACTGAAGTACTGAACATCGGATGACTGCAAATTCTTGTGGATGGTCACAAGCACTTGTCTCAAAAAAAAAATCACATCTCTATACCTGAAAGTGAGATTAATGTACAGATATAATTTTTTTTCTTAGACAAGTTCGTGCATGGATGATAAATAAATGACAGGGAATTCAACCTCACCGTAATAAATATGATATTCAAGTGATACAAATCAGTATACTCTGGTTTGTTGTTATATATTATATTAATATTTGTATATTACAGTTACATGGACATGTATATATAATTTTCACCCATTTGTATATCATTCTATTCTACTATATTAATAATAGTGCAGTGCAAGTGCAAGGTGGACACTCTTCTGTAATAATTCGATTTTTTTTAATAGATTGGATTTGAGTAGGCATTCATATTTTCCCGCCAAACTTTCAATCTCCCATGCAGAGTTATTGGTCCTTGAGAGAGAGCGAGGACCTATAACTCTGCATGGGAGATTGCAAACGTTCTTGAGATGTTCTTCCGCATGCGTTAACACACATTTTCTGTACCTGTGCATAGATATTAAAGATTTTTAACTTGTATATATATTTCTAACAACAAAACATTTTCATATTTTTAATTTATGTTCTTAAAAAAATATTTTTAGGAGTATCCATTGAAAAAATGAATTTATAACAAGCGATAAGGAATGTCATTTTGCACTCGATAATATCCGTGTATTTATCATGTTTATAGATCGGTTACAATCCCAACACAAAAGTTACGTAATGGAAATCTAGGCGACAGCAATACACCGGAATGCCCTCACGGTCATCTGGTGTAAAAACTAAGTACATATGTACATTGTAGATGAAAAGTCAACTTCAAAATGAATCACATTCTGATAAAATACACAGATCAATAAAAAATATATATCCTCGTGTGACGGTCTCATGGGTTTTGTGCTATTAAGAATGCATTGTGACTTCACAATTTCCATTGAAAAAGCATGCATAGTACAAATTCATATGACGTATGAAAACATATGATCTGACCATATGTCTGAACAAGTCAATAGTTTAGGCATGTATGTAAATTTCACTTTTTATATAGTGCAAAACCATAATATAATAAAACAGGACAGAACATAGTTTAAAACATTTTTGTAGGTCTATGTGCATCTTCAACAAAGGACACTCTCAAACATTGAGGACTAGAATAGAATTCATGACAAAAATCTCCTTTTTATTGATCTTGTATAATTTATTCTGTTTACATTTTCGCTCTATCTTCTAAGTTTTTGCCCAAAACACAATAAAGGGTTAAAATAAATTCGCCATACAAGGGTAATCACTCTGATAAAGTGTCTACTAATGATTTCATCAAAAATTGACTTTACTTGTAGATCTTGGGTCTATATTTCATAGTTTTCAAGATAAAACTGACGATTTCAGCCTTGTTGACTTATTTAAAGATCTTGTCTTGCTGATCATTTTTGCTAGTTCAAGTGTCTATCTATCTATCATAGTTTTCAAGATAATAGACAAAAACACTAAAAATGGGTAAAAATCATAATTAAAGAGCAATTATTGCGAACCAAATGAAAGTTTTCCACAGAGTCGTCTGCTCTTGACCAGGGTATTTAAACTTTTGTCTATTCTCTTGTCCTATTGAATAAAAACAATAGCTATTGTTCTCTGTGTAGTTTTTTCACTGGGACCTTTAAATTTCTTCTAGCAGAAATCTATCACACATTGATTAATTTACCTGACCAAAAAATTATCTTCTTTTTTTGGGGAAATAGTTGAATAAACTCGCATAAACTGCATGCAATATTTTATTTAATCAATATCAATAAAATATTTTCAATCTGTTCAATGTAAACACTGATTTAATTATAAAAAGTTTATTTCTGACAAAATTTTTAGTATTGTTCCAATGAATTTGCATGTTTTTGTTGTTGTTCAGGTATAGAATACATTTATCAAGACCTTAATTTAAATAATTTTCAAGTTTTTATTTGTCAAACACACAAAAAAAAAAGCCAATTTTAACAGGGAAAATATAATTTTTTTTTTCAGAAATCAACTTTTAATTTTTGAATCAGTGTTTATATTGAAACTATTACAAATGAATTATTGATATTGAATAAAACAACACCATATGCAGCATTTTGAGTCCTTATTTAGTATTTGTACATATATTTTCATTATTGACAGTTCAATTTTTTGTTCAGGTAAATTAATCTGTGAGTGATAGATTTCTCTTGGAAGAAATTTAAAGGTCCCATCAAATAAACTACACAGAGAACAATAGCTATTGTATTTATTAGATGGGACAAAAGAACTTACAAAAGTTTAAATCCACAGGTAGCTTGCAGGTGAATCTGTTGAAAAGTATCATTGGGTTCGCAATAAATATGTTTTCATACTTATCAGGTTTAACAAATACAGAGGACAAATTATTGTCTGAAGCCCTCCTTGTATCAAAATCCTTATCGAACCATAGTAAGAAAAGTTGGTATAATTGTATGAGTTCATTAGGAAAATACTTAGACATAGATTTATCACAAGTTTTTGATATGAAATCCAATTTGAAAAGATTTATTTTGAACAGACTAAAATTAAAGTATAATCAGTTGTGGTATTCATCTTTAAACGATGAAAGTACAAATATGTCATTTTGGAAAAAAAACTAAGAACATATAGACTTTTTAAGAGAAATATAAGTTTTGAACTTTATCTGTCTATAGGCAATAGGAATCTGAGAATTCAGATGACAAAATTCAGAATAAGTAACCATAATCTAGAAATAGAGAGAGGTAGATACAGGGGACTTCAGCAATAGATAGAATTTGTAATCTTTGTAAAAAAGATGTGGAAGGCGAACTCCACTTTCTACTAAAATGTTCATCTTTAGAAAGTGAGAGAGTTTCCATCATTTCAAACATAGTTATTGCGAACCCAATGAAAGTTTTCCACAGTGCCATCTCTATCTTGACCAGGTATTTAAACTTTTGCAAGTTCACCTGTCCTATTGAATGAATACAATAGCTATTTTTCTCTGTGTAGTTTATTCACTGGGACCTTTAAATTTCTTCTAAGAGAAATCTATCATTCATTGATTAAATTACCTGTGTAAAAAAAAAATCTTATATATAGACAAAAATACTTTTTTTATACTCATTAATTGCGTGTGTTGATGTATTTATTCAATATTAATAATATATTTTCATTCAGTTTAATATAAACATTGATTCAATCATAAAAAGTTGATTTTTAACAAAAGTTTTATCAATGTTCCTATTGAAATTTGATTTTTTTTTGTTTAGTTATAGAATACATTTAAGAAGATCTTAATTTGAAACATCATTATTTTCAAGTTCTTATTCATGTCAAACAAATTTTTTTTTAAAAGGAACAATGTTGAAAGTTTTGTCAGAAATCAAATTTTTATGATTGAATCAATGTTTATATTAAACTGAAGGAAAATAAATTATTAATATTGAATAACTACATCATCACACGCAGTTAATGAGTATAAAAACAGTATTTTTGTCTATATATAAGAATTTTTTTTTACTCAGGTAATTTAATCAATGAATGATAGATTTCTCTTAGAAGAAATTTAAAGGTCCCAGAGAATAAACTATACACAGAGAACAATAGCTATTGTATCTATTCAATAGGACAGGTGAACTTGCAAAAGTTTAAATACCTGGTCAAGATAGAGATGGCACTGTGGAAAACTTTCATTGGGTTCGCAATAATCCATTAAGGAGTCAACTGACGATTTCTGCTATCTGACTTGTAAGTAGATCTTGTCTTGCTGATCATTTACGCTTATTTCAGTATCTATCGATTATAAGATATAAGCCGAAACGCAAAATTATTTATAAAAATCATTAAAGGGCAATAACTCCAATAAAGAGTTGTCAGACAATTTCCTCCATCCTAACTTATTGCGAACCCAATGAAAGTTTTCCACAGTGCCATCTCTATCTTGACCAGGTATTTAAACTTTTGCAAGTTCACCTGTCCTATTGAATAAATACAATAGCTATTGTTCTCTGTGTAGTTTATTCTCTGGGACCTTTAAATTTCTTCTAAGAGAAATCTATCATTCATTGATTAAATTACCTGAGTAAAAAAAAATTCTTACATGTAGACAAAAATACTTTTTTTATACTCATTAATTGCGTGTGATGATGTAGTTATTCAATATTAATAATATATTTTCATTCAGTTTAATATAAACATTGATTCAATCATAAAAAGTTAATTTCTGACAAAACTTTCAACATTGTTCCTTTTAAAAAAAAATTGTTTGACATGAATAAGAACTTGAAAATAATGATGTTTCAAATTAAGATCTTCTTAAATGTATTCTATAACCAAACAAAAAAAAAATCAAATTTCAATAGGAACATTGATAAAACTTTTTTTAGAAATCAACTTTTTATGATTGAATCAATGTTTATATTAAACTGAATGAAAATATATTATTAATATTGAATAAATACATCATCACACGCAATTAATGAGTATAAAAAAAGTATTTTTGTCTACATGTAAGAATTTTTTTTTACTCAGGTAATTTAATCAATGAATGATAGATTTCTCTTAGAAGAAATTTAAAGGTCCCAGAGAATAAACTACACAGAGAACAATAGCTATTGTATTTATTCAATAGGACAGGTGAACTTGCAAAAGTTTAAATACCTGGTCAAGATAGAGATGGCACTGTGGAAAACTTTCATTAGGTTCGCAATAATAGTAAATCTTTTCTTGCTGATCATTTTTGCTTATTTAAGTTTCTAACTACATGTATCTATTATAATTTTTAAGATATACAATGAACATTGTAAGTCAAAAATGCAAAAAATGGGTTAAATCATCAATAAAGGGCAAAAACTCTAATAAGGAGTAGTCAGATGATTTCCTCCATATGACTTAATTGTAGATATTGTCTTACTGATCATTTTTGCTTATTTAAGATTCTACCTATCTATTATAATTTCTAGATATAAGGCAAAACTGCAAAAAATTGATAAAAATCATCATTAACACTGTCTTTACCGGATATAATTAATATGGAGTCATCTGATGATTTCAAAAAGTTTGTCTTAATAGTAGATCTTGTCTTGCTGATCATTTTTGCTATTTGAAGTATCACTCTATCTATTACAGTTTTTAGTAAAAATCGTCATTTAATGACAATACCTCCTACAAGAAGTCGTCTGATAGTTTTGATTTAAATAGACAATAGGTAGATCTCAACATTTTATAATATACATGTATATGTCTGCCTCTGTCAGATTTTCTCTTTCTATAGCGGTTTTCAAGATAATAGACAAAACTTGCATTTCACCCCTATGTTCTATTTCTAGCCATGTCGTCCATGTTGATTAGCAGACTGGGTCATCAGATATATTTTTCAAAACCCCAATGATGATTGTGGCCGAGTAATTTCAGGGGAAGATTTTTGTAAAAGTTAACAGACGACAACGGAAACAACGGATGCCAAGTGATGGGCCAGGTGAGCTATAAAAAAAGAAGGGAAAAATATGTAGCTTTATATTATTATCAAAACAAAAGCTGAAAAAGTCGATAAAAAATCTCCAGCTATGAGGCCCAAACACCAGACTACTATACATGAAATAGGCATAACAGATCTTGGACTCCTGCACTTGGAGATCACAATACTTGTATTAGTGGTATACAATACTGGAATAAAATTGTGTTCTAGTATTGTAAAAAAAAATTTAAAGACTGCAATACAGCTGGTATTCCAGTATTGTACACAATCCTGATATGGTATTTTCCAAGGCTTGGCAATGCTCCCAGAAAATAAGCAATACTGAAAAATATGATTTTTTAAAGCTTTTTAATACACACCATATATATATTAAAGATATATTGTAGTTTTATAGTATTATTGTAAAATATATACATTTTAATGAGGGATTATAAATACTTGTAATTCCATTTCTTCTTTTTCTCCGATATTTATATATATTTCTATATACACATGTAGGCAAAATACCAGTTTTGCAAATTTTGGGTTACTCTGAGTATTTTCCCACTTTGAATTTATCAATCCATACTTTAAAAAAAAAAATTTGAATTAAATAAATAGTGTAATGTTCATGTATGAGTAAATTGATTTCCAATCATATTTGCTCAATAAACATCCTAAGGGTACATGTCACAGGAATCCCAGGGTCTGTTTGCCCAAAATCATATTCGCACCTACATGTATTCACATTCGCCCCCTTTCACGTTCACATCCTATACGTTGGCACCCTGTTTATCAAGTTACAGTTATCATAAATAATTTTTAATAGATAATCATTTAATCACATAAAAAAAGAAAATCTTTTAAAAAATTCTTGAAATTTTCTTCATGAAAATACATATATATATATTTTAATACATCTTAAAAACATCTAATAATTAATATATATAATTCAACCTGTATTTAAATAAAAATAGGGTGCAAACGTATAGGGTGTAAACATGTAGGGTGCAAATGTTTTATGGGAGCAAGTGGACCTGTTATCATGTTACGCACACTTGTAGAGATAAAAAGGCTAATTATATTGTAATATTAAACAAATCTGTATTACAATCTGAATAATTATTTTTATTAATCAGTGGTGTACATATAAGTATGCATAAATTTAAAACTCTTAACTATATGGTATTTTTTAAACCACAATATTCAATACTTAAGGGTTCTCACTAAGTATTTTTTAAGGCGATCCAGGGACTCGTAATTTTTCATCATGGCGAGTCCAGCAGTGAGAAGATGAAAATTTATTGCTATATCATTACTTTTTTCAGTCCCCATGACATAATAGAGTAAGGAAATGTCAGAGGAAGCAAGTTAACTCGTACCATTGTAAACTCGCACCACATAAACTCGTACCAAAAAAGTTAACTCGTACCAATCAGAACTTGTACCACTGCAAACTCGTACCATTAAAAATATATTAAAAAAAACGAATGTTTTATGATTTTTTTTTGGTAAACTATAAAAAAAAATTGGAATTACTTGAATTTTATACTAGATTTTAATGAAAACTTAGACAAAAATGCGAATGTTTTATGATTATTTTTTTTAAGCTTTATACAAAAAAATAAAATATCTTTGAATTTTATACCAGATTTTAATGAAAACTTAGACAAAAATACGAATGTAATTTCTTAATTACCATGCTAATTAATATATTAAATTCCTTTGATTGTGTGATTATTGGTTGATTATTAACTAATCAACTTGTTTAATCGGTGTGTTCGCATTTCGCCTTAGCTGTGAATTCAAGGTAAAAAAGGTAAAAAAAATTCTAAGGCGATATGGGAATTGAACTAAGGCGAAATGTGAATTTAGATAAAAAATTTGAATAAACAAATTAAACCTCTGTGTTTTTATAACAATTTAAACAACATGTAATTACGGAAGTGTTTCTCTTGAATTATTATTTTTATATTCATTTATTAAAAGTGACAATTTTTATGATTTCAAAAGTTGTGAAATCAGAAAAAAATCTTCAATAAAAACATTAGTCAGTACGAAAGTTGCTTCTCTTGTGTTTAATTTAATAAAAGTTGCAATTTTATGAATTTTATGCAATTAGAAAACTTTACATTATGCAACACAAAAAGTTAAAAAGAACAACAACAAAAAACTGTTTTCCCACAGACTTGTTAGTATATATATTAAACAAAAACTTTAAGAAAAAAATAAAATAATAAAAAAATCTTTAAAATTGTGTTAATGTGCATCCAGAAATGCAGTTGCTCATGTCTTTCCAAACGCAGAACTCAAAGGTTGTTTGTTCCACTACGCAAAAGCCATATGGAAAAAGACACAAGAATATGGGCTTCAAACTCAATACAAAGATGTCCCGGATGTCAACAACTCGTCCGTCGTGCAGCAGCCTTACCATTACTGTCCTTAGATCGTTTGGTTACACGCCTTGGAAATTTGTCATCTCTAATAAGACTTTATTTACAAAATATATCGAATAAGTAAAAAAATACATATTCAGAAAAAGAAGTGCAACTATAAAAAAGAATTATTTAAAAAGTGGGAAAATCGGGTAGACACCAAAAATTAAAAAAAAAAACATCTTTTAAAAAGTATTTCATGGCAGAATTTGGCATCGAAATAACAAATATCAACTAATTGCAACTTAATTACATTGTTTACACAAGCTCCCATTTCGCCTTAGTTAATTCTTGTGTACCTGAAAATTTGCACTAAGGCGAACTGGGATTAATTTTATATAATGATTTTGACAGCTAAGGCGAAATGAGAATATGCCGTTTAATCATATTATTAAATTTTGATTGTTGTTATATAATTTAACAGCTTGGAATTAAATGTATAATGTTTATTATTAAATGAAATTCCTGATTATCAAAACACAAGCTGACATGAGTTGTCTCAAAGCCCACTTTCCTCATAAAATGGGCATGTTTGTGTGGTTCCTCTAAAACAGCGATGCTTATCTTCCACTACAGGTGATATATCATTTGACTAATCGACTAATTGAATATTTTTAGTAAAACATGTTTATACTTGTTCAGTGTCAAAAAACGTATTTGACTAATCGAATATTTTTAGTTAAACATGTCAGATATGGATTAATTATAAAAATGTTGAATAAGAAAATATATTGTCCAATGTGAATATAAATGTAAATATGTTTTGTTCAGTCTGTGTTTATGTTCTTCATGTGTGTATATAAACTGTTTTGTGTGAACAACGACAATTGACGTTTACAAAAGAAAAAAAACTAGAGGCTCTAAAGAGCCTGTGTCGCTCACCTTGGTCTATGTGCATATTAAACAATGGACACAGATGGATTCATGACAAAATTGTGTTTTGGTGATGGTGATGTGTTTGTAGATCTTACTTTACTGAACATTCTTGCTCCTTACTATTATCTCTATCTATAATGAACTTGGCCCAGTAGTTACAGTGGAAAATATTTTGTAAAAATTTACAAAAATTTACAAAATTTATGAAAATTGTAAAAAATTGACTATAAAGGGCAATAACTCCTTAAGGGGTCAATTGACAATTTTGGTCATGTTGACTTATTTGTAGATCTAACTTTGCTGTACATTATTGCTGTTTACAGTTTATCTCTATCTATAATAATATTCAAGATAATAACCAAAAGCTGCAAAATTTTCTTAAAATTACCAATTCAGGGGCAGCAACCCAACAACATGTTGCCTGATTGGTCTGAAAATTTCAGGGCAGATAGATCTTGACCTAATGAACAATTTTATACCATCAGATTTGCTCTAAATGCTTTGGTTTCAGAGATATGAGCCAACAACTGCATTTTACCCTATGTATTATTTTTTTGCCATGTCAGCCATCTTGGTTTGCGGGCGAGGTCATCGGACACATTTTTTAAACTAGATACCCTAATGATGATTGTGGACAATTTTGGTCAAATTTGTCTTAGTAGTTTCAGAGGAGAAGATTTTTGTAAAAGATTACAAAAATGGTTAAAAATTGACTATAAAGGGCAATAACTCCTTAAGGGGTCAACTGACCATTTTGGTCAAGTTGACTTATTTGTAGATCATACTTTGCTGAACATTATTGCTGTTACAGTTTATCTCTATCTATAATAATATTCAAGATAATAACCAAAAACGACAAAATTTCCTAAAAATTACCAATTCAGGGGCAGCAACCCAACAACGGGTTGTCCGATTCATCTGAAAATTTCAGGGCAGATAGATTTTGACCTGATAAACAATTTTACCCCATGTCAGATTTGCTCTAAATGCTTTGGTTTCAGAGATATAAGCCAAAATCTACATTTTACCCCTATGTTCTATTTTTAGCCATGGCGGCCATCTTGGTTGGTTGGCGGGGTCATCAAACACATTTTTTAAACTAGATACCCCAATGATGATTGTGGCCAAGTTTGGTCAAATTTGGCCCAGTAGTTTCAGAGGAGAAGATTTTTGTAAAAGTTTACGGACGACGGACGACGGACGCAGGACGACGGACGACGGACGCAAAGTGATGAGAAAAGCTCACTTGACCTTTCAGGTCAGGTGAGCTAAAAAGGCGGGAAGGAGAACCAAAGCAATTACTGACTTAAGTATAAGCAACATATATAAAACATATAAATAAATATGAGTGTGATATACTCGAGAGCCGCCTCAGATGGTGAAGAAGGGATAAAAATAGGGAAAATGATACCAAGGCCCTGTACCCTGACAATACAATCTCAAGATGAAACACCAAAAATTACATCGGCAGAAATGCTACACTACATAAATAGCGAGATCATTGAATTTAGATATATCTGCCCTCATAGGCTATTTCCAATCTACAGGCATAAATAAGTTCTCGGCATCTTTTAGAGATGAGCACTCAAAGGAAATTTTCCAAGATGTATTTAGAGAACAATTCGAGGTTAGGGAGGTTACCCTTAATGTAGTACAAGCACAACCCCTACAATGGGAAAATAAAAAAAGAACCATTGACATTACATTGTTCGGTATACCGTATGAGCTAAAACCTGAATATATCAGAAACAAAATGCAAAAATTCGTAAGGGTTCCGCGGAACCCAGTGTCTCGCCTACTTTTGCTGTTAATTGCAGGCTCAACAAAAATGAGGAAAAAAATTAATAAAAATATTCCTCTCTATACTATCTTTTGATTGTAAGTAGCTTCTGTCCAAGTTTGGTAAAAATCCAGGATGGTTTTTGTCGAGCCTTCGACTTTTGTCGAAAAAGCGAGACATAGCGATCCTACATTCCGTCGGCGTCGTCGTCGTCGTCGTCGGCGGCGTCCACAAATATTCACTCTGTGGTTAAAGTTTTTGAAATTTTAATAACTTTCTTAAACTATCCTGGATTTCTACCAAACTTGGACAGAAGCTTGTTTATGATCATAAGATTATATTCAAAAGTAAATTTTGTAAAAAAAAAAAGTCCATTTTTTCCGTATTTTACTGATAAATGGACTTAGTTTTTCTGCCAGGAAACATTACATTCACTCTGTGGTTAAAGTTTTTGAAATTTTAATAACTTTCTTAAACTATCCTGGATTTCTACCAAACTTGGACAGAAGCTTGTTTATGATCATAAGATTATATTCAAAAGCAAATTTTGTAAAAAAAAATTTCCATTTTTTCTGTATTTTACTTATAAATGGACTTAGTTTTTCTGCCAGGAAACATTACATTCACTCTGTGGTTAAAGTTTTTGAAATTTTAATAACTTTCTTAAACTATCCTGGATTTCTACCAAACTTGGAAAGAAGCTTGTTTATGATCATAAGATAGTATCCAAAAGTAAATTTTGTAAAAATAAATTCCATTTTTTCCGTATTTTACTTATAAATGGACTTAGTTTTTCTGCCAGTTAACATTACATTCACTCTGTGGTTAAAGTTTTTAAAATTTTAACAACTTTCTTAAACTATCCTGGATTTGTACCACACTTGGACAGAAGGTTGTTTATGATCAAAAGCTAGTATCTAGAAGGAAATTTTGATAAAATTTTGTTCCATTTTTTCCGTATTTTACTTATAAATGGACTTAGTTTTTCTTCCAGTCAACATTACATACAGTCTGCAGTTTAAGTTTTTAAAACATTTATTAGATTCATAAATTATCCTGGATTTTTACCAAACTTGGACAGAAGCTACTTACAATCAAAAGATAGTATAGAGAGGAAAATTTTAAATTTTTTTTCCTCATTTTTGTTGAGCCTGCGATTAACAGCAAAAGTAGGCGAGACACTGGGTTCCGCGGAACCCTTACGAATTTTTGAATCTAATAAATGTTTTTAAAACTTTAACTGCAGACTGTATGTAAAGTTAACTGGAAGAAAAACTAAGTCCATTTATAAGTAAAATACGGAAAAAATGGAACATATTTTTATCAAAATTTTCTTCTAGATACTATCTTATGATCATAAATAAGCTTCTGTCCAAGTGTAGTACAAATCCAGGATAGTTTAAGAAAGTTGTTAAAATTTTAAAAACTTTAACCACAGAGTGAATGTAATGTTAACTGGCAGAAAAACTAAGTCCATTTATAAGTAAAATACGGAAAAAATGGATTTTTTTTTTTACAAAATTTACTTCTGGATACTATCTTATGATCATAAACAAGCTTCTTTCCAAGTTTGGTAGAAATCCAGGATAGTTTAAGAAAGTTATTAAAATTTCAAAAACTTTAACCACAGAGTGAATGTAATGTTTCCTGGCAGAAAAACTAAGTCCATTTATAAGTAAAATACGGAAAAAATGGAATTTTTTATTTTACAAAATTTACTTTTGAATATAATCTTATGATCATAAACAAGCTTCTGTCCAAGTTTGGTAGAAATCCAGGATAGTTTAAGAAAGTTATTAAAATTTCAAAAACTTTAACCACAGAGTGAATATTTGTGGACGCCGCCGACAACGACGACGACGA
This sequence comes from Mytilus californianus, assembly GCF_021869535.1. NCBI lineage: Eukaryota > Metazoa > Mollusca > Bivalvia > Mytilida > Mytilidae > Mytilus > Mytilus californianus. The sequence goes on from NW_026262581.1 coordinate 38,871,003, forward strand.
CGACGACGGAATGTAGGATCGCTATGTCTCGCTTTTTCGACAAAAGTCGAAGGCTCGACAAAAATATGTAGACATAGGGGAAATAAAATATAACACCTACAAAGATTTCCCAGATATATCTAGTGGGGTTGTTACTGTTGTTGCCAACAGTATCAAAGAAGACATACCAAAAAAAATTTATATAAAAGGGCAACAGATTTCCACTAGATACGAAGGTCTGCCACACGGCAAAAAGTGCTTTAACTGCCAAGCATACGAACATATTTCACTAGATTGTCCAGAGCCACCCCGTAAAGTATGGAGTTCAGCGAGAACTCATCCAACTAGAACAAGAGCTAATAGTAATGAGTCTTTATCTACTCAAGACTCACAAGAGTCACAAGATTCACAAGAAAATACCATAGTAAGCTCAGGGGAAATAGAGGTAGAAATCTACCAAGATAAGGAAACAATGGAAGCAGCTCAAACCAGCACTTCCGATTCTACCCCTATAGAAGAAAATCTAAATGAATTAAAGAGCAGTAACGAGTCAACTGATCATGAGATTATAATTACACAAGCTCTAGAAGTAAAATTTGATAAACCACAGTCAGAGACTGAAAAAATCAAAGAAAAACAAAAAGGCAAAAAAAAGCCAAACCAAATTGAGAACAATGATCTTATGGAAGATTTAACAGAGATATTGGGCACAATCTCTGAGTCAGACCCAGAAAACATTGAAAAAGAAGAACAACAAATAAAAAATAAAGGGTCGGATACCAATTCTGGAGCCTCAGTGGCTCAAGGAAATGGTAGGAGCCAAAACAAACAAACAAAAGCCCAAACAGACAAAGAAAAAAAGAGAGAGAGAATAGAAAGACAAAGAATTGAAAAAAGAAAAAATCTTAGCGATAGTGAAAATGAATTAGAAAAAATTAAGCCAGAGGCAAAGAAACAGATAACAAAAAAATTATAAAATAAAAGAATAAACATTAGATAAACAAAATTTAAATTAAAATTAAAGAAAGATAAAACTTTTATATTGTATACTTTATTATTTATTTATGATAAGTATCTTCTCATTACTATATATTATACTCTCTTTTACTAACCCACATGAGCACTCTTCATATTATATCACAAAATATAAGGAAAAATATAAACACTAAGTATAAAGATATTATCAATAGCTACCAAGATGCAAATATCATCTGTCTACAAGAAACAGGGGTACTAAAAAGATCAAACCAAATTGATATTGAAGCGACAACAAATTATAAGATCTACAGTTCAGATGGAGAAAATAGGGCAAGGGGTGTATGTATACTAATATCAAAAGATGCAAAAGAAATAATTAAGAAACAAGTTCCGGCGACGCTAAAAGGAAATTTCATACATTTAGAATTTAAAATAGAAAGTAAAAAATATCAACTTCTCAATATATACAGTCCAGAGAATAACACAAGACCACAAACAGAATTTTATGAACAATTAGATAAATATGCTGAACTAATAAATGTAAAAACAGATATAGTAATTTTTGGAGGAGATTTTAACCTGATAACATCAGAAAGAGACTCAAAAACAGGAAAAATTAAAACAGGTAGAAGGACAATGGATATATTTAACAGTATAATTTCCAAACTAAACATAAAAGATACATACAGATACAGAAATAATAAAATGCTCCGCAGGGCGCAGCTTGATACGACCGCAGAGGTCGAACCCTGAACAGTTGGGGGAAGTATGGACACAACATTCAAGCTTGATACAGCTTTGCATTTGGATTGTGATTAAATATTTGACACAGCATAGGTTTCTAACACAGAATGAATGTGGTCTAAGAACTTAAAAATTTTAAAATCGGACATTCACCTATTATGGTCCAATATCCAAAATCTAAATACATGGTTAGATTCAGCATATCAAAGAACCCCAAGAATTCAATTTTTGATGAAATCAAACAAAGTTTAATTTTGGACCCTTTTGACCTCAATGTGGACAAAGTTGATAACGGGGCCCAAAAATCAAAAATCTTAATACATGGTTAGATTCAGCATATCAAAGAACCCCATATATTCAATTTTTGTTGAAATCAAACAAAGTTTAATTTTGGACCCCGATTTGGACCAACTTGAAAACTGGGCCCATAATCAAAAATCTAAATACATGTTTAGATTCAGCATATCAAAGAACCCTAAGAATTCAATTTTTGTTAAAATCAAACTAAGTTTAATTTTGGACCCTTTGGACCTTAATGTAGACCAATTTGAAAACGGAACCAAAAATTAAGAATCTAAATACACGGTTGATTCGGCATATCAAAGAACCCCAATAATTCAATTTTTGATGAAATCAAACAAAGTTTAATTTTGGACCCTTTTGACCTCAATGTGGACAAAGTTGATAACGGGGCCCAAAAATCAAAAATCGAAATACATGGTTAGATTCAGTATATCAAAGAACCCCATATATTCAATTTTTGTTGAAATCAAACAAAGTTTAATTTTGGACCCCGATTTGGACCAACTTGAAAACTGGGCCCATAATCAAAAATCTAAATACATGTTTAGATTCAGCATATCAAAGAACCCTAAGAATTCAATTTCTGTTAAAATCAAACTAAGTTTAATTTTGGACCCTTTGGACCTTAATGTAGACCAATTTGAAAACGGAACCAAAATTTAAGAATCTAAATACACGGTTAGATTCGGCATATCAAAGAACCCCAATAATTCAATTTTTGATGAAATCAAACAAAGTTTAATTTTGGACCCTTTGGACCTCAATGTGGACCAATTTAAAAACGGGGCCCAAAATCCAAAAACTAAATACACGGTTAGATTCAGCATATTAAAGAACCCCATGAAATCAAGAATAAAACCCCATTGAAATTGGTCAAGAAATAAGCAATTTATAGGAAGTATCTTCTTTTGCACAATCCTGTGCTATTAAATATTTCTTGCTATTGCGCAATACTGTACAATTGACAATTTCTTGCTATTGCGCAATATTGTGCTATTGGATATTTCTTGCTATTGCGCAATACTGTGCAATTGAAGATTTCTTGCTATTGTGCAATACTGTGCAATTGAAAATTTCTTGCTATTGCACAATACTTATTATATAATAATTTACACATCCTGTTTGGTGTGTATCTCCTACCATATCATTATTATTTGATTTTAAATATAAATCAGAAATAACCAACTTAAAATGGAAAATTTTAAAAGAAACAAAAAAGGAAAAAAAGAAAAAAAAGGAAAAAAAAATAAATCCCCCCCCCCCAAATTTTTTGAACCCCCCCATTATGATTCATCACCCCCAAACTCAATCCCAGCCTTCCCTTTGTGGTATGGTACCTTGCAGTACAATTTCAGAGAGATCCATACACTTGAACACAAGTTATTGTCTGGAAACTAGAAAAAAATGTGTTTTTTGGCCCCTTTTTGGCCCCAAATTCCTAAACGTTTAGGGCAATTACCCCCAAACTCAAACCCAGCTTTCCCTTTGTGATATGGAACCTTGTAGTACAATTTCAGAAAGATCTATACACTTACACACAAGTTATTGTCATGAAACTAGAAAAATGCTTGTTTTTTGCCCCTTTTTTGGCCCCTAATTCCTAAAATTTGGAGGCAATTACCCCCAAAATCAATCCCAGCATTCCTTTAGTGATATGGAACCTTGTGGTACAATGTCAGAGAGATCCATACACTAACACACAAGTTATGTCTGGAAGTTACAAAAATGCTTATTTTTGGCCCCTTTTTGGCCCCTAATTCCTTTACTGTTATTACCATAACCCCCAAAATCAATCCCAAACTTCCTTTTGTGGTATTGAACCTTGTGGTAAAATTTCATAAAGATCCATTCACTTAAACTAAAGTTAGAGTGCGAAAACCAATGTGTCTTCGGACGACGACGTCTGACGACGCCAACGTCATACAAATTTTTTTGCGGTCGTATAAAAATACAAGAGTATACTCATGGACAAACTTTGACAATAGTTTCGCAACAAGAATAGACAGAATTTATTTATCCAAACATATCTGTGATAAAATAAATGCATTATATATACCCTTTGCAAGATCCGACCACAAAGGTTATAAGCTAAGAATATTAATTGGCCATATAAAATGGGGAACAGGATTCTGGAAACTTAATGAATCTCTGCTACAACAAAAGAAATATACAGAATTGATAAGAAATTTTTGGAAGTCATGGGGAAAGGAGAAATTAAAAATGAATATTTTAGATTGGTGGGAAAAAGGAAAAAAGTCAATAAAGGATATAACAATAAATTACAGTAAGGTTATGGCAACAAAAGAAAAGTACAAATACAAGGGTCTGATACAACAACTAGAAGAAGAAAATAAGAATAAAAATGATATATCTAATGAAAGAATAAATAAAATAAAAAAAGAAATAGCAATATTGGATGATAACAAAAAAAAAGGAGTTATAATAAGATCAAGGGAGGAATATTACAATGGAGATTTAGAAAATATAGAAATTTTTGAATAAGCTGAAGAGAAAAGGGGCATAAAAAAAGAAATAAGAGAACTTTATGACAAAAATGGGATATTAAGGGAAAACAAAGAAGAAATAATAAACATTGTCAGAGACTTTTATAAAGGATTATATAGTAGCCAAAATATAGAAAACGAAAAAATAATGGACTATTTGGAAGGGGTTAAACTAATTAAATTGGAGGAGGCGGATTGGGTTCATTTGAACCCAATTATGACAAATGAAGAATGCGTCAAAAATACAAAAGATTTTCAAAATAATAAAACACCAGGAATAGATGGTCTAGGGAAAGCATTCTATGTTGAATTTTGGGATATCATAGGTGAAGATCTGACAGAAGTTATAAATAATATATATTTAACAGGGGAAATGACGGAATCGATGAAAACTGGAATTATTACTCTCAGCTACAAGAATAAAGGAAATTTTAGAGATTTGAAACAATGGCGACCTAAAAGTTTACTATGTTTTGACTACAAAATTATAACGAAGACCCTAACAAAAAAAATGGCAAAAATAATCAATCAACTAGTCGATGTAAACCAGACAGGGGCAGGGCCTAATAAAAAAATCACGGAAAACATATATGGGATAGATTCAATCATAGAGCTTATGGAAATGATTGGAATGGCTTCTTGTATCTTTTGACCAAGAAAAAGCATTTGATAGAGGGGAGCATAACTATACTATTCAAGTATTGAAAAAAATGAATTTCCCCCCGGGCATACTAAGGTGGATTGAGATTATTTATAAAGACATAAAGAGTACAATACAGATTAACGGTCATCTTACAAAAGAAATAAAAATAGAACGTTCAATAAGACAAGGGTGCTCTTTATCTATGACAATCTATGCATTATTTATAGAACCTTTGGCCTCAAACATTAGAAACTCGAAAGACATAAAAGGAATAAACCTGCCAAACAGGAAAGAAAAATGCGCATTATTCCAACATGCAGATGACTGCTCCACCATAACAACAGAAATTTCAGATTACGATCATCTAGTAAAAGAATTTAAAAGATTTGGCGAGGTACAAATGTATCGGGGTCAAAAATAAATGAATCCAAAACAGAAATATTAGAAATAGGAAGGAAAAAAACAATCTTTAATCAACAGATAAAGGATTTAATTAAGGAAAATGTTAAAGTGCTAGGGATAAAATTTGGGGAAAATAAAATGGAAAAAAACTGGAATCCAATAGTAGAAGCAATAGCAAAAACATGTAAGGAATGGGCAAACAGAAATATAGACATATACTCAAAAGTACAAATAATAAATACATATATGTTGAGCAAAGCATGGTTTGTAGCAAGAGTAATTTTACCAACTCAAGAAATAAAAAGTAGGATAAATAGAGCATTATATAAATTCATATGGAATGGTCCAGAGCTAATAAAAAGAACAACTTTGAATAAAAAGAAAAAAGAGGGGGGAATTCAAATGCCTGATTTTGAGGAAAAGATTAATGCCATGTGGCTACAAAAAATTAGTGATATGATCACAGGAAAACCAACAATCTGGAAAACCCTATATGCGTATTTTCAAGGGACAACAACAAGAGAATTAATGCCGGAATTAGCAGAAAATAAATATAGCCACTCAGAACAATTTGGAAAAAATGCAAAAAAATTAAAAGAATTATATATACAATACAGAAGTAAAATCAAATTAACAGAAAACATTACACTAAAAGATATTTATTATGAAATCATTGGACAAAGGAAAAATTCAATAACAGTAGAAGAAAAAAATAAAGAAATAGAATTTACAAATATTTGGCAAAAAGTAGCTGACATTAAAAATGATATTCACAGAGAATTTCTTTATAAAATAATACACAGAGTTGTATTAATGGGAGAAAAACAAATAGATAGAGGAATAAGAGGCATAGATCCAAAATGCAAATACTGTAATAGACAGCTTGAAACATATGAACATCTATTTATAGATTGTAAAGAACTAAAAATGTTTAGAACTTATGTGATACAAAACGGTCAGCCAGAAGACCCAAACTTTGAAATAAGTAAAAAATCACTTCTACTGGTAGACATAAAAACGGAACTAATACCTATAATATATGGATATACACATACAGTTTGGGCCTGTAGTCATTTTGAAGACACACTAAATCTGTACAAATTACAAATGAAGTACCATAAGGATAAAGAAATATACCGGAAATATAATTAAAACAAAAATTAGAAAGAAATAATTTCAAAGGATACAAGATAGCAAAGAAAGAAGATAAAGAGAACATAAATAGCAAAAATAAATATATAGGATGACGGGATTGGGAGACTACTATGTTAGAGCTTAACTCTAATAGGGTTTTATACCCGTTTAGTCTCCTAATGCCCAAAATTAAAATCAAATTGGAAATAACCAGCCAACCAAAAAGGGAATTAAAACGGGATGGAAAAAAAAAAAAACGAGTAGTCAGTGTGGGTTGCGCCGCGCTATACTACATAACTATATAACAACAACAGAATCAAGTATCTACAGGGAATTAGGAGGAAACAAAAATAGGAACAATAGGAAATTTATATAAATTTAAATTGTATTTATTTAAATTATATTTGTTAAAATATTGTTTTGTTAATGATAAGATGAAAATAATCATGTTTTTTTATTGCAGAATTAAAATATCGAAAAACTTTCTCACAATAGCCAATGATGATAAAGTGAACAAAAGCCATGCATCTATCAATCAGTCAAAAAAACTGGGCTAGATGATAGATGAGAAAATTTTTCATTTTTCAAATTAAAATTCCGTATTATAAATAAAGTGGTTTATTTCTCCTTTTTCATTCTTCTAAGCATATGTAAGCACTCAGTCTCTTTTTAGCACACTAAACTCAAATTAACATTCTCAACCACTACGGTTGTATATTGTATTAGTATTTTCAAATAAGTAAGGGACTGGCAAGTTCACACCAATCTGAGTGTTGAGAAAAAAAAAAAAAAAAAAAAAACTACAGGTGATATATATAAATGAGAAGAATGATAATGATCATTTATATGAAATAAAAGCATGGTCATATTCTGCTAAACTGTGCTGAATATTGATTTCTAATTACAAGGGCAGCAGAAAATAAATTTACTTCTACCTATTATCTTGGATGTAAAATCTAGGTGGCGCCAGTCATCTTTATTTACTTCCTTTTAACCTATACTGACATATATTGAAATAAAATCGGACAATCTTCACATTAGTCGATTACTATATACTCCTGCTGCTAAAGTTCAAATTTTTGGATTAAAGGTACAATTTTTCACCTTTAAAAATGACTTTCTTTACAGGTACCCCCCTTTGCAGAAAACGTTGCTTTTTACAGACTTGGGGCCATTGGCCAGCTTATTTTGACTGTTTTGCTTTGTTTAAAACGAGGTGTTTGATTAATGAAGTTCGATTTAGGCCTATTAAAGACTTTAGGCTGATGATTTGATAACTGTGTCCAACTTATATGTCTTTATCTCGAATATATGAACACCGTTGCATAAGAGTCAAAATATTTTATGAAATAGACTATAAAAGTGCTGAAACTAAGAATTTATCATTGCTGTTATGTGTTTTATATGAATCGTGTGCAGAATATTCAATTCGACGATACTAAGGAGAAACATGTATTGCCTTTGATTTTTTACCTAATTTTAATATTTTAGGGGCATTTTGGCACATTTTGGCCATTAAAAATACAAAAATTTCGCTAACGTCAGAAAAAATAAGCCCCCCTTTTTTTAAATATGCATAAATACATGCAGTGTTATCGAGGATGAGGAAAAATGATTAAAGACAGAGTCATTGACAGAAGTCTCGTTCTTACAGTAGGTTAATGAACCCTACCCCTTAGGCAGAAGAATAAAAAAACAGTAAAAATTAGATATAGACTATAGTTTCTTGGCAATCAGCAATTTTCATCTGATACAGTTTATTACTTAGTACCTTATTAATTTACCGATCCAATTTCTAAAATATCTCGAAAAATACAGTGATGCGCCAGAAATCGTTATTTCGCTTTAGGTTACAAGGAAGTAATTATTTACATAGGCGACAATGGTAGCCTTTTTTGGTCCTGCGTTTTCACTATCAAAGATCCATAGAAAAAAATGTCGAATTCTGAATTATCAACACCTTTTGGTGTAATTGAAACTGCAAAACACATATGGTGCCGCAGCTTTTTTGATAGAAAAATTGCATTTTTTAAGGGTACTCAACGGTTCCAGAATTTTCGAAATAGTATAAACGAAGAACACCCCTTGCTAAATTTGGCACAGAAAATGTTGCTCGTCACAGAGAGTTTTCTCTAAATTTCTCGCTATTTCTACACCAATGGCCAACACTCATTTCTCACTATTTCAATTTTGATTTCTAATTACAAGGGCAGCAGAAAATAAATTTACTTCTACCTATTATCTTGGATGTAAAATCTAGGTGGCGCCAGTCATCTTTATTTACTTCCTTTTAACCTATACTGACATATATTGAAATAAAATCGGACAATCTTTACATTAGTCGATTACTATATACTCCTGCTGCTAAAGTTCAAATTTTTGGATTAAAGGTACAATTTTTCACCTTTAAAAATGACTTTCTTTACAGGTACCCCCCTTTGCAGAAAACGTTGCTTTTTACAGACTTGGGGCCATTGGCCAGCTTATTTTGACTGTTTTGCTTTGTTTAAAACTAGGTGTTTGATTAATGAAGTTCGATTTAGGTCTATTAAAGACTTTAGGCTGATGATTTGATAACTGTGTCCAACTTATATGTCTTTATCTCGAATATATGAACACCGTTGCATAAGAGTCAAAATATTTTATGAAATAGACTATAAAAGTGCTGAAACTAAGAATTTATCATTGCTGTTATGTGTTTTATATGAATCGTGTGCAGAATATTCAATTCGACGATACTAAGGAGAAACATGTATTGCCTTTGATTTTTTACCTAATTTTAATATTTTAGGGGCATTTTGGCACATTTTGGCCATTAAAAATACAAAAATTTCGCTAACGTCAGAAAAAATAAGCCCCCCTTTTTTTAAAATATGCATAAATACATGCAGTGTTATCGAGGATGAGGAGAAATGATTAAAGACAGAGTCATTGACAGAAGTCTCGTTCTTACAGTAGGTTAATGAACCCTACCCCTTAGGCAGAAGAATAAAAAAACAGTAAAAATTTGATATAGACTATAGTTTCTTGGCAATCAGCAATTTTCTTCTGATACAGTTTATCACTTAGTACCTTATTAATTTACCGATCCAATTTCTAAAATATCTCGAAAAATACAGTGATGCGCCAGAAATCGTTATTTCGCTTCAGGTTACAAGGAAGTAATTATTTACATAGGCGACAATGGTAGCCTTTTTTGGTCCTGCGTTTTCACTATCAAAGATCCATAGAAAAAAATGTCGAATTCTGAATTATCAACACCTTTTGGTGTAATTGAAACTGCAAAACACATATGGTGCCGCAGCTTTTTTGATAGAAAAATTGCATTTTTTAAGGGTACTCAACGGTTCCGGAATTTTCGAAATAGTATAAACGAAGAACACCCCTTGCTAAATTTGGCACAGAAAATGTTGCTCGTCACAGAGAGTTTTCTCTAAATTTCTTGCTATTTCTACACCAATGGCCAACACTCATTTCTCACTATTTCAATTTTGATTTCTAATTACAAGGGCAGCAGAAAATAAATTTACTTCTACCTATTATCTTGGATGTAAAATCTAGGTGGCGCCAGTCATCATTATTTATTTCCTTTTAACCTATAAGTTGTCAGTAAAAGTTTAAAAAAGAGTCTATTCAAGGGAGACAACAAAGCCAATCTGCCATGGTTTTCTCTATCCAATTAGGCAAGGAAAATTACATGTAGTTACAAATTGGTCATTGTAATTTCAAATTATATACATTTTACAGACTTAAGAGGTATTGAGTGAAATTAAAGTAAATATTCATCATTAAACACCATTTGAATGCATTTAAATAAGTTGGTACCAGTTTACAATGGTATGAATTTACCATGGTACGAGTTAGCAGTGGTACAAGTTTGCATTGGTACGAGTTTTTTTTTAGTGGTACGAGTTGACATTGGTACGAGTTTACAATGGTACGAGATAACTATAATTCATGTCAGACATCAAGTTTAGATTATTTTTTTTAAAAATCATAAAATGATGACATTTGTGCTCAGCTGATACAACATTTTACAATCTTGAAGTTGATGCATTTTTGGACTCACCAACAAGGTTGGCAAAAAAGCGGTCAATACTAGTATTGACCATGCCGGCGGTAAATACCGGGAAATACTGGCAAATACTGGTCAATACTGGCAAATACTGGTCAATTGAAATTTTGATAGGACTTTACTATAAAACTAGTCCCTACCTCAGGTCAATTACTTGGTAAATGGATAGATATAGTCACAAGGCAGAAAGTCACTTATTTACCACATTGTAATAAGACAAAAAGTCACAATTAATTAGTTCATGAACATGGTTTAATGAAGATTTATCAAATATTAATTTAATCATACAACAGATATAGTCATTAACACCATGAAGTCAGTCACTTAAGAGAGACTATATAACATCTGATTTTCTTAACAGTTATTTTGAAAGATGCAATTAAAAAAGTTTTAAAATTTGTTTTATATATATATATGTTATATATTTATTAAAAAAAACATTTCCTGCATTTAGAACATTTGTATCATGCTGTTGAATAGTCAGGAACTAATTCATTGTTTAAAACAATCTTTGGAAATCACTTTTATGAATTTTTTCCTGTTATGTCAACATTTATTAGGGGACAGTTGTTATAGTAATTAAACTTTTGACACCTGTTAGCCATATAAGAATTATAGTTATCTCGTACCATTGTAAACTCGTACCAATGTCAACTCGTACCACTAAAAAAAACTCGTACCAATGCAAACTCGTACCACGGCTAACTCGTACCACAGAGAAAACCGTGGCAGATTGGCTTTGTTGTCTCTCTTGAATAGACTCTTTTTTAAACTTTTACTGACAACTATTTGATTTAATTTTTAATCATTCCAAATCGGTAACATTGAATAGATTTGTGTATTTTTCTATTGTTTCTAAAAGGAATTTTATTTAATGAAAGAATTTATTAATTGTGTTTTAAAGGTTTAAAATTGTTTATGACCAACAGTTAGAAAGTATGAAATAATATATGTTTATATAATATTCAGCACTTTGTAGCAGAATATGACCATGCTTTTATTTGATATAAATAATAGGTCATTATCATTCTTCTAATTTATAAATATCACCTGTAGTGGAAGATATGCATAGTTCTTTTAGAAAAAGTAGCCAATATATGAAATGGCACCTGAGATTACTCTCGGTTTTAAGTGGGGTTCGTGTTGCTTAGTCTTTCGTTTTCTATGTTGTGTCTTGTGTACTATTATTTGTCTGTTTGTCTTTTTTATGAGTTTGACTGTCCCTCTGGTATCTTTCGCCCCTCTTTTTTAATGATGTGTCTAATGGTATTGTGAATGACCAGTAGGCGTAATGGTAGTGTTGGCAGAATAACAAAGAATATGTTTCATTTTGATGCTTTATTTACCACAATTTCAAGAACATTCATGTATAAAAATTAACAAAACATCAAATATTACTATTTTTTTCTCTCAAGAAATACACCTTATGTTTTATTAACATATATATCATATATTATTTCACATATATATCATATATTATTTTGTCTAAGTTTTCATTAAATTCTGGTATAAAATTCAGATATTTTAATTTTTTGTATAAAGCTTAAAAAAAATAATCATAAAACATTCGTATTTATGTCTAAGTTTTTATTAAAATCTAGTATACAATTCAAGTAATTCAACTTTTTTTTGTTAAGTTTACCCCCAAAAAAATCATAAAACATTCGTATTTTTGAATATATTTTTAATGGTACGAGTTTGCAGTGGTACGAGTTCTGATTGGTACGACTTCCCAGTGGTACGAGTTTACGTTGGTACGAGTTAACTTTTTTGGTACGAGTTTACGTGGTACGAGTTTACAATGGTACGAGTTAACTTGCTTCCGCCATATAATAGGTAATGTTCTGATAATCTATATTGCTAGTCACTTGTAATTTATTTACCTGTAAAATTCAAACCTTTTCAAGAAAAAAATATCTTGATTTATACATCATTTTGTACATGTTATAATAACTGATATAGCTGCTCAATTTTATATGTGTACCAAAAGTATGCAATATCATTACCCCTAAGAACTAAATTAGTCATTTTTAATGTTTTAATAATTAATAACATACCAACATCATTCATTTTTATAAATTGAATCATGCCAAAGGAATAAAGTTTTCCCTCATCAACCATTTTTTTACTAGAATTGATAGATAAGTCAGTCAAAAGAAGCATGAAAATTTCAATTGACCAGTATTTGCCAGTATTGACCACTTGGGGAGTATTGTCCGGGGCGGTACATACCGGTAAATACCACTGGTAAATACCGGGGGTGGTAAATACTGCCCAACCTTGCTCACCAATTTTGAAAATGATGAGTCCAGAGATATTTTCATGAGTCCAGGACTCATGGACTCCTCTTCGTGAGAACCCTGAAACTGGTTACAGGTACAAAATAAATTGTATTCAAGTATTGTTCACAATGCTAGTATACCAGTACTATGACCTCAAGTACAGGAGCTAGATGATATCCGGCATTACTCAACTTGCTATTTTAAAAATCTAACTTTAAGGATGTGCCAAACAGATATATTGGATCAAGATTCTGATCCATATAGCATGTATAGCATAATAATAGGTGAAAATTGACACAACTTGTCTCTCTGTACTACTTTTTTCATCTTATGGTACACTGTTGCAGAGACATATATACACATGTGTATATATGTCTCTGGCCGTTGTTCATGGTAATTTCTTGTACTATGTAAAAATTATGCACCTACTAAATGCTTGACTATACATGAAATTTACTTACATGATCTACAGAAATTATATCTTTTAAAGAAACCTCTTCTACTACATTTTTAGGTGGGTTTTCAGTAAGATATATCCATTCGTCACCCAAAATAGCATATTTCAACGCTTTATTCTCCTTCTCCGAAACAATAATGCAAGATTCATAGGCACGCACTCTCTCATATGTTTCATCGTTCAGGGATTTTTTTAAAAAGCTTTCTAATTTACTGTTTTTCTTGAACAAAGTTTCCACTGTGCTTCGCGCCATACATGCTTTTCTGTGCACTTTCCCTGACTGTTTTACATTGTGAAAACAAAGATCGAGTAGGTGATATTCCAATCAGAAATATTATTAGTTTTGGAGTCGTTACCACATTGCTAGGCACGCACAGCCATTGTTATGCCGGAAATAATAAATTATGTGTAAAACATGTTCGTTGGTCCCGAATCCAAGTTATCTTCAGTATTAATGAGGCAGGTGTTACCTGTGAAAGGGGACGAAGTCTGAAAACCTTTACTTTGCAATTCCCAGCATAATTTCTGGTGAGAAAATAACTGAATTTAATTAAAAACATGATTTATACATAAAAAATGAAACATATAATACATATTATCAAGCATTTGTATAATAAAATCCTTGATATTATTAGAAGTACAAGGATTTAGATCGTTAGATCTGGGAACAGTATATAATATATATGTTCCTGGTTAGATACAGCATCCTGGCATCACTGTAGGTGAAGATTTCCTTAGATACGCTGATCACTCTTCAAAAAAAACTTTAACTTGAAAAACGTCCATTTTTAAACTATTTTCACTTTATCAATAATTGTTATACTGCATATGTAAATTGATGTCTTTATCGAAAATTTAGATAATCTGATGGTTTTGGTGAAATTGAATTTCTATTAAAATGTTAAAATTAAAATATATGCATTTTATTTATGCAGAAGTATATGTCATCATACATTTGGTGATACCTTTCAAATTCTTTGGAAGTCTTGGTAAAAGCAGAGTGTATATATGTCTGTGGTAAAAGCTAGCCATTTACAAAATTACAAAGTATATGATGCATTTACAGTAAACCTTTAAAAAGATATAATATATTTTCAATTATAGAGGTATTATATTTTGACCGATAGATTGATTTAATACAGAAACTGTAAACAAAAATAAACCAAAAAAAAAACAAAAACTGAAAGGGTTACACGTAGGTCTTGTTACGTCATAATTATACCGACTAAACCACGCACCTGCACACATTGATAACCACTGGAAAAGAACTGCATGTGACACGACAAAAGAATGATAAAATTGAGAATAGAAATGGGGAATGTGTTAAAGAGACAACAACCCGACCAAAGAGCAGAAAACAGCCGAAGGCTATGGAACGCCACAGCTGTCTTATGTGGTACTCTTACATTACATTATGTGGTTTTATTATTACTTGATGATATTTTGTCTTTACATAATATGGTTTTGACAGTAATTAATGATGTTTTGATATTACTCAAAATGATGTAGTCAAAACTTAATGATATTTCGATATTACATGATAGGGTTTCATATTGACTTGATATGGTTTTTCATTACTTAATATATGGTTTCGTTATTACTAAATATGATTCCAATATTTTTAATGGGGTTGTGTCACTGTGGTTTTAACATTACTTGATGTGTATGTGGGTTAGCGTAATGTAGTTGCTTACAGTTTTAGAAGCTATATCCAAAATGTTAACCGAATCGGTTCTTGATATATTACCAATTCCCATGATATTATCATTAAAACCGAGAGGATAGACTGTCTGTAATTTTTTAATCCAATTTAGTTCAATTATTTTCCGTGATCGGACAAACTTTGAATGAGATTCCCCAGGCTGCTTATTTACTACTTCTAAAGGTTGAACTGTTAAATATTTAATAGGATGATTGATATGGAATTGTGTTGCAATCCTCCGAAATTTGATGTAATTTATTAACAGGTAAAGTACAGAGTTTGGTTAACAGATAATGTCTGCTGTTGTTTTTTGAAATAGTTATTAGGTCCGAAATATTTGTATTGTTAGAACGAAATTTCCTCTGATTGCGATTTATTCTACGTCCATGAGAACGGTTTTTACGAACAGTTTTATAAACTATATCCAAAATGTTAACAGAATCGGTTCTTGATACATTACCAATTCCCATGATATTATCATTAAGACCGAGAGGATAGACTGTCTGTAATTTTTTAATCTAATTTAATTCAATTATTTTCCGTGAACGTACAAATTTTGAATGAGATTCCCCAGGTTGCTTATTTACTACTTCTAAAGGTTGAACTGTTAAATACTTAAAAGAATGGGTGTGCTTCTTAAGGTGTTGATAAATGATACTTTTGAATTTATGGGGTCTTTTAAAACGATAAAGGTGTTCTTGCGTGCGTTTAGATAAATAGCGCCCAGTTTCACCTACGTACTGAATACCACTTCCCGGTTTGTTTCATGTGAGTAAATAGATAATACTGTTTACGACATGTATCTAGCTCCTCTGCAGAATACCGTGCATCAGTTCCCTTATACACAACACTTATGAGTAATGCTATGTGCACAAACACTTGCAAAGTCAACCTGTAGGGTAAATTCTCAAACTGCATGGTTACATCTGAGATTCCGATAACCACTGATATAGTAATCTCAGGTTACATGGAACATGTGGAAGGTGATATGCGGTACTATTGAATCTGGATGACGGACATGTCAGACACTCTACCACCAATACAATAGACAATAACATTATTGAATAAAATTGAGAATGGAAATGGGGAATATGTTAAAGAGACAACAACCCGACCAAAGAGCAGACATGCATGTGACACACTCTGCTCTAACAGTCAATCTTTTTGGTCTTCAATGAATAGAATATATAAATAAGAAGATGTGGTATGCAAATGAGACAATTTTACTCTCTATCAGAGACCAAATGATGTAAAAGTTAACAACTATAGGTCACCATACGCCTTCAACAATGAGCAAATCCAAAAACCGCATAGTAAGCTATAAAACACACAGAAATGACAAATGTAAAACAATTCAAACGAGAAAAACTAACGGCCTGATTTAAATGTACAAAAAAACGAAAAACAAATATGATATACAGCAACACACAACATGCAACCACTGAATAAAGGGCTCCTGATTTGGGACAGGCACATACAGAACGTGGCGGGGTTAAACATGTTAGCTGGAAAAAAAAGAACTATAAAAGTCAGTTGAAAAGGGCTTAACTTATTGATACATAGCACAAAGTAAAATTAAAGTATAGTTTTCTTGACTTTGAAAACACTTGACAAGCAAGCACATTTGGTAGGTTCGATACCAGGCAAGTGGATGAGAAAGTCAAGTTCTGTACTATTTAAATCTGTTAACCTCCAGAAAATGTCATGAAGAGTTCAAGTAAGAATTCCACTTTGTGGATTTCTTCTTTTTTTTATAATTTCTTTTTTTTATTCATCATGGATTGACCGGCATTTACATATATTATCTATAGTTTCACATAATAAAGCAAGCAAGAAAAATAAGCATAATCAAGCAAATAAGAGTAAACAAAAATAGTAATAATAATACGGTATAATATAACAGAATACAATATATATATGGACAAAGTATAACATTTTCATCAAGTAATATAGTGATAATGGAAATTACATTTCAAGCACATTTATACATAATAATTCACTATTAAATTAATTAATGACTTTATCCCAGGGGTTCCAGTACATGTTATAATCTTTCGCACTCATATTTTTTGAGGAAATATGCTTTTCTAAAATTAAGTTTTCTTTGATATAGTTTTTAAGTCCCTCTATATGAGGTTTTTCCTCTTGCATCTTAGATCTGTAGATGAAATATTTTACTAGTAAAATGACTTTATTCTTTATAAAATTTAGTTTATAGTTACCATAAAGACCAAACATGGCTATACCCATATTTAGTGGAATTTCAATATGTGTTGTTTCAAAAATCCAAGCATTCAGATGGTGCCAAATGTCTGCTACAATATGACAGCCCCACAATAAGTGTTCTATGCTTTCTGGTTCTTCCTTGCAAAATGTACATAAATTACACTGTACAAGGTTCATTTTTAAAAGTAAAGTATTAGTACCTAAAATACGGTGAATAATTCGGTATTGAAACCAACAGAGCTTGGTATTTTTTTTAATTTTAGTGACATAATTATGGATTTTTTTCCAATCTCCTACAACGTTATTCAATATACCCTCCCATTTTCGCTCAGCTGCAATAACAACTGGTAATTCACCTTGGTTTAAAATATTATACATCTTTTGAACCTTTGTTTGACATGAAAAAAATGTTAATATTAAAAGGTAACAAAGCTTGTTGGTTTTTTTCCCTTTCAGTCTTGATTCCCATATAGATTGTAACCATTGTTTTAATGCTACTTTAATACCATAAAATTGTAAAAATGTGGGTTTAAAAGTATATAGCCGTTCAAAATTTTGATAGGACAATATATTTCCTTGCTCATCTAGAAGGTCACTTACAGTCCATACCCCGTTTTGTGCCCAACTTCTCTAATAAACATTGGCGTTATCAATTTTAATGTTCTCATTATTCCATATAGATGAAGATATGACTTCCTCAAAATAGCGAGGATGTCGGAATCTCGACATATTTTTCCAGGCACAAATAACTTCTTTCTAAAAAACGTTATCTAATTTTTTAGTTGTTCCAAAATAAGCCAACTCTGTAAAATTTATATTTTGTGTAGCAGTAAATAATTTGATCCACTTTGAATTTGAATTAAATAATCTTCTAACCCAGGTCAATTTTAGCCCTTATATAAAATTTCTCAAATTAATCATTTTTAAACCACCTCTGCAGTATTCTTGACATAAAAGCTCCCGATTTACCTTGTCGGGTTTACCATCCCAAATGAAAGCATAAATTTTACTATTGAGTTGTCGTAGTACATTTTCATCTGGACTTGGGATGAATAAGAATAGATGATTCAATTTTGATATAATTAAAGATTTTATAATAGTTATTTTACCAAATGGAGTAAGCGACTGTTTTGACCATTTTTGTATAATATTTTCTATTTCTTGAATTCGAGGAGCATAATTTAGATTTAACATTCTATTCAAATCAACACAAAAAGTGATACCCAATAATTTGAAGGTACTGGAACCCCATTTCAATCCCCACTTTAAACATATTTTATCTTGACTATGTTTTTTTACTTCCTATCCATATAACATTTGTTTTATCTAAGTTAATTTTCAGTCCTGATATCTCGGCATAGAATTCTAAAATACGGAGGGATGCATCTAAAGAGGAAGGAGATCCATCTAATATAAGTGATGTGTCATCAGCATATTGAGACAATATAAACTCTGTATCATCTATCGTAATACCTTTTATCTCATTACTATTTCTGACTAAAATGCCAAGTATTTCTGCACATAGCAAGAAAAGGTAAGGAGACAAAGTGTCTCCTTGTCTACAGCCTCTTTCCACACGAAAAAAATCTGACAGACAACAATTTTGAGTTACTATTGACGAAATATTATTATAAAATGTTTTTATCCAGTTCATGATGGATTCTCCAAAATTAAAATAATTAAGTGTCTCAAATAAAAATGACCAGGAGATAGAGTCGAATGCTTTTTCAAAATCAATCAAGAGAAATATACCAGGGATGTCATTTTCCTCCGTGAAATGTAAAATATCGTATATAAGCCTACAGTTCTCCCCAATAAATCTCCCCCGGAATAAAGCCTGTTTGGTCAGAATTAATTAGTTTGTTAAGAACTGACTTTATTCTCTCTGCTATACAGCTAGATGCTAATTTATAAGTTGAATTTAAAAGGGTAATTGGACGCCAATTTTTTAAAAACTGTCTTGATTTACCTTCCTTTGGGATACATGTGATTACTCCCTGCTTCTGTGTGACATTTCCTTCTGACAGACATTTCCCCTATTTCATATGCATCATTTATTGACCTGAAGACAAATTTTCCGATATCTATCCAAAACACTTTGAAAAATTCTGCTGTGAAGCCATCTGAACCGGGGCTTTTATTATTTTTCATCCTTTTCAATGCTTGTGTTAGTTCAGTAAAGGTTATATTACCTTCTAATGAATCTTTTTCATTATCTTTTACTTTAGGTGTTTGAAATGGTATTTCCCCTGATAGATTGACATCTTTTATACACTCTTGTCTTCTGTAAAGCTTCTCATAAAATAATTTTGTTTGCTTCAAGATTTCTTTTTGATTTTCTACTACAGTGTTATCATTAATTATAATTTTTTTAATATTTTTATTTATAAAATTTTGGGTTTCTAGGTTACAAAAATAATAAGTTGGTCTCTCTCCTTCTTCAATCCACTGAGTTCTTGACCTAACATATTGACCTTTAACCTTGTTTTGTCGCAAAATTCTAAGTTCACATTTTTTAATCTCTATTACATTTATATTGTCCTTGAAGTGATTGTATTTTGTTCTAGTTTTTGTATTTCTTCTGTAAGTCTTTTTTCCTGTTTCACTCTTTCCCTTTTTATATATGTCGAATATGAAATAGTCTTACCTCTGATCTCATTGACAGGGTTTCAAAAAATGATTGGTCACTGATTGTAAATTGTATATCAAAATCATCAATAATATTGTTTAAAGCGTCTCTGCTATAACCTAGCACTGCATATTGCTCAACTGTGCTAATACTTGTTTTTTTAATTAATTTTACATATTCAGTATCTTGAAGGAGAGAGTTGTTGAATTTCCAGAGGCCTCTGCCTTTTGTAAACTCATTTATCTTTAAAGTCAAAATTACTGGTGAATGGTCTGATCTGTAGCTATTGCCAATGTTTATATCACATATGTCATCTATAAGGCTTTCAGAGATCAAAAAGAAATCTAACCGTGATTGTTTAAATGGATTTTTTTTCTCCATGTAAATCGTTTAAGATCAGGGTATCTCTCTCTAAATGGATCCACAAGAGTCTTATATTCTATAGTTTCTAAAATTTTATCCCTTGATTTTGGATTATTTATATGTTTATAGTTATGGGTATCTAGGTCAAAATTCTGAACAAGATTAAAGTCCCCACAGATCAGACACAGTTGATTATCAAAAAAGTCTATGATTTCTGTTAGTTTGTCATAGAAGCAAGGAGTATCAGTATTCGGCCCGTACACATTTATCAGAGTAAATCTCTTGTCTTCAATATTAATATCCAATCCCAACAAATTGCCATCCTAATCTTTTTTAACTTGGTGTATTTTATATTCAAAATTATTTTTAAACAGGATAGCAACACCTCGTTGATTAGAACTTGGCGGGGTTAAACATGTTAGCTGGAAAAAAAAGAACTATAAAAGTAAGTTGAAAAGGGCTTAACTTATTGATACATAGCACAAAGTAAAATTAAAGTATAGTTTTCTTGACTTTGAAAACACTTGACAAGCAGGTACATTTAGTAGGTTCGATACCAGGCAAGTGGAGGAGAAAGTCAAGTTCTGTACTAATTAAATCTGTTAACCTGCAGAAAATGTCATGAAGAGTTCAAGTAAGAATTCCACTTTGTTGATTTCTGCCTAGTACTCGAAAGGCAACTATTCAATGTCACGAATAGCTGATAACAGTTAACAGAAAAAAGTTAAATTAACTGACGACTGCCCCCCAAAAAAACAAAACAAACAAACAAACATGTCGGGCTATACGGTATGGGTTTTTCTCATTGTTTTTCTCATTGTTAAAGGCCGTACGGTTGCCTATAATTCTTAACATCCACTTAATTTGAACTTTGGTGGATAGTTGTCTCATTGGCAATCAAACCACATCTCCTTATTTTTATAAACATCTGAAAAACGTCCCACTCTAAAACAGTATAGAAATTGGCATAAGTGTTTCTGCTTCTATATACATAGAGCAGAAAAAACTCTCACAGTGGTCATCAAAGTGTCTTATTTTCTTGCTTCAGACGTTAAGCTCTGATCGAAGGTTGAATAATTCATTATACATCATATCTCCTCGGATGCATGACCATTGAGAAATGGGTTTGCAAGTGGCTGCAGTGAATGTAGCAGGTGATAACACAAAACCATTCGTTTAAATTTATGTGGCTAGACATCAACATCAACCTTTTTGTTGTTAATTGTTTCGTTAAAACAAATTTTATTAGTATTAATTATCTCCGTTATAAAATTTGTATGCACCTTATTATAACCGCTGAATACCAAAAATGTACTATGACCAAGTTAATTCACATTTTCATTACCCTGATTAATTTGCACGTAGACTCGATTAAAAATCAAACAAGATCATATGGTTTTGTTTTTCCTGCATGGATTTGTCAAACAGTCATATAAACAAAAACTCAATTACATCTCATTGATA
Organism: Mytilus californianus; assembly: GCF_021869535.1. NCBI lineage: Eukaryota > Metazoa > Mollusca > Bivalvia > Mytilida > Mytilidae > Mytilus > Mytilus californianus. The sequence continues at coordinate 38,892,888 of NW_026262581.1, forward strand.
TTCTATTTTTTATGGTGAATTTTATTCTGCATTACGTATTACAAATCTAAGAGGGTCTTGATGGGGGTCCCTCATTTATGTATTCTTTAATTTTTTGGTCATGTTTCTGTAATCTTTATATTTTTTGCCATTATTCTCTATTCTTTATATTTAAGTGCCCCATTATTCTCTATTTTTTATATTTGAGTGCCCCATTATTCTCTATTCTTTAATTTTTTGCCATATTTTTCTCTATTCTTAATTTTTTTTGCCATTTATTCTGCACATTTTGTCCATTATTCACGATTCTTTAAACCCCATCCAGACCCTCATCTATGAGTGGACTCCGTATCCACGTTTTAAAAACACATTAGAACGATTTTAAGGATTTAGTCAGGTCAGGTTTAGATATTTGGGTCAGATGTTCGGACTCCTTGGGTTTTTTCCTACGATACAGTGTAAAATATTTTGCCCCAGATCAGCCACTTTTCTTTTTCATAGAAGACTTCAATAGCTCATAAAAAGGTCATTACCAAAATTAAAGCGGATTCTAGATTTTTTTTCTTACGATTTGAGACCCAAATAATGCCAATGCTAAATGTAAGGTAAAAGTCCGAGTCAGCCTTTTCCAGCCCTTTTATTGATTGATTGATTGTTGGTTGCTTAACGTCCAGTGGCAAATATTTCATGCATATTCAGGACGAGAACAAATTAACAATAAATACAATAGGTAGGTTCTGTAATAGAGGCGTCCGGGATTAAGGTCGGAGAAATTTGGACAGCCACGGGAAATGAGGGTATATTGGATAGGGACCGAAATTTAGCCTTGCAACAGGTCACCTACGGACCCCTCAAAGAGTTGTTGCAAGGGTTCTTAACGTGCAAAGAGCGTGGCACTCTCTTTACACGAGGCATCGGATTTAACGTCCCCATTCTGACCGGACGTGGCTGCAAATTTGTACATCCCGCACAGCCAAACGGACGCCCCCACTTTAGAAGGGTTTTACTGCCGGTCGGAGGAAGACCAATGGTGACCATACTTCTATTCCCCAGTCACCCTTGGGGGGTCCAGCCATTTAAAAAAAAAAAAAAAATCAAATATCTCAAAAAGGAGACCATAACCTATCAATAGTTTTAGCTTTTTTGGTTCCTAAACTGATGCTCTACTGACTTATAGTATCAATTTTAAATTCTAAATTTTTTTAAATTTCACCTAAGTACATCCTTAAGTTAATTTTCCTGAAGATTATACACAAGAAAGTGAGATCACTGGTTTTAAAAATGCCTGTATGTTCGGATAGCAGAACATACAAAGTCGACTTATAACGGATCTTTGTACAGATACAAAAAAATACCTGATTGATCTGCGGTGAGTTTCCCCAGAACTCAAGGAATATTTTAGGTAGCAATACACAGTTATAAGTTTAGTTTCGCATTTTGGCCATTGGGAATTTTTTAAATATGAAAGTTTTTGTACAATAAAATTGATTTTTAGATAGTTGAAGAATAATATAGCCTTCCAAGTGGGTTTTATATGAACATCTAGATTGTTTTTTGCATGTTTTATATGCCATTTTTCTATTTGACAGTCCGTATTTTCACATCCGTACCGCCCATAGGTCCAGAAATTATTGTAGTGTTTTTCAACAAAGATCGAGGATAAAGCTTATGTGAAGGGTTACTGCCAGTCGCTCAACGTCAAAACCGTAGCACTACGAATAGTGTATACGCAAGTTAATGTATTCCCAACCAGAAAGGTAGATCTAAATACCTAAATGGAAACATTGTAGTTGAGCAAGTATGTGCGGTTAAATAATTTGCTATAAATTCAGTGCATTGAAGTGCAATGTTTCTTGATTATCAAATTCAATAGAATAGCCTGTGATTTACAAGGAAGATGAGTTCCGGCAAAAAATTTAGATTAAAATCGACAATGTTATTACATGCCACGTGACTCAGTTGGTGCTTAACATCATAAATTCTGTCAGTCTGTTTAATATGCATCTTTTGTCCTTGAATTTTAAGTTAAGGTTTCAGATATTCCGTTTTTATCTTTTGATTATCCTCTATGTATTACGTTGAAAATTACTGTTTATTGAAAATATTTTTTTTTTATATTTTTTTTATTTTTTCAAAACACATAATGCATGATCATGATAATATACAAAGGCATATAAATTATTCTTTATAGTGCAGATAATACAATGTCAGATAATTATAATTAAGTTAATTTCAACAATTCTTATAATTACTATTTTCTAAAGAACAGTTTGAGTTTTCTGCTGCAAAATAATTTGTGTGTGTTTTCTTTTATTTTTAAAGTTAAATTTTGAAAATATTTAAAATACGATTAAAAGTCATATCAGGCAAAATGATAGGTGACTGCAGGTCACATTTACATATCACGAACTTTTAAAATGTTGTAGATCTGTTTACGTAGGGTATCATGGATTTACAATTATTCAGTATTTGAGGGACAAGGAGGAAATTGAAAGGCAAGACCTGGGGCCTGGTTTTCGAAAGTATCTTATGACTAAGACATGTCTTACGATGGTTTTAGGACATGTCATAGTTGTAAGATATGTATTCGAAAGAGTCTCAAGTTATGATATGTCATAACTTTTATCGTACACTTAAGATACCTCGCGACATGACATATGATGGTCTTATGATTGTCATAAATGTTAGGACATCACATATTTGTTTCTAAGGTGATAAGTGTCATTTACTGCATTTTTATTTGCACATGCAACATGCAAATTTAGGATTTTGAAAAAGGGGGCCCACACTAGGAAACGTTTGCATATGCTAAAAGTCTATACATAAACCATATATGTAGCTTCATAGGGGGCGGGGCCCTGCCCCTACTACTAAATCCGTTTCTGCATGAGGCCTCCCTTGCTCTCTTTTTGGCACTGTTTGTTGTGTTGTTCAGTCTGCTAAATAGTAAAGATCTATTCTTCTCCACTTCGTCATTTAAAATTTGAATGTCCTGCGACGTAAATTTTGGAATCCTTTTCTTAGTCATGATTATTTTTAATAAATATTTATAATATTTCTTTCTTTATACAGTAGTTCATTAACGTATTTGCACGGGTATTTCGTTAAGCGGGTACTCGATGTACCAAATCTTCAAAGTATTCCCAATTAGATAAAGCACTTCATTATAATAATACATGAACGCGAAATTCTAACTAAATTTATACAAATAATCAACTCAGATTTTAACTCCTTTTCATATATAATTTCATGTTCGTCGTGTTCATTTAATGAAAAATATGAAATATTCGTATAAGATGAGATAAGAATAGTAATAGTTATTATTTTCATACTTATATATTTTAACTTTTGACTGTCATAAGAGCATCATAGGTATGACTATCTTATGACAGCTTTGATTTGCATTCATGACATATCATATGATAGTCATAAGATGGTCATAAAATTTGTCCTAAGATGTATCTTATGACACATCTTAGGATACTTTCGAAAACCAGCCCCTGGACTTTTAAAAATCAACAAAATCAAATATCTACTTATTAAGTTCGTGAAAACATAGTATTTATTGTACAGCAACCGAATTTGGAATCCAGAAAAAGTCTACAGGGGCATATCTAGGAAGTTAACTAAATCAACAGGTGAAATTCGTCTTTATAACTTCAAATGTTGTTTTAGTGGAGTCTAGTTTCCATTTCCTTTCTTGAGTGTTGCAGTGTTTTTTTCCCTTTTTTGGTAACTCATGATGTCAAAGAGTGGTGTCGTGTTAAAGGAATTAAATTCAATTAAATTTTATTTCTGACCGTTTTACTCTACATAGAAGATCTATTACAAACCCGTAGGAGTTTCACTTAAAAGGGGGACGTGTATGTGTTCACATGTGGAATTCATTGGTGGCATCAATATTCTTTCAGGTAGATAAGTAGTCATGCCAAGAAATTTCCTCCGTTGCAATTTTGAAAACATCCCAAGGAGCAAATTACTCGGATGATTTATATTGACCATTTGGTACATGGCAGGGGTCTAAGCGACACGTACATGCAGGTCATGAATTAATTTGTTGAATGTTTAACTACTAATGGGTGCCGTAGGAGGTCCACCAAGGTTTTGATTGAACTGTTCGTGGTATGACTAGTATGGCTGGGTGTCAGATCTTTTATTTTCTAATTAATAATTATAATTAGATTTTGGTTTTGGTTTTCTGCCAATATGATTTTTTCTATAATTTTACATCTATATGTTTTGAACTACATTTGCATATGTACAATTACTTCATATCAAGGCTCTTGTATTGCCCGATACAAACAACTGTTCTGTGCTGTACACTGGTAAACATTTAGGGTTAACATGTACCACCAGGGTTACTTCAAGGCACATTGATGAAGCAACCAGACAACAGCATCACAGTACCTGCATCTTAATAAATGTGGAACCATGTTTAATTTTGTAACATCGGCCTAGGCATAATGCAGTTGACACAAAATACTAGAATTACTTTGTTCATTGCATAAGTCGCACTAAAATGCAGATGTCTTTCTGCTCGTCAAATGACAGTTTACTGGTTATCGCAGGCCACACATAGACTTGAGTTACCCGATAACACAGGTGATGCTACTAATACTACCCATCAGCACAGGATTTACTGCTAGTAATACAAAATAAAACATGAGTTATAATTTTGCTAGTCATACTCAATATCACTTGATTTACTGCTAGCCATACCCAATAATACATGGGTAGCTGCAGGTCACACAAAAACGTATGGATAAGGACAGATTACTCCTGGTAACATATTAACTACTGCTAGTCATTCCGTATAACATATGAAACTGACATTGGGTTTTGCATGTAAGTCATCCTGTTATTGATCTGTATCATAATTATATGAGGTGCCTGTAGGTCACGTTCTTATTGATCTGTACGATAATTATCTGAGGTGCCTGTAGGCCATACTGTTATTGATCTGTAACATAATTATCTGAGGTGCCTGTAGGTCATACTGTTATTGATCTGTACCATAATTATCTGAGGTACCTGTAGGTCACCCTGTTATTGATCTGTACCACAATTATCTGAGGTGCCTGTAGGTCACCCTGTTATTGATCTGTATTATAATTATCTGAGGTGCCTGTAGGTCACCCTGTTATTGATCTGTACCATAATTATCTGAGGTGCCTGTAGGTCACCCTGTTATTGATATGTACCATAATTATCTGAGGTGCCTGTAGATCACGCTGTTATTGATTTGTACCATAATTATCTGATGTTCCTGTAGGTCACGCTTTTATTGATTTGTATCATAATTATATGAGGTGCCTGTAGGTCACCTTGTTATTGATGATCTGTACCATAATTATCTGAGGTGCCTGTAGGTCATTATGCTATTGATCTGTACCATATCATTTAAAAAAAGGTGTCTGTAGGTCACCCTGCTATTAATCTGTACGACTATTTCAAAGGTCACCCTGCTATTGATCTGTACCATATCATATCAAAGGTGAAAGAGGTCATGATCACATTGCTATTGATCTGCTAATTTACGTATCCTATCATAGATGCCTGTAGGTCGCCATGTTATTTTCCATATCATATTATAGGTGCATGTAGGTCACCCTGTTATTTTACATATCCTTTCATAGGTGCCTGTAGGTCACCATGTTATTTAACCATATCACATTATAGGATTCGACCTTCATGCACCAATGATACAGATCTATATGGTGATGTGATCTGCAGACTCCTATGATGCGCTTAAGTATAGATAAATATCAGTGTGACCTGCAGGCACATATGATAGGCTATGATATAGATAAAAAGCTGTATAGGCTATGTTACATATACATAGCAGTGTGATCTGCATGCTCCTATGATGGACTCTGGTAAAGACCTATGAGGATACGACCTGCATGCACCTATGATACAGATCTATGGTGACGTGACCTGCAGGCTCATATGATGGGCTATGGTACAGATAAATATCAGTGTGACCAGCAGGTAGCTATGATAGGCTAATGTTACATATAAATAAAAGTGTGAGCTGAAGGCAACTATGGTACAGATAAATGTTTGTGTGACCTGCAGGCACAATCGATGCAGACAACAGGCATCTATAATAGGATATAGTACATAAAAAAGCGGTGCGACCTACAGGCACCTATGATAAACCTGCAGGCACCTATGATAGGATATGGTACATAAAAAAGATGTGTGACCTTCAGGCACCTATCATAGGCTATAGTACATATAAATAGAAGTGTGACCTGCAGGTTCCTATGATAGGCTATAGTTCAGATCTATGGTGATGTGACCTGCAGGCTCCTATGATAGGCTATGGTGCAGATCATAAGTGAAGTGACCTACAGGCACCTATGATATCTGCGAGTACTTTCAGATTTGTACTTAAGTGTTTTTTGTTGTTGTTGTTCGGATGTACAAGTACAAGTACCCGTCCACGTCCACGTTGTGGTTTGTGCGCCTTCAAACTAGTTTAACCCCGCCACATTCTGTATGTGCCTGTCCCGAGTCAGGAACCTGTAATTCAGTGGTTGTCATTTGTTGTTGTGTTACATATTTGTTTTTTGTTCATCATTTTGTACATAAATTAGGCCGTTAGTTTTCTCGTTTGCCAGAATGTTTTTCATTTGTCATTTCGGGGCCTTTTATAGCTGACTATGCGGTATGGGATTTGCTCAATGTTGAAGGCCGTAAGGTGACCTATTTGTGTTTATTTCTGTGTCATTGGGTCTATTGCGGAGAGTTGTCTCATTGGCAATCATACCACATCTTCTTTATATATATATGGTGCAGATCTATAGTGATGTGACCTTCAGGCACCTACCATACAGATAAATAAAAGTTTGACCTGTAGGCACCTTTAATAGCATATGGTGCAGATCTATGGAGATGTGACCTGCAGGCACATTTGATACAGATAAATTTTGGTTCAAATGATAGGCTATGTTACAGATCTAAAGTGATGTGACCTGCAGGCACCTATGGTACAGATAAATTTTGGTGTGACCTGCAGGCTCATTTGATACAGATAAATTTTGGCTCAAATGATAGGGATATGTTACAGATCTAAATTGATGTGACATGCAGGCACCTATGGTACAGATAAATTTTGGTGTGACCTGCAGGCTCATTTGATATAGATACATTTTGGCTCAAATGATAGGCTATGTTACAGATCTAAAGTGATGTGACCTGCAGGCACCTATGGTACAGATAAATTTTGGTGTGACCTGCAGGCACCTATAGTATTGTTTATCGAGCCAAGCACCAACTGTGTAATATGGGAATATTACTATTTTTAAAATTTACTTTTATAAGGCTCCTATTATCGGCTATAGTACAGTTAAATGACAGTGTGACCTGCAGGCTCTAATGAAAGGCTATGGTACAGATCTATAGTGATGTGACCTACAGGCACCTATTTTACAGATAAATAACAGTGTGACCTGCAGGCATCTTTAATAGAATATGGTAGAGATCTATAGTGGTGTAACTAGCAGACATCTATGCTAGGGTATGGTACAGATAATCACTGGTAGCAATGTGAGCAAGCCTGAGATAAATAAACAAATGTTAAAAACAACACACATGAAGAAAAGGTGTTTAAATATAAGACATGAAGATCTACATGGAAAATGATAATACGCGTAGGTATATGCAGCACTACTTTTTTTATAAGTGGTGACTGGCAGTAACCCTTCACATAAGCTTTTATCCTCGCGCGATTTGACCCTCGATCTTTTCAATTCAATTTTATGGAAAAACGAGCAGAAATGCATGATTTTTTTTTGACCTCTTGATAGATAAATGTCTATGGTTTCAGGAAAGGTATCACTCTAATGGATTGAAATTCTCTTTTGGACCAAATTTTGTAGACATTTTCACCCCCCTTTTTCAATATTTTGTATCAAATAAATGCAGATTATTGCCATGGTTACACCAAAAAGAGATTGTATTTCACCATTATAACTATGAGAAATCAAATCTATGGAAGATGCTCTTTCCATAAATATATACATGCATAACACAAATATTAAGCCTTATTTGTTAGAAAGGAAGGGAAAGAGGGTGGTTAAAATCAAATTTATATTTTTAGCAAGTATAATGTTACAATTTAGCATGAATTAAGTCTAAATTTGTCCCCGCTGTTAGAAATTGATTCAGTATTTACCAAATTTTAACCAAGGCTTTGGTATGCTAATACACAACAAAATTGACATTCTAGAGCTTTAAAATAGCTTTAATTTGTAAAATTTGTCTACTGTTAAGGTTAATTTAACTTTTTAAACAAGAAAAGACAAACACAAAAGGTATAGTTTAAGAAATTTAACTAAAAAATGAGAATTTACACTTTGACATGGCATGTTTCTTCAAATCACTATTTTGTTGCATTTCAGTGGCAACTGCTAACCTTCATAAAATATTTATTTCTGAACCAATTTTCAAAACTAGCAGGACAATTTGCTCGTTTTAGCTAGCAGAACACAGAAATCAATTAAAAGTGGAAATTGAAAGAAAAAAATGTTTAACCTTAAGGCATTTGAGAAAGCACAGAATTGCTTATTTTAAGACAAATCATACCACAAATCTATTGATATTTAGATTATAGATACAATTCTGAGGGAGAAACATCTTTTAGTATGACAATATATGTTAATTTGTTTTTATTGTCCTTAGCAACCAAAAAGACATTTTGACATAAAGACTTGGTTCGGTCATAAATTGATACTTTATTGACTATCCCTTGGAAAAGAAAGAATGCTCTTTCTGTAGCAACCTCAATATGGAACGCTTTATATTTTTTCATGCGAATAAATCAAATTTATATTTTTAGCAAGTATAATGTTACAATTTAGCATGAATTAAGTCTAAATTTGTCCCCGCTGTTAGGAATTGATTCAGTATTTGCCAAACTTTAACCAAGGCTTTGGTATGCTAAAACACAACAAAATTGACATTCTAGAGCTTTAAAATAGCTTTAATTTGTAAAATTTGTCTACTGTTAAGGTTAATTTAAGTTTTTAAACAAGAAAAGACAAACACAAAAAGAATAGTTTTAGAAATTTAACTAAAAAATGAGAATTTACACTTTGACATGGCATGTTTCTTCAAATCACTATTTTGTTGCATTTCAGTGGCAACTGCTAACCTTCATAAAATATTTATTTTTGAACCAATTTTCAAAACTAGCAGGACAATTTGCTCGTTTTAGCTAGCAGAACACAGAAATCCATTTAAAGTGGAAATTAAAAAAAAAAGTTTAACCTTAAGGTAGCAATACACAGTTAGAAGTTTAGTTTCGCATTTTGGCCATGGTGAATTTTTTAAATATGAAAGTTTTTGTACAATAAAATTGATTTTTTAGATAGTTGAAGAATAATATAGCCTTCCAAGTGAGTTTATATGAACATCAAGATTGTTTTTAGCATGTTTTATAGGCCATTTTTCTGTTTGACAGTCCGTATTTTCACATCCGTACCGCCCATAGGTCCAGAAATTATTGTAGTGTTTTTCAACAAAGATTTGACCCTCGATCTTTTCAATTCAATTTTATGGAAAAACGAGCAGAAATGCATATGATTTTTAAAGGTATCACTCTAATGGATTGAAATTCTCCTTTTGGACCAAATTTTGTAGACTTTTGTGACATTTTTACCCCCCTTTTTGCAATATTTTGTATCAAATAAATGCAGATTGTTGCCAGGGTTAGACCAAAAAGAGATTATATTTCACCATTATAACTATTCGAAATCAAATCTATGGAAGATGCTCTTTCCATAAATATATACATGCATAACACAAATATTAAGCCTTATTTGTTAGAAAGGAAGGGAAAGAGGGTGGTTAAAAATAATCAGTGTCAATTTTAAGTTTTTTTCCTTACTGTGTATTGCTACCTTATGTGTGCTCCTAAAGCAGAAACTGCTCCAACAAAGTTATGAGGAGGACAGATTAAAAATGACACTCCGTAAATTTTACGGACACCATCACGAATTGGTCGATCCCTACGATGTGTGTTTGTCCAAACTAACTAAGGACATTTTTACCACGTGTTAGATTGTGGTTTGACATTACGTCGTCTGATCTTTTAATTACCGAACGTGACTTATTCCCGATTGTGACTGTTTTGCTGAGTGTGAATTCGCATTGCTATAAGACGTGTCACGGTACTTTTCTATCCAAAATTCATGTATTTAGTTTTGATGTTATATTTGTTATTCTCATCGGATTTTGCAAATGTCTTATCGTTTGTAGTTGTAAATCTTATTTTTTTCTGTTGTATCCGTGTGTTATGATAAAGATAATTAATCACCCAGTTCATTAATTAGATTTTAGTTTGGGTCAACTAAATTTATCCGATATATTTGGTTTACAGTTTGATTTAGAAGAAACACCGACATAGCTAGATAATACTATTAATTATCTAATTACTACCACATTTTATATTAATTAGTATTGTAATTTTCATTGTTATTAATAAATGTTATATAAGTATTATAAACCAAATCTTGAATTCTATCCTAATTCTATCCTATTTTTGGGAAATTTCAGAAATTCAAATGTGACGTCACCTTTTTTTTTTGCGTTGATCTCTTTGGCTAACTCGGCTGTGAATTTTTATGTGCTGGTTTATGTTGTTTTTTGTATCCGTTTTTATTCTGTAGTTAGTCACCACTTCGGTGTTATCATGTATATCTATTATATAGTCATTTTTATAAATTTACTGTTTGCAAAAGTATGAATTATTCTAAATATTAAGGACTTTCTTATTCCAGACAACTGACTTCATTTTCAGAAAACGATATCTGTAACAAACATAAACTATTAGCTACTTCTTTACAAGCAGAACCAAATACAATGAAAGTCCCAACTATGTACTGGCTTCCGAAGCTACACAAATCACCTTACAAATATAGATTTATTTCGTCTTCAAGTCATTGTTCCACTACTAAATTGTCTATTCTACTTACTAGTACACTTGGTACAATCAAAAACCTGATAATAAATTGTTCAAATAAGGCCTTTGAAAATAGTGGAATTAACTACTTTTGGAGTGTCAAAAACTCGTTGGAAGTACTTGATAAATTGCATGCATATATTGGTGATTTTGAATCTGTTCAAAGTTTTGATTTTTCTACCCTATATACCACTTTGCCTCATATTCTTATTAAGAAAAAATTCACACACCTAATTAAATGGGCATTTAAAAAGTCGGAATGCGAATACATATGTTGAAACTCTTTTAGGTCATTTTTTAGTAGCAAAAAACATAAGAGCTATGTCAATTGGACATGCTTTGATACTATATCTGCCCTTGAATTTTGACTTGATAACATTTTTGTTCGCTTTGGAGATTCCGTATATCGTCAAGTTATCGGAATTCCAATGGGGACTAACTGTGCACCACTTATTGCGGACCTGTTTTTGTATTGTTATGAGTTACAATTTATGACTAAAATCAGCAAAGACCCATCGAAACAACATCTGATACGAAAATTTAACAATACTTTTAGATATTTGGATGACATATTGGCTCTCAATAATGACGACTTCTGTATGTATACTAAAGAAATTTATCCTGTTGAACTTACTTTAAATAAAGCTAATACTAACAATGACCACTGTCCTTTCCTCGATCTTGATATCTATATCATTAACGGGAAGCTTAATACAAAAATTTATGATAAAAGAGATGATTTTTCATTTCCTATCGTTAATTATCCATTTTTAGATGGTGACGTTCCCTGTCACCATCTTTTGGTGTTTATATATCTCAACTTGTACGATTCGCTCGTGTATGTAACAACGTATTAGATTTTAGCGAGAGAAATTTATGTATTTCTGAAAAATTATTACACCAGGGTTTTCGATATCATAAACTAGTCAAAACATTTACTAAATTTTATCATCGGTATAAGGACATCATTCGTAAATATAAGTCAACATGCAGACATCTTATACGTTCGGGTATTTTACATCCAATCTTTTATGGTAATATTCTTTACAAAGCACAAAAATGTCAGTATTCACCTCAAAAGCTAACAAAACCTTTAAACAGACTTATTAAGAAGGGATATAGTTATGATACTGTTGTCAGGTCATTAAAGATTGCATATTTTGGCTTTAATATTGATTCACTTATAGGGTCTTTGCATCGGAATTAAACATATTTATTCTAAAACCAGTTGTTGGCATGACACGGGTTATGTTCTTGTCATATATTTTATGATGGTATAATACTAAACCCCTAACAGGAGGGATTGTGCCTGATATTCATATGATGAAGACATAATCTTTCAATCAGTTTAATTGAGGTCTGGAGCTGGCATGTCAGTAACTGCTAGTAGTCTGTTGTTATTTATGTATTATTGTCATTTTGTTTATTTTCTTTTCTTTCCTATTCTGACATCGGACTCGGACTTCTCTTAAACTGAGTTTTACTGTGCGTACTGTTGTACGTTTGTTTTTTCTACATTGGCTAGAGGTATAGGGGGAGGGTTGAGATCTCAAAAAACATGTTTAACCCTGCCGCATTTTGCGCCTGTCCCAAGTCAGGAGCCTCTGGCCTTTGTTAGTCTTGTATCATTTTTAATTTTAGTTTCTTGTGTATAATTTGGAGTTTAGTATGACGTCCATTATCACTGAACTAGTATACATATTTGTTTAGGGGCCAGCTGAAGGACGCCTCCGGGTGCGGGAGTTTCTCGCTGCATTGAAGACCCATTGGTGGCCTTCGGCTGTTGTCTGCTCTATGGTCGGGTTGTTGTCTCTTTGACACATTCCCCATTTCCATTCTCAATTTTATATAACCTTGGCCGTGTTTGGCACGACTTTTTGGAACTTTTGGTCCTCAATGCTCTTCAACTTTGTACTTGTTTTGGCTTTCGAACTTTTTTGACCTGAGCGTCACTGGTTCGTCTTGTGTTGACGAAACGCGCGTCTTGCGTATTAAATTTTAAACCTGGTACCTTTTGTTAGCTATTATTCGTATGTTTCTCTGTCCTATATGTTCTCCCATTTATTTTTGTATTGTAGTCCTGTCATGTAATGTTGTCATTTTAATGTTATATTTAACATTGCCATAAAAGCGGGAGGTTTGGCTAGCCACAAAACCAGGTTCAACCCACCATTTTTTTCTTAAAATGTCCTGTACCAAGTCAGGAAAATGGCCATTGTTATATTATTGTTCGTTTCTGTGTGTGTTACATTTTAATGTTGTGTTTCTGTTGTGTCGTAGTTCTCCTCTTATATTTGATGTGTTTCCCTCAGTTTTAGTTTGTAACCCGGATTTGTTTTTTTCAACTCAATCGATTTATGAATTTCGAACAGCGGTATACTACAGTTGCCTTTATTTATGGCATTTGGGAAAGCACAGAATTGCTTATTTTAAGAAAAATCATACCACAAATCTATTGATATTTATAGATTATAGATACAATTCTGAGGGAGAAATATCTTTTAGTATGACAATATATGTTAATTTTGTTGTTTATTGTCCTTAGCAACCAATATAGACATTTTGACACAAAGACTTGGTTCGGTCATAAATTGATACTTTATTGGCTACCCCTTGGGAAAGAAAGAATGCACTTTATGTAGCAACCTCAATATGGAACGCTTTATATTTTTTCATGCGAATAAATCAAATTTATATTTTTAGCAAGTATAATGTTACAATTTAGCATGAATTAAGTCTAAATTTGTCCCCGCTGTTAGAAATTGATTCAGTATTTGCCAAATTTTAACCAAGGCTTTGGTATGCTAAAACACAACAAAATTGACGTTCTAGAGCTTTAAAATAGCTTTAATTTATTAAATTTGTCTACTGTTAAGGTTAATTTAAGTTTTTAAACAAGAATAGACAAACACAAAAAGTATAGTTTTAGAAATTTAACTAAAAAATGAGAATTTACACTTTGACATGGCATGTTTCTTCAAATCACTATTTTGTTGCATTTCAGTGGCAACTGCTAACCTTCATAAAATATTTATTTTTGAACCAATTTTCAAAACTAGCAGGACAATTTGCTCGTTTTAGCTAGCAGAACACAGAAATCCATTAAAAGTGGAAATTGAAAAAAAAAAGTTTAACCTTAAGGTAGCAATACACAGTTAGAAGTTTAGTTTTGCATTTTGGCCATGGTGAATTGTTTAAATATGAAAGTTTTTGTACAATAAAATTGATTTTTAGATAGTTGAAGAATAATATAGCCTTCCAAGTGAGTTTATATGAACATCAAGATTGTTTTTAGCATGTTTATAAGCCATTTTTCTGTTTGACAGTCCGTATTTTCACATCCGTACCGCCCATAGGTCCAGAAATTATTGTAGTGTTTTCAACAAAGATTTGACCCTCGATATTTTCAATTCAATTTTATGGAAAAACGAGCAGAAATGCATATGATTTTTTTGGACCTCTTGATAGATAAATGTCTATAGTTTCAGGAAAGGTATCACTCTAATGGATTGAATATCTCCTTTTGGACCAAATTTTGGAGACTTTTGTGACATTTTCACCCCTCGTTTTGCAATATTTTGTATCAAATAAATGCAGATTGTTGCCAGGGTTAGACCAAAAAGAGATTATATTTCACCATTATAACTATTCGAAATCAAATCTATGGAAGATGCTCTTTCCATAAATATATACATGCATAACACAAATATTAAGCCTTATTTGTAAGAAAGAAAGGGAAAGAGGGTGGTTAAAAATAATCAGTGTCAATTTTAAGTTTTTTCCTAACTGTGTATTGCTACCTTATGTGTGCTCCTAACGCAGAAACTGCTCCAACAAAGTTATGAGGAGGACAGATTAAAAATGACACTCCGTAAATTTTACGGACACCATCACGAATTGGTCGATCCATACGATGTGTCTTTGTCCAAACTAACTAAGGACATTTTTACCACGTGTTAGATTGTGGTTTGACATTACGTCGTCTGATCTTTTAATTACCGATCGTGACTTATTCCCGATTGTGACTGTTTTGCTGAGTGTGAATTCGCATTGCTATAAGACGTGTCACGGTACTTTTCTATCCAAAATTCATGTATTTAGTTTTGATGTTATATTTGTTATTCTCATCGGATTTTGTCAAATGTCTTATCGTTTGTAGTTGTAAATCTTATTTTTTTTCTGTTGTATTCGTGTGTTATGTTAAAGATAATTAATCACCCAGTTCATTAATTAGATTTTAGTTTGGGTCACCTAAATTTATACGATATATTTGGTTTACAGTTTGATTTAGAAGAAACACCGACATAGCTAGATAATACTATTAATTATCTAATAACTACCACATTTTATATTAATTAGTATAGTAATTTTCATTGTTATTAATAAATGTTATATGAGTATTATAAACCAAATCTTGAATTCTATCCTAATTCTATCCTATTTTGGGGAAATTTCAGAAATTCAAATGTGACGTCACCTTTTTTTTTTGCGTTGATCTCTTTGGCTAACTCGGCTGTGAATTTTTATGTGCTGGTTTATGTTGTATTTTTGTATCCGTTTTTATTCTGTAGTTAGTCACCACTTCGGTGTTATCATTTATATCTATTATATAGTCATTTTTATAAATTTACTGTTTGCAAAAGTATGAATTATTCTAAATATTAAGGATTTTCTTATTCCAGACATATAACCTTGGCCGTGTTTGGCACGACTTTTTGGAACTTTTGGTCCTCAATGCTCTTCAACTTTGTACTTGTTTTGGCTTTCGAACTTTTTTGATCTGAGCGTCACTGGTTCGTCTTGTGTTGACGAAACGCGCGTCTTGCGTATTAAATTTTAAACCTGGTACCTTTTGTTAGCTATTATTCGTATGTTTCTCTGTCCTATATGTTCTCCCATTTATTTGTATTGTAGTCCTGTCATGTAATGTTGTCATTTTAATGTTATATTTAACATTGCCATAAAAGCGGGAGGTTTGGCTAGCCACAAAACCAGGTTAAAGCCACCATTTTTTTCTTAAAATGTCCTGTACCAAGTCAGGAAAATGGCCATTGTTATATTATAGTTCGTTTCTGTGTGTGTTACATTTTAATGTTGTGTTTCTGTTGTGTCGTAGTTCTCTTATATTTGATGTGTTTCCCTCAGTTTTAGTTTGTAACCCAGATTTGTTTTTTTTTTAACTCAATCGATTTATGAATTTCGAACAGCGGTATACTACAGTTGCCTTTATTTATGGCATTTGGGAAAGCACAGAATTGCTTAGTTTAAGACAAATCATACCACAAATCTATAGATATTTATAGATAATAGATACAATTCTGAGGGAGAAACATCTTTTAGTATGACAATATATGTTAATTTTGTTGTTTATTGTCCTTAGCAACCAATACAGACATTTTGACACAAAGACTTGTTTCGGTCATAAATTGATACTTTATTGGCTACCCCTCGGAAAAGAAAGAATGCGCTTTATGTAGCAACCTCAATATGGAACGCTTTATATTTTTTCATGCGAATAAATCAAATTTATAATTTTAGCAAGTATAATGTTACAATTTAGCATGAATTAAGTCTAAATTTGTCCCCGCTGTTAGAAATTGATTCAGTATTTGCCAAATTTTAACAAGGCTTTGGTATGCTAATACATAACAAAATTGACATTCTAGAGCTTTAAAATAGCTTTAATTTGTAAAATTTGTCTACTGTTAAGGTTAATTTAAGTTTTTAAACAAGAAAAGACAAACACAAAAGGTATAGTTTTAGAAATTTAACTAAAAAATGAGAATTTACACTTTGACATGACATGTTTCTTCAAATCACTATTTTGTTGCATTTCAGTGGCAACTGCTAACCTTCATAAAATATTTATTTTTGAACCAATTTTCAAAACTAGCAGGTCAATTTGCTCGTTTTATCTAGCAGAACACAGAAATTAATTAAAAGTGGAAATTGAAAAAAAAAAGTTTAACCTTAAGGTAGCAATATACAGTTAGAAGTTTAGTTTCGCATTTTGGCCATGGTGAATTTTTTAAATATGAAAGTTTTTGTACAATAAAATTGATTTTTAGATAGTTGAAGAATAATATAGCCTTCCAAGTGAGTTTATATGAACATCAAGATTGTTTTTAGCATGTTTTATATGCCATTTTTCTGTTTGACAGTCCGTAATTTCACATCCGTACCGCCTATAGGTCCAGAAATTATTGTAGTGTTTTTCAAAAAAGATTTGACCCTCGATCTTTTCAATTCAATTTTATGGAAAATCGAGCAGAAATGCATATGATTTTTTTTTGGATCTCTTGATAGATAAATGTCTATAGTTTCAGGAAAGGTATCACTCTAATGGATTGAAATTCTCCTTTTGGACCAAATTTTGTAGACTTTTGTGACATTTTCACCCCCCTTTTTGCAATATTTTGTATCAAATAAATGCAGATTGTTGCCAGGGTTAGACCAAAAAAGAGATTATATTTCACCATTATAACTATTCGAAATCAAATCTATGGAAGATTCTCTTTCCATAAATATATACATGCATAACACAAATATTAAGCCTTATTTGTTAGAAAGGTAGGGAAAGAGGGTGGTTAAAAATAATCAGTGTCAATTTTAAGTTTTTTTTCTAACTGTGTATTGCTACCTTATGTGTGCTCCTAACGCAGAAACTGCTCCAACAAAGTTATGAGGAGGACAGATTAAAAATGACACTCCGTAAATTATACGGACACCATCACGAATTGGTCGATCCATACGATGTGTCTTTGTCCAAACTAACTAAGGACATTTTTACCACGTGTTAGATTGTGGTTTGACATTACGTCGTCTGATCTTTTGATTACCGAACGTGACTTATTCCCGATTGTGACTGTTTTGCTGAGTGTGAATTCGCATTGCTATAAGACGTGTCACGGTACTTTTCTATCCAAAATTCATGTATTTAGTTTTGATGTTATATTTGTTATTCTCATCGGATTTTGTCAAATGTCTTATCGTTTGTAGTTGTAAATCTGATTTTTTTTCTGTTGTATTCGTATGTTATGGTAAAGATAATTAATCACCCAGTTCATTAATTAGATTTTAGTTTGGGTCAACTAAATTTATACGATATATTTGGTTTACAGTTTGATTTAGAAGAAACACCGACATAGCTAGATAATACTATTAATTATCTAATTACTACCACATTTTATATTAATTAGTATTGTAATTTTCATTGTTATTAATAAATGTTATATGAGTATTATAAACCAAATCTTGAATTCTATCCTAATTCTATCCTATTTTGGGGAAATTTCAGAAATTCAAATGTGACGTCACCTTTTTTTTTTTTTTGCGTTGATCTCTTTGGCTTACTCGGCTGTGAATTTTTATGTGCTGGTTTATGTTGTTTTTTTGTATCCGTTTTTATTCTGTGGTTAGTCACCACTTCGGTGTTATCATGTATATCTATTATATAGTCATTTTTATAAATTTACTGTTTGCAAAAGTATGAATTATTCTAAATATTAAGGATTTTCTTATTCCAGACATATAACCTTGGCCGTGTTTGGCACGACTTTTTGGAATTTTTGGTCCTCAATGCTCTTCAACTTTGTACTTGTTTTGGCTTTCGAACTTTTTTGATCTGAGCGTCAATGGTTCGTCTTGTGTTGACGAAACGCGCGTCTTGCGTATTAAATTTTAAACCTGGTACCTTTTGTTAGCTATTATTCGTATGTTTCTCTGTCCTATATGTTCTCCCATTTATTTGTATTGTAGTCCTGTCATGTAATGTTGTCATTTTAATGTTATATTTAACATTGCCATAAAAGCGGGAGGTTTGGCTAGCCACAAAACCAGGTTAAAGCCACCATTTTTTTCTTAAAATGTCCTGTACCAAGTCAGGAAAATGGCCATTGTTATATTATAGTTCGTTTATGTGTGTGTTACATTTTAATGTTGTGTTTCTGTTGTGTCGTAGTTCTCCTCTTATATTTGATGTGTTTCCCTCAGTTTTAGTTTGTAACCCGGATTTGTTTTTTTTTAACTCAATCGATTTATGAATTTCGAACAGCGGTATACTACAGTTGCCTTTATTTATGGCATTTGGGAAAGCACAGAATTGCTTATTTTAAGACAAATCATACCACAAATCTATTGATATTTATAGATTATAGATATAATTCTGAGGGAGAAACATCTTTTAGTATGACAATATATGTTAATTTTGTTGTTTATTGTCCTTAGCAACCAATACAGACATTTTGACACAAAGACTTGTTTCGGTCATAAATTGATACTTTATTGGCTACCCCTTGGAAAAGAAAGAATGCGCTTTATGTAGCAACCTCAATATGGAACGCTTTATATTTTTTCATGCGAATAAATCAAATTTATAATTTTAGCAAGTATAATGTTACAATTTAGCATGAATTAAGTCTAAATTTGTCCCCGCTGTTAGAAATTGATTCAGTATTTGCCAAACTTTAACCAAGGCTTTGGTATGCTAAAACACAACAAAATTGACATTCTAGAGCTTTAAAATCGCTTTAATTTGTAAAATTTGTCTACTGTTAAGGTTAATTTAAGTTTTTAAACAAGAAAAGACAAACACAAAAGGTATAGTTTTAGAAATTTAACTAAAAAATGAGAATTTACACTTTGACATGACATGTTTCTTCAAATCACTATTTTGTTGCAATTTAGTGGCAACTGCTAACCTTCATAAAATATTTATTTTTGAACCAATTTTCAAAACTAGCAGGACAATTTGCTCGATTTAGCTAGCAGAACACAGAAATCCATTAAAAGTGGAAATTGAAAAAAAAATGTTTAACCTTAAGGTAGCAATACACAGTTAGAAGTTTAGTTTCGCATTTTGGCCATGGTGAATTTTTTAAATATGAAAGTTTTTGTACAATAAAATTGATTTTTAGATAGTTGAAGAATAATATAGCCTTCCAAGTGAGTTTATATGAACATCAAGATTGTTTTTAGCATGTTTTATATGCCATTTTTCTGTTTGACAGTCCGTATTTTCACATCCGTACCGCCCATAGGTCCAGAAATTATTGTAGTGTTTTTCAACAAAGATTTGACCCTCGATCTTTTCAATTCAATTTTATGGAAAATCGAGCAGAAATGCATATGATTTTTTTTTGGACCTCTTGATAGATAAATGTCTATAGTTTCAGGAAAGGTATCACTCTAATGGATTGAAATTCTTCTTTTGGACCAAATTTTGTAGACTTTTGTGACATTTTCACCCCCCTTTTTGCAATATTTTGTATCAAATAAATGCAGATTGTTGCCAGGGTTAGACCAAAAAAGAGATTATATTTCACCATTATAACTATTCGAAATCAAATCTATGGAAGATTCTCTTTCCATAAATATATACATGCATAACACAAATATTAAGCCTTATTTGTTAGAAAGGAAGGGAAAGAGGGTGGTTAAAAATAATCAGTGTCAATTTTAAGTTTTTTTCCTAACTGTGTATTGCTACCTTATGTGTGCTCCTAACGCAGAAACTGCTCCAACAAAGTTATGAGGAGGACAGATTAAAAATGACACTCCGTAAATTTTACGGACACCATCACGAATTGGTCGATCCATACGATGTGTCTTTGTCCAAACTAACTAAGGACATTTTTACCACGTGTTAGATTGTGGTTTGACATTACGTCGTCTGATCTTTTGATTACCGAACGTGACTTATTCCCGATTGTGACTGTTTTGCTGAGTGTGAATTCGCATTGCTATAAGACGTGTCACGGTACTTTTCTATCCAAAATTCATGTATTTAGTTTTGATGTTATATTTGTTATTCTCATCGGATTTTGTCAAATGTCTTATCGTTTGTAGTTGTAAATCTTATTTTTTTTCTGTTGTATTCGTATGTTATGGAAAAGATAATTAATCACCCAGTTCATTAATTAGATTTTAGTTTGGGTCAACTAAATTTATACGATATATTTGGTTTACAGTTTGATTTAGAAGAAACACCGACATAGCTAGATAATACTATTAATTATCTAATTACTACCACATTTTATATTAATTAGTATTGTAATTTTCATTGTTATTAATAAATGTTATATGAGTATTATAAACCAAATCTTGAATTCTATCCTAATTCTATCCTATTTTGGGGAAATTTCAGAAATTCAAATGTGACGTCACCTTTTTTTTTTTTGCGTTGATCTCTTTGGCTTACTCGGCTGTGAATTTTTATGTGCTGGTTTATGTTGTTTTTTTGTATCCGTTTTTATTCTGTAGCTGGTCACCACTTCGGTGTTATCATGTATATCTATTATATAGTCATTTTTATAAATTTACTGTTTGCAAAAGTATGAATTATTCTAAATATTAAGGATTTTCTTATTCCAGACATATAACCTTGGCCGTGTTTGGCACGACTTTTTGGAACTTTTGGTCCTCAATGCTCTTCAACTTTGTACTTGTTTTGGCTTTCGAACTTTTTTGATCTGAGCGTCACTGGTTCGTCTTGTGTTGACGAAACGCGCGTCTTGCGTATTAAATTTTAACCTGGTACCTTTTGTTAGCTATTATTCGTATGTTTCTCTGTCCTATATGTTCTCCCATTTATTTGTATTGTAGTCCTGTCATGTAATGTTGTCATTTTAATGTTATATTTAACATTGCCATAAAAGCGGGAGGTTTGGCTAGCCACAAAACCAGGTTAAAGCCACCATTTTTTTCTTAAAATGTCCTGTACCAAGTCAGGAAAATGGCCATTGTTATATTATAGTTCGTTTATGTGTGTGTTACATTTTAATGTTGTGTTTCTGTTGTGTCGTAGTTCTCCTCTTATATTTGATGTGTTTCCCTCAGTTTTAGTTTGTAACCCGGATTTGTTTTTTTTTTAACTCAATCGATTTATGAATTTCGAACAGCGGTATACTACAGTTGCCTTTATTTATGGCATTTGGGAAAGCACAGAATTGCTTATTTTAAGACAAATCATACCACAAATCTATTGATATTTATAGATTATAGATATAATTCTGAGGGAGAAACATCTTTTAGTATGACAATATATGTTAATTTTGTTGTTTATTGTCCTTAGCAACCAATACAGACATTTTGACACAAAGACTTGTTTCGGTCATAAATTGATACTTTATTGGCTACCCCTTGGAAAAGAAAGAATGCGCTTTATGTAGCAACCTCAATATGGAACGCTTTATATTTTTTCATGCGAATAAATCAAATTTATAATTTTAGCAAGTATAATGTTACAATTTAGCATGAATTAAGTCTAAATTTGTCCCCGCTGTTAGAAATTGATTCAGTATTTGCCAAATTTTAACCAAGGCTTTGGTATGCTAATACACAACAAAATTGACATTCTAGAGCTTTAAAATCGCTTTAATTTGTAAAATTTGTCTACTGTTAAGGTTAATTTAAGTTTTTAGACAAGAAAAGACAAACACAAAAGGTATAGTTTTAGAAATTTAACTAAAAAATGAGAATTTACACTTTGACATGACATGTTTCTTCAAATCACTATTTTGTTGCATTTCAGTGGCAACTGCTAACCTTCATAAAATATTTATTTTTGAACCAATTTTCAAAACTAGCAGGACAATTTGCTCGATTTAGCTAGCAGAACACAGAAATCCATTAAAAGTGGAAATTGAAAAAAAAATGTTTAACCTTAAGGTAGCAATACACAGTTAGAAGTTTAGTTTCGCATTTTGGCAATGGTGAATTTTTTAAATATGAAAGTTTTTGTACAATAAAATTGATTTTTAGATAGTTGAAGAATAATATAGCCTTCCAAGTGAGTTTATATGAACATCAAGATTGTTTTTAGCATGTTTTATATGCCATTTTTCTGTTTGACAGTCCGTATTTTCACATCCGTACCGCCTATAGGTCCAGAAATTATTGTAGTGTTTTTCAAAAAAGATTTGACCCTCGATCTTTTCAATTCAATTTTATGGAAAATCGAGCAGAAATGCTTATGATTTTTTTTTTGGACCTCTTGATAGATAAATGTCTATAGTTTCAGGAAAGGTATCACTCTAATGGATTGAAATTCTCCTTTTGGACCAAATTTTGTAGACTTTTGTGACATTTTCACCCCCCTTTTTGCAATATTTTGTATCAAATAAATGCAGATTGTTGCCAGGGTTAGACTAAAAAAGAGATTATATTTCACCATTATAACTATTCGAAATCAAATCTATGGAAGATTCTCTTTCCATAAATATATACATGCATAACACAAATATTAAGCCTTATTTGTTAGAAAGGAAGGGAAAGAGGGTGGTTAAAAATAATCAGTGTCAATTTTAAGTTTTTTTCCTAACTGTGTATTGCTACCTTATGTGTGCTCCTAACGCAGAAACTGCTCCAACAAAGTTATGAGGAGGACAGATTAAAAATGACACTCCGTAAATTTTACGGACACCATCACGAATTGGTCGATCCATACGATGTGTCTTTGTCCAAACTAACTAAGGACATTTTTACCACGTGTTAGATTGTGGTTTGACATTACGTCGTCTGATCTTTTGATTACCGAACGTGACTTATTCCCGATTGTGACTGTTTTGCTGAGTGTGAATTCGCATTGCTATAAGACGTGTCACGGTACTTTTCTATCCAAAATTCATGTATTTAGTTTTGATGTTATATTTGTTATTCTCATCGGATTTTGTCAAATGTCTTATCGTTTGTAGTTGTAAATCTTATTTTTTTTCTGTTGTATTCGTATGTTATGGAAAAGATAATTAATCACCCAGTTCATTAATTAGATTTTAGTTTGGGTCAACTAAATTTATACGATATATTTGGTTTACAGTTTGATTTAGAAGAAACACCGACATAGCTAGATAATACTATTAATTATCTAATTACTACCACATTTTATATTAATTAGTATTGTAATTTTCATTGTTATTAATAAATGTTATATGAGTATTATAAACCAAATCTTGAATTCTATCCTAATTCTATCCTATTTTGGGGAAATTTCAGAAATTCAAATGTGACGTCACCTTTTTTTTTTTTTGCGTTGATCTCTTTGGCTTACTCGGCTGTGAATTTTTATGTGCTGGTTTATGTTGTTTTTTTGTATCCGTTTTTATTCTGTAGCTGGTCACCACTTCGGTGTTATCATGTATATCTATTATATAGTCATTTTTATAAATTTACTGTTTGCAAAAGTATGAATTATTCTAAATATTAAGGATTTTCTTATTCCAGACATATAACCTTGGCCGTGTTTGGCACGACTTTTTGGAACTTTTGGTCCTCAATGCTCTTCAACTTTGTACTTGTTTTGGCTTTCGAACTTTTTTGATCTGAGCGTCACTGGTTCGCATAGTTGCCAACTGACATGATATTCGCGTGTAATACACGCTTTTTCAACGGTTTACACGCGAGGATTTTATCACATGGCGTGTACACGCTTTTCACCACTTTACACGCAATTACACGCTTTTTAGTTGTTTTGATTTTTTGGTTGTTAGTGATATCGCGATTCTCGGGTTTTTTCATTATAACACGATAAATACCGAAATTTCGAAGTAATTGTTTGGTGGCCATTGTTTATTTTTCTCTATATGGACGAACAGCAAAAGCTCTTAAGGTAAGTAGTTTGTGATTAGTTTTTACGATTTTGGGACTTTCTTTCTTTCAAATTCACTTAGGGAAAATGTCCACAGAAAGAGGTAGCTTTCAGGACCTGTACCGTCGTCTAAAGAGTCGATTTCTAAGCGAAAACGATGTGTACGTACCAAGATTCAAGATTTATAAATTATATTTGGGAGTTCGAGTTTAAATCATCGAGGGATGAGTAACGCATTGTGCACTCTATGTTGCAATTATAACAATACATATGAGAGGAGAACTAAAACACATAGCTATTTGATTAAGCATTTAACAATTATAAAATATTTTTCTTTTTCAGTTTCAAATGTAGCCAACAGATTTCCACAGGCCATAGGGGATGGAAATATCACGGAACTGTTGGATCAGTTCTCATAGTATTAGCTGTCTTCTGATGAACTACCCAGTTTTGACCAGGCAATAGCAACATATATTGTATAGTTTGTTGGGAGCAATGGCAGAGATCATAGATGACATTTTAGATGGCAAAAAAAAAACATTATGACACTCTTTCAAAGCTTCATGAAGCTATTTTAGTTCAGCTAAATATCAATTCTGACTGTGAGATATCATTTTCAATTATAAAGAAATTTACACTGAATTCTGATCAGAACTTGACAATGATATGTTGTGTGCCTTGTTATCAAGTAAATGTAACCAAATCAGACCACTGTTGAATACAATAAAAGTTTACAGTTGCATATTGTTTTTTATATTAACAAATTTGCATATAATGTGAAATTATGAACATTGTTCATATTAAAAAGTACGCATCTACGTCACGCGTTTTCACACGCTTTTTGACATGTCATGTCATGTCATGACATGATTTCTCATTGTCAGAGGTTGGCAAGTATGCTGGTTCGTCTTGTGTTGACGAAACGCGCGTCTTGCGTATTAAATTTTAAACCTGGTACCTTTTGTTAGCTATTATTCGTATGTTTCTCTGTCCTATATGTTCTCCCATTTATTTGTATTGTAGTCCTGTCATGTAATGTTGTCATTTTAATGTTATATTTAACATTGCCATAAAAGCGGGAGGTTTGGCTAGCCACAAAACCAGGTTAAAGCCACCATTTTTTTCTTAAAATGTCCTGTACCAAGTCAGGAAAATGGCCATTGTTATTTTAATGTTGTGTTTCTGTTGTGTCGTAGTTCTCCTCTTATATTTGATGTGTTTCCCTCAGTTTTAGTTTGTAACCCGGATTTGTTTTTTTTTAACTCAATCGATTTATGAATTTCGAACAGCGGTATACTACAGTTGCCTTTATTTATGGCATTTGGGAAAGCACAGAATTGCTTATTTTAAGACAAATCATACCACAAATCTATTGATATTTATAGATTATAGATATAATTCTGAGGGAGAAACATCTTTTAGTATGACAATATATGTTAATTTTGTTGTTTATTGTCCTTAGCAACAAATACAGACATTTTGACACAAAGACTTGTTTCGGTCATAAATTGATACTTTATTGGCTACCCCTTGGAAAAGAAAGAATGCGCTTTATGTAGCAACCTCAATATGGAACGCTTTATATTTTTTCATGCGAATAAATCAAATTTATAATTTTAGCAAGTATAATGTTACAATTTAGCATGAATTAAGTCTAAATTTGTCCCCGCTGTTAGAAATTGATTCAGTATTTGCCAAATTTTAACCAAGGCTTTGGTATGCTAATACACAACAAAATTGACATTCTAGAGCTTTAAAATAGCTTTAATTTGTAAAATTTGTCTACTGTTAAGGTTAATTTAAGTTTTTAAACAAGAAAAGACAAACACAAAAGGTATAGTTTTAGAAATTTAACTAAAAAATGAGAATTTACACTTTGACATGACATGTTTCTTCAAATCACTATTTTGTTGCAATTTAGTGGCAACTGCTAACCTTCATAAAATATTTATTTTTGAACCAATTTTCAAAACTAGCAGGACAATTTGCTCGATTTAGCTAGCAGAACACAGAAATCCATTAAAGGTGGAAATTGAAAAAAAAATGTTTAACCTTAAGGTAGCAATACACAGTTAGAAGTTTAGTTTCGCATTTTGGCCATGGTGAATTTTTTAAATATGAAAGTTTTTGTACAATAAAATTGATTTTTAGATAGTTGAAGAATAATATAGCCTTCCAAGTGAGTTTATATGAACATCAAGATTGTTTTTAGCATGTTTTATATGCCATTTTTCTGTTTGACAGTCCGTATTTTCACATCCGTACCGCCTATAGGTCCAGAAATTATTGTAGTGTTTTTCAAAAAAGATTTGACCCTCGATCTTTTCAATTCAATTTTATGGAAAATCGAGCAGAAATGCTTATGATTTTTTTTTTGGACCTCTTGATAGATAAATGTCTATAGTTTCAGGAAAGGTATCACTCTAATGGATTGAAATTCTCCTTTTGGACCAAATTTTGTAGACTTTTGTGACATTTTCACCCCCCTTTTTGCAATATTTTGTATCAAATAAATGCAGATTGTTGCCAGGGTTAGACTAAAAAAAAGATTATATTTCACCATTATAACTATTCGAAATCAAATCTATGGAAGATTCTCTTTCCATAAATATATACATGCATAACACAAATATTAAGCCTTATTTGTTAGAAAGGAAGGGAAAGAGGGTGGTTAAAAATAATCAGTGTCAATTTTAAGTTTTTTTCCTAACTGTGTATTGCTACCTTATGTGTGCTCCTAACGCAGAAACTGCTCCAACAAAGTTATGAGGAGGACAGATTAAAAATGACACTCCGTAAATTTTACGGACACCATCACGAATTGGTCGATCCATACGATGTGTCTTTGTCCAAACTAACTAAGGACATTTTTACCACGTGTTAGATTGTGGTTTGACATTACGTCGTCTGATCTTTTGATTACCGAACGTGACTTATTCCCGATTGTGACTGTTTTGCTGAGTGTGAATTCGCATTGCTATAAGACGTGTCACGGTACTTTTCTATCCAAAATTCATGTATTTAGTTTTGATGTTATATTTGTTATTCTCATCGGATTTTGTCAAATGTCTTATCGTTTGTAGTTGTAAATCTTATTTTTTTTCTGTTGTATTCGTATGTTATGGAAAAGATAATTAATCACCCAGTTCATTAATTAGATTTTAGTTTGGGTCAACTAAATTTATACGATATATTTGGTTTACAGTTTGATTTAGAAGAAACACCGACATAGCTAGATAATACTATTAATTATCTAATTACTACCACATTTTATATTAATTAGTATTGTAATTTTCATTGTTATTAATAAATGTTATATGAGTATTATAAACCAAATCTTGAATTCTATCCTAATTCTATCCTATTTTGGGGAAATTTCAGAAATTCAAATGTGACGTCACCTTTTTTTTTTTTTGCGTTGATCTCTTTGGCTTACTCGGCTGTGAATTTTTATGTGCTGGTTTATGTTGTTTTTTTGTATCCGTTTTTATTCTGTAGCTGGTCACCACTTCGGTGTTATCATGTATATCTATTATATAGTCATTTTTATAAATTTACTGTTTGCAAAAGTATGAATTATTCTAAATATTAAGGATTTTCTTATTCCAGACATATAACCTTGGCCGTGTTTGGCACGACTTTTTGGAACTTTTGGTCCTCAATGCTCTTCAACTTTGTACTTGTTTTGGCTTTCGAACTTTTTTGATCTGAGCGTCACTGGTTCGTCTTGTGTTGACGAAACGCGCGTCTTGCGTATTAAATTTTAAACCTGGTACCTTTTGTTAGCTATTATTCGTATGTTTCTCTGTCCTATATGTTCTCCCATTTATTTGTATTGTAGTCCTGTCATGTAATGTTGTCATTTTAATGTTATATTTAACATTGCCATAAAAGCGGGAGGTTTGGCTAGCCACAAAACCAGGTTAAAGCCACCATTTTTTTCTTAAAATGTCCTGTACCAAGTCAGGAAAATGGCCATTGTTATATTATAGTTCGTTTCTGTGTGTGTTACATTTTAATGTTGTGTTTCTGTTGTGTCGTAGTTCTCCTCTTATATTTGATGTGTTTCCCTCAGTTTTAGTTTGTAACCCGGATTTGTTTTTTTTTTAACTCAATCGATTTATGAATTTCGAACAGCGGTATACTACAGTTGCCTTTATTTATGGCATTTGGGAAAGCACAGAATTGCTTATTTTAAGACAAATCATACCACAAATCTATTGATATTTATAGATTATAGATATAATTCTGAGGGAGAAACATCTTTTAGTATGACAATATATGTTAATTTTGTTGTTTATTGTCCTTAGCAACCAATACAGACATTTTGACACAAAGACTTGTTTCGGTCATAAATTGATACTTTATTGGCTACCCCTTGGAAAAGAAAGAATGCGCTTTATGTAGCAACCTCAATATGGAACGCTTTATATTTTTTCATGCGAATAAATCAAATTTATAATTTTAGCAAGTATAATGTTACAATTTAGCATGAATTAAGTCTAAATTTGTCCCCGCTGTTAGAAATTGATTCAGTATTTGCCAAATTTTAACCAAGGCTTTGGTATGCTAATACACAACAAAATTGACATTCTAGAGCTTTAAAATAGCTTTAATTTGTAAAATTTGTCTACTGTTAAGGTTAATTTAAGTTTTTAAACAAGAAAAGACAAACACAAAAGGTATAGTTTTAGAAATTTAACTAAAAAATGAGAATTTACACTTTGACATGGCATGTTTCTTCAAATCACTATTTTGTTGCATTTGAGTGGCAACTGCTAACCTTCATAAAATATTTATTTTTGAACAAATTTTCAAAACTAGCAGGACAATTTGCTCGATTTAGCTAGCAGAACAAAGAAATCCATCAAATGTGGAAATTGAACAAAAATGTTTAACCTTAAGGTAGCAATACACAGTTAGAAGTTTAGTTTCGCATTTTGGCCATGGTGAATTTTAAATATGATAGTTTTTGTACAATAAAATTGATTTTTAGATAGTTAGAAGAATAATATAGCCTTCCAAGTGAGTTTATATGAACATCAAGATTGTTTTTAGCATGTTTTATAGGCCATTTTTCTGTTTGACAGTCCGTATTTTCACATCCGTACCGCCCATAGGTCCAGAAATTATTGTAGTGTTTTTCAACAAAGATTTGACCCTCGATCTTTTCAATTCAATTTTATGGAAAATCGAGCAGAAATGCATATGTTTTTTTTGGACCTCTTGATAGATAAATGTCTATAGTTTCAGGAAAGGTATCACTCTAATGGATTGAAATTCTCCTTTTGGACCAAATTTTGGAGACTTTTGTGACATTTTCACCCCCATTTTTGCAATATTTTGTATCAAATAAATGCAGATTGTTGCCAGGGTTAGACCAAAAAGAGATTATATTTCACCATTATAACTATTGGAAATCAAATCTATGGAAGATGCTCTTTCCATAAATATATACATGCATAACGCAAATATTAAGCCTTATTTGTTAGAAAGCATTGCCAAGAATCTGTGCGGTTTTTGAGGGAGATAACCCAATTTGAAAACAATTATTTGTATCGACAAGGACGATAACCCGTCCTCGCTCCATATGGGGTCACTTGCTAGTCCTTGCTAATTTGACATATGCGATGAGACGCACAATCAAGGGGTTTAACACCCGCTAGTCTGTAAATATAACTTCAGTGAAAACCAATACCAGATGTTATCGATAAAATAGTTTTGATTAATGTTTTTTGGTGCAGTTTGTAAAATTAATTGAAGGCCGGAGTTCCTAAATAAAAATAGATATTCTTATTCAAAATGAATTGAGCATCAAACTGACTGAAATGTAATTGAAATCTTAGTTCAACTATTTCACATATAATTGGCCGAAAAGCCGTTGTCTTACGGTTCTTTTTTTTTTTATCTATATATAAAACGGGTACCTCGAGAATTCGGAATGTCTGTCATTTTATATTTAATTTTTTAAACATTCATTGACAGTCATGTCATAATTATTTAATTTAACAGTATACATTGAGTGAGGATAACAGCACAATTCCTCGTGCTAAATGAACTGTTGTTGGTTAATGTCTGTCATATTTGTTTTTCGTAAATTGTTTTGTTATAAATTAGGTCGTTACTTTTTTCAATTGAACAAGTTGAATAGTTTCATATTTTTTCATGTTTGGGCTTTTTATAGCAGACTATATGGTATGTATTTTTCTCATTGTTGATGGCTGTACGGTTGCCTATAATTGATTATGTCCACTTCATTTGAACTTTGGTGGATAGTTGTCTTATTGGCAATCATACCACATCTCTTTATTTCTATATGTATGTTGGATGTGTACTGGTAGATCAGTAATTTATCTTCAGATCGGTACTTTAGATCTTTTGTCTTCTGTAGATAGTTTTTTTTAAAGTTTCGTGCCCATCTGACAAGGAAACCTTTCCTACTAATTTCAACAGTTTTGTCTTGTGTTGTGCTTTTATACCACAGCCCCAGGTTCAGTGGGATTAAGATAGATTTGAGCACTCACAAACATGTTTAACCCCGCCGCATGCCACGGTTTATAGTTCTGTTTTAAGTCAGGAACAAATTACTTGTAATTATGTGGTTGTCGTTTCTTGCTGTCTGAAATATTTATTTTCTTGTTGTTATTGTTTTAGCATAAACCAGTTCGTTCGTTATTTTTCGTTTTTATTGTTTCGACAATTAACATGAGATCTGTCTAAACATGTTTTACCCCGCCGCATTTTTGCGCCTGTCCCAAGTCAGGGACCTCTAGCCTTTGTTAGTCTTGTGTGTTTTTTTTTTGTTTTGGTTCATTTATATGTTTCGGAGTTTGGTGTGGCGTTCTTTTCGCTGAACTAGTATACATTATTGTGTAGGGGCCACCTGAGGACCGCCTGCGGGTGCGGGGTATTCTCGCGCTACGTTGAAGACCCATTGGTGGCTTTGGGCTGTTTTCTGCTCTTTGGTCGGGTTGTTGTCTCTTTTAACACATTTCCCGTTTCCATTCTCAATTCTATCCTATGAAGCTTACTATACGATATGGGTTTAGCTCATTGATAAAGGCCATACAGTAACTTATAGTTGCTTTCAACCACGTCCTTTGGTCTATGGTGACAAGTTGTCTCATTGCCAATTTTACCACATCGTCTTAATTTGTGAATTATTGTATTTACTTCTAAGTTAAACCAGAGACATATATATATATATATATATATATACACGAGTCTAAATTGAAAACAACGTTCAAACCTATGATTGCGTTGGATAAAAACCGCAATTTGTATACGTGTGCATGCAAAGCAAATTTCTTGGTAGAGGGGTCTAAATACAGCACAAACAACATTTTCCAAAAGACCAAATGAGTGAAAAGGTATATTTTAACAAAACGCTATATATATATATATATATATAACAAGTCTAAAAGGGTACAACATCACCAAAAAGTAATTAAATCATGAACATGTCTGACTTGCCAACAAATATTGAATACTCAAACATTTACTTGCCACTCCACCGGGTCTGTGTACACTATATTTTGCAATGTAACTTGCAAAACCCAGAATGTTGTATACCTTCTTCAGTGTCGATGTGGCATGCAGTATGTTGGCGAGACAGAACAGCCATTCAACAAACGCATGAATGGTCATCGAAGTGACTACACCTGCAAGCTCGACCTCCCCGTAAGTCGTCATTTGAGATCACCTGGGCATGCCCAAGCTGATCTCAAAAACATTACCATCACTATCATAGACCACAACTAGGGTTGGTCAAGGGCCGACAGACTTGCTTGGGAAAGCTTAGGACAGTTTCCCCAGAGGGCATAAATGAAAAAACATAGAATGTGTCACTCATTTTCCCTACCATCACTTGTTTCCAGTAACTCAGGCTTCCGTTTTGGACTCTTACAGTTTTAAGAAATTTATTCCTCCTCCCAAACATCAATATTGAAAAAAATTACCAGCGTAATGATTATTGATAATTTGTATAGCATTCAAGATTTTTATTTCAGTTTGACTACCACCTGTCAAGATAAGATTCATTTTACATCTTACTGATGAAGGATATTAGTTATCCGAAATATCTACAATTTGTTCATGATTTAAGTATTTTTTGGTGATGTTGTACCCTTTTAGACTTGTTATATATTATATTTTGTAGTGTACTGTATCATAATTTTATGATCCATCGCCCCGTAAGATTTATCGTTGGCTATTATTCAGTCATTATATATATATATATATATATATATATATATATATATATATATATAAAGTCTAAATTGAAAACAACGTTCAAACCTATGATTGCGTTGGATAAAAACCGCAATTTTTATACGTGTGCATGCAAAACAAATTTCTTGGTAGAGGGGTCTAAATACAGCACAAACAACAATTTCCAAAAGACCAAAAAAAAGTGAAAAAGTCTATTTTAACAAAACGCATTTGACTAACAGGTCGAACAACTGATGTTCTTAAACCCTGCTGACTGCCATTGGCGATTGCCAAATAAATTGATCACTAGATCTAACAAAATGGATCTTAATATTAATTAAATACCAAACAGAAAACAATAAACTTGTGGAAAAGATGGTAAACCACAAACATGAGGTGCAAAAATTTGTACACCATATCCGGATTTCGACAATAAATGTCTCTTCAGTGATGTTAGGGATCGAAACGGTATTTGGAAGGCCATATGATTTACCTCAATTTAGGATAGACTCTTGAATTTTAAAGAGTCGAAATAGGATGAACGGATCATATAAACCCGAAGGAAAATATAATACAAGCCCAAACGAAAAAATATAAAAAGTCTAAATTGAAAACAACGTTCAAACATGTTTGTGGTTTACCATCTTTTCCACAAGTTTATTGTTTTCTGTTTGGTATTTAATTAATATTAAGATCCATTTTGTTAGATCTAGTGATCAATTTATTTGGCAATCGCCAATGGCAGTCAGCAGGGTTTAAGAACATCAGTTGTTCGACCTGTTAGTCAAATGCGTTTTGTTAAAATAGACTTTTTCACTTTTTTTTGGTCTTTTGGAAATTGTTGTTTGTGCTATATATATATATATATATATATATATGGCTCTGGTTTAAACCATTATTTATGAAGGAACGGGGGGTTTAAAGCTTTTCATACATTATGACAGTCAATTTGTTCAGTTAAAGCTTACAGAACCCTCTATTATATTGTGAATTTTGTGGGTGAAGGGTAGGTCATCTCCCCTATATTTACCTAATATCTCACATTATATCAACATCTACGACGCAAACAATAGAGAAGATAAACAAGTAACAGAAAACATACAAGCTTCCAGCATCGTTTCAACCATATATCCATATATCCACAGGTATATACCCTGAAGCTGACATTGTTATACAAGTACCTGTTCAAAGCTAACAATCTTTGTCGTTTTGTGAAGAAATTATTGATTTTTTATTTAATATTGTTTCGATTCAATAAATTTTAATTGAGATAAAAAGCTAGTGATAAAAAATTTACAAAGGGAATTTA
This sequence comes from Mytilus californianus, assembly GCF_021869535.1. NCBI lineage: Eukaryota > Metazoa > Mollusca > Bivalvia > Mytilida > Mytilidae > Mytilus > Mytilus californianus. Next base: position 38,926,938 of record NW_026262581.1, read on the forward strand.
ATAAAAAGTAGTTTTTTGTTTTTTTTTTGTTGTTCATTTTATACACTTTTCGTTTTGATTATTTTTGTCATCAACAAGTTTCTTTTTGACGGCGAATGTATAATTTAAGTAATGAACGTATTTCAAAACTATTTAACGGGTCTTGAAAGGTGCAAACTTTCCAACTTATTGTGCGGACATATTATTATTCGTGTATTTAGTTTCAAGAAATTAAATAACAGAAACTCGGTTTGATGTAAGATATATTATTAGATTTCATCATGCCGTATCAAGTGGTCGAATTCGTGGAGTATCCTAAATGTTGTTTTTTTATGCACTCTTTTAAGTGCGACGAAATGGAATTGTTCTCCAATATGATTGTGTATTCAAATCGTGTTAAATTTGCCTCAAAAAAGATTATCTAGGGTTTGTCAAGAAAACGAGCCAGTTGTCTGATTGACAATCATACAACATCTTCTTCCTTTTTTTCAATTAAATGTGAATAGAAACCATTTAATTCCATTGAAAAAAAATATGATTGTGTATTGACAAAACTTCCAGATGAACAAGCATTTATTTAAAATAATGCGTTTTAGATTTTGATTGCATTCTAATGATATATTTATTAATTTTCGATTATAACCACGTGAAAAGAGAAACAAAAAATAACATAAAATCTAATCATCTTCAACAAGGATGGGTAAAGTGAGATATACTAATCCTTTTTTTTTTTAATTATAAAAAAACGTTAATTATAATTATATAGTGTTTTGTTATTCCTTCAACCCTAAATCAAGTTTATACAAAATGTCGTTTACACTATATTACCTGGACTCTGGGAATATATTATGTCTCAGCATGACTGTCTAAACACGATTGTATAACAATTTGTTATCTGTTTACACACACGATGTATCCTGTTGTCAAATAGAAATTGATAGAAAAAAAACAAAAATCGCCTACTTTTAAATCAAATTTGGAGCAAGAAGAAAATAACCAATTTGAAAATAAACTACACCACGTTAAGCTTTAACTTTTCATCTTTTTCTTGGTCGCAGCAGCTAAGGTATATCATAAGTAAAAGTATTTTATTTATTTTTCAAAGCTGACCACTCTTCCGAATAATGACATTTTCCTGAATAACGGCAAAAGTAAGCCATTTGACATCACTGTAAAAAATCCAAATTTGTTGCAAGAAGTCCAAATTTTATTTTAAAATAATTTGTATCATTAAAAGAAGACACATTAAGGATTCTGGGGATCGCAGCAGCTAAGAAAACCACTGAGAAGTAAAATGAATATCGTCTTGTAAAGATTATTTTCCATATAACTTCTATATAACGATTTTATCCATGTAGGGTATCTGAATTCACGCATGCGCAATATTGACAGGACTGATTCTTGACAATGGAACGGAAAGAGGGTGGTTAAAAATTATGAGTGTCAATTTTAAGTTTTTTTCCTAAATGTGTATTGCTACCTTATGTGTGCTCCTAACGCAGAAACTGCTCCAACAAAGTTATGAGGACAGATTAAAAATGACACTCCGTAAACTTTACGGACATCATCACGAATTGGTCGGACCATACGATGTGTCTTTGTCCAAACTAACTAAGGACATTTTTACCACGTGTTGGATTGTGGTTTGACATTACGCCGTCTGATCTTTTAATTACCGAACGTGACTTATTCCCGATGTGACTGTTTTGCTGATTGTGAATTCGTATTGCTATAAGACGTGTCACGGTACTTTTCTATCCAAAATTCATGTATTATTTAGTTTTGATGTTATATTTGTTTTTTTCATCGGATTTTGTCAAATGTCTTATCGTTTGTAGTTGTAAATCTTATTTTTTTCTGTTGTATTAAAGATTCGTGTGTTATGTTAAAGATGATTAATCACCCAGTTCATTAATTGATTTTAGTTTGGGTCAACTAAATTTATACGATATATTTGCAGTTTGATTTAGAAGAAACACCGACATAGCTAGATAATACTATTAATTATCTAATTACTACCACATTTTATATTAATTAGTATTGTAATTTTCATTGTTATTAAAATACTGATATATGAGTATTATAAACCAAATCTTGAATTTTATCCTAATTCTATCCTATTTTGGGGAAATTTCAGAAATTCAAATGTGACGTCACTTTTTTTTTTGCGTTGATCTCTTTGGCTAACACGGCTGTGAATTTTTATGTGCTTGTTTTATGTTGTTTTATGTACTGTAAATTCAGAAATTATTGCGTGCATTTATTATTGCGATTTTTGAAGAATTAACAAAAATGCGAGTTTAATTATTGCGATTTTAGAAAAAGCTATATACAAATATATATATTTGATATCAGAATGCGAGTTCTTATTATTGCGATACTCAAGTAGTCGCATTATTCGCATTAATAAAGACCTCGCAATAGTTTCTGAATTTACAGTATCCGTTTTTATTCTGTAGTTAGTCACCACTTCGGTGTTATCATGTATATCTATTATATAGTCATTTTTATAAATTTACTGTTTGCAAAAGTATGAATTATTCTAAATACTAAGGATTTTCTTATCCCAGACATATAACCTTGGCCGTGTTTGGCACGACTTTTTGGAACTTTTGGTCCTCAATGCTCTTCAACTTTGTACTTGTTTTGGCTTTCGAACTTTTTTGATCTGAGCGTCACTGGTTCGTCTTGTGTGGACGAAACGCGCGTCTTGCGTATTAAATTTTAAACCTGGTACCTTTTGTTAGCTATTATTCGTATGTTTCTCTGTCCTATATGTTCTCCCATTTATTTGTATTGTAGTCCTGTCATGTAATGTTGTCATTTTAATGTTATATTTAACATTGCCATAAAAGCGGGAGATTTGGCTAGCCACAAAACCAGGTTCAACCCACCATTTTTTTCTTAAAATGTCCTGTACCAAGTCAGGAAAATCGCCATTGTTATATTATAGTTCGTTTCTGTGTGTGTTACATTTTAATGTTGTGTTTCTGTTGTGTCGTAGTTCTCCTCTTATATTTGATGTGTTTCCCTCAGTTTTAGTTTCTAACCCGGATTTGTTTTTTTTTTAACTCAATCGATTTATGAATTTCGAACAGCGGTATACTACTGTTGCCTTTATTTATGGCATTTGGAAAAGCACAGAATTGCATATTTTAAGACAAATCATACAACAAATCTATTGATATTTAGATTAAAGATACAATTCTGAGGGAGAACCATCTTTTAGTATGACAATATATGTTAGTTTTGTTGTTTATTGTCCTTAGCAACCAATATAGACATTTTGACACAAAGACTTGGTTCGGTCATAAATTGATACTTTATTGACTATCCCTTGGAAAAGAAAGAATGCTCTTTATGTAGCAACCTAAATATGGAACTCTTTATATTTTTTCATGCGAATAAATCAAACTTATATTTTAGCAAGTATAATGTTACAATTTAGCATGAATTAAGTCTAAATTTGTCCCCGCTGTTAGAAATTGATTCAGTATTTGCCAAATTTTAATCAAGGCTTAGGTATGCAAATACACCACAAAATTGACATTCTAGAGCTATAAAATAGCTTTAATTTGTAAAATTTGTCTACTGTTAAGGTTAATTTAAGTTTTTAAACAAGAAAAGACAAACACAAAAGGTACAGTTTTAGAAATTTAACTAAAAAATGAGAATTTACACTTTGACATGACATATTTCTTCAAATCACTATTTTGTTGCATTTCAGTGGCAACTGCTAACCTTCATAAAATATTTATTTCTGAACCAATTTCAAAACTAGCAGGTCAATTTGCTCGTTTTATCTAGCAGAACACAGAAATTAATTAAAAGTGGAAATTGAGAAAAAAATGTTTAACCTAAGGTAACAATACACAGTTAGAAGTTTAGTTTGGCGTTCTGGTCATGGTGAATTTTTTAAATATGAACGTTTTTGTACAATAAAATTGATTTTTAGATAGATGAAGAATAGAACAGCCATCTAAGTGGGTTTATATGAACATATAGATTGTTTTTAGCATGTTTTATAGGCCATTTTTCTGTTTGACAGTCCGTATTTTCACATCCGTACCGCCAATAGGTCCAGAAATTATTGTAGTGTTTTTCAACAAAGATTTGACCCTCGATCTTTTCAATTCAAGTTTATGGAAAATCGAGCAGAAATGCATATGATTTTTTTATGGACCTCTTGATAGATAAATGTCTATGGTTTCAGGAAAGGTATCACTCTAATGAATTGAAATTCTCCTTTCGACCAAATTTTGGAGACTTTTGTGACATTTTCACCCCCCTTTTTGCAATGTTTTGTATCAAATAAATGCAGATTGTTGCCATGGTTACACCAAAAAGAGATTATATTTCACCATTATAACTATTGGAAATCAAATCTATGGAAGATTCTCTTTCCATAAATATATACATGCATAACACAAACATTAAGCCTTATTTGTTAGAAAGGAAGGGAAAGAGGGTGGTTAAAATATATGAGTGTCAATTTTAAGTTTTTTACCTATATTAAAATCAATCGGGTCCAAGATCTCCATATATGCTTATTATAACCCTTTGTCTAATTTCTTATCAAAACCATGATAAGGGACAAAAAACTGTATCTGTTACGGCACTCCTGAACTATTTTAAGATATAGTAAACAATTCATGATTTAGATTAGATGAGGTCAAAAATACACGTGCATGTATCTGTGACGTATATAGAATTAACCAATCAGCATGCAAGATCTTGCAATCACGTGGAAGCAATAAGATAGAAATATTTGACTGAGAAAATACAAATACTTATCTATCACACATTGCAGGATCTATTTTAACGCTATAACATAGGAGGAAAAAACTGTTTTGTTTTTTTTAAAAACAATAATAATCATCTCTCTAATAGAGACTGATAATACAAGTTATTCTCAAATAGAATAACAACATATAGTAATCTCTAAAATAGAGACTGCTAATCTAAGTTATTCTCAAATAGAATAGCAAAAATAAAATAATCTCTCAAAAAGAGACTGCTTAACTAAGTTGTTCTCAAATAGAATAACAAAATAAGATATTTAATCTCTCAAATAGAGTATTAAATTTATAAGCTATGAGCAAACGTTTTGCATACAAAAAACATGAAAATCTAAAAGAGTATTTAAAGAATTCAAAGATGAAAAATGATATAAACAGATAAAATCAAACAAAAGATAAAAAATGTCACGCACAATAATTATACTACAACCATGCAAGTGTGAATTTCTTAAAAAATATGAAAATAAATGCTGAAAAATGTATTCCATAACAAGAAATATTTATCATACACTGAGTTTGCCAGCTCTAAATTACTCTTAATGTATACACATAGAAAATACAATTAATAACGATGGATTATAATCAGATATACTGGATTGGTCCTGGACCCGATTGATTTTAATATAAAAAGTCCTAGGCTTTTTTTGAAATTTGGATCGACCACTATCTGTTAAAGTACTAAGCCAATCATATTTGCGTGTTTTGTCTGTACTTGATTTAATAAATAGTTCAAAAGGTCCGAAATAAAAACAATGTAAGTGAAATTTCACTTAAACAATATATATGGGTACTTATTTTAAATGATTCATATGTTGGAAGCTAAACGCAATATTCAACACACAGGCAACTTTGCAGCTGTGTTTTTTTCTTATTTAATGTTTTAAGTGTCCTACATCTTTGTCTTTATCATCTCAAGACAGAATAATGGATTTTATAACAAGCTCTGAAATTTTGGACCAAAATATGGCATATACTTAAGCATGGAATGGAGATTAGGATGAAAAATTTTGAATTTGTGCTTATGTTGTAAATGTTGGATAAAATGAATACAAATTGAATAAAACAGCCATTGTTATCTGTTTAAATGGTACTGTTTACTGTTTTATTTAGATATTAAAGATAAGATGTGATTGAATACAGGTAGTTTATCATGCCATATCTGAAAGAAGTACAGAAAGAGGTAAACCAGCATGCAGGGTGGGGACATACAATGATTAATGTTTCTATAAGTAATGGGGACAGACAAGTATTTCTTATGGCTTATAGTTTCACTAATAACTCAGTATTGCATTGATGGTATCATAAGAATTCTATATATCTTTGAGTCACAGTATAGGGAAAAAAGTAGTATTACATTTTCCCAGCTTGAGGTTGGCCTTTCGTGTACCCAAGGCAGGTGAAGGAAGTCAACTTGGGAGCGCTGTGATTGGATGTAAGGGCATAATATATTTTTTTATTTATTTATGAATAACTGCAGTGTGTTTATTTACAATATAAATCTTAAAACACATTGAAATATTTTCTTGAGAATTATTAAATAAGGCTTCCAAATTTTCAAAAATTTGATGTAAAATGACGGTGGGCATGGATACCATAAACAAGCTAAAACAGAATAATAAAGTACTAATATCACACATAACTGTTTTGTCAAGGTTTTTATTATAAAAAGTTGTATATTTAGAAAATGTTAGTATTGTCGCCTATGGAAGAATAAATACTACCGTTTTCCCTATACTGAAGATAGCAAGGGAAATCAGAGTTCAGTTATATTGCACTATTTTAAAGCTTTTGATTAGTACATTTGATTTTTATCACCAAGAGTAGATATTATTTATAGCGACCAATACTGCATTAACAAAAGTGCGGAGTCATCACGATAAGTCAAATTGATGGGTACTGATATAAAACTTTATTATAGGAATCCAATATTAGCTATATTGTATAAAATGCACCAAACTCTATTTCTTTTGTATCTATTTTAACCTTTCGCAATGATTGATTCAATTGGAAACACCAGAATTCAAGTCGCGACAAATATTTTTTAATGAAATATTTGCCTTTTTGGCTGTTTTATGTCCTAAGTGTACGACTTAGGTATTTCCTAAGACATAGTATATCAAAATTGGAATCTGTTTGGTTTAGTTTGTACTGTTTATTGAGTAAGGCAATATTTGGTTAAAATAGAAGCATTTTCAGTGTTAAAGTTGTCCCTCTAAGGAAAAAATTCGTAAGGGACCCAGTGTCTCGCCTACTTTTGCTGTTAGTCGCAGGCTCAACAAAAATGGGGAAATAATTATAAAAAATTTTCCTCTAGATACTATCTTTTGAATGTAAGAAGCTTCTGTTCAAGTTTGGTAAGAATCCAGGATGGTTTATGAATCTAATAAATGTTTTAAAAACTTGAACTGCAGACTGTATGTAATGTTAACTGGAAGAAAAACTAAGTCCATTTATAAGTAATATACGGGAAAACAGGAAATTGTTTTTTTACAAAATTTCCTTCTAGATACTAGCTTTTGATCATAAACAAGCTTCTGTCCAAGTTTGGTACAAATCCAGGATAGTTTAAGAAAGTTATTAAAATTTTGAAAACTTTAACCACAGAGTGAATGTAATGTTAACTGGCAGAAAAACTAAGTCCATTTATATGTAAAATACGGATAAACAGGATTTTTTTTAACAAAATTTACTTCTGCATACTATCTTATGATCATAAACAAGCTTCTGTCCAAGTATGGTACAAATCCAGGATAGTTTAAGAAAGTTATTAAAATTTGAAAAACTTTAACCACAGAGTGAATATTTGTGTACGCCGCCGACGACGACGACAACGACGGAATGTAGGATCGCTATGTCTCGCTTTTGCGACAAAAGTCGCAGGCTCGACAAAAAGAGGCCCAATTGAGGCTTAATTTAGATAGAATTTATACTCCCCTGTGTAAAGAATTATTCATATTCTTGGCAGTTCATGCAGCAAATATTTCAATAGTGCTTCATTTTGTAGTTTCTATCTTTTATTATATCAAACATAATTAATTTTTTAATTTTCTTCTTTATGAAAGGACTATTCCTAGAAACCCCGCCGCATTTTTGCGCCTGTCCCAAGCAAGGAGCCTCTGGCCTTTGTTCGTCTTGTATGTTTTTTAATTTTAGTTCATTTATATGTTTTGGAGTTTAGTATGACGTCCATTTTCACTGAACTAGTTCACTTTTTTTATTTAGGGGCTAGCTGAGGCCCATCTCCGGGTGCGGAATTTTTTCGCTCCTTGAAGACCCATTGGTGGCTTTCGGCTGTTATCTACTCTTTGGTCGGGTTGTTGTCTCTTTGACATATTCCCCATTTCCATTCTCAATTTTACTCCCAAGGGACATAATTCAGCTTTCATATAGATTAATAAAGGCAACATTATTATTATTATTATTATTTCAAGTGTCTTACATCTTTGTCTTTATCATCCCAAGACAGAATAATGGATTTTATAACAAGCTCTGAAAATTTGGACCAAAATATGGCATATACTAAAACATGGAAAGGAGATTAGGATGAAAAATCTTGAATTTGTGCTTAAGTTGTAAATGTTGGATAAAATGAATACAAATTGAATAAAACAGTAATTTTTATCTGTTTAAATGGTACTGTTTACTGTTTTATTTTAATAAGATAAGATATGATTGGATACAGGTAGTTTATCATTCCTTATCTGAAAGAAGTACAGAAAGAGGTAACCAGCATGTAAGGGTGGGGACATAAAATAATTTATGTTTTTATAAGTAATGGGCACAGACTTTCTTATTTCTTATGCCTTATAGTTTCACAAATAACTCAGTATTGCATTGATGGTATCATAAAAAATTTCTATATATCTTTAAGTCACAGTATAGGGAAAAAAGTAGTATTACATTTTCCCAGCTTGAGGGTTGGCCTTTCGTGTACCCAAGGCAGGTGAATGAAGTCAACTAAGGAGCGTTGCGATTGGATGTAAAGGCATAATATATTTTGTTTTATTTATGAATAACTGCAGTGTGTATATTTACAATATTTACAACAGAATAATAAAGTACTTATCTCACACATAACTGTTTTGTCCAGTTTTTTATTATTAAAAGTAAATTTAGAAAATGTTAGTACTGTCGCCTATGGGAGTATAAATACTACCGTTTTCCCTGCAGACACGTCACGAGAAGATTGTTGCGTCTCAAATATGATCGCCAAACTGGACCTACAAGATCTACAGACCAGACGCTAAAGCCAGAAGCTTATATTTCTGTTCAAGGTGGTTGAGGGGCTAGTTCCTGCTATAGAACCAGACGAATATTTAAAAAATAGCACGGCCAAAAAGAACAATTACTGCAAAGAAATTTGACAACTACCAAACAATAAATATTGTGGAAAAACAAGTTAAGAACAACACAAAGTATTTTGAGATTCTAACGAGCAAAACACTATAATATTCAAACTCATTTTTCGTGAGAACATTGAACGAGTGGAACCACCTTGAAGACACTGTAGTGCTCGCACCGAGCGTTAAGAGTTTCAAAACTGCAGTCGCGCACCGTCAATAAATCGACGGCGCTCTCTCTACCGTTGTATTAAAGCCAGTATTGGTATCCACAACGTACTCATTCAGATACAGATACATTGTTGACAAAATAATCATAATTATGTTAGATAACGGAATTCATCATGCGTGCGGGTGTTCAAATGTACCAAGACAATACAATACAATATATGTGTTTATTCCAATTAAGGTCCCTCAGGGGGCAATGACAAAGATACAATCATAATTCAGTTATACAAGCAATACAGTACAAGAATACAATGTATAATACCGGTGTGACAAAAAAAATATAAGAAGATTTTAAATGTTGATTTCTCTGCAATAAAGATGTTTGCGGCAGTGTGGCCCAAGGGAAGACACCCATTTTGGTAAATTGATTGCTTAGCTGGAGGAGACACCAGAGGACAGTGCTTAAAAATCATATGCATATGAATCTCTCCGTGTCTAAACCAGCAAAGCCAACAAGAAGTAATACATAAATAGATAAATAGGGGTCATACATATGATTGCTCAACTGGAGGAGGCACCAGGGGCCGGTGCTTAAGAATCGTTTCAATATGATTCTCCCCGTGCCAAAACCAGTCAAGCAAGCAGTTAAAAAAAAATTAAATATGAGTTTAACAAATTTGTTTTAATGATTAAGGTTAAAGCTTTTAACTATTTACAGTGAGTACAAATAAAGTTACTCAAATGTTATATAATAATGTGTCCTCACAGGTCATTAACCAAAAGAACTTTTCTGGAGGATTCATGTTAGCAAAATTATTACATGGCTGAGATATAGTTTTAAACAAATTTTGTCGCTCCTCGTTAAATTTGGTACAGTGAAGGAGAAAGTTTATCTTATCCTCTACCTCACCCGAGTCACACAGCCCGCAAAGTCTAATGTGTGGAGGGATACCCTGGTATCTGCCAGTTTTTATTTGCAAACGATATGCTAAAATTCTTAGTTTCGTTAGACTCCTATGCTCAAAATTGCTGACAAGAGATAAATAATTTTCAAATCCAAAATTTACCCTAAAGGTTGTGCAAGTACGAAGTTTTCCTTCTGAATGTGTTTTTATTTGATTTTCCCATAGTTTCAAAAAACCCTCCTTTACATGGCTTTTTAGTTTGCTTCTTGAGATTTTCTTTCTCTCAATCCCTGTAATATTTGGAAAATTTGGTAGTATACGTTGAAGTGATCCATACTAAGATGATTTCCCTTGGTTATATAATTTTTTGATTTGTTCATAAGCATTTTGAAGCAAGGGAAATTTATCTCGATGTTCAATCGGTTCCAATATAAGAGAATATTTTTTATAATATCATAGTAAAGTGGAAATCGACCAAGTTCTGTCACTACAGCAAGATATTGGTCTTTTTATGTACCCCTTAAATAAATTTACAAAACTTTACATGTAGTTTTCACTGATAAAATGTGAATATATTTTGTCTTGAGATATGATGCTGTTTCGAAACCTTGCTGTATTTGAGTAAAAGGTGCCCCATATTTCATTACCATAAAGTAAAATGGGTTTGATTGTGTGATCAAATACATGAATGCTAGTTTTTAATTTTGGATTTAAAGAAAGAAAGTCTTTCTGAAGTTTATATAATATGCTTTTAAGTTTTCCTTGTAAAGTTCATTCTGAGCATAGGAAAAGTAGCCAGAGGCACTAAGAAACACACCTAAGTATTTGCAGTGTTGTACACATTCAAGTTCATGTACTTTATAAATAAATTTATGACGTATAAGTCTGCCCGCCTTATTGAAGATTAATATTTTGGTTTTAATTGGATTTACAGTCAGACACCAGTCATTACGATATCTATTGAGGATATCAAGTTTAGCTTGGAGGCCTTTTGCAGTGGAGGATAATAGAAATATATCATCAGCACACATTAAGCAATTGAGAGGTTTATCATTTAATAGCACCGGATCGGGAGAATATCACTTCCTTTATGAACAGGAGTAATATACCCAACAGCACAATTTTTTGGATAAATCCCACTAGATAGACAGGAATTGAATATTTTTTCTATGCTAGGTACTAGTGCATTTTGACCACATTTTAACATGTTGTTGGAAATGTTATATAATCCAGGATATTTACCAACATTTAGCTTAGAAATTGCTTTCGAAATTTCATCTCTACTGATGCGCACATCTAGCTCGTTAAATACTTTTTGTTTTTGTAACATGTAAAGCTAGAGCTCAAAGGTTTTCAGACGTTCTTTACAATTATCATTCACTTGGTTCAAATTTTTGAAGTGAGAGATCCAAGAGGGCGGGTCCATAGCTGAGCTCTTCTTACTTACATCTTTTTGTTGTCTTAAATCTTACAACACTGAGAACGATTTTATGACTCGCTTCTGGTGCGGCGCGATGGTAACGGTATGTCCAGTGCAATATGAATGGCTCTTTTTTAGTTCCCTGCCAGAAGTGAAATGCCTTTATCATTGAGATGAATGCCATCCTGCTGTAAGATATCCTTATTATGATTCCCATTCAGAGTGCTCTGCAAAAATGATGTTATCTAATCTTTGAAACTTTAATTTGTTTCAGTAAAACATTGATAGTTTAAGCAGTTGTAGAATTGTTCATTGCATCAAATCTGGGAGTTGTAAAGGAGATTACAATCTTAATCAGCGGCCATTTTGTACAAATGTTGCTTCCAAGTTCAAATATTTCATCAATACACTGTTGAGGTTTTTTTTTCCAAGTCATTGGTAAGTGAGTGAAGTACAAGTACTGTTGGTGGGATTGACATAGTTTGCAGGTAAATACTTGTATCTTTCAAAGTATATTGAATTTCTTTGTGTACATCAGCCACATTGGTAAGTATTTCAGGTAAAATACCTTCAACATTTGATGTTCCTACTAGTAATACTGATGGTCTTTCTTTTTGAGTGTCAGTGTGTGGGTTTGTTGACACTTTGGGTTGTACATTGGATTGTAGATGTATCATAGAAGCCATGTTTGTTTTCAGTTGAATTATTTCATCTTTTGAAATATTAAGCTTTATTGTTAAATCTTGAGTATTATTTGATAACGCTTCGTTTTCAATAATCTTTTCTTGTAACTGGGTATGTAGATATTCATGGTCTTCATTCTTTTCTCTAATGCATTTTCTTTGTTGTTCTTGTGCTCCAGACAAAGTTCTCTCTCATGTGTTAATGTTTGTTCATGAAGTTCTTCGCGAAGAAGTTAATTAGCCTTCATAAGTTTTAACTGTTGTTCTACAGATTTATTCTCTTCCTTCAGATTTCGTAATTTGGACTCGAGTGATGATATTGTGTCAGCTGTAGTGTGGTGGTTTTCAGCTTTTGAGATGAGTTTTCACTAGACATAGAGTTTATATGACCAATAATTTCATCTGTGTTATTTGTTACAGCCTGTTCAATTTTGAAGAGGGCATTTACGAATGCTTTTTCTAGTCGATCAATGTCAGATCTGTCAACTAAATCATTTTGAACTGGCATATCAAAGTTTTTTTCTTTGAAATTGCTTTAGCAACGACAGGCTTCATTGTCTTTTTCTTGTTTGTGGTTACAGTTTTATTTATAGTTTTATTAGGATCATGTACCTCATTGACTGGTAATTTTAAGTGAGTTTCATCTGATTGTGCAATAGGTTTTCAAAAAGTAAAATAACAAAAAACTCCATGGAAAATTCTATGTTTGAGTTTCAGCGTTATCTTTGATTTCATTTTGATGACGAGATTCATTGTCAGAGGAAACCGAGACAGATGGGAATCGTTCAATGACCATGGGGCCTATTGTGTAGGATAGATTGAATTTCTGGGTGGTCTAAGTTTATTAACATCGTGTTGATGATTTGTTCAACACAAGAGTGCTAAGTTACTTACTTCGTTTCTGGTCAATACAGTGTGAAAAAAAAAACAATGTTCTCTATCTCAATTTTCAAAACATGTGCTCATTCCGGAACCCAAGAAACAACAAGAACTCTCCAGTTGTACCAATGTAGGTGTATTATACACGGTCATTTTGATCATCGATTTATTACCAGGAGCTTGTGGTATTAACATAGCTGATAACATTAGACCAGAGAACACAGTTATTTTGTAGTGCATTTTTTTAGACCATAAATTAAAATTTAAAAAATCGCACCTACTCTCTCACAAAGATTTTTACAGTGTAGTGCACTACCTTTAGGACAAATTATATCAAAATTATAGAAAAGTCTATCAGCTCCAACTCAAATATGGACAATTCTATGTTAAGGGGGTCTATAATTCAGTTTGACAGCTTCAGACATACTTATTTTTGACCTATTTCAACTGGACCAAATCACTAATTAACCGAAAAATTCATCTACCAAATTTTTTTTACATGTAATTTCATCCCCCTACTTAATATTTCAGGCATAAAATATAAAGAAATAAATTTGGAAAGTGTATGAAAAAATTTGCAAGTAATACACTGTCAACATTAAGGAATACATTTGTCCTCGGACTTAATAGGATAGAAAGAATTGACCAATTCAAATACAACTTGGCATGACATAAGTTTAGGGAAGTATAATACAGTTGACCAAGTTTCGTGGCCATAGGATATGTATTATAGACACTATGGCTATTTTAATTTGGAGCTTTGGATGTTTATTTTTAAATCCAACAATTTCAACTAACAAGATTTGGGCCTAAAAAAATTAAATATTGCAAACATTTACCTTTTAAATGCTCTTTTATATCATGTAGTATGTATTAAAATAAACTGAACACTCATTTGATGTATCAGATCTATTACAATGATTCAAAAGGCAAATTTATATGAGCCTGTGCCTGAAAATAGAGATTTTCGAATGAAGGAGGGCTTATATTTCCACAAATTAAAACTTTTTGAAGTTTTTTTAATTCGAATTATTCTTCCATATATATTTAATGAACTTTAAATGGAAAGAAACATTACAAATAGCATACCACATGAGTATAAAATAGTCTTAAGTCATGTAAGACTGAAAATTATTTTGGATCAATTTAGGCCGTAACACATATTTACATATAAAAATGCATACAGAAACTCATTTAAAGCCTTCTTCTCTAATGAGAAAGTGAAATATGCTAGATATACTTGAGGTGTGATGAGATGATTGAAGTTGTTAATTTTCTCCTTGAAAATATTTATGTACGTTTCGACAATAAAGTTTATCGACAGGTTGTAGGTATTCCTATAGGCACCATTTGCGCCCCTTTAATAGCAGACTTATTCTTGTACTGTTATGAATCACAGTTTATGACCAAACTCAGTAAAGATCCGTCTCAATTGCATTTAATTGATAAATTCAACAACACTTACCGTTATCTTGATGATATTTTTTCGTTAAATAATCAAGAAATTTCTAAATATACTGTCGAAATTTACCCAAAGGAACTTACCTCAAATAAATCAAATACAAACGGTAATAACTGTCCTTTCCTAGATTTAAATATTTCAGTTTTACACGGGAAATTCTACACTAAAATTTACGACAAAAGGAACGATTTTTCGTTCCCTATTGTTAATTTTCCTTTTTTGGACGGTGATGTTCCTTTGGCACCATCTTACGGTGTTTATATTTTGTTTTCAATTTTTTACATCATTGGGTCGATACCTCTGCTGGTGGACTATCAGTCCCCGAGGGTATCATCAGCTCAGTAGTCAGTACTTCGGTACTGACATGATTTATAACAAATTTTTCTAAAATTGTCCGTTTATAAATTTTGAAATTATTAAGAAACTAAGGTTTCAACTCCCTCAGGCAAAGTTGACTGAGATGGATTTGGCTATTTGTTTTAGGTATTTTTGTCATATAGCTCTTCGACTGTTTCGGTACTTATACATCCCTCGGATTTCAAATGTTTGGCTTTGAGCGTTCCTGATGAAGGTAAATCCAGAAAAGCGCTTCGGACGCATGAAATTATTAAACGTATTGTTTTCAATATTTTATTTATCACGACTCGTTCGCTATGCCCGTGTCTGTTATGACGTTTTGGATTTCAATGAATGTAATCTATGTATTACAGGTAAATTATTAAGTCAGGGATTTCGTAACCACAAATTACTTAAAACCTTTACTAAATTCTTCCATAGGTATAAAGATTTGGTTTTGAAGTTTGGTTGTACCTGTAGAAAACGTATTTCAAACGGGATAGCACATCCTGATTTTTACGGAGATTACCGAGCCCGAGAATTAAAAAAACAATCTGGGTAAACTTATCGATCCTGAAAAAAACTTATTCTAAAAGGTTACCAATTCAAAACTGTAATTAGATCTTTGAATATTGTTTTTATTGGTATTAATATTGATTTTGCTAACTGTAAATTAAAATCAAACTAAATATTATTTTATATACATATGCACATTTATGGCTCTACAATCTGTCAATACCTGTATATTTGCTTTGCACAAGGTCATGTTTTTCTCTGACTGTTTATGACGCCTTTACACTTAATCCATTGGATGTTGGATGTGTTCTGATTGATATTTTAGTCATAGATGCACGATTTTTTTATTAGTTGTTATTGGTTTATACTAGCTGTCAGTAACTGCGAGTACTCTCAGATCTGTACTTAGTGTCTTTTTGTTGTGGGGATGTATAAGTACCCGTCTACGTCCACTCTGTGCTTTTGTTAGATGTATTTCTATTTGAATCCATCTGATGAGTTAAGGCTTTTTCAATTGATTTTTACAGTTTGTTCTTATGTTCTACTGTTACACCACTGTCCCAGGTTAGGGGAGGGTTGGCGCCTTCAAACGAGTTTAACCCAGCCACATTCTGTATATGCTTGTCCCAAGTCAGGAGCCTGTAATTCAGTGGTTGTCGTTTGCTGCTGTGTAACATATTTGTTTTTCGTTCATTATTTTGTACATAGGCCGTTAGTTATCTCGTTTGAATTGTTTTACATTTGCCATTTCGAGGCCTTTTATAGCTGACTATGCGGTATGGGCTTTGCTCATTGTTGAAGGCCATACGGTGACCTATATATAGTTGTTACTTTCTGTGTCATTTGGTCTCTTGTGCAGAGTTGTCTCATTGACAATCATACAACATCTTCTTATTTTTATAAAAGCTATAAAAAATAGAAATTCGTTACTTTTCGCTCATTTCTAAGCTAAGATGTCATGATACAAGAAGTATGAATGCAAATGATGTCAGAATAGGTAACAGAAAAAACTAAGCAAAATGACAATGATACATAAATTAACAAATACTACTAGCAGTTACTGACATGCCAGCTACAGACCTCATGTATTTTTTTCCACAAATTTAAACTTTTTGAAATTTTTTCACTCTAAATTATTCTTCCATATATATTTAATGAACTTTTAATGGAAAGAAACGTTACAAATAGCATATTACATGAGTATAAAATGGTTTTAAGTCAAGTAAAACGGAAATTATTTTGGGTCATTATAGGCCGTAACACATATTTACAATTAAAAATGCACACAGAAGCTATAAAAAATAGTAATTTGTTACTTTTTGCTCGTTTCTAAGCTAAGATGTCATGATACAAGAAGTATGAATGCAAAAGGACTCTTGCATTCCTTTGTTTTTGCAGACATTTGGTTAGATACAGATTTTTTTTCATTTTTAAGTGGAAAATTTGCATGTAATTTTACTCTCAACAGGCATATATTTGAACCACTAACTATCCTTCAGAAGAAAACAAAGGTAGTATATGAAATGACTAATGTGCACTTATCATTAAAAAGTGCTTATTTTACAGAATTATTGAAATATATATGATGGACTTCAACTTTTATGTAGATAGCTTCTCATATTTCACATGCACCAAACAGGCCGCCCGACCAGGACCATAAATACAACACATTTTGCACATTTTTTTTTCTGTGATGATGTACTTTTCTCTCGATCCAGAGTTCACAAATAAGAAATAAATTTGAATTAAGTATAGAAACACGAATATCAACACATAAAAACCTGTGAAAGTCTGCATGTATCTTCCTGCTGGAACTTATACTATCAAGGAACTTCCATTTCATGAAACTAGTAAACATACAAAATCATAAAACATCAAAAACTACCTGAAAATGAATATGTATACATGTATATATATAAAAAAACGAAAAATTATTCTCCCCATACCTCAAATAAAAAGGAAAGAAAAAAGTTTAAAAAAAATATTTGGTGTCAAATTGAAAAACCAAATGCCGAAATGACTTTAAATAGGTGTCGATTTGACCAGGTGCCTTTTGACTTGTACCCTAAATATGGAAACTGCTTTAAAATGCTTATTTTAGCCATATAATGCCAAAATGGGACATTTTTACAGAATTTCTATCAAACGAAGATGTAAATCCTTTTCTTTTATTTAGTTTGACAAATTGAAATTGAAATCAGGGAAGTTGCAAAAGTACAGAATCTACATTTTACTGAATTCTTCTCTTAGGCCCGAGAACACAGTTATTTCGTAGTGCACTTCTTTTACATAATAAATTCAAGCTTCAGACATATAATTTTTGACCTTTTTTAACTGGACCAATTCACTACTTCACATAAAAATTCAGCACCCAATTGTTTTTAACATGTAATTTCATCCGGGATCCCCCTACTTAATATTTCATGCATAAAGTATAAAGAAATATAATTTTTTTCAAGCAGTCACTGAACCATGAAAATGAGGTCATGGACAATGGACTTATGACAGACTGAAACTTCGTAACATAAGGTATCTGCATACAAGTTATGAAGCATCCATGTCTTCTACCTGCTGAAATATATAGCTTTATACAAATAGTTTACACCGTCACCGCTGCCGCCGGATATGTCTCGCATTCTGCGACTTTCAGTGCAGGCAATACAAAACAAATACACATAAAAAATGCTCAATTTCATTCATAGATTTTTTTAAATTTTGTACATGACTTGCAATGGAGGTTTATGTAGCATGATAAAAGTAAGAACAAACAATTTTGATGAGCAAACCATGTATTCAAATGTTCAACAAAATATGACACCCTGACCACAATTTTCAAGAATTAAGTATGAAATAATACAACTGTTGATTCAATATGGTGGACAGGAGTTTTGTTGATATTAAAAATTGATGCAAAATGCAACTCAAATTCATTCAAGGTGAAGTATAGGTGATCGAGTCGTTTGAGTGTTCTCATGAAATGAGATGGTATGATAACGCCGACATTTTGGCCCCTTGAATTCGATAATCGAAAAGTTTTATAAAAATACCAAATAACATCCTTCAGATGTTGATAAGACATTAGTCCGTTGGACATCAGTGTTTATTTTTATACTCCAGCTCCGAAGGCACACTGCAAAGAGGGGGTATACTGTTTGACCTCTGTAATTATCAGAGCTTCACGAAATTTGTTATCAGTCTTCCTGTGAACATGCTGTATCGTGTAATGCTGTTTCAGATTCATCGCTTATCTACTTACTGTTAATGAAATTCTTTTATATCACACCTACTAACCCATGAGATCTAAACGAAAATGTTAAGCGAGAAAAAAACTTTACTGGCACTTCATGTTGAGCTTTTCTAGTATAAACTATAAATAAATGGAGAATGTGTCCATGGGACACAGATGATGCCCCCGCTTGCATATAACGTTATTTATTGACATAACTCAAGAACGGTAAAAGTGACGCCACCCAAATTCGTACTTGATCTGGGTTTTGTGGTAATAAGCATTGTGTATAAGTTTCATAACATTTGGTTGAGGCAAACTTCAGTTAGAGAACGGAAACGAAAAATTCAGTAATTTTTCCATTTGTAAAGGGGCATAACTCTAGAACAGAAAAAGTGACGCTATACTTTGCTATTTTAGCGCTGGACTTTATATATCCAGCGCTTGACTTTATGTAGGAATACACAGTTATGAAAACAATATGATAACTGACACTCATAACTTTTAACCACTCCCTTTATTTTTAGCAAATAAAGCTTACTGTTAGTGTCATGTATGTGCATAAATTATGTATAAAACAGCATTTTCCATAGATTTGATTTCCAATAGTTGAAATGGTGAAATATAATATCTTATTGGTGTAACCATAGCACAAATCTGCATTTATTTGATACAAATATTGCAAAAAGGGGATGAAAATGTCACAATTGTCCCCAAAACTAGGTCCAGATTAGAATTTCAATCCATTTGAGTGATACCTTTTCTGAAAGCATTGACATTTATCTATCAAGATGTCAAATAAAAAGCATATGCATTTCACCTAATTTTTAAATAAAATTGAATTATATCTACGTCATTTGAACGCTGGTGGATAGTTGTCTCATTTGCATGGCAACCTACAAGTATCTTGTCTTAGGGAGGGATAAATCCTTCTTTGTAAAAAATCCCTCTGATTCAAACAAAACATTCTCTGAAACTGACATTATCAAGATGCTTGATTTCTTGATTGACAACATATTTGTTATGTTTGGAAGACGTGTTTTTCAACAAACAATCGGCATTCCCATGGGAACAAACTGTGCCCCTCTTCTTGCCGACTTGTTCCTTTATCCATATGAGGCTGACTTCATATAGGAACTTCTTAGGAAGAAAGAAAAGTTAGCAGTATCATTTAACTTTACTTTCCGCTTTATAGATGATGTTCTCTCACTAAAGAATTCAAAATTTGGTGACTATGTTGAACGCATCTATCCCATCGAACTTGGGATAAAGGATACAACAGATACAGTTAAGTTAGCCTCATATCTTGACTTACATCTAGAAATTGGCAATGAGGGTTGGTTGAAAACAAAACTTTACGACAAAAGAGATGATTTCAGCTTCCCAATTGTGAACTTTCCATTTCTATGTAGCAACATTCCAGCAGCGCCTGCATACGGAGTATATATCTCCCAGTTGATACGATATTCCAGGGCTTGTATTTCCTATCATGATTTCCTTGATAACGGGGTTGCTGCTCACAAGGAAGCTATTAAACCAAGAGTTCCAAGTGGTGAAGTTTAAATCATCCCTTCGTAAGTTTTACGGACGCCATCACGAGTTGGTTGACCGTTATGGAATATCCGTTTCACAGATGATAGCGGATATGTTTCTAATGTTTTAACTACAATCCCGTCCCCTTTTCCCGAATGTGACCAACCGAATTAGACTTATTACCGGGTGTGTACTAACATGAGCAACAAGACTGGTGCGACATGTGGGGCAGGATCTGCTTACCCTTCCGGAGCACCTGAGATCACCCCCGTTTTTGGTGGTGTTCGTGTTACTCAGTCTTTAGTTTTCTATGTTGTGTTTTGTGTACTATTGTTTGTCTGTTGGTCTTTTTCTTTTTTAATCATGGCGTTGTCAGTTTATTTTCGACTTATGAGTTTGAATGTCCCTCTGGTATCTTTCGCCTCTCTTTTGCAAACATACCACATTTCCTTATTTCTATGTAACAAGTAACATTACATTATTTTTTTGTTTATACCCCCGTACTACCATAAATGTTAAAAGCTGCGGTATGGGGATTGATAAATATATTCACAAATTAAATTAAATATTTTATTGTTAAGTCGTTAAGGAGGTTTATTTTTTATTTTTTGTGATATATATGAATTGATATGGCAGTTGCTTCCAAGTAGACCTCTTGTTATGAAAAGTAGATTGAAAATATTTACTGACAAAATGTACACATTTCGAAATTTTGCATTTCATTTTTTTCAATGAAATAGCTTTACACAAACCCAAAAGATATTTTAATCTTATGAAAACCTGCGAAAATATTTTTTATAATAAAAAATAAGGTTGTTGGTTTAGACTAACTTTAATTAATAGTAAATATTTCAAAAGGAAGATTTTTTCTTTTTCCAAACTTTTCTGTAAATGATTCTAGTGTGTTTTTATAGCCAAAATTACGCTTTTTTAGGCATGTTGCAGAAAAAACAAAATCAAGAAATCTTTTATTGCACGTTTCTTGTAAGCCAACCACCCCATGAATTCACACTTGCAAGTTTAATTTTTAATTGTGATAGATGGTAAATAATCAACAATTAACCAGTCAATATTTTTTTGGAAAATATTAGTATTGAAGGTTCCGTAAAATTTTCAGTTGCGGAAAGTTAACGGATGGTTTACGGGTTTATTCGGCAACTTATTCGCAACGTTTACGCCGTATTCATGCACAAAGTGCCCGTAAAGGGATCGTAATTTACAGAACGTTTGTGCAATACTTGTGACGTCTACATCTAATTTAATTAATGTTTTACTAAAAATGTCTAATACATTTCATATTTGAGTGTTATAGTCTACACTGTTGTTTTCTGTATTCCTTATTTTAAGAAATAACGTTTCTTCATTTTTCAGCCTCGTTGTTATTTTTGATTATGTTGAATATAATAAAACATCACTTTGAAAGTCATTAATTTTAATTTTAATATTTTACAGATAAAAAATACTATCTTGGCCGAGAGTAAGGTATAGATTTATTCAACAATATGATATACTAGAACACACCGGGTCCGTGACTGAATTAAAGTACCTTCGCCTTATTTTCAGATTTTTAGTATTCGTATTGTCATTTGATAAAGTCATGCTGATTATAAGGTGCACAGTTTTCTCTGCTTTCAAAATCTTTCTGTTTGAATCCGTCCTGGTTTTCTTATTACAACCGGAAACTACTTGTAGATATTATTTTTTTGTCAATGGTTGAATTTAGTAGTATCAATTCCTGTATAATGACGAAGTTCAGGTGTGATTATGACCCGTGTATACCCGGTATAGCAAATCCCAAATACACGTTTTGGTGGTGCGCCTGACAGAGGCGGAACGTACAAATTAGGTAACAGGTAACAGGTAACATGTGACATATACTATTGGTGTCGGTATCGGATTCGGCCTGGAACTTGTAATTATTGGTAATATCAATTATGTGGAAAACAAAAGGGCCTGAACTGGTGTAATTTTTAATCAACACCATTGTCCTTTATTAGTTATATATAAAGTTGAATTATTTGATTCGTCGTTTTTACGTCATGCCGGCTAACAAATTGGACCTCTTTATTTTAGTAGTATAGATAATCTTTGTTTTAAAAGACGGTCCTCTATGTGATTTCTGTAATTTCTCCGCGATGTTTATTTCAAAAATGTTAGTGTGGCTCAAATCTAATTTATCATAAACTATTAGTAATACGGTAATTTAGGTCAGGTATATGAATTAATTGAGATGTGGGGTATACCGTCAATAAGACAGCAACCCAACGATAAAAACTACATTTTAGACATGTAGAGAGCAATATACAGTCTCCACCAGTAGTCAGTTGTGCTTTGTGAATAAGGTCCCAGGTTCAGAATTATAAGAGACTATAACATTAAAACATTATAAAAAAATCGTTTATTATAAAAAATATTTACAGAGACATAGAATGAATTTCATAACAGCGTGGACATGGACAAATAGTTTTTAAATGTTATCGTGTGTATCACTGGCTGTCGACAACAAAGACTTCACGCAATTACAGTATGTCAAGGGCCTCTCAATGGGGATATGCATAATTACTATCTTTACACATGTCATTCATAAAATATTTTTTTTGCATGAAAGTTTATAGGAATTTGTTTTGAATATATTAATATACTCACAACAAAAAGTTTCTTTTGACAGAATGAGTATATTCAGAGGTGATATCACCAAGTAATCGAGAGAAAAAAACAATATGTTGTTTCTTGCACAAACGTTCTGTGGCTCCTTAAAAAAATAAAACATTTATTTGTAGGAGTTGATGTAGAGTAACCTACGATCAACTTTCATACTAAGATTATTTTTGTGGTAAAAAGAACCCCGGACCTTCATAAAAAATCTTTTTAGTCCTCTGAGCTGCATAATTATTTTCACGGAACAAATTTGAATTCCCATCGAAGACTCCAACGATCAGATTCTCGTGAATATTTAAATATCATTCTAACAAAAAATAACTCGTAAAAATATCAAGAAGCATATGAATCCGGTCTTGTGAACAAAATTTACATTGATTGGAGTCAGAGTAGCTTTTTGGAAACATTGATACATGTATTTATTTTTGATTTTGTTAAACAAAACACGCATAACAAAAGTTACGGGGTCTATATTCTTTTACTACAAATTAAGCAGGTATTTCAATGAATTTGGCCTTCCTGAACTATTTATGTTTTGTTATTTGAGGACGAATATTTGAGACAATTCTGCATAAATGTTTATTTGCAATTTTATTCAGTCATGCTGATTTTAAAAGCCTTTTGCATAGCCACCCCCTCCCTTATTCAACTGAATCAGGAATGGTCGCCCCCTTACAATTTGAAGTTGTACTCACTTCTTTTTCGGTTTCTGTGTTTCAATATATATCTATGAATTTAATGATATGTTCACAATGCATCTGTTTTTGAATAATCAATCATGTGCACAAGACTAAACTGGTCAACTGTAACCACAGGCGCTTGGGTTTATGATACAGAAATTTTTTTTTTTTTTTCTTTGTTGATTAAAATATTCAATTTTCTATATTTATACTACACATCTATCACTACTGCGCATGTCTCACCTAGTTTCGAGTGATTTTACTAACTCTGAGACAAACCCCCATTTTACTATCCACACTAAGAAACAAAAAGGCAACTAACTCGACGCCATCTTGCGTGCTATAAATAAATAATAAAATTGACCTACCTGGAATCCCCATCGAAATTTATGGAAAACATGTCTTTCTCGCAGTCCGATCGCAGACGTCGTTTCTATTTATCAAATTGGTACTGTTCGTAACATTTTTAGTCCATCTCAAGCATATAATAAAAAGATTTTCACTATTTTCACTAAATTCAAATTTACGTGCCCGGAAGTTTACTGTTTAAAATATTCAGGGGAAGTTACTTTTTCCCGAACTTTTGTAAAAGGGAAGTAATATTTTCCCGGACTTTTTCGGAACATCTCTGCAAGTACACATGAAACAAAGAAAGGGATACGATGATTTCCGAACTAATAATGAATGTAAACAAGCAGATATGATGGACGAAGAACAAGATCAAGCCTTTAATTTGCTTGAAAGTGCAACCGCCACCCCCCTAAAAAAAATAAAATAAAATAATTATCATTTCAAAAGGTCCACGGATTATTTTTTTGATTCTTTTCATAAGACAATTTTGTGTGAGCATTTGTATATTCATAAATTACCATGAAACTATGTTTTCCTTCGTAATTTCTTCCTTTGGTTGACTTGCCATTATTTCTAAAACAGATCTTTTCTTTTTTCAACAATGAAAAAGTTGCGCCTTTTTGATAATAGTTCGGAAGTCATCGTATCCCTTTCTTTGTTTCATGTGTACTTGCAGAGATGTTCCGAAAAAGTCCGGGAAAATATTACTTCCCTTTTACAAAAGTTCGGGAAAAAGTAACTTCCCCTGAATATTAACAGTAAACTTCCGGGCACGTAAATTTGAATTTAGTGAAAATAGTGAAAATCTTTTTATTATATGCTTGAGATGGACTAAAAATATTACGAACAGTACCAATTTGATAAATAGAAACGACGTCTGGGATCGGACTGCCAGATCGTTGTGATCCGTCCATTCGTTTTCCAAATCAACAGAACAGCTGCAATTTACAGGTCGTGCACATTTCCTTATACGGACATGTATTATTTAGCATACTTATACCCCCGTCAATGCATGCATTAGTGCTTGTTTACAAATAAAGCTTTTTCTTTTTATTTAAGCGATTAACCTATCCACTGAATGATTTGGAATGCATGATGGACTACTTGTCTATAACTGACACACTACTTAATTTTTCACTTATTGCCAGGAAAGAATTTTTCTTACTTTTTTTCTCTCGATTACTTGGTGATATCACCTCTGAATATACTCATTCGTTCAAAAGAAACTTTTTGCTGTGAGTATATAAATATATTCAAAACAAATTCCCATAAACTTTTAGATATCAGGTGTCCATGTCCACATTGTTATGAAATTCATTCTATTTGTCTCTGATATTTATAAGTACATTATTTACAGTATAACACCTCTCTTTGTCTATTTAAAATAAGATAACTGGCTTTGGCACAGCTACGAATCATATTAATATCTGCAAATAAAAACACTAATTTCTGTTTATCATCAAAAGACATAAATCACTATTAAAATGTTTTGCTTTATTATATATCCAACTAGATAAGATATCACGTGACTCGATGACGTAGAAATCCGCCATCTTTAATTGCATAGGCCTTTCAATAAACTTTAATTTTTTCGTTAATCCGAAACGTTTTCTAACTTTTGCAGCTCTTTCCTTTGTCTTCGAACATAAATCTTTTTTAAAATGTTGAACCTGACAGTTTAAATTTAGATGAAATTACGTTCCTGATCAATTGTAAATATTGCTCTTTTTCTCTTCCTCTGCCCGTTGACTGTATTGTAAAACTAACAAACCTTCGTCTTTTTATACATTAATTTCACAAATTCCTTAAACAAATGTTTAACTTTGCAGCTATGTTGTAATATCTGAAACATACGTCTAGCGCTGCGTCCTATTTTTAAAAGTTTAATTCGTTGGCAAATTACGTCCCTTATCGATTTTAAACCATAAATTTTTCGACGATGTCAGAATTTTTCAAAATGGCGGCTGGGTCATTTGTCGTGATTATACTTGTGATAAATTTGCCTTTCTCATTATTTATTTGGCATATTTCTGAAGGTTGCATGTTTTGTCCATGAAAATTTTAAAAGTAGTTTTTTTTCGATGCAACAAATGTTTTATTGTTACAGTCCATACATATTAAAACATCTGCATCAAAATATAGAAAGGCACAGACGTATATCTACGGTAAACGGACAGAAAGTCACAGGACAAAAAGTCACAAAAAATGTGTTGACAAACCAAATTACCAATACTTGTTATTATCATTCCTTCTACAAAGTTATTTCCAGAGTTTTAAAGTAATATACGACGTAATTATTTTGCCACCAGGAAATTCCAAAAAACAAATTTTATCACAACACTGGTAAACTATTAGAACAATAATAATGAAAAAAAATTCAATATTTATATTTTCACATTCTGAATGTTTTGATATAGTTATTTTTTTTTATAAATTATATATCAATTGTAAAATACATCGATTTTTTTATTTTCTGTTTGAAAAATTTGTCATTTGATAAAAAAAAAAAAAAAAGATTAAGCCTAAACTCAATGTAAATGATTTTGGAATTATTAAATTTTTTTTTGTAATTTTATTTGACAATTTTTAACCGAAATTTGACCTAGTGTAGAGTTAAGTGCATAAAAATAAATGTATATCGACACTTTACGAGCCGATCTGTACCGACAGAGTTAACGACCCTTATTGTGACTTGTATAGCTGCGTATGAATTTTTTTTTAAATCGTCATATAATGGACATGATAAAATAACATGAGCTTCATCTTCTAAAATATTTTTACAATGATCACAGACTCGCTCCTTTAAAAGAATTTTTTCAAATCTCCCTGTTTCGATTCTTAATGGTGCCACTCCACATCGAAACTTGGTAAAATGGCACAGATATCTATCATTTTTTTTGCAGGAGATAGGGATGGAGTATTGTATTACATATGAACTGACTGATTTGGATACAGAACAGAACCACTTCTTGGTGTTTTCTTCACTAAAAGGGTTTTATACTGACAAATATCTTATTTTTGTGCATCTGCTCATGCTGTCAGTTTAAATTTGGTTAGAAAAAAGTGTTGCTGCATGAATAAGGCTATCTTACCCATCCAAGACAAACTTGTTTCTGAATTCCATATATGACTGCTATGTAAAATTGTACTACTTTATTGTTATAATTTTTCAATAATAAATACTGTTATAACTACGACAAACCTCGTTCAAACACAATTTTGAAAAAAGATTGACGTAGAAATAGCATTGAAAAAGTACTGGAACATTACTGAAAAATCAGTACTAAAACATTACTGAAAAAAAATCAGTACTAAAACAGTATTAGAAATATTAATACTGAAACATTACTGAGAAAAATCAGTACTGAAACATAACTGAAAAAAATCAGTACTGAAACAGTAAAAAAAACTCATTACTGAAACAGAAAAGTAAAAATCAGTACTGAATCCATTAAATACGTAACTGTACAAATATAAGTACAAGAATAATCAGTACTGTATTGACCGAAAGTATAACATTTACAAGAGGGTAGAAAAGTACAAGAAAAGTGTGAGTAAATTCTTGGTAGTGTAGTCATAACCAGGGAGAAACAGTGTTCGGGGAGAAAATAAAAGAAAAAAGTATTCGGTTAGGCGGTGTTAGTTTCAAATGCGCAATAAATGTTTGATATCACATACCAGTAATCTAAGCGACATCTTACGAAACAAACAAATAGCTCAAGAAACAGTTTTGGCGAAAGAAAAATAATAGTAATTAAAAACCATTTTTTCCAGAGAACAATTAATTGAAGGTCTTTCCAACTCACCTTTCGATAATAAAAGATTAGATTTAAAAAAAAAACGGTGTTAGAAGATGTCATTTTATTAAAGGTCATATATTTGGCACTCATACCACATCTTATATCTATATATGTCTTCCAACCTAATACAAAAGACCTAATGGTTTTATAATGAACCAGTATGAATTTTTAGCAAAGGTCTAAATCTAGAACATCAAATTGACATATGACCTTGACCTCAATTTCAAGGTCATAGATAATGGATCTCAAATCGAAAAATCCCACGTCATTCACATGTATGGTTGAGGAGTGCTACTGATTTCAAATATATAAGGAGAGAAAACTCTTATAAAGACACGGACTTAAATGCGTTGAAGTTGCTCCATGTCGTATGCAATTATTTGGCAAAAGTCTCTTATCATTAACTGTAAGCAGATTGGAATGGGTTCGCCAGGTCATGTCATAAACAACTAAGTGAGAGCA
The DNA here is from genome assembly GCF_021869535.1 of Mytilus californianus. Taxonomy (NCBI): domain Eukaryota; kingdom Metazoa; phylum Mollusca; class Bivalvia; order Mytilida; family Mytilidae; genus Mytilus; species Mytilus californianus. The sequence goes on from NW_026262581.1 coordinate 38,955,135, forward strand.
TGGTAACCGATGATATTTATGAAACATGTACTCATTTCACTTATACTATCATTAAAATTGCTGTCAAGCACATCCAAACTAAGAAAATGAGGGAAAATAATAAACCCGAGGTACCCTGGTGGAATGAAAATTGCATAAGGGTGGTCAAAGAACGTAATAAAGCTCGCAACAAGGCCCGTTACACGGGGTAGGGGGCATGATTAGGTATTCCTATACAAAGAAAAGGAAAAGGAATGTAAACATAAGATTAATTTAACACAAGAACAGTACTATGAAAACTTCTACAGTGGCTTGAATAATATTAATAATATAAGCCATGTCTGGAATACAATTAAGAAATTGATGGGTATAAAACAATTAATTCTCTAATGATGCCAACTTTAATTTACAAAAATAATAAATATGAGTTGACTAAAGAAAAGACTAATATATTGGCTGAAGCCTTTGCCAATGTAAGCAGTACAAGTAACTATTCAGAAGCATTTATATCACATAAAGAACATATTGAGTCTAAAGAAGCTGAAAACTTCAACGAATACTTTTCTGAAAACTCCCAAAGTTATAATGAACCATTTACTCTTAATGAATTCAGGATGTTATTGCTCATACTTCAGATACATCTCCTGGTAAAGATAAGGTTACATATAGTATGTTTAAAAGCTTTAGTGATAAATCACTTGATGTACTTTTTTTTTTATTGTATAACAGAATTTGGTTCTTACAAGATCTTCCTCTGACTTGGAAACATTCAATATGAATTCCAAGTTTTTTAAAATAGGGGAAAGATTCAAGTGACCCACATGCATTTAGACCAATAGCTCTGACATCAAATTTTGTAAAAAATATGGAAAAGATGATTAATAACAGACTGCAATGGTACCTTGAGAAAAATCAAATTTACTCACCTAATCAGAGTGGATTCCGTCAAAATAGAAGTACGATCATAGAACAAATAATTAGACTTGATAACGATAAACAAAAATCATTTTTGAAAAAAGAATATTCAGTTGGAGTATTTATCAACTTCCAGAAAGCATTTGATATGATATGGAAATTTGGACTTTTAAACAAAATGGTTGAATTTGGGATAAAGAGTAACATGCTAGGTTGGGTTAATTGTTTTCTTTAATACAAACAGAAACATACACACGGTAGCGTCCGGCTGTGATCGTGTTTTTCGAGTGAATCGGTCCACTCTTTTCGAGTGTAGATCTGCTATCATAAGGTTTTTTTCGAGTGATTTTACATGTGATAAGATCGATTTACTGCTATTTCGCGAGTATAATAGTTGTATTCGTGACTTCATCTTATTCTGAATACATGCATGTTTTGAGCACAAACGACGCACATTTTCTTGGCAGTTCACTTACAATTAATTCAGTGTTGTATATTGTCCTTGTTTTTTCGACAGCAACATTTAAAACGTCCGGGTTTTCAACCAGTGGTCCGGGTTTTTTGAAGAAAATGTGAATAAGAAAGAAGACATTCTTGGGCTTAAAAACTGACTTTTTCTAGTTTGTAACTGTAATTCAGCGAAGGATAATATTATTTATTCTTAATAAGTCACAAAAACATATTACTATGTTGATAGAATTTAACCCTTTTCAATTTAATGAACTTCTTTTCTGAAAACATATACATTTGCTTGAAATAAGGGAGATAAATTGTAACTTCCGGTTTAAAAAATTCACTTCCGGAACCATCTGATAGGTTACTTCACACCGATTCCAAAAATATATGGTTCTAGGTACTTTAAAATGAAATCAGTGCAGGAAATGGCTACTTCCGGTTTACAAAATGCCATTTCCGGCTGACCTTTTCAAGCTCATATATCTGCCAACCTAATGAAAAAGACTCCATAGCTTTATAATGTATAAATATGAATTTATAACGAAGGTCAAAATCTAGAACGTCAAATTTACCTTTGACCTTGACCTAAATATCAAGGTCATAAAGCAAGGACCTCAAATCAAAAGACTCTAGACCTCTCCTTTATATGGTTAATGAGTTATATCACCATACAGCTAATTTTAAGTATAAGATGGGAGAAAAGTCGTATTTAATGTCGACGTACTCTTCAATCAAAGCATATGTATTGTGACATGTCGTAACTAACAATTTAGTAAAAATATTATGTCGATATCTTATACGGTTTCTGATGAGAAGCTATAATAAGCCAAAATCAAAATCCAAAACATGACCTTGACCTTTGACCTTGACCTCATTTTCTCTTTGGTGGACCCTGGACCTAAAATCAAAAGACCTTAGGTGTCTATTACTTGTGGTTTACCAGTTACAAATACATTTCAATTATATCAAATACATAAGGGGAAATAACTCTCATATGACATTTTTTCCGACAACCTGAGGATATAACGAGCAATTTAGAAAAATAAATTTGTCGGTTTCTTTTCGGTTGCGAAGGAAAAGCGATCACAAGAAATACAGTGTTTTGGGGAGATAACTCAGTCATACAAAGAAAAGTATACGGTGTCAGTTGGAAAAGCGTTTTAACTGATCAATGTCATATTCCAAATATCGAAGCGACATCTTGCGAAATAAAATCTTCTCGCAAGAAATAAAAGTGGCAGAAGAAAAAAAAATAATAATCAGAACAAAAGCAATAGGTCTTTCCACGGAAAAGTGGAAAGACCTAATAATAATCAGAACAAAATCAATAGGTCTTTCCACGGAAAAGTGGAAAGACCTAATAATCAGAACAAAAGCAAAAGGTCTTTCCACGGAAAAGTGGAAAGACCTAATAACATTTGAATTGAATGAAATACAACACTTTATAAATTTCATGCGTCCGAAGCGCTTTTCTGGATTTACCCAGAACACTCAAAGCCGAATATTTGGTAGCCAAGGATGTACAGGAACCGAAATACTTAAAGGGCTATATAACCAAAAGGACATACAAAATAGCCAAATCAATCTAAGGCCAACTTTGCCTGGTGGAGTTAAAACCTTAATTTCTTTATAATTTTTATAAATTTATAAATGGACAATTTGTTGTTGGTATTGGCTTTGGTAGGCGGCTTACTTATATAGTAATTGCGCCTTCATTTCTTTATAATTTTTATTTTATAAATGGACAATTTTAAATGATTGATTGTTGGTTGCTTAATGCCCAGTGGCAAACATTTCATGCATGTTCAGGACGAGAACAAATCAACAATAAATCTAATAGGTAGGTCCTGTAACCAGGCTGAAGCTAGCGAACAATAACTAGCGAACAATAAGCCAGCGAACAATAAGGCGATATATCTAAAAACCGAAAAAATGAATAAGACAGCAACGACCGTTAAATGAAAAATATTTAAAAAGGCAGAAATTCCGTCCAAATATTGCAATTTCAACTCTATCATGAAATGGTATTTATCCCATCCATTGAAAAAACTAGTCACATCTCTTTTTAGGCTAATATTCAGTACCACAATAAATCTGCATCTGTCATCGGATTATTTGTAGGTGTAAGACCACCAATGCACCCACTTCAGTTTAGAACGTATGTAAAAGTAGTCCTTCCCTGTAAAATATAGCACCTTTGATGTCATTGTTTAATTGAACTAAGATACACATTTGCGGAAATGGGGGTTGGCCTATTCCATGGCTTCTAGAGAAAAAATAATGAGGGGTGTCACGGGATATGTCTATATAGGTCTTGTAGAGGAGAAACAGGCGCATCTTTTGCGCAAGGTATCGAAGGACGCTATGTTCAAAAATCTGAAACTGGAGCTCAAAGTTTGGAACAAAAAGTTAAAAACAGGGGGGTTGGCCTATTCCATGGCTTCCAGAGAAAAATAATGTGGGGTGTCACGGGGTATGACTATATAAATCTTGTAGAGGAGAAACAGGCGCATCTTTTACGCAAGGTATCGAAGGGCGCTATGTTAAAAAATCTGAAACTAGAGCTCAAAATTTGAAAAAAAATGGTTAAAAACATGGGGGTTGGCCTATTCCATGGCTTCTAGAGAAAAATAATGAGAGGTGTCACGGGGTATGTCTATATAGGTCTTGTAGAGGAGAAACAGGCGCATCTTTTGCGCAAGGTATCGAAGGGCGCTATGTTAAAAAATCTGAAACTAGAGCTCAAAATTTGAAAAAAAATTGTTAAAAACATGGGGGTTGGCCTATTCCATGGCTTCTAGAGAAAAATAATGAGGGGTGTCACGGGGTATGTCTATATAGGTCTTGTAGAGGAGAAACAGGCGCATCTTTTGCGCAAGGTATCGAAGGGCGCTATGTTCAAAAATCTGAAACTAGGGCTCAAAATTTGGAAAAAAAGTTAAAAACAGGGGGGTTGGCCTATTCCATGGCTTCTAGAGAAAAATAATGAGGGGTGTCACGGGGTATGTCTATATGGATAAATAGTTCTCTAAAATAAGATATGATGCAATTTTTTAAATTATAATCAATAATATAATAGCAACAACCAGTGATGACTAAGTTCTCTACAATTAGATATGATTTAACACTCAAACATTGTTAGAATCAGCATATCAAAGAACCAAAGAATTCAATTTTTGATGAAATTAAACAAAAGTTTAATTTAGGACCCTTTGGACCTCAATGTGGTATTATCTTATTAATAATGAAAAGCTCGACCGTTTACAAGTTCTTTAACAGGAAGGGGGTGGGGGTGACCCAAGGGTACTCGCCTTATATTTCATTTGATTTGTTTTATTGTCCCATACAAGAATATATATGGCTTCGGGGTGGGGATCTTGACCATTTACAAGTTTTCAAAAAGAAGGGGGTGGGGGTGACCCCAGGGGACTTTCCCTCAATTTCATTTGATTTGTTTTATTGTCCCATTCAAGTAAATATGGTTTAGGGGTGGGGATCTCGACCGTTTACAAGTTATCAAAAAGAAGGGGGGTGGGGGTGGGGGTTACCCCCATGGACTTTCCCTATATTTCATTCGATTTGTTTTATTGTCCCATACAAGAATATATATATGGATTAGGGGTAGGGATCTCGACCGTTTACAAGTTCTCAAACAGGTGGGAGTGGGGTAACCCCAGGGGACTCGCCTTTTATTTCATTTGATTTGTTTTATTGTCCCATACAAGGATATATATGGTTTAGGGGCGAGGATCTCGACCATTTACAAGTTCTTAAACAGGATGAAGGTGGGAATGACCCCAAGGAACTCACCTTTTATTTCATTTTATTTGTTTTATTGTAACATACAGGAATATATATGGTTTCGCGGTGGGGATCTTGACCGTTTACAAGTTTTCAAAAAAAAGGAGAGTAGGGGTTACCCCAGGGGACTTCCCCTTAATTTAATTTGCTTTATTTAATGTCCCATACAAGAATATATATGGATTAGGGGTGGGGATCTCGACCGTTTACAAGTTCTCAAACAGGAGGGGGTGGGGTGATCCCAGGGGACTCGCCTTTTATTTCATTTGATTTGATATATTGTCCCATACAAGAATATATATGGTTTCTTGGTGGGAATCTTGACCGTTTACAAGTTATCAAAAAAAGGGGGGTAGGGGTTACCCCAATGGACTTCCCCTATATTTCATTTGATTTGTTTTGTTGTCCCATACAAGAATATATATGGTTCTCCTAAATTTTATTTGATTTGTTTTATTGTCAAATACAAGAATAAATATGGTTTAGGGGTGGGGATCTCAACCGTTTACAATTTCTCAAACAGAAAGGGGTGGGGGGTTACCACAATGGACTTCCCCTATATTTCATTTGATTTCTTTTATTGTCCCATACAAAAATATATATGGTTTAGGGGTGGGGATCTCGACCGTTTACAAGTTCTAAAACAGACACGCTGGGGTGACCCCAAGGGACTCACCTTTTATTTCATTTGATTTGTAACATACAAGAATATATATGGTTTCAGGGTGGGGAGCTTGCACATTTACAAGTTTTCAAAAAAAGGAGGGTAGGTGTGAACCCGAGGACTATCCCAATATTTCATTTGATTTGTTTTATTGTCCCATAGAAGAATATATATGGTTTAGGAGTAGGGATCTCGACCGTTTACAAGATTAAAGCACATTATCAAATTGAAGGGGTGTAGGGTAAGAATATATATGATTAACGGACACTTAATTATCTACAAAATGTCTAATAATGAACAGTAAATTCCAAACTTCATTTATACAGTCCTACTAGTAAGTTTCAAACTTTATATATACAGTCCTACAGATCTTATCAGAAAACAGAAAATTTTCAAATAAATCTGTCACTCCAATGATTATCATATGCTAAAATATTTCCAAGATCTTATTAATAATGAAAATAAATCATTATCATATGCTAAAATATTTCTAATATCTAATTGAACAGAACTATGGTTGTTTAACATAGTACTCTAACATAATTAATAATGTAATAATCTTCAAAATGTCTAATGATATAGCTTATAATCATTACCACTTAGGAAATAGATAATTTTCAAATAAATCTGTCACTCCAATTTTTATTCTGAGATAAGACAAATCATAACATGATAACAAGAGTAAAATATTTAAAAATTCTACTTTTGGATATTAAAAATGGCGATAACTCACAAAGGAGATATACTTAAATCTTGAAAATTGAACTAGACCTTCATAAATCCCAGGAAACAACATATTTAAATTTGAAAAAAAATTGTTAAAGCGTTTTCATGTTATTGTGCTGACACTGTTTGGCAGCCGCCCGTAGATCCGCCTAGCCGCCCGCCGTACATCACCATTTTAATAACCGATATTTCCTTCGAAAATCCGGTTAAAAATAACCATAACTGTCAGTTAACCAATCAAATTTCCCCCCTTATTTAACCTGTGTACAAGCTTTAGTAACCATGCAACCTCAAGTTTCCAAAATATTCTATAGAAACCCCAAATAAAACAAGAGTGCACACACTTAAATGTCTCGCCTTCTTTACTAACCATTAATTTTATGTTGATAGTCCTAAATATAAAGCTTTACTACAAGTAACACATAAACTTAACATGATCCAAGAAAATGAGGTCAAGGTCAGATAAACCAAACGAGAAATACATGTACACCTTACAATCATTCAATAAACCAAACATAGTTGATCTATTGCTTATAGTTTCTAAGAAACAGTCTTAACCAAGAAAACTAAATATTGACCAATGAACCATGAAAATGAGGTCAAGGTCAGATGACACCTGCCAGACAGACATATACACCTTACAATCCTTCCATACAACAAATATAGTTGATCTATTGCTTATAGTTGAAGAAAAACAGACCAAAACACAAAAACTTAACACTGAGAAATGAACCGTGGAAATGAGGTCAAGGTCAAATAAAACCTGCGAGACTGACATGTACATCATAAAATATTTCCATACACCAAATATAGTTGACCTATTGCATATAGTATTAGAAAAAAAGACCAAAACTCAAAAACTTAACTTTGACCACTGAACCATGAAAATGAGGTCAAGGTCAGATGACACCTACCAGTTGGACATGTACACCTTACAATCATTCCATATACCAAATATAGTAGCCCTACTGCTTATAGTATCTAATATATGGACTTGACCACGAAAACTTAACCTTGTTCACTGATCCATGAAATGAGGTCGAGGACAAATGAAAATTGTCTGACGGGCATGAGGACCTTGCAAGGTACACACATACTAAATATAGTTGACCTATTGCATATAGTATTAGAAAAAAAGACCAAAACTCAAAAACTTAACTTTGACCACTGAACCATGAAAATTAGGTCAAGGTCAGATGACACCTTCCAGTTGGACATGTACACCTTACAATCATTCCATATACCAAATATAGTAGACCTACTGCTTATAGTATCTGATATTTGGACTTGACCACGAAAACTTAACCTTGTTCACTGATCCATGAAATGAGGTCGAGGTCAAATGAAAATTGTCTGACGGGCATGAGGACCTTGCAAGGTACGCACATACTAAATATAGTTATCCTATAACTCATAATAAGAAAGAAATTAACATTACAAAAAATGTTGACTTTTTTTTCAAGTAGTCACTGAACCATGAAAATGAGGTCAAGGACAATGGACATATGACAGACGGAAACTTCGTAACATAAGGCATCTATATACAAAGTATGAAGCATCCAGGTCTTATAGCTTTTAAAATATAAAGCTTTTAAGAAGTTAGCTAACGCCGCCGCCGCCGCCGCCGCCGGATCACTATCCCTATGTCGAGCTTTCTGCGACTAAAGTCGCAGGCTCGACAAAAATGATGCTTTGAAATACCCAAGATACATGAATATGTTTATGACCGAGAAATGTTTTACTGCAATAAAATGATGGATTAATTACCTACAACTGTCAAATTGAAGGGAATATTTTTTCGACCTATTTTCGTATGCAACCGGATGTGACGTATCATGCGTTGGTGGTATTACACCTATTCAATGGCTTCTATAGAAACAAATAATGTGGAGTTTCACGGGGTATAGCTATATAGGTCTTGTAGAGGAGAAACAGGCGCATGGTTTGCGCAAGGTTTCGAGTTGCGCTTTGTCCAAAACTGAAACTAGGGCTCGGAATTTGAATTTTTTTCAAGGGTATTTCAAAAAGAAAACGATGAAGATGAAAGAACTTTATTGTAAAGGCCATCTGGTATAAAACCTAAAGTTCTATATACTATTGCAGACTTAATAGACAGTCTACTTTGTATTATTATCAACAGTTTATTTATATCAGAGGTTTTGTAGCAGAATAAAACAAAATCGGCAAAGAGTACTGCGTTGTTAAAAAGATATGATAGTAAAACTACATACAGACCAGTTAACTTTATCAATGATAATCCAAGCGCCACATCCTTAAAGTCGGTATAAGTACCCTCGTCCACGTGCGGGCATTGTCTGATATAGATAAATGTATACTCGGCAAAAAAAGAAACGTAAGCCTGGTTTTGAATTTACATAAATTAATTTATAATATTTTCAAGATTACAACTAGTGACCTGAATGATTTATCTATCATTTACTATTTTGTTAAAAATTCGAAGACGACGTTACGTCATTTTCTGATTTCAAACAAATAAGCATTTTTTCAAATATTTACCTGTATAGAGCTGGAATTGAGTTGTCCTTTTGATCATTAAATGTGTCGAGCACTATATTGTTAACAAAAGGTCGCATTAAAAAATTGAAAAAGTTACACGTAAGTCAATGCCACGTCTACGTCATAATGAGAGAGAACGAGCTATTGGGATGTTGGCAGCAAAAATGACTCTAATACAGGTTGCAAATCATCCCAATGTCTCTAGAATGACTATTGAAAGGCTTAAGACTCGTCTTAGGGATACTGGCACGACAAATAATCGTCCCCGAGGTTGCAGGCAACGTGAAACGAAGTTACGTCAAGACAGGCACATCCGCATTATTCATCTCCGGAATCGATTTGTAAACGTGTCACAAACAGCACGTCAAACTCATGGAAGAAACAACAACAGGCTATATTCCCAAACACTTTGTAACTAACTGCATCAAGTTGGCCTAAGAGCTCGTCGTCCGTTGAAGGGACCTATCCTTTCGCAGCGTCACAGGATGTCGCGACTTGCATGGACTCGGGTACGGATTCGATGAAATAGGCTAACATGGAGACAAGTCCTTTTTACCGATGAATCGAAATTCAACTTGACATTTAGCGACGGCAAAGCCAGGGTCTACCGGAGGTTCAATGCATGATTTTCTGATGCGTGCGTACAGGAAACGGATCGGTTTGAGGGTGGCGGAATTATGGTATGAGACGGAATAACCTACCAGGAACGCACCGATCTGACAATTATTGAAGGTAACCTAAATGCAAAAAGGTATAGGAACGAAATTCTGGCTCCACTCGTTCTCCCGTTTCTCGGAAGGCATCGTTTTAACCACGTGTTTCAGCAGGACAACGCCCGTTGTCACGTGACACACATTTCAATGATTTTTGGAGAATAATCACATTCGTGTGTTGCCGTGGCCAGCAATGTCTCCCGATTATAGCCAATGGAACATCTTTGGGACGAACTTGGACGACCCATCAGAAAGAGCCCAAATCCATCGGAAACGCTCGCCCATCTCCGAATAGCACTTTTCAGGGAATGGAACAACACAAAGGGCCATTGATAAAGAGGGATGATCATGGGTAGTTTCTTCAAATACTGGAACATAAACGACAACCATATCACCATTCTGAAAGCTCCGAGGGCCAGTTCGGATGCTGTAATGAAATGGTGGGTCATTAAAAAAGTATTAAACCTAGTGCGACCAGATTTAAACGGATATAGAATGAATGAAGATAGAATATGATGCAGCAATCAAAGAACATGAGAAAAAATAATGGACAAGCTGGACAAGTGTGACCACAAACTCAAACATGCAGAACCATTTGATGAGTTATCTTCACGAAAATAAAATGGCAGAGGACAAGATGATGAATGTTTGGTATGCAAAGAAATAGGAAGAACAAGAAAGAGAAATTCAATAGATTGAAGGAGTGAGATGTGTTAAAATAAACTAGAGTAGATATCGAAACCTTAAAAATTGAGGGTAATACGTTACATCATAATCATACCTCTCGTTAATACCAAACACATGACGTTTACTATGTGTCGCACTTAATGTAATGTCACGTCACTTTGACATGTTACTATGACTAGTACATCTATCACATAGTCAAGAAGTCTTTTATTTCTATTTTAAGAAGGGAAAATGGATACAAAGCTGAAAGCCATTCGTTCCGGATACAAACGAGCACTTACAAGACTTTGGAAGAATTTTGGAGACATAACTGCAGAGATTGTTTCGATATAGAAATAGAGGAAGTCACAGCTATTTTAGATTCCGTGTCACAGAAAAGTGATATTCAGAAAGGTCTTAATGATAAAATTGTAGAAGCTTGCTCGGATGAAGACGTGGTGGAAGAAATTCAACAAACAGATAAGAACATGTTCGTTTAGACTAAAAAATCCGTCAAATTAAAAACTCATTCAATCCTCACAATCAACTAGTCATAATTTACCCGTCAATACTACCGTTTTTCAAGCTAGTCATGTTACTCCCTCTGATACACTCATACATATCATGATTTCAACCTACAGGCAATAGTGTACCCGCAAGCGACTCCTCTCAATAGAACTCGCACGCCAATTGATTCACGTCGACACCTCTTGTACAATAAAATGTAGCATAGTTTTATACTAGTAACCCTGCTATATCAGAGAAAACCGTTAAACCCATTGGTTACTAGTAACCTTTACATTCTCATAACCTTTACAGTCTTGGAGAATCATCAAGAATATAGACCTTCTAGAGAGGCTAGTTTAAACATACTAGTAGTTATTTTTAGTGGATTTGGAAACAAGTTATTGTAACTTATATAAATCATATCCCTCTCTACTTTGCTGGTGCGAGTGCTACCTTATCGATGCGGTACGAGGTATTCAGAAGTTCGGGAACCCTGTATTTCCTCATCGTTGAAATCATGGGAATTGGTAAACACGCGGAACCGACCCTGTTGATGTCTGCATACAAGTTACAGTACACCTTATTTTCTTTCATATTTCTTATGACTTGCGGCCGCAGGTCTTAAGTCGATCTCTGTTTGGTGGTGTTTTTGTTGGTGAACGATATCATCTAAAGTACCAATCGCGCATGTGCGCGTAGATTTGGCTTTAAAGTATTTGATCATCTTCCCATCTTGGTGTGGTCCCAGTGGTCGAGAAAACTCGGCTTTCTTCCATTCTGGCGGGATCAACGTCGTGTTTTCGGCATAGCACTTTGACCTCTTTGTTGTGGAATTCGGTAACCTTTTCCGTCCATAGTTTTATGAAAATGCTTGACTTAAATACGGTATAAAAAGCAACCTTGATCGTCACACCTTCTTGGTCTTGGGCGGCACTAAGCAGTCGTATTTGGCAAGGAAAACATTGATGATGCTAAGAATAAACGTGAATTCTTTGTTCTGGTGAGATAGAACTGTAATCCAAGTTTCACATAAACGAACAGCGCTCAGGCATCGTTTCTCGAATTTACGTCGAAATGTTTTATCCGTCCAACGAACTTTTCCATTGAGTCGCCCAGACCGATTGAACTTTGGTGAATATGAGGTGTCAAACGGTGTCGCGTTCCATCTTCTTTCTCATTGTTGGATTGTATATAGTGCAAAGTTAACAATGCATGTTCCTGTCACTCACATAGTTGCGAGTTGTTGTATTCTTATGTTGAGCATCGACAGCTCATTTACACGGCTTGGTTCCACGTGGGTGACAAAATTCGAATCACAAAGAATTTAGGTACATTTGATAAGGAATACACACCTTCCGTTGGACCAAAAAAGTGTACAAAAAGCAGAGATCATGACGATACACAGCTTGAGCGACTCATGGACCAAGGTGTTTGGGGTTCTTACTGTATGTAATCTTTTTTTCAGCTTAGTACCAGGTCCCGTGAAGTTGTGCAACAAACGATCGGGGCGGGTTTTTTAGTTTGTTCATGAAACATCCACTGTTTGTACTCATAAAGTGGAATATCCTCGATCCACCCCTCCGTCGTCGCCCCTTGCTAGTTGTAAATTGGAAGCGGCTGTTTGTCTTTGTATTCTACTTACACTTCAGACTGCCGTAAGCCGTTATAAGCCGACGCTGCTCAAAAATGTACTCTTTCGGTCGGGTGTTTATGTTACGATAGTTTGGGAAATCTCTTCATCAACCTATCTATCTACTCCTGCAAAACGCACTGGGGAAGAGGTTCTTACAAATGACATAAGCGAGCTGATATCCGATATGGGTAAATGTCCCACATCACTCATCAATGTCATTGTTCGTCTTCGAACAGACCATCGGGAATTGAAACAAACAGTAAGATCTTGGTGGTTTTTGATGAATTGGTGCTGAGTAAGCAAAATAGTGCGAAGACTTCTACGTCCGAGTAGGACTCAACAACGCTGATTGATTCTATCTCTGTCAAAACTGCTTGAAACTCTCGCGCAAGACGATCCAACTTTGTCAAGATCTCTTTCAACAATACAACCAGAGTTTCCAGACACATTCACCGTTCGGCCCTAGCCTTCAAGGTGGTCAAATCTTCATGCTGGTCTGAGCCTTACGGCTTTGTCACCATCAAACGATAATTTTTTCTACGGTATTAAACACTAGATGATGTTTTCTAAAACGCTTTCAAACGCTTAAGGGAGTTTTTGCAAACGCTTTACATAAAATGACGTTTGTTATACTAATTATTGCCTATTCCAAGCAGCATGAAACACTTCACATGAAGTTCCAGCATAAAAAGTATACCATCAAATCTAGTAACTTACAATAACTACTTGACAAACAAGGTTTAGTCGTGATCTAAACGAGTCTTTAAACCAGTCTTAAAAGGACAAGAGAAAAAAAAACTGCTTTTTAGTCAACCAGGTCGAATGTAGACCTCCTTGTAGTCTTATCACTATCTGCACTGCCTCCTCCATCTCGTAATTTGCAGATACATTACCTATCGATGCAGATAAACGTGCTACCCTCGGACATCGTACACAGGAGTACCCAAATCTCAGCATTGGAGTTTGCGAAACATCCACCTAACCGTCAACGTTCAACGCTACCCAGTCATTTACTTCAATGATGAGCCTGTTTCTCCTCTACAAGACCTATATAATCATACCCCGTAACACCCCTCATTATTTTTCTCTAGAAGCCATGGAATAGGCCAACCCCCCTGTTTTTAACATTTTTTTTCAAATTTTGAGCTCTAGTTTCAGATTTTTGAACATAGCGCCCTTCGATATCTTGCGCAAAAGATGCGCCTGTTTCTCCTCTACAAGACTTATATAGTCATACTCCGTGACACCCCTCATTATTTTTCTCTGGAAGCCATGGAATAGGCCAAACTCCCTGTTTTTAACATTTTTTTTCAAATTTTGAGCTCCAGTTTAAGATTTTTGAACATAGCGCCCTTCGATACCTTGCGCAAAAGATGCGCCTGTTTCTCCTCTACAAGACCTATATAGTCATACCCCGTGACACCCCTCATTATTTTTCTCTGGAAGCCATGGAACAGGCCAACCCCCTGTTTTTAACAATTTTTTTTTAAATTTTGAGCTCCAGTTTCAGATTTTTTAACATAGCGCCCTTCGATACCTTGCGCAAAAGATGCGCCTGTTTCTCCTCTACAAGACCTATATAGTCATACCCCGTGACACCCCTCATTATTTTTCTCTGGAAGCCATGGAATAGGCCAACCCCCCTGTTTTTAACAATTTTTTTTCAAATTTTGAGCTCCAGTTTCAGATTTTTTAACATAGCGCCCTTCGATACCTTGCGCAAAAGATGCGCCTATTTCTCCTCTACAAGACCTATATAGTCATACCCCGTGACACCCCTCATTATTTTTCTCCAGAAGCCATGGAATAGGCCAATCCCCCTGTTTTTAACAATTTTTTTTTCAAATTTTCAGCTCCAGTTTTTAGATTTTTGAACATAGCGCCCTTCAAACCTTGCGCAAAAGATGCGCCTGTTTCTCCTCTACAAGACCTATATAGTCATACCCCGTGACACCCCTCATTTTTTTCTCTGGAAGCCATGGAATAGGCCAAACCCCCCTGTTTTTAACAAATTTTTTTCAAATTTTGAGCTCCAGTTTCAGATTTTTGAACATAGCGCCCTTCGATACCTTACGCAAAAGATGCGCCTGTTTCTCCTCTACAAGACCTATATAGTCATACCCCGTGACACCCCTCATTATTTTTCTCTGGAAGCCATGGAATAGGCCAACCCCCATTTCTGCAAATGTGTATCTTAGTTCAATTAAACAATGACATCAATGGTGCTATATTTTACAGGGAAGGACTACTTTTACATACGTTCTAAATTGAAGTGGGTGCATTGGTGGTCTTACACCTTCAAATAATCCTTTGACAGATGCAGATTTACTGTGGTACTGAATATTAGCATAAAAAGAGATGTGACTAGTTTTATCAATGGATGGGATAAATACCATTTCATGATAGAGTTGAAATTGCAATATTTGGACGGAATTTCTGCCTTTTTAAATGTTTTTCATTTAACGGCCGTTGCTGTCTTATTCATTTTTTCGGTTTTTAGATATATAGCCTTATTGTTCGCTGGCTTATTGTTCGCTAGTTATTGTTCGCTAGCTTCAGCCTGGTGGTCCTGTAACAGTGGACGTTCGGGATGAAGGCCGAGAAATTTAAACCGCCACTGAAAATTAGGGTATTTTGGATATGGAAAGAAATTTTGCCTTGCAACAGGCCACATACGGACCCCTCAAAGAGCTGTTGTAAGGGTTCTTAACGTACAGTGAGCGTGGCACCTCCTACACGCCCCATTCTGATCGGACGTCGCAAGGGTTTTACTATCGGTCGGAAGAGGACCTAAGTGACCATATTTCTATTCCCCGGTCCCTCTTGGCGGTAAACATTTTAAAAAAGGTTTGTTGTAAATCATGTCAGTACCAAAGTACTGACTACTGATGTGATGATAAACTCGGGGACTTATCCAATGTATAAATAATTTATAAATATACTAAATAAATAAATGATTTGGAAAATACGTTTAAGGTATAAAAAGTCGTGAGATTTCCAAATGCAATTAGGTTCTATCTCGGGCACTCTGGTTTAAAACCTTGGTTCCATCGGGGTCTTTTGGTTCTGAACCTTGGTTCTATCCGGGTTCTTTGGTTCGAAACCATGGTAACTGGTTCAACATCCGGGTTGTTTGGTTATAGGAACCCATTTTCTTGGTTCTATCCGGGTTCTTTTTTTAATTTTCCCGTTGAACTTTGAGAAGATATCCGCAAGTATCCGAATAAAGAAATAAAGTAGGTCAAAACGCTTATCTTGTTTTATATCACTTATACATATCGGCATCGCCGGAATATGAAGCTGTAAGGTAAATAAATACCTTCTCATTTTAATTATTTAACATTGGAAAGTGGACAAAAATATAACATCGTATATTTTTATATCAACCCAAATCTGGGACTATTATACTATTCAAGATGATACTGAATACAAACAGAGGGAAAAACTGATGAAGTAGCAGATAGTGATCAGATTTTTGGTCACAAGTTTTATGTGATTTTGGACAAACCATACAAATACAACAATGCTATTCTACTCTAGATTGAAGGCACAACTTGACAACATTAGATATATCCAGTGCTATGACTCAGATAATTCAAAAGTGAAAATGAGTGTGACAAAAATGCCAGATTTATTATCAATTGTAACATATGCATTATGATTATATGAAATTGTACAAAAATAAATAATTTAAAGCACTCCATCTATTTATTTACATACAAGAGTTCACATTTATTCAAGCTTCAGGCGAGAGGTTCACAGTAATTGAAAAGTAAATTTATTCATGGGTGCACATTTGTCTCGTCCTTCAGAACTTTGCGAAGAGGCTTGAATGAGGTAGAGTATTTTTTATCATGTTAAGTCTTAATCTGATGTGTGACTGAATGTCTACGAATTATTTAAAACAAGGAAAGTATGTGTTCCGGAATGTATCCAGAATGCACAGGGTTGAGACACAATTTGCTAAAATAATGTTTCACCATAAAAGCAAACAGAATCTGTTCCTTAAGTCCCTGTTTGTTTATGGTATAGGAATTAAATTAATAGATGCATGTAGTTGAAATGTCACAAACTTTTGACGAAGAATGGTTCTGAATTCCCTTACCAAAAGGAAAAAGTTTGTAAGGGTTCCGCGGAACCCAGTGTCTTGCCTACTTTTTCTGTTAATCGCAGGCTCAACAAAAATGAGGAAGTAAATCAATAAAAATATTCCTCTTGATACTATCTTTTGATTGTAAGAAGCTTCTGTCCAAGTTTGGTAAAAATCCAGGATAGTTTATGAATCTAATAAATGTTTAAAAACTTTAACTGCAGACTGAATGTAATGTTAACTGGAAGAAAACAAAATTTCCTTCTAGATACTAGCATTTGTTCATAAACAAGCTTCTGTCCAAGTTTGGTACAAATCCAAAATAGTATAAGAAAGTTATCAAAATTTTAAAAACTTTAACCGTTGTTTCCTGGCAGAAAATCTAAGTCCATTTACAAGTAAAATAAGGAAAAAATGGATTTATTTTTTTACAAATTTACTTCTGGATACTATCTTATGATCATAAACAAGCTTCTGTCTAAGTTTGGTACAAACCCAGGATAGTTTAAGAAAGTTATTAAAATTTAAAAAACTTTAACCACAGGGTGAATGTAATATTTTCCTACAGAAAAACTAAGTCCATTTATAAGTAAAATACGGAAACAATGGAATTTTATTTTTACAAAATTTACTTCTGGATACTCTCTTATGATCATAAACAAGCTTCTGTCCAAGTTTGGTAGAAATCCAGGATAGTTTTAGAAAGTTATTAAAATTTCAAAAACTTTAACCACAGAGTGAATATGTGTGGACGCCGCCGCCGCCGCCGCCGACGACGACGACGACGACGACGACGGAATGTAGGATCGCTATGTCTCGCTTTTTCGACTGAAGTCGAAGGCTCGACAAAAACTGATATCACCAGCTGTGTATTAGAGTGTGGATTGCTGACTGTCGCTTATTACTGGCAACCAGTCAGCGTTTGTAGTAGAATTTTGTGAGAGCAGAGATGCCCGGTTTTGAATAATGTTGTCTAAAAGTCCCCGAAAGAAAATACTTATGAAAACTGTTGTAAATGAACTTGCAGAATTAATAATAGACACGCAGTTGTCCTTAAGGTTTGTGTCTACACAAGTTGAGAAAAATGAAGCTAACACTTCTTCATTTTCAATTAGTTCTGATGTTGATATATGGACCAAAACAGGTCTTATAAGGCAGATTTTAGTTTAGTTGTTGAATGACAGGTTGGTTGTCTCTTATATATCTTTTACAATTGTTACATTTTGTTTACCATTTTTAGAGACGGAACTATTCCGGAATGGACAAAAAATGTAGATCGATATCCCCATACAAATGCAACAAGCCTGTTTTACTGCACATTTTGAAACAATAATTACTATCATGAAACAAATGCAAATGTTAAAAAATATTTCTGATCAAAGAGAAGCCAAACTAGATTTAACGTTGAGAAATTTAGGTGAAACACGGAGTTCGGAAAACAATGGGCTATTGGCTATTGAAATAATTTGAACAGACCTGGGTGATATCCTAGAAACGGTTTTTCTAGGGATAAATTATGAACTGAAATTCCCGACATAGATTTTTAATTGCACAATTATTGTTTTTATTAGGATCTGGGACTATTATACTAGTATACTAGTATATACTATAATAGTCCCAGTTAGGATTAATCATGATCTATTAACCTTCTAAACGTTGTTTTTTTAGCGGTCAAGTACAGCGCCGGCATTTCGACTAAATTTGTTATTTCAACACTAATTAACTACTTATTAGTAATTTTTCATAAACTATAAGAAAAGTATTTATCTTTTCCGAAACAAATTCGATGATTTAGTTAAAATTATTATTTATATATTTTTATTTTTTGAATTTAATTATTTCTTTTTCATTTTAAATCCACAAATTTTAACGGTATTCTATATGCTGACTTTGTGACAGAATATAAGTTCCCCCATAATATTTGTTCCAACGAACTTTTAGCATAGAACAAAAGTTCCGTTGGGAACTTTCCTTATATAATATTTTATCCAAATTGAATGCTATAAGAAAATTTCCTTCACAAAGGATAAAATATTACATAAGGAAAGTTGTTATATGCTAAAGGTTCTTTGGAATAAATATTATGGACAATGTTTTATATAATAAAAGTTCCAGGAATATTTGTTATATTATAAAAGTTCTGAGGAAATGTTGTTATATTTTAAAAAGTTCCAGGAATATTTGTTATATTATAAAAGTTCTAGTAATATTTGTTATATTATAAAAGTTCCAGGCATATTGGAATTTTGGCTCTATTATAAATGTTCCAGGAATAGTTATCATGGTTATTAGATAATTAAAGTACTAGAAACATTTATTATATGATCAAAGTTCTAGGAATATATTATACATTTGTACTACAATATCCATAATTATTTTTAGCTACAAATGTATGGAAGTAAATTTCCAATAATAGAGTACAGGCATTTTCATCTGAAATTTGTGGCTAACTTCATGCTTGACTAAAGTATAAGCTAAACTTTCTTCATTGGTACAGACTAACGGACCATTTAGTTAAGTAAGTCACAGTGGAGCATGCAGTAATAAAATATTAAAAATATATATTCTTACCTTGTTTAGAATAAGAGCCATCGTTTAAATATGTAAACATTTTGTTGTATTCCTCAGACTCCATTCTTTATGTTCTTTGTATGTACTACATGTACAGGTAAATGTCATGTGAGGTGAACATTAATTAAGATGTAATCAGGTGTAAAAAATCAAATGACACTCTTTCTTTAAAGGAACAAATATTATGAAACCATATGACGTTTTAGTTCCAGGAAAATATCTTATGAAGGTGGAAATAATATTATGTAATGTTTGTTCCCAAGAACTTTTATTATCAATAGTTTTGTTCCAGGGGGAACAAGTATTATGCGGAACAAATATATGTTCACAGCCAGACGGGCCCGGACCCCAGAAAAATATTTAAGTGGCGAATAGCCTCGGTCCTTTCAAAGTGTGTTGACCGAGGCTATTCGCCACTTAAATATTTTTCTGGCCACTACAGAAGTTCAAAGTCAAACCGTAGCCCCTTAGCGTATTTTCCATACATACCACACATTCGCTACTCCTCGGCATATCCCTACGGCAAAGTTATGAACCAGACCTAGCTCATTTCAAAGGTATTGACCCAGGCTATTCGCCACTTAAATATTTTTCTGGGATCCGGGCCCGTCTGGCCACCACAGGGGTTCAAAGTTGCCCCATAACGTATTTTCCATACAAACCACACATTCGGTATTCCTCGGCATATCCCTACGGCAAAGTTCCGAACCAGACCTAGCTCATTTCAAAGGTATTGACCCAGGATATTCGCCACTTATGGTATGTATGGCCACCACAGTTTTAGTTGCATGTCAATTATTTGTAATGGCACATTTGATAAGGAAAATTTCAGTTTTAGATTAATAAATTAGTAATGTCGCATGCCGTACAAAATAGTCCACGTAGGATTTTTGTAGAAAATACTTGTTCACATTTAAAAAAAGATTAACATTACATGTATATCGAATTGATTTCATTTTTATATATACAGAAATTGATATTGAAAATGGTTTCAATTGAAATACTGGATATTTGAGGATGCCGAGTGTATGGAAAGCTTGTATTTAATTTTTCTCTCGTACATTGTATCTTTTTTATTCAGTTCATGGAATATATATGTCACGATTTCTCATATCTTACTTAAATCCATTATTAACAATATTAGTTGTTCTTTGATTTTTTTTATTTTCTATTCCTACATTGTTTCTGTACCTCTTAATCATAGGGAATCAAAAAATGAGAAAAAGAACGAATGAAATGATTTTAGATTGTACATTTTTTATTAAACAAACAGTGTCCCCCGAAAAAAAAGTGGCTGCTATCATTATTGGTATTTAAAACGGACTGAAATCTTTTGAGAATCACCACAAGCCGTGAAACTGTCGAATTCCGTTGTTAAATTATATTTAACTAAGATTTTGAGATTTTTTGGAACGTTTGAGTCTTATATAGTTTTTTGGTGTTTAGACGTATCATCAAAATTGGCTGCTGGAAAAAAGTGGCTGCCATCTTGATTGGCTGCTAAAAGTGGCTGCCAGCTTGAGTCTGGTAAACAATAATAACAATGGTGTCACCCTTTCAACAACAGCAAAGTTTTCTCAAGTAGTGAACCAAGCTCACGACACTTTGAATACTAGCACACCTCATAATTTATCACACAGAAGTGTGTCTATTCCAACACAATACCAACAAAATCCTCTGAATCAGACTTTTGAATGTACAAGTTTACCAACGATACTCCACCCACACAACATGGTCTTCAAGCACAGACAGATAGTGTTCCACCTTATGCTGCAAGACCACAAGCAGACATTACATATCCTGCATATCACCATTCTCAACCTCCGTTTCCTACCCAACCATTTCCTGCCACAGCTGATAGTGCACGTACACATATTATTATGGAAATGTTATTTTCTTCAATAAATATCATGAACCAAAGACTTGAACGGTTTGACTTTGAATTTATTGACCGTTTCTCTAAACTTGACAACAAATTAGATAAACGTTTCGGAACCATAGACCGAAATTTAGCAAAAACGAGACAAGAAATAGATGAAATTAAGGAGACACAAAAATATTATGAAGACATTTTAACAAGAGTGCACACGTTGAAATGTCTCGCCTTCTTTACTAATCATTGATATTATGTTGATAGTTCTAAATATAAAGCTTTACTACAACTATCATATAAACTTAACATGATCCAAAAAAATGAGGCCAAGGTCATATAAACCAAACAAGAAATACATGTACACCTTACAATCATTCAAATTAGGATAGTGTGATTTTTTTTCTGATTTAGTTGACTTGATTTTGAAAAAAAAATCCCGAAATTCTAAGTAAATTCAGAACATGTAACCAGCCATGCTTTGTTTAGAGAAAAAATGGAGATGGCAAACCATGGCACAGTGGAAGGAAATGTACTTTATAAACTCCAGCGATATACTTTCTTAATTTATAATTAACTGTTTTGCTATCCTCGGTTGAAAATTATATATTGTAAATATTTAAATAGTTGCATAGAAAACAATCAGTTTTAAACAGTGTGGTTATTCACTAAATGTATTGATCAAAGGTGACTCCATTTTTGTACATACTTTTACAGTAGTCATCCTTAATTTCTTAATATTTCGTTTATAAGTTTATCATACATGTATGATTTTGTATTTCATTTTAATACGCACGCATGCCACACGTTACTTTGGCGGATAGTTCAACAATGTTATGCAAAGCTCTATTCTTACGGTATGAAATTAAAGGATAAATTTTCAACCAATTAAAATCGAAAACAGTACATTTATATAGTTCCTTATAAACTACCACATTTCTCACAAGTATTTATTTATTTTTTAGTTCCACACATGCAAAAATAAAATCTTCGCCGATGAAATATTTCAAACCTTTTTACACCAACATGCCTTCACTGAATTCATTTGAATTTCGTGGTGACCATGATAGTACATTGCATAGTACATCTATATTCACGTGCACACATGGTACGATCTTTCGGGGACAATTTGCTCGTTTATGACACGTCATTTCTGAATGACCAAACGCTTAGCTACTTTATTTTCGTTTTATAGCATGAAAACAATAAAAGAGGAATGTGCAACCCATCATAAATTTGAAATGGATCAGTATTATGAGATCCTTATTATAAGTAACTACGACATTGTCAGGATAATAACCTAGCGTCAATATGAAAGAAATTAAAGTGGTTCATACATTCATCCGTATAAAAGCGGCACATGTATTTTATTTTATCCTTATGTTTTTCATAGTGCGGTACAAGTGCTGCATGCATAAAGAATATTACTTAACACAAATTATTAGTATAATATTTCGACCCCACTATTTGAAATTCACAAAATACTTATTTAATTATTTCGACCAAAAATCATTGTTTTTTACGTTCGTAGTAACGTAGTACATTCCATTGTCGGTCACCTGTGTCAATTCACGTGCACACAACAAATTGATGTATTTAAATCTTTCGGCCAATGAAATGAGACGTTACAAGTTGTTTGTTTGTGATACGCCAGAATGTTATCAATGAATTATCAATCGCTAAACTTGACTGCATTTCAGTGTAAACGTTCTTTACTTGTGTTTTCGTTATGTTTTGATAATCAATTTTTATGATATCGCACGTTCTTTCAGCAAAAAAAAAAAAGGATTTAACTGGCTTTAAAAGTTACAATGCATGTGTTGATTATTATCTTTTTTTTCGGACGTCAAAGCGATTTAACAATTGCGGTTGCATGTCCAATTATGTCATCTTTTAACTTTTTTCTGGTCAAAATTTTATTTTAGAACGAATGCATGATCAACTTTAAAAAGTGTGCGTACACAAAACATATAGACAAAATATACTTCTGTCCTGTCTTTTTCGTACTTGCAAGTTATTAGACAATAAAAAGGCTACTTGGATCAAGCCTTGTGGAATTTGCATTTACGTTTTTGAATAGGTAAAATGTATAGTTGGTGAACTTTTCTGCTAACTACTATACTTGTGAAAAACCCTTGGCAACAGAAACATTTTCAGCTTTTTTTTTAATCGACCCAATTTTCATAGTAATGGACGACTTCGTACATTTTATGATCGCAAATAAAATATGTATATAATATACTGTGCACTGTAGTTCGTATATATACTGAAACCCTTTGGCAACCCCACAGTTTAAATGTTTATAATAAATACGTCGTGAGTTGTGGGCGTTACAGACGAACGTTCACCTAATCTGACCCAGTCAATGGGATATTTTAGCGCGCCAATCAATGGTCTCGCCTACACTGTTTTGCACATGATTCTATTAGAAAAAAGACCAAAACTGAAAAATTTAACATTGACCACTGAACCATGAAAATGAGGTCAAGGTCAGAAGACACCTGCCAGCTAGACATGTACACCTTACAATCATTCCATACACCAAATATAGTAGACCTAATGCATACAGTATAAGAAAAACAGACCAAAACACAAAAACTTAACTATAACCACTGAACCATGAAAAGGTCAAGGTCAGATGACACCTGCCAGTTGGACATGTACGCCTTACAGTCCTTCCATACACCGAATATGCTAGACCTATTGCTTCTAGTATCTGAGATATGGACTTGACCACCAAAACTTAACCTTGTTCACTGATCCATGAAATGAGGTCGAGGTCAAGTGAAAACTGTCTGACGGGCATGAGGACCTTGCAAGGTACGCACAAACCAAATATAGTTATCCTATTACTCATTATAAGAGAGAAATTAACATTACAAAAAATCTTAACTTTTTTTTCAAGTAGTCACTGAACCATGAAAATGAGGTCATGGACAATGGACACGTGACAGACAGAAACTTGGTAACATAAGGCATCTATATACAAAGTATGAAGCATCCAGGTCTTCCACCTTCTAAAATACAAAGCTTTTAAGAAGTTAGCTAACGCTGCTGCCGCCGCCGGATCACTATACCTATGTCGAGCTTTCTGCGACAAAAGTTGCAGGCTCGACAAAAACTGAAAACATCCCCATGAAAATTCTGATAGAATGCGGATGGTAGAAAACTATACACAAGATATAGAAATTGGATCAACAATTTGAGGGAATATTTCTTAAAACTTTAGAGTCACTATCTGAATTATAACCTTATTTTTGGCGGAATTCCACAGACAGATGATGATGATCACGAAGACACAGAAGCTGTCATAAAAGACTTTATAAAAACAGAACTGGAAATTCCTAGTGCAGATCTTATTCAATTTCAAAACGTGCACAGATTAAGAAAACGTCGTGACGGAAAGCCGCGCAATATTATCGCTAGAATTACAAACTTCCGTGATCACGAACGTGTACGTAAATCTGTACCTGACAAACTTAAATTAAAACCACAATACTCAGCGAACCAACACTATCCAACCGAAATTAGCAACCGCCGTAAAGCGTTGATTCCTAAACTTAAAGAACTCAAGCGCCGAGATACAAAAGCTTCCTTAATTTACGACCAAATAATGGTAAACGGACAACCTTACAATCCATCCTGTGAGGAGCCTCCTAACCCAATACACAACGAAAGAGCAAATTACAGTTAGGACAACACATCAGACAATCAAGGACCTTTAAATTGGACAGTTGACAACTTAAAATTTACCTATCTGAACGTTTGTGGTATTACTTCAAAATTGCTGAATCCAGATTTTGCTACATTAATAAAGAGTTATGACATTCTTATATTTACTGAAACTAAAACTGATGAATTAGATGACTTGAAATTACCACACGAGTATACTTTTTATGCAAAACATAGAAAAAAAATTAAAAAGAATTCTGATGGTATTATTGTTGTATATAGAAAATATATGTCGAAATTTTTGAAATTCATAAATTCTGAATCTGAATTTGTTCAGTGGGTTTGAAATTTCAAAAATATCTCAAACTTGAGAGAAAACATTTTACTAGGTTGTATTTATATACCCCCTGAATCTTGAAATCTTGAATCTTGAATATACACGATACACTTCTGATCTTCAATTTGGAATTAATTAAATACTCCACTGATACAAAAAATATTGCACTTATTGGTGATTTTAACGCCAGAACTTCTACTGTGTCAGATTACATTATTCCTGACGAAAATTTCTTAGAAATTTTAGATGTCGATGACTTTTATGATAATGATGATAATATTTTTTCATACCTTCATCTTAAAGATAAAAATATCCCTCTTGAGAGGTATAGTGAAGATCATGGTAGAGTAAATAAATATGGTAATATGTTAATAAAACTTTGTAAAAGAAGTGATATTTATATTTGTAATGGCAGATTATTTTCTGATAAGAATATTGGTTGTACAAACTTGTAAAGATTCAATTTTAGTAGATTATTTAATTATGTCTCCATGTATTTTTGATATCATATCCGATTTTGGTATTGTAAATTTCAATCCCATGTATCTGATGTCCACAATAGATTATATTTTTCATTTTTTTTCATTTCCCTCGAGCAATTCATTAAACAATTCACATCATACAAATGTATTTATCAAAGTCATACAGAGAGTTCGATACATGAAAGTTGTTATCACCAGCTGGTGACATTTTGGTTGTTTATGATAATGAAATCACCCACAGGTTGGGATACCGTTAAGGAGTACCTTTCGGATGAACTTGCCTCCGATTCAGAAGACGAGAAGAAGATAAGATATGCTGAGAACAGAGCGTTACGTGCACAGAAGTTCCGGAAACAGAAAACGTCAAAGAAACCTGGAAACAGTGCTACACTTAAGTCAACTGAGTTGCCACGTGTTGCACCTGTTGCAACGGCCACTTCAACAAATGTCGGTGGTTATTTTCGTGCCCAAAGGAGCAACTATGGACCTAGTGCAACAGATTTCTGTTTCAGCTGTCAGGAGCAAGGACATTGGAGGAGAAATTGTCCCAAAATTATCAAAGCTGCCAGTGGTCAGCAGTGAAACAGATATAAATGATAAGTATTATTTAGATTCTCCACTGTTTTGTTTAGATAATGAAGACAGTAATTTAACTTTAGACTCCAAACTTTATGAATATGAGAACAAAAGTTTTGAAAACAGATGTAGTGTAAAAGGTAGACTTAAAAGTCATATTTCATTTTGGAAAAATATTGGTGCTAGTGAATTTGTTTTAGATATTCTTGAAAATTGATATTTCATTCCTTTCATTTCAACTCCTCCCAGAACAGTTCATAAAAACAATAAGTCAACGTTAGACAACGAACTTTTTGTTACGGAAGCGATATCAGATCTTTTGATAAATAAATGTGTAATTCAGGTTAAACTCAGGCCCCATGTAGTTACTCCGTTAAGTGTTTCGATTAACAAATCGGGGAAGAAAAGATTGATTTTAGATTTACGAGAAGTCAATACACATGTTTTGAAGAACAAAATAAAATTTGAAGATTGGATTATTGCGTTAGAGTATTTCGATAAAAATAATCATCTTTTTAAGTTTGATTTAAAATCAGGATTTCATCATTTTGATATTTCAAAACATCACCAAACATTCTTAGGATTCTCATGGAATGAAAAATATTATGTGTTTACGGTTTTATCGTTTGGCTTAACGTCAAGTCCATATATTTTTACTAAATGTTTAAGGACCTTAGTAAAATACTGGAGAGAAAATAATATTCAGATTGTGCTTTATCTTGATGACGGATGGGGTACAAATCAAGATTTTCAGTCAAGTTTGTGCGATTCGCAATTTGTTTTTAATTCATTATCAAAGGCTGGTTTTGTAGTGAATATAGAGAAATCAACATCGACACCATGCCAAGAATTAATTTGGTTAGGTTTAAAATGGAATTCAAAAGATTATTCAATTCAAATTACAGAAGATAGGATTAAGGATTTGATAAGAATTATTGAGAAAGTCAGTAATAAACTTCCTTGGGTGACAGCTCGGAATTTAGCTAGAATTGCAGGTCGTATTATTTCTATGTCACCAGTTTTAGGAAATGTTACTCGTATTATGACTAGACAATTGTATAAATTAATAGAATCACGGTCAACTTGGGACACAATTTTTAGAATGACAGATCAAGAGATAATAGGTGAATTGATGTTTTGGAGAAAAAAATGTACATTCCCTCAATTTTAAACATTTGTCTGAATATAAAATCTCTTCCGTTATAATGTACTCTGATGCAAGTAATTTTGCTGCTGGGGCATATTCAGCTTGTCAGTTAGATAACACTGTTTTTCACAAAATGTGGACAGATATGGAGAAAAAACAAAGCTCCACTTGGAGAGAGTTGAAAGCTATTGAATCTTTTTTAGATACGTTAAAAACAAAATTAGAATCTAAGATTGTTAAATGGTTTACAAACAATCAAAATTGTGTACGAATAATACAGTGCGGTAGTAGAAAACAAGAATTACATTCATAGGCAATGTCTATATTTTCTATCTGTTTGAATAGGTCAATAAGTATAGATATTAAGTGGATACCTAGAAATTCAAACACGGAAGCTGATTCAATTAGTAAAATATTTTGATTTTAATGACTGGGGAGTGTCCACAGAATTTTTTGAGTATTTAGACTCAATTTTTGATCCACATTCTTGTGATAGGTTTGCAGATAGCAATAACAGGAAAACTGAGAAATTTAATTCAAAATATTTTACTCCTGGCACTTCAGGTGTGGATGCTTTTGCTTTCAATTGGAAATTAGAAAATAATTGGTTAGTTCCGCCAATAAATTTGGTAAATAGGGTACTGAAACATTGTGTTATTTGCAAAGCTATTGGAACTTTGATTGTACCAAAATGGACATCTGCATCATTTTGGTCTCTTTTATTGCATTATAAACAGTTCATTTCAAATATTTTAGAATTTAAAGATTCTAGCAATATTTTTGTACAAGGTTCATGTAAAAAGTCAATTTTTTGTTCAGATAAGTTTAAAGGTAGCGTTTTAGCTGTACGCATTGATATGTCATAATACAGAAGTTTTATTGATATAGTCATGACAGTGTTAGTTATCTTTATTATACTGTATAGTAAAATATGTGAATGAATTTGTCGTATCGATAAATAATGAAGTAGATAGTCAATGGACATGAATGAAGTATTTTAAGCCATTTTGGTTTTTATGATACCCACTTGGGGTAATTTTTTAATAGTACATGAAATAACATTATGCAAGGTTTATTTAGGTTTTTGTGACTGCTGAGGCCCATTTGGGTAAACAATAGTACTGTTAAGGCTCACTTGGGTAAACAGTATAGGGATGAAAATGTGACCGTTGAGGCCCATTGGGGTAAAACAGTGGATTTTGATTCTTAGAGAAGTGAAGCGTATACATGTTAGTGTTTGTTGTATATAAATATAAATATCAACGTTTTCTTATGATTGCTAATAGTTTTGGTCACTTATTGCAAATGAAAAATCCATTAATTTTCACTTTAGCATCTTTGGGGAAATTATTTTTATTTAATTATACATTTTTCAGATTTATTCAGCATTGGCAGATGGAAAAAAATTGCAATGGAAAAGAACAATACGTTATCAGAATTAGGTTCTAAATTACCTGAATTAATCTTGGGTTCAAAAGCAGACAATACTAGGAAAACATATAATTATGGATTTAAAGCTTGGTGCAAATGGTGTAAAAATTTTAATGGAGTGAAAACTATGCCTGCTTCAGATTATCATGTTTGTTTATATATTATATCTCTATTGCAAACGAAATGTTCCGTAGCTCAATTGGATGAAGTCGTTTATTCATTAACATGGGCACATGAAATAGCTGGATTTAATAATCCTTGTAAATCTTTGTTAGTAAAATCTGTAGTCGAAGGAGCAAAGAGACAATTATGTCGTCCGTGTATGAAGAAAGACATCATTACACCTGAAATTCTTAAGAATTTGGTTTTAAAGTTTGGAACTACATTTAGCTTATATGATAAACGTTTAGTAACAATGTGTTTAATTGGATATGCCGGATTTTTAAGATTTTCTGAGATAGCAAATATAAGAGCTTGTGATTTATCTTTTTATGACAGAGCTTGTGATTTATCTTTTAATGACACACATGTTAGCATTTTTATAGAGAAAAGCAAAACTGATCAGTACAGAGATGGAAATTATGTTCTGATAGCCAAAACTGATAATATTACTTGTCTAGTTCTCATGTTACAAGATTATATAAAATGTGCTGATATCAATTTAGAAGAGGAAAAATTTATATTTCGCCAAATAACTTTTTGCAAAACACTTAATTGTTATAAATTAAAAAATTCTGGTCATATCTCTTACACAAGAGTCAGAGAATTATTTTTGGAAAAGTTACAATTATTAGGTTTAAAGAAATGTAATTTTGGTTTACATTCTCTACGTTCGGGTGGGGCTACAGCTGCTGCAAATGCAGGTATTTCTGATAAATTGTTTAAAAAACATGGTAGATGGAAAATCAGAAAATGCAAAAGATGATTATATAAGAGAAAATATTGTTCATCAACTTTCTGTATCTATGAATTTATGCATTTAATAAATATATTATTTTAATTGTGTAATTGTGTTAGTCCTACATGCCCTTTCTTTGTGTCGATAAGCGTTGCTTCTTGTTTATGGTTCATGTGAGAGTTCTAGTAGTCTATTTGATAAATATTTTATGTTCGTTTAAGTGAAACGAATTAGAACATAATGTATTTATCAAAGTCATACAGAGAGTTCGATACATGAAAGTTGTTATCAGCTGGTGACATTGTGGTTGTTTATGACAATGAAGTTTAGGATGTAGTTGTCAACAGTTTGTCAAGTTTTTGGGTTAGGTTTTGTTAATATAAGTGATTCAGAATTAGTTTTTGGCACTCGAAGTCATTGCAGTAAAAAGTGTGACAGGCTTTTTTGCAGCTAATTAAATAAATATTTAAATTGATTCTCTTTGTAGATTTCCATTTCCTTTACACTGTCCAGCGAAGAGAATGGTTACCATGTTTAGTTGGTGTGAATTGACGGATAATTTGAGTGAACAGTATAGTTTTGAACATGAACAATGTTAAATTGTTGGGATTTTATCAGTTGTATAAATCCTTCTATATATTAAACAGATATAAGAAGATGTGGTATGAGTGCCAATGAGACAACTCTCCATCCAAGTCAAAATTTATAAAAGTAAACCATTATAGGTCACAGTACGGTCTTCAACACGGAGCCTTGGCTCACACCGAACAGTAAGCTATAAAGGGCTCCAAAAAATTACTAGTGTAAAACCATTCAAACGGGAAAACCAACGGTCTAATCTATATAAAAAACGAGAAACGAGAAACACTTATGAACCACATCAACAAACGACAACTACTGAACATCAGATTCCTGACTTAGGACAGGTGCAAACAAATGCAGCGGGTTTAAACGTTTTAATGGTACCAAACCTTCACCCTTTTTTCTGAAACAATAGTGTAACATCACAACATAGAAAGACACACTATAAAATATCAACTGAAATAGCTTAACTCAATCAAAGGACATATTAACACCATTGAACATACACTGAACAAATAAATTTGACCTATGACACAATGTAAATACAAAATAAATAAACTAAGGGAAGAATAATAAAAGTAAGATGTTATATCGGTAAGAAATGTTAAACAATTAAAGAAAAACAATAAGCTCGAACAAAAATATCAGCCATTTGCAAAAACTTTAAACACAGGTAAATGAAAATAATTTTGTTGTTAGGTATACATGTACAGTACCAAAAGAGAAAGGAAATATTTTTACAAAATAAATAATTTTGATGTTCATAGGACGAAGTGAAAATTAATAGTTATACCAAACACTTATCAAAGCTGTTATATAGACCAGATATAACCCTGAATAACATTAAATAACAAAAAAGCAATACAATTAGTATCAACAGGTCAAATAAACAAGAAAGTACGATTTGAGAGTACTCGCAGTTACTGACAGCTAGTTAAAAGCC
Source organism: Mytilus californianus (assembly GCF_021869535.1). NCBI lineage: Eukaryota > Metazoa > Mollusca > Bivalvia > Mytilida > Mytilidae > Mytilus > Mytilus californianus. Next base: position 38,986,311 of record NW_026262581.1, read on the forward strand.
AAAACAATTAATAATAAAAAATCATGCATCAGAGACTAAAATCAACTAAAACACATCCCAGGGATTTAGTATTTTAACGTCATGGACAGTCAAAGAAGACATGACTAGTGCAATGCCAAATGTATCGACAGACAGTAGGATAGTTAGTTTAACCTCTTTATAGATATAAACGAACGTGGGTGTGTCTTTATACATCCCGCTTGAAAAAAATACAAATTTAGTTATGTTTTAATTTGCTGATGACAAAATCGATATTAGTGCCAATGTAAACTATATTCAAAGATCTAATTACAACATTGGTAAGATAACCTTTACTAATAAGTTTGTTTAAAGGTTCGATGAGTTGACACGGATCACATAGTGATTTCCGCGCTTTAAGTACAATATTACCGTAAAATTTAGGATGTGAAATACCGTTTTTAATCAGTTTTCTACAAGTACAGCCAAATTTACTAATCAAATCTTTGTATCTATGAAAGCCTGCCACTTGTCCCTGCAAGTGACACCATTATCATCAATCGATAAGCGTTGCTTCTTGTTTATGACATAAACATAGTTTATGGTTCATGTGAGAGTTCTAGTAGTCTATTTGATAAATATATTATGTTCGTTTAAGTGAAACGAATTAGAACATAATAAACAGTAATAATACTAACATCAGGTGGGACAGTACAAAAACAGACGATTTTACTCAGGTGTTGACAAACGAGAACAGGTAACTCATTACAACAATTAAATGATGTTTTGTATAGTAATAATTACATTACATGTATGTTTCATTATAATACGTTATTTTGATTGGCTAACAGCAATCTTGCGTCATTCTGAAATTAACCTTCATTTAAGAATTGAATGCTTCTTTTTGTAAATTTATTGGGGTGTAAAAGCGTTGACCGAAGTACATTTTGTATGAAGCGCGGGATTTATCAAGTTTTTCATTTGTTTACCTGTGCACTTTATTGTGAAAGCTCGTGTCATCATGAATGTTACATTTCATTTTGAAATGAAGGTTGATTTTAGAATGACGCGAGATTGCTGTTGGCCAATCAAAATAACGTATTATAATGAAACATACATGTAATGTAATTATTTCAAAATGAAATGTAACATTCATGATGACACGAGCTTCCACAATAAAGTGCACAGGTAAAAGTAAAAGAAAAACTTAGAAGAAATCGTGTTTTCATGATCCTAGCAAAAAAATGTAATAATAAGTATTGAATGCTTCTTTTAGTAATTTTATAGGGTTGTAAAAGCGTTGACCGTGTGCACATTTTTAGAATAAAGCGCTTCCGCGCTTCAGAATACAAAATGTACTTCGGTCAACGCTTTTACACCCCAATAAATTTACAAAAAGAAGCATACAATCCTTAATTGAAATTGACACAGTCACCAGTGAAAGTGTGAACAGTCTAGTGAATGACCTAGGTCATGTACTTTTAGACACGGCTGAAACTGTGTTTGGTAAATCAAAAAAGAAACTACATGAAAACAAGAGATGCATATAATAAAGTAAAATCAGGTGCAAACAAAACCATATTAAATCACACAGCAAAAGAATACAAAAAAATTCTACAAGTTAATTACAAATATAAAGACAAATGTTCAAATGAGCTGAGAACATTGTCAAAGCACAAAAGGATGTTGGAAAACATTAAAAAAAAAATGTCTAACATTAAAAAAGAATCCCCGCCTATTGATATAAATACATTTTACGATTATTTCAAGGATTTAAATGCAGAAGAAGAAGAAAATTTACATGCACCCGATTTTGACATTAAGCAGATTTGTAGTAATCCCATTTATGATGAAATCTTGAATGGGAATATTACAGAATTAGAAGTCTTCGAAGCGATGAGTAATTTTAAAAAATAACAAGGCTCCTGGTTCTGATAAAACACTTAAAGAATTTTTGAAAAATTCAACCCCTGTTTTTGTATCATTGTATTGTAAACTATTTAATATTGTATTAAATACTGGAATTATTCCAGACACTTGGACAAATGGTATTATCAAACCTGTGTTCAAAAATAAAGGAAACTCTCCAGACCCTGATAATTTTAGAGCTATTACACTTATCAGCTGTTTGGGAAAATTATTTACTTCTATTATAAATACTAGACTAAATTTTTTTGCGAATAAAATTTCTCTTATATCAGAAAATCAAGCAGGTTTTAGACTGGCGGATCCAGAAATTTTCATAAAGGGGGGGGGGGGGGGCACTGACTGCCCTAAGAGGGGGCCCGCTCCAGTCATGCTTCAGTGATTCCCTATATAATCAACCAAATTTTTCCCAAAAAAGGATCCACCTTTGTTAGAAAAAGGTATGCATCAACTTATAATATGTTTGTGTTACATGCACTTGCAGAATTATATTTTTTATTTGGAAAAAAACATTTTTGTACATTTATTGACTTGAAAATTTTTTTTGACACTGTTCTAAGATCTGGCTAATGGCAAAAACTACATCTTAGTGAAATAAAGGGGAAATGTTTCAAAGTTATTTTTAATATGTATCAAGGTATTAAATCTTGTGTTCAATATAATGGTGAACAATCAGAATTTCTGATTGGTGTATAAGACAAGGAGAGAACTTGTCTCCCCTTCTATTTTCCATTTTCTTGAACGATCTGGAACAATATTTTAGAAATTTAGATGATATTCCTTTAGAACTTTTAAAGAAAAAATTTGAAAGCGAACTTCATATATTTTTTGAATTGTTCGTAGTACTGTATGCTGATGATACAATCATTTTTTCAGAAACAAAAGAAGGTTTGCAAAATTCCTCAGATATTTTCCAGTTGTACTGCGCAAATTGGAAACTGAAGGTGAATGTTAAGAAAACTAAAATTATAGTATTAAGCAAGAGGTAAACTAAACAAAATCTGAAATTTACATTGCAGATTATTAACTTGAAATCGTAGATACTTTTTCGTATTTTGGTGTAATTTTCAAATATAATGGTACATTTTTTGATACCAAACAGAAATTTGTAGATCAAGCCCAAAAGGCATTGTTTTATATTTACAAAATTATACGAAATGAATCAATACCCATTGATTTACAATCTAATTTTTTTGATTCTATAATAGAACCTATCTTACTGTATGGTTCTGAAGTTTGGGGCTTTGAAAACCTGAAAATTATTGAAAAGACTCACTTGAAATTTTGCAAAAGAGCGCTGAAAGTTAGAAATACTACGCCTAATTTTATGGTTTATGGAGAATTGGGTAGATTTCCTCTAGACATAAAGGTGAAAATTAGAATGATTATATATTGGTGTAAAATTGTAAATAATGAATCAAAGCTATGTAGTTTATTGTATAGACTGATGCTAAAACTCAATACACCTTTAAATGGGTTAATTTTATAGAAGCAATATTAAATAGTACTGGCATTGGATATATGTTTGCCAATCAAACGGGCTACTGTTATAAAATGTACTTAAAACAAATAGTTTGTGACCAGTTTGTACAACAGTGGTCTAGTGATATTGAAAACTCATCACGAGGACAATTTTACTCGATATTTAAGAAAGAGTTTACTTTAGAAACATACCTTCTAAAACTTCCTGAATATTGCAGGCTTTGGATCACATATTTTAGGTGTTCAAATTTGCGTCTGCCTGTTGAAACGTTGAAACAGGCAGATGGCAAAATATCCCGAGGCAAGATAGAATATGTACTTGTGTAGAAGTAAAATTGGTGATGAATTTCATTTGTTATTTAAATGTACTAACCAAAATATTGTTGATTTAAGGGAAAAGTTTCTACCAAGCTACTACACAGTGAATCCTAATTATGAAAAAATGGAAGGTCTTCTTTCAATATGTAATGTACAACTGTATAAACAACTTTCTGTATTTATCAAAAACATTGCCAATATATGTTTTGAAATGTTGGAAAACATATTTGTATATTATTGTTATATCTACAAGCTACATCTATATTATCGATACCACATGTTTACTGCGTCATGTTTATGTAATGCTATTACCAATGACCTCATGTTACACATGTTTCTGTGTCTGAGTGTTCAAATAAAATCTTGAAATCTTGGAAATATAAATATAGAATAACTATACATTGTCTCGAACTATAAATTTTATTTGTACAAGGCTTAGAAACAGGTAGAATGCGAGGTTTTGGAAACACATTGTCAACGTCATAAACAAGGCGATTTACGGTCAGTGACTGTATATCACAAATGAATATACGGTCAATGCAATTTGACTGCTCAAATAGCACAGCTACAGTATTTACTGTCACATTAATCAAGATGAAAGATCATTAAACTGATTAAGTATTGACTATCAACTCTTTGATGTAACTGACTACGCCACAGAATATTTCAACAAAGTTCATTTGTAGATCGGAAAGTAAAAAAGGAGACTAGACTGCAGTAAAAAAAATACTTTTATGTGCCGTGTTTCTTTCAAACAAAGATATGAACGGACGATGACCTTCCCCCAGCTGATTTAAGATTTAATGTGTGTTAGAAGCATCTCCGCGCTATTAATCAAACCTGTATATGTAAACATACCCAGAACGACTGATGAAGTAATTTAAATAATAATAATAATAATAATAATAATAATAATAATAATAATATATTAACATAGCAAATTAAAAACACAATAAATAAAATACAAATATAAAAATTATAAAAATTGGCGTTACGGGCAACATGCTTATGATTGATATGTATTTATTTTAAAAAATAAATAAAATACATATCTCAATAAAGAAATTAAATTCACATTATTCGAGCATCTATCGCTGCAACTGCAATATACGATAGAGTGTAGATGTATTCCTGTGACTTCAAATAACTTAGACCATAAGGAGAAAGTTATTAGCCGCTTGAGTATACATCTAACAGAAACATAACTCGTAGAGTATTAAATGAAACCTCAAACAATGTGAATTTAAAAGTAAAGAGAGCTTTCAATAGAGAGTATTGACAAGAGCTCGAAGCATAATTCGAAGAACACGTGTTACTTCGAAATATTATACCTCTCTACGCTTGACATGTTGAGCGCTGGCCCATCCCATGTCAAACATAGCTAACTCAAGTATATTTAATACCTACTCTAAAATTATATACCTACATGTCGAGAGCTGGCCCAGCCCATGCTTAGAGGGTATGGGCTCACTTTGCAACCTGAGACGGATAACCTCGAGTGAAAAAACCATTTGCACACTAAAACATGTATCCAAAAGAACTGTCAAATGGACAAACAAATGGTTCGTTCACCCGACGAGAGGGCTGCCTAGTTACCCGTTTTATTAAGGGCTGCCTGAGAACTCAGGTAATAATTTTGTGACAAGTAAAGAATGGGTAACATCCATTATTACATTGCCCAACCGAAATGTGTTACACATGCTGCCCTTGTAACGCATTGAGTATCCCCAAAATTATTCCGGGATAGTGATTGTGCCATATTGGTTATGTGTACTGTAACAAACCTTCGTTCTAAAAAATAATAAGAGCTTAGTGATAAAAATGAAATAAAAATAGAAATTGATTATATAAGAAAATACTTAACATAGTAATTAATTATAAATAGCCATCTACTAACTTTAATAGTAAAGAAATAACGAAAATAACAGATCTATCTGCAACTTATGAATAATATTTTTTTAACATTTTCAACAGATATTGATGCCTGTTAACTCCAATTTTTAATATAACGGGTGTATCCGTCAGATTACCGACGCATCCCAGTTTGAATTATGTGATTTGGATACCATTAGTTGTATCTTTGAATTAAATATAAATAGTGCTCTTTGTAAAGCTTAATGCTACTGTAACCAATGGGTCACATATTTATACAACTGATCTTATAGACAAATATGATTTATAATAAGTTGATTAATAATTACTCTGTGACAAAAACGAAATGACAGTTTTTAAGATGCCTGTTAACGTAAATTAATTTGAAAGTCAGATAAAACAATGTAAAAACATTACATTGACAGTTAATTACGTTATGTTCTAATTCGTTTCACGTAAACGAACATAAAGTATTTATCAAATAAACTACTGGAACTCTCACATGAACCATAAACTATGTTTATATCATAAACACAAAGAAAGGGCATGTAGGACTAATATAATTACACAATTAAAATACTATATTTGTTAAATGCCTATATTCATAGATACATAAAGTTGATGAACAATATTTTCTCTAATATAACCATCTTTTGCATTTTCTGATTTCCATCTACCATGTTTTTTAAACAATCTATCAGAAATATCTGCATTTGCAGCAGCTGTAGCCCCACCCGAACATAGAGAATGTAAACCAAAATTACATTTCTTTAAACCTAATAATTGTAACTTTTCCAAAAATAATTCTCAGAGTATTGTGTAAGAGATATGACCAGAATTTTTTAATTTATAACAATTAAGTGTTTTGCAAAAAGTTATTTGGCGAGATATAAATTTTTCCTCTTCTAAATTGATATCAACACATTTTATATAATCTTGTAACATGAGAACTGGACAAGTAACATTATCAGTTCTGGCTATCAGAACATAATTTCCATCTCTGTACTGATCAGTTTTACTTTTCTCTATAAAAATGCTAACATGTGTGTCATAAAAGATAAATCACAAGCTCTTATATTTGCTATCTCAGAAAATCTTAAAAATCCGGCATATCCAATAAAACACATTGTTACTAAACGTTTATCATATAAGCTAGAAGTAGTTCCAAACTTTAAAACCAAATTCTTAAGAATTTCAGGTGTAATTATGTCTTTCTTCATACACGGACGACATAATTGTCTCTTTGCTCCTTCGACTACAAATTTTACTAACAAAGATTTACAAGGATTATTAAATCCAGCTATTTCATGTGCCCATGTTAATGAATGAACGACTTCATCCAATTTAGCTACGGAACATTTCGTTTGCAATAGAGATATAATATATAAACAAACATGTAAATTTGTTTGCTGTAACTCGTTTAAAGCCTTTTTCTGTGACGAAAAAGGAAAGTATGCTAGATACACTTACTGGAAATGTGAGGATATGATTGAAGCTTTAAATTTTCTCCTAGATAACATATATGTACGTTTCGGCGATAAAGTGTATCGTCAGGTAGTAGGTATTCCTATGGGCACTAACTGCGCCCCTTTTATAGCAGATTTATTCCTGTATTGCTATGAATCTCAGTTTATGACCAAACTCAGTAGAGACACATCATTGTTACATTTGGTTGATACATTCAACAATACCTACCGTTATCTGGATGATATTTTTTCGTTAAATAATCCAGAGTTCTCTAAATATACTACCGAAATTTACCCAAAAGAACTTACTTTAACTAAATCTAACATAAACAGCAGCAGTTGTCCTTTTCTAGATTTAGACATTTCAATTTCTAAAGGGAAACTCCATACTAAAATTTACGACAAAAGAGACGATTTTTCATTCCCTATTGTTAATTTTCCTTTTTTAGACGGCGATGTGCCTTTGGCTGCATCATACGGTGTTTATATATCCCAACTCGTTCGGTATGCCCGTGTGTGTAGTGAAATCATAGATTTTAACGATCGTAATCAATGCATCACTGGTAAATTATTATGTCAGGGATTTCGTTACCATAAAAACTTTTACTAAATTCTTTCATCTTTGAATATAGTTTACATTGGCACTTATATCGATTTTGTCATTAGCAAATTAAAACATAATTAAATTTATATTTTCTTTTCAAACGGGATGTATAGAGACACACGCACGTTTATTTTTATCTATAAAGAAGTCACTCCTAACTATCCTACTACCTGTCGATACATTTATTTTTGGCATTGCACAAGTCATGTCTTCTTTGACTGTTCATGACGTTAAAATACTAAATCCCTGGGATGTATTTTAGTTGATTTTAGTCTCTGATGCATGATTTTTTATCATTAATTGTTTTGGCTTTTAACTAGCTGTCAGTAACTGCGATTACTCTCAAATCGTACTTTCTTTTTAATTTGACCTGTTGATACTATTTGTAATGCTTTTTTGTTATTTAATGTTAACATGGATCTTGTTTATATACCAGCTTTGATTATTTGGTATCACTACAAATTTTCACTTCTTCGTACTATGAACATCAAAATTATTTCATTTTTCCTTAGATGCTGTTCTTGGACCTGTACAGGAAGTTTTATCTAGCACTAATTGTAACGTTTTATTGTTGATATTCACCCCATATGTACCAAGTATTAGATTAGTTTTATTGATATTAAAGAAATTTCTTGGTATTCCTAATCGGAAGATTTTATACACACAGAAGAAGAAGTATACTTAACAACAAAATTATTTTCATTTACCTGTGTATAATATGACGCAGGTTTATTCAAAAGTGATGATTTTCTAAAAATTATTTGACATTTCACAGTGATATCATACTTTAACTTTGTTTATACCTGTTTATTTACTTTTGACTTTAATTATTTATCCCTTGTAATTTTTTATTAACTGTGTATTTGCATTCAGGTGTCACAGGTCAAATTTGTTCGTTCATTGTGTGTTTATTTACGTTTTTTGATTGAGTTAAGCCTTCCAATTGATATTTTATAGTGTGTTTTTCTATGTTGTGATGTTATACTATTGTTTCAGAAAAGGGATAAGGTTTGGTACCATTAAAACGTTTAATCCCGCTGCAAATGTTTGCACCTGTCCTAAGTCAGGAATCTGATTACAGTAGTTGTCGTCTGTTTATGTAGTTCATACGTGTTTCTCGTTTCTCGTTTTTATATAGATTAGACCGTTGGTTATTCCGTTTTAATGGTTTTACACTAGTAATTTTTTGGGGCCCTTTATATCTTGCTGTTCGGTGTGAGCCAATGCTCCGTGTTGAAGGCAGTACCTTGACCTATAATGGCTTACTTTTATAAATTGTAACTTGGATGGAGAGTTGTCTCATTGACACTCATACCATATCTTCCTATATCTATGATAATCTGAAGCAGGCATAGTTTTCACTCCATTAAAATGTTTACACCATTTGCATCAAGCTTTAAATCCATAATTATATTTTTCCTAGTATTGTCTGCTTTTGAACCCAAGATTAATTCAAGTAATTTAGAACCCAATTCTGATAACGTATTGTTCTTTTCCATTGCAAATTTTTTCCATCTGCTAATGCTGATTTATATGAAAAATGTATAATTAAATAAAAATAATTTCCCCAAAGATGCTAAAATGAAATTTAATGGATTTTTCATTTGCAATAATTGACCAAAACTATTAGCAATCATAAGAAAACGTTGATATTTATATTTATATACAACAAGCACTAACGTGTATACGCTTCACTTCTCTAAGAATCAAAATCCACTGTTTTACCCCAGTGGGCCTCAACAGTCACATTTTCATCCCAATACTGTTTACCCAAGTGAGCCTCAACAGTACTATTGTTTACCCAAATGGGCCTCAGCAGTCACAAAAACCTAAATAAACCTTGCATAATGTTTTTTCATATACTATCAAAAAAATACCCCAAGTGGGTATCATAAAACCCAAAATGGCAAAAATACTTCGTTCATGTCCATTGACTATCTAATTTATTATTTATCTATACGACAAATTCATTCACATACTTTACTATACAGCATAATAAAGATAACTTACACTGTCATGACTATATCAATAAAACTTCTGTATTATGACATATCAATGCGTACAGCTAAAATGCTACCTTTAAACCTATCTGAACAAAAAAATGACTTTTTACATGAACCTTGTACAAAAATATTGCTAGAATCTTTAAATTCTAAAATATTTGAAATGAACTGTTTATAATGCAATAAAAGAGACCAAAATGATGCAGATGTCCTTTTTGGTACAATCAAAGTTCCAATAGCTTTGCAAATAGCACAATGTTTCAGTACCCTATTTACGAAATTTATTGGCGGAACTAACCAATTATTTTCTGATTTCCAATTAAAAGCAAAAGCATCCACACCTGAAGTGCCAGGAGTAAAATATATTTAATTAAAATTTCTCAGTTTTCCTGTTATTGCTATCTGCAAACCTATCACAAGAATGTGGACCAAAAATTGAATCTAAATACTCAAAAAATTCTGTGGACCCTCCCCAGTCATCAAAATCAATATTTTACTAATTGAATCAGCTTCCGTGTTTAAATTTCTAGGTATCCACTTAATATCTATACTAATTGACCTATGCAAACAGATAGAAAATATAGACATTGCCAATGAATGTAATTCTTGTTTTCTACTACCGCACTGTATTATTCGTACACAATTTTGATTGTCTGTAAACCATTTAACAATCTTAGATTCTAATTTTGTTTTTAACGTATCTAAACAAGATTCAATAGCTTTCAACTCTCTCCAAGTGGAGCTTTGTTTTTTCTCCATATCTGTCCACATATTTTGCGAAAAACAGTGTTATCTAACTGACAAGCTGAATATGCCCCAGCAGCAAAATTACTTGCATCAGAGTACATTATAACGGAAGGAATTTTATATTCAGACAAATATTTAAAATTGAGGGAATGTACATTTTTTCTCCAAAACATCAATTCACATATTATCTCTTGATCTGTCATTCTAAAAATTGTGTCCCAAGTTGATCGTGATTCTATTAATTTATATAATTGTCTAGTCATAATACGAGTAACATTTCCAAAAACTGGTGACATAGAAATAATACGACCTGCAATTCTAGCTAAATTCCGAGCTTTCACATAAGGAAGTTTATTACTGACTTTCTCAATACTAGTAATACTTATCAAATCCTTAATCCTATCTTCTGGAATTTTAATTGAATAATCTTTTGAATTCCATTTTAAACCTAACCAAATTAATTCTTGGCATGGTGTCCATGTTGATTTCTCTATATTCACTACAAAACCAGCCTTTTGTAATGAATTAAAAACAAATTGCGAATCGCACAAATTTGACTGAAAATCTTGATTTGTACCCAATCCGTCATCAAGATAAAGCACAATCTGAATATTATTTTCTCTCCAGTATTTTACTAAGGTCCTTAAACTTTTAGTAAAAATATATGGACTTGACGTTAAGCCAAAACGGTAACACCGTAAACACATAATATTATTCATTCCATTAGAATCCTAAGAATGTTTGGTGATGTTTTGAAATATCAAAATGGTGAAATCCTGATTTTAAATCAAACTTTTAAAGATGATTATTTTTATCGAAATACTCTAACGCAATAATCCAATCTTCAAATTTTATTTTGTTCTTCAAAACATGTGTATTGACTTCTCGTAAATCTAAAATCAGTCTTTTCTTCCCTGATTTGTTAATCGAAACACTTAACGGATTAACTACATGGGGTTTAACCTGAATTACACATTTATTTATCAAAAGATCTGATATCGCTTCCGTAACAAAAAGTTCATTGTCTAACGCTGACTTATTGTTTTTATGAACTGTTCTGGGAGGAGTTGAAATGAAAGGAATGAAATATCCATTTTCCAGAATATCTAAAACAAATTCACTAGCACCAATATTTTTACAATATGAAATATGACTTTTAAAAGAAGGACGAAAGATACCAGAGGGACAGTCAAACTCATAGATCGAAAACAAACTGACAACGTCATGGCCAAAAATAAAAAGACAAACAGACAAATAATAGTACAGATGACACAACATAGAAAACTTAAGACTAAGCAACACGAACCCCACCAAAAACTGGGGGTGATCTCATAATACTTATCATTTATATCTGTTTCACTGCTGACCACTGGCAGCTTTGATAATTTTGGGACAATTTCTCCTCCAATGTCCTTGCTCTTGACAACTGAAACAGAAATCTGTTGCACTAAGTCCATAGTTGCTCCTTTGGGCACGAAAATTACCACCGACATTTGCTGAAGTGGCCGTTGCAACAGGTGCAACACGTGGCGGCTCAGTTGACTCATAGATGTATTTTTGGGTCTGCGGTTGACTTAAGTGTAGCACTGTTTCCAGATTTCTTTGACGTTTTCTGTTTTCGGAACTTCTTTGCACGTAACGCTCTGTTCTCGGCATATCTTATCTTTTTCTCGTCTTCCGAATCGGAGGCAAGTTCATCCGAAAGGTACTCCTTAACGGTATCCCAACCTGCGGGTGATTTGTCAGCAATTTTAATTCACTTATTCCTCTTATGGATCTTATCCCTTACGGTATAACAAAGATCCTTAACCTTCCTGTAATCATCATGTTCTGCGGTACGTTTTATCTTCTTGATTTCAGAATCTATCGCACTGTTAAAATCAAATTGGGCTTCATTTCCATTGTACTTGAACTCATATGAATGTTCCGTTTTAATTTTCTTCACAATCTCGTCGGTCGTATTGGCTGTATCCTCTTTTAATTCCCTTTTCAGTGAGTGAAGTTTATTGTCTAAATAAGACTTAAACAAATCCATGACCGCAAACGCACTCGAGTCAGCTAATGACTTGGCCGTTTCTCTTTTATCGGAATTTTGTCTTGGTTCCTGTTCTTCAGTGTCTGATGCATCTCTGTCAGGAGAAGCTTCCATGTTTTTTGTTTATTTGACCTTTTGATACTAATTGTATTGCTTTTTTTGTTATTTAATGTTATTCAGGGTTATATCTGGTCTATATACCAGCTTTGATAAGTGTTTGGTATTACTATAAATTTTCACTTCGTACTATGAACATCAAAATTATTTATTTTGTAAAAATATTTCCTTTCTCTATTGGAACTGTACACGTATACCTAACAACAAAATTATTTTCATTTACCTGTGTTTAAAGTTATTGCAAATGGCTGATATTTTTGTTCGAGCATATTGTTTTTCTTTAATTGTTTAACATTTCATACCGATATTACATGTTACTTTTATTATTCTTCCCTTAGTTTATTTATTTTGTATTTACATTGTATCATAGGTCAATTTATTTGTTCAGTGTATGTTCAATGGTGTTAATATGTCCTTTGATTGAGTTAAGCTATTTCAGTTGATATTTCATAGTGTGTCTTTCTATGTTGTGATGTTACACTATTGTTTCAGAAAAAGGGTGAAGGTTTGGTACCATTAAAACGTTTAAACCCGCTGCATTTGTTTGCACCTGTCCTAAGTCAGGAATCTGATGTTCAGTAGTTGTCGTTTGTTGATGTGGTTCATAAGTGTTTCTCGTTTCTCGTTTTTTATATAAATTAGACCGTTGGTTTTCCCGTTTGAATGGTTTTACACTAATTTTTGGGGCCCTTTATAGCTTACTGTTCGGTGTGAGCCAAGGCTCCGTGTTGAAGACCGTACTGTGACCTATAATGGTTTACTTTTATAAATTTTGACTTGGATGGAGAGTTGTCTCATTGGCACTCATACCACATCTTCTTATATCTAATTAATATAGAGAGCAGAAAAAAGCCTGTCACACTTTGTACTGCAATGACTTCGATTGCCAAAAACTAATTCTGATTCACTTATATTAACAAAACCTAACCCAAAAACTTGACAAACTGTTGACAACTACATCCTAAACTTCATTATCATAACCAACCACAATGTCACCAGCTGATGATAACAACTTTCATGTATCGAACTCTCTGTATAACTTTGATAAATACATTTAGTTTTTGGTCTGTATATTCGGAATAACGCAGGTATCCGAAAAAAAAATCCCATTATAACTGCAGTTTAATGTAATATAAGTGCGGATCGAAATATCTCTCTGTAAAAGTTAATTCCTCTATCGTAGCACACTTAAGTTGGTTAACGCATGTCATACTATTTTGCTAGATGAATAAACAGATCTCCCTAGGATATAATGCATGTCATACTGTGTTGATAAGGTAATAGAAAACAACGAACAACTGTTTATGCTATCAATTTCGTGAAGCAATAACCTTTCAACATTGTTGTTTTAAGTAGATAAACTATGATATATAAATGTATTATCAGGAAATATGTCGACTTCAAGCGATCTGTTTCTTTTATAGTATATTTGTGTCTAAACCTTGTTCTATGATTGGTGGTAGTTCTTTGCATTCAAGTATACTCATCATTAGTATCGCAGATCTGGTAGGTTGTGTGAGCACCCAACGTTTTTCTCCGTATTCGAAATATGAAAATAAATAAAATAATGCTCAAAACCATGTTAAAATTACATATATCAATAAATCTGTAAAACATGATCATCGTTATCAAGCTATATATATTGTATGACTGAGACGATTATTATCAATTTGCGTTGTGATACCATACTATCCATGACACCTTCTTTTCTATATACTTATTGTTCTAATTGCAGACAACATAGAGAGACGATATAGAAGATTTTCATAAGCTAGAAATATCCTCATTTATTCAACGTATTTATTCGTCGTAGATCTGTACTCCTTAACCTTTCCTCATCTTTACTGCATATTTAATTGTCCAAGACAAAATTAAATTGATAAGGTCAATTGCATGTGTTGAGAAATAATTCTAGGTATACTATTTAATGAACTGAGGTAGACTTCGGAAATTGTGAAGCTGCAGCTGTGTTTATCTTTAATCACTCCTCATTGCAGAAGTATTATTATTGCGTGAACCCCTGGGGGTTCACCCATATATATTAATTAGAAATATAGTCTATGGAGGAATATTCGGAAGCTAAATTATTGTTCATTCGGAACACCTATTCATCTTATCTGTATTAGCTTCCTGCAATTAAGAGCACCTCCATACGGTGTATCTAAGATATTTAAAACATGCGTGGCAATAAAGAATTTTCACAGATCGCTAATTCACTTATCTGATATATGATAATAAACAATCTATAGATCCTTTTCAAACATGAATGTTTATTGTAAAGCTACATTTTATGCATTGCAAGGGTTTACTGACTTGAGCAAAGTTAACAGTTGTACCCTTTGATAAACAAGTGACTGAAGTTAAATGGTCAAGATTTAATTATAACGACCTATGGTATCAAACATCTGTGTCTAGATATTCACAGAGAGATATTTTAATATAGTGCTGTGGTTTCTACATAATGAGTTATAGTGGGCTTTCGGATTTGATTTGCAAAAAAATGCACACTTGTCATTTTGACAAATCAGATAAAAAAAATCTGTTTCAAATGAAAATAAAACAAGTAAAATAAAGACTGTTCGTTAATATACATTTTTACAACTTTTACTGTTTCCTTTTTACAGTATTCTCTATCAATTAAGTTATCTTGTAAGTTAATTAAATGTTTAAATTATTTAATTCATTGATGTCATTATTATTTCAGTGACCGCTGCAGAAAGTCTTGACTCGTTCAAGAGACTACTGCATGCACATTAAATTTCAAGTCCAATGTTTTTATTTGCACCATGTATAAATGTTATGTACAGCACAAATTATTTCCTTTCTGTTAAAATTATTTTTGGACTTGTTAAGTATGCAAGCGCACACCAAACAGTGACAGGATATTCAACCAAATGACGGTGGTAACTTAATGGTAGAAGTAGAAATTTCTTATATTATTCACACACTGTACAGTAATGCTCTTAAATTTATGTGTGTTTTGGATGTGCACTAGTAATTGATAAATATTGATACGTTTCTGTTTTTTTTTAATATATGTGACTTAACATCAAGAATTCCTTTATTATGGAATCGTTCACTTTTGTACACTTCGGTATCTAAATAGAGGGTGGTAAAAGGAAGGGTCTGTTTACGGAAACACATGAAATAACAAATCGCAAAAACGCTGCACGGAAAAAAAACTCTCTGGAAAAACGAAGCCAAGGAATAAAATCGTAAATATTAAGGAACAAGAGGCTCTCAAGAGCCTGAATCGCTCACCTGTATTTCAGAGGAGAAGATTTTTAAATGTTAGCAAACTTGATGAACAAATTGTGTAAAATTGTCTTTAAAGGGCAATAACTCCTTAAGGGGTCAATTGACAATTTTGGTTATATAAAACTTTTTTGTAGATCTTACTTTGCTGAACATTATTGCTGCTTACAGTTTATATATATCTATAATAATATTCAAAATAATAACAAAAAACTACAAAATTTTGTTAAAACTACCAATTCGGTGGCAGCAACCCAACAATGGGTTGTTCGATTCGTCTGATAATTTCAGGGCCGATAGATCTTGACCAATTAAACAATTTTACCCCGTGTCACATTTGCTCTAAAAGATTTAGTTTTTGAGATATAAGCCAAAAACTGCATTTGACCCTTATGTTCTATTTTTAGCCATGGCAGCCATGTTTGTCGATGGATACAAACTTGGGATACAATTTATAAACAAGGTACCCTAAGGAACATTTAGTTAAAGTTTGAAGGTAATTGGGCCAGTAGTTTCAGAGGAGAAGATTTTTAAATGTTAGCAAACTTGATGAACAAATTGTGTAAAATTGTCTTTAAAGGGCAATAACTCCTTAAGGGGTCAATTGACAATTATGGTCATATTAACTTTTTTGTAGATCTTACTTTGCTGAACATTATTGCTGCTTACAGTTTATATATATCTATAATAATATTCAAAATAATAACAAAAAACTGCAAAATCTTGTTAAAACTACCAATTTGGTGGCAGCAACCCAACAATAGGTTGTTCGATTGGTCTGAAAATTTCAGAGCTGATAGATCTTGACCAATCAAACATTTTTACCCCATGTCAGATTTGCTCTAAAAGCTTTAGTTTTTGAGATATAAGCCAAAAACTGCATTTGACCCTTATGTTCTATTTTTAGCCATGGCGGCCATGTTTGTCAATGGATCAAAACTTCGGATACAATTTATAAACTAAATACCCTAAGGAACATTTAGTAAGTTTGAAGGTATTTGGCCCAGTAGTTTCAGAGGAGAAGATTTTTTAAATAGTTTACGACGACAGACGACGACGACGGACGCCAAGTGATGGCATAAGCTCACATGGGGCCCTATCGACCCGGTTAGCTAAAAAAGTACAAACAGTTATTACTCAGCCGTTCTTGGAGATCATGCAGTCATTATAAATGGACATGGCGACCCTGCATGTGATCACCTTTTAGCGTCCGTTAGTTGCATCCGATTTATCATAGTAATACAATAGGCTATTAATAAATATCTTGGGACCAGTTAATTAGTTTATGATTTAAAACAATATTTAGGCTGACTTTGAATTAGTCCCGGTTTACTTTTTATGTATTATCTTTAACGTAATCGCAAAGCATTTCGACGTCATTCTGCAAATTCCGGAAAATAAACCTCAGTGGTACATTTAAGTGAAAAACATAGCTAAGTAGAATAACAGAAGGAATATTAGGAAACAGGAAAATATATTATTGAAAAACGCAAAACAAATAATACAACAAGAAATGATTGTAGCAGGATGCTGTTACGAAGTCTCCCAAACGAAGCTCCCATAATTCGTAATTCCCAGGGTCGCCTGACATTGGGCAAAGTCCAGTATAAATTGGTTTGGTCCAGTAAAGTTATATGCATTAGTGATGCCTGGGGACTAACCCTGTATATCATTCAAATCATCTTGGCATGACAAACCAGAATATATATGGTTTAGGGGTGGGGATCTCGACCATTTACAAGATACTAGAACATTGGGGGTGGGAGGAACCCCTGGGGACTGACCCTATACGTCATTCAAATGTTCGAGACATGACGAACAGGAATATATATGGTTTAGGGGTGGGGATCTCGACAATTTACAAGATATTAGAACATTGGGGGTTGGGGGAACCCCTGGGGACTGACCGTATACGTCATTCAAATGTTCGAGACATGACGAATAGGAATATATATGGTTTAGGGGTGGGGATCTCGACCATTTACAAGATATTAGAATTTTCTCAAATGGCAGGGGGTCGGGATGACCACTGGGGACTAACCCTGTATATCATTCAAACCATCTTCGCATGACAAACCAGAATATATATGGTTTAGGGTTGGGGATCTTGACCACTTACAAGATATTAGAACTTTCTTAAATGGCAGGGGGTGGGGGTGACCCTGTGGACTAACCCTGTATTTCATTTGATGTGCTTTATCATGACAAACCAGAATATATATGGTTTAAGGGTGGGGATCTCGACCATTTACAAGATATTAGAACATTGGGGGTTGGGGGAACCCCTGGGGACTGACCGTATACGTCATTCAAATGTTCGAGACATGACGAGTAGGAATATATATGGTTTAGGGGATGGGGATCTCGACCATTTACAAGATATTAGAATTTTCTCAAATGGCAGGGGGTCGGGATGACCACTGGGGACTAACCCTGTATATCATTCAAACCATCTTCGCATGACAAACCAGAATATATATGGTTTAGGGGTGGGGGTCTTGACCACTTACAAGATATTAGAACTTTTTTAAATGGCATGAGGTGGGGGTGACCCCTGGGGACTAACCCTTTATTTCATTTGATGTGCTTTATCATGACAAACTAGAATATATATGGTTTAGGGGTGGGGATCTCGACCATTTACAAGATATTAGAACTTTCTCAAATGGCAGGGGGTCGGGATGACCCCTGGGGACTAACCCTGTATATCATTCAAACCATCTTAGCATGACAAACCAGAATATATATGATTAAGGGGTGGGGATCTTGACCACTTACAAGATATTAGAACTTTTTTAAATGGCATGGGGTGGGGGGTGAGCCCTGGGGACTAACCCTGTATTACATTTGATATGATTTATCATGACAAACCAGAATATATATGGTTTAGGGGTGGGGATCTCAACCATTTACAAGATATTAGAACTTTCTCAAATGGCAGGGGGTCGGGATGACCCCTGGGGACAAACCAAAATATATATGGTTTAAGGGTGGGGATCTTGACCACTTACAAGGTATTAGAACTTTCTTAAATGGCAGGGGGTGGGGGTGACCTCTGGGGACTATCCCTGTATTTCATTTAATGGGCTTTATCATTTAGAACATTTTCAATTAAAAAGATTGTGTCTATCACAAACGGTTTTCAATTTCTAATCATTTGAAAATTTTAAAATATAAAATCCCATAGGGTTCTAAAGTTAAACCCTCTTTTCTTTTTGCCCCTCAAAGTACCCCTTTATAAACCCCATTGCACAAACAAAACCCTTATTGCACCACTAGACATGTTAGTCTAACATATTGTGAAACCCTAAGTTAATCTGACAAGCGGTTTTGGAGAACGGGTGCGGACAAGTTCAAATTTAAAAGCGGCGGAAGAGGAAGAAGAAGAAGAAGAAGAATAACTAGATTTGTAATAGCAATAACGGATGACACCCTTCCCCCATTGCCAGGCGGGCGGCAGCTATTTTGAAAATTCCAAAGTCAATGAGCGCATCTACACATGCAAATTATCATTTTTGTAAAGTTTCATTAAGTTTAGAGCATTTTGAAATTTTGGACATTTTTGCTGTTTCCATGGTAACGGCGGCCATTTTGGAAATTCCAAAGTAAAATATCGTATCTACATATGCCAGTTACCATTACTGTAAATTTTCAGAAAGTTAGGAGTATTATGAAATTTTTGATTTTTTTTTATGTTTCCATGGTAACGATAGAAATTTCTAAAATTTGAAAAGCAGACACCACATTGCCACATGCCATGTTACATATCAATACAGTTTCATTGATCAATATGTAATATTCTTTAAGAAAATGCAGCTTTTATATATTTTCCCATAGGTTCAATGTTAAACTTTCGCCCTGTTTCCATGACAATGGCGGCCATTTTTGGAACTTCTTAATATTGCATGCACATTTGGGTCTTATAATGAAAGATTTAGAATTTTGAAATTTTTTCACATTTTGTCAGTTTCCATGACAACGGCCGCCATCTTGAATATGCCATACCCTGTTTGCACATCTGCACATGCTGGGTAACATTATGGTATAATACCATGACCATTGGTTCATAAAGTTCCAAGATATCAGCTGGACAAAAAACGTGGAAGAAAAATAATAAATATAACTAGATTTGCCATTGCAAGCAAAAGCGGATGTCACCCTTCCCCCCATTGCCACTAAGTGGCAGCCATTTCAAAAATTTTAAACCGGGATGCTTATATATGCATGGCTATACATGTTTTTTGTAAATTTTCAGAACATTTAGAGCATTTTTAATCAATTAAATTTTTTTGACATTTTTGCAGTTTCCATGGCAACGGTGGCCATTTCGGAAATTCCAAAGTCAAAAGTCGCATCTAGACTTGCCAGTTAAGAATCATATTAAGTTTCACTAAGTTTGGAGCATTTTGTAATTTTTGGAAATTTTTGACATTTTTGCTGGTTTCCATTGTAACAGAGACCATTCCCAAAATTTGATGACAGGTGCTACATTGGTACATGGGAGGGAACATACCATTAAAATTTCAATGGATTTGACATACCATTTTAAGAAAGTAAATGCCACTTTTAGGTTTTTGGATCATTTTGCATTGTTTCCATGCTAACGGCAGACATTTTTGAAATTCAAACACCAAATTCCACATCTACCAATGTTGCTCATCATTACTGTGAAGTTTCATTAAATTTTGAGTATTTTGATATTTTTGAAATTTTTGGTGTAGTTTCCATGGCAACATAGTAGTTCCAGTGATTGCCAAAATCATCCAAAACCAGTAAATAGTGGGCACCTACATTGTATTAAAATATATGATGATTCTAAGTTTATGCATATCCAAATAATCCACCAAACTCTAAAATTTAATTTTTTCACCTTTCTTTGGTTTCCATGGTAATGGCATCCATTTTTTAGTGCTAAAGTTGCACTGCAACTCGTAAGTCAGGGTTCCTTGTTATAGTGAACAACCATTAAGATTGGTGCATTAGGCTCTGAGAAAACTGAAGGACAAAATTAGGTGGAATAATAATAATAATAACTAGATTTGTAATTGCTAGCAATAACGGATGGCACCCTTCCCCCATTGCCAGGTGAGCGGCAGCCATTTTGAAAATTCCAAAGTCAAAGAACGCATCTACACATGCACATTATCATTTTTGTAAAGTTTCATTAAGTTTAGAGGATTTTGAAATTTTGGACATTTTTGCTGTTTCCATGGTGACGGCGGCCATTTTGGAAATTCCAAAGTCAAATACCATTTCTGTATATGCCAGTCAATATTTGTGTGAAGTTTCAATCATTTATGAGCATTTTAGTTTTTTGGATATTTTTGCTGTTTCCATGGTAACGGCGGCCATCTTGAAAGTGCTAACCCCCAATTGCAAATCTTCACACGGTGGTTAACATTATTGTATAGTTCCATCACCTTGGGTTTATTCAATTCCGAGTTCCAGAGTGGACAAAAAGTGTGGAAGAAAAATAATAATAACTAGATTTGACATTGCAAGCAATAGCGGATGACACCCTTCCCCCATTGCCAGGCGAGCGGTAGCCATTTAGAAAATTCCAAAGTGAAAGAGTGCATCTACACATGCAAATTATCATTTTTGTAAAGTTTCATTAAGTTTGTAGCATTTTGAAATTTTGGACATTTTTGCTGTTTCCATGGTTACGGCGGCCATTTTGAAAATTCCAACTGCAAAATGCAACTCTGCCTATGCCACTTACCATTTCTGTAAAGTTTCATCCAGTTTGCAGCATTTTTATTTTTTTTTATTTTGGACATTTTTGCTGTTTCCATGGTTACAGTGGATAATTCCAAAATTCTAAAAGCAGACATCTCATTGCCACATGTCATGTTATATATCAATACAGTTTCACTGACTTTGATGAAATACTCTATAAGAAAATGCTGATTTTATGCATTTTCCCATAGGGTCAATGTAAAACTTGCCTCATATTTCCATGACAACGGCGGCCATTTTGGACTATCCAAATATAGTCTTGACATCTTAGCATACTGGGTTACATTTTCATAAAGTTTCATCCAGTTGGGTCTCATAACGAAAGAGTTAGAAATTTTGATATTTGAGCTGTTTCCATGGTAACGGCAGCCATTTTGAAAATTCCAAAGTCAAACTGCAAATCAGCACATGCCAGTTAACATTCCTGTGGAGTTTCTTTTAATTTGGAACACTTTATATTTTTTTCGCATTTTTGCCGTTTCCATGGAAACGGCGGCCATTTTTTACCATTCCATAGCAAGGTGCACAACTTTACATTGGGTCCTCATCATAGTAGAGTTCCATCAACATTGGTCCATTGGATTCCATGAACTCGCGCGGACAAAATGTGTGGAAGAAAAATAAGAAAAACTAGATTTGCCATTGCAAGCAATAGCGGATAGCACCCTTCCCCCATTGCCAGGCGAGCGGTAGCCATTTAGAAAATTCCAAAGTCAAAGAGTGCATCTACACATGCAAATTATCATTTTTGTAAAGTTTCATTAAGTTTGGAGCATTTTGAAATTATAGACATTTTTGCTGTTTCCATGGGAACGGCGGCAATTTTGAAAATTCCAACTTAAAAAACCAACTTTGCCCAAGCCAGTTATCATTTCTGTAAAGTTTCATCCAATTTGGAGCGTTTTAATTTTTTTGAAATTTTGGACATTTTTGCTGCATCCATGGTTACAGTGGATAATTCCAAAATTCTAAAAGCAGACATCTCATTGTCACATATCATATTATATATCAGTACAGTTTCATTGACTTTGGTGAAATACTCTTTAAGAAAATGCTGATTTTATGCATTTTCCCATAGGGTCAATGTAAAACTTGCCCCCAGTTTCCATGACAACGGCGGCCATTTTGACCTATCTAAATATTGTCTTGACATCTTGGCATAATGGGTAACATTTTCATAAAGTTTCATCCAGTTGGGTCTTATATCAAAAGAGTTAGAATTTTTTATATTTTAGCTGTTTCCATAGTAACGTCAGCCATTTTGAAAATTCCAAAGTCAAACTGCAAATCAGCACATGCCAGTTACCATTCTTGTGGAGTTTCTTCCAGTCTGGAACACTCTGATTTTTTTCGCCTTTTTGCCGTTTCCATGGAAACGGCGGCCATTTTTTACCATTCCATAGCAAGGTGCACAACTTTACATGGGGGTCCTCATTGTAGTAGAGTTCCATCAACATTGGTCCATTGGATTCCAAGAACTCGCGCGGACAAAATTTGTGCAAGAAAAATAATAAGAAAAAAAAGAAACGTAGAATAACAATATGTCACCCCAACTTCGTTGAGGGTGCCATAACTAGATTTGCCATTGCAAGCAAAAGCGGATGGCACCCTTCCCCCATTGCCAGGCGAGCGGCAGCCATTTAGAAAATTCCAAAGTCAAAGAGGGCATCTACACATGCAAATTATCATTTTTGTAAAGTTTCATAAAGTTTGGAGCATTTTGAAATTTTGGACATTTTTGCTATTTCCATGGTTACGGCGGCCATTTTGAAAATTCCAACTGCAAAATGCAACTCTGCCTATGCCACTTACCATTTCTGTTAAGTTTCATCCAGTTTGCAGCATTTTTATTTTTTTTTATTTTGGACATTTTTGCTGTTTCCATGGTTACAGTGGATAATTCCAAAATTCTAAAAGCAGACATCTCATTGCCACATGTCATGTTATATATCAATACAGTTTCACTGACTTTGATGAAATACTCTATAAGAAAATGCTGATTTCATGCATTTTCCCATAGGGTCAATGTAAAACTTGCCCCATATTTCCATGACAACGGCGGCCATTTTGGACTATCCAAATATAGTATTGACATCTTAGCATACTGGGTTACATTTTCATAAAGTTTCATCCAGTTCAGTCGGACAACCGGAAGCCTCTGAGTAGGAATATCCTAATCATAAGTGTCTGTCAGACAAGTTGCAATGGTGGCCAATTTTGGTGTTATTTTTGAAAGACCGTTTTCATTAAATTTCAATGATAATTTTCAAAATATAGAAGTTTCCAGATGGTAATCAAAACAAGTTATTGCTGTTCTTTAATTCATTTGACCAAAAAGGGCAGATCGATTGCATAATACGACAATAATCAAGTTTTTCAGTGTAAATTTTCAAGCTAAAAAATTGTCATTTTTTCCTTTATGTGAAAAATCGAAGCGAGAAAGTTTCGAGAGACACCTTAAGATTGCTATATTCTAAAAACTGAGTGTTTCCGCTTTAAAATGTGCCCTCGTTTGTGAAAATCGGTAAATGAACATTTTTTTGTACCTATTTTGAAGATTGGGTTTTTTTGCTCGGAAACCCGGATTTTTGCCCCGATAGCGTTTCTTGCTTACACATTATCGTTTCCTCTATTATGTCCCTTGTTTTTTTCACCGGACAAGTTTACATAGTATCACCAAGTGGTTTCAACTCTTAAATTCGTCAGAACTAGGAAATATTAATGTTGAACGTGTCGGTGATACTGAACAGAGTCGATTAGAGAGAACTAGAGTCTACTATGGGCTTCATATGGATGGTAAACAACTTCAAGGCAAGCAATAACAAGCTTAAACCCTGACACTGACAGGCCCTGTGGCTGTGGTCAAACAAATACATGCACTTACTTGACAGATTGTTGGCTTAACACACACTGTCACTGTGTTACAGCAGGGACCTAGTGTAAGGTCCCTGCATGGTTACAGCTAAACTTTGATGATTTTCAATGCAAAAAAGATTATACAAAATGAAACGAGCTGCAAGATAAACTGATATTTATAAGTCATCATAAATTATGACCCATGAGTAAGTAAGATACCAAAAACACTTAGAACATGTAGAACACATCTCTAGAAAATGCCACCTCTTCTTCGATGCTTCTTAATTCTTCTTACATATAAGAGTTGGGTTCCTGACAAAACCAAACTCACCTACATATAAATAAGAAAGTGTGGTTTGAGTGAGAATGAGACAAACTCTCCATCCATGTCACAATGTATAATAATAAAATGCTTTGCTGGGCGCAGCTTGATACGACCGCAGAGGTCGAGACCTAAACAGTTGGGGCAAATATAGACACATCATTCAAGCTTGATACAGCACTGAATTTGGATTGTGATTAAATATTTGACACAGCACAGGTTTCTGACACAGAATGAATGTGGTCTAAGAACTTAAAAAATTTAAATTTACCTATTCAAACCATATCACTATTATTTGCTTTTATATATAAATCAGAAATAACCAATTTAAAATGGAAAATTTTAAAGAACCCCCCCCCCCCCCCCTTTTTTTAACCCACTTATGATTCATCACCTCTAAACTCAATCCCAGCCTTCCCTTTGTGGTATGGTACCTGAAGTACAATTTCAGAGAGATCCATACACTTGAACACAAGTTATTGTCTGGAAACTAGCTTATTTTTGGCCCCTTATTCCTAAACGTTTTGGGCAATTACCCGCAAACTCAATTCCAGCTTTCCCTTTGTGTATGGAACCTTGTAGTACAATTTCAGAAAGATCCATACACTTACACACAAGTTATTGTTATGAAACTAGAAAAATGCTTGTTTTTTGGCCCCTAATTCCTAATATTTTGCGGCAATTACCCCCAAAATCAATCCCAGCATTCCCTGTGTGATATGGAACCTTGTGGTACAATGTCAGAGAGATCAATACACTAACACACAAGATATGACTGGAAGTTACAAAAATGCTTATTTTTGGCCCCTTTTTCCTTAACTGTTGGTACCATAACCCCCAAAATCAATCCCAACCTTCCTTGTGTGGTATTGAACCTTATGGTTAAATTTCATAGAGATCCATTCACTTAAACTATAGTTAGAGTGCGAAAACTAATGTGTCTTCGGACGACGACGACGCCATTGTCATACCAATATACGACCGCAAAATTTTTTTTGTGGTCGTATAAAAAGTTAACAATTATAGGTCAAAATACGGCCTTCAACACGGAGCTTTTGCTCACACCGAAAAGTAAGCTATAAATGGCCCCAAAATTACCAGTGTAACACAATTCAAACAGGAAAACCAACGGTCTAATCTATTTACAAAACAAGAAACATCTATGCAACATACCAACAAATGACAACCACTGAACAACAGGGTCAAGTGCATGTAATAAATGCAGTGGGTTTGAATGTTTTAACTGGCGCCAACCTTCACCCTAGCCTTAGACAGTGGTGTAACAATACGACATAATATGACACACTACAAAAAACTAATTGAAAAAAGCAGAAAACGCATCGAAGTATTAAATCTGACAGATTTTTAAGACAAAAGTTAGATAATGAAAGCCAAAATACCAAATAGTTAAAAACTACAGAAAATACTAATTCTGAAACCAGTATAAATAATTTAGCCTAAAAACTGGCCACTTATGGACCACTCAAATTGAGCTTGTTGAGAGGGATCTTTAACATGCACAGGACGTGGTACTCTCTGAACATGGGACCTCATATTTAACGTCCCCATCCTAATATAAAGGGCCCAGAATGACCAGTGTAACAAAATTCTAAATAGGAAATCATGTATGACTTTCAAGAAACATACACAGCTTCCAAATTTTCCAGTAATGAGTAACATCAAGTGATTTCCATAAACAAATATTCATTTTCCCACATTCAGTCAGGGATTGAACTGTTTTTGGGTTGTATGATACATCATTCAAAGCTTTCAAAGTTTGTTAACAAATTTGAACTACATTGTAAATTCAATTGTTTTGTACCCAGGAGGGTTATATGGGTGCAGAATAAGGCCAAATAAAAAAATATGTGTTTCCTATCACATCTTTGAAAATAAAATGCTCTGCTGGGCGCAGCTTGATACGACCGCAAAGGTCGAACCCTGAACAATTTGGGCAAGTATGGACACAACATTCAAGCTTGATACAGCTCTGAATTTGGATTGTGATTAAATATTTGACACAGCATAGGTTTCTGATAATGAATGTTTCACACAATGAATGTGGTCTAAGAACTTAAAAAAATTTAATTTACCTATTATGGTCCAATATCCAAAATCTAAATACATGGTTAGATTCAGCATATCAAAGAATCCAAAGAATTAAATTTTTGATGAAATCAAACAAAGTTTCATTTCGGACCCTTTTGACCTCAATGTGGACCAATTTGATAATGGGCCCAAAAATCAAAATATATAGTTAGATTCAGCATATCAAAGAACCCCATATATTCAATTTTTGTTGAAATCAAACAAAGTTTAATTTTGGACCCCAACTTGGACCAACTTGAAAACTCGGCCCATAATCAAAAATCTAAACACATATTTAGATTCAGCATATCAAAGAACCCCAAGAATTCAATTTTTGTTAAAATCAAACTAAGGTTTATTTTGGACCCTTTGGACCTTAATGTAGACCAATTTAAAAAACGGGACCCAAAATTAAAAATTTAAATACACGGTTAGATTTGGCATATCAAAGAACCCCAAGAATTCAATTTTTTATCAAATCAAACAAAGTTTAATTTTGGACCCTTTTGACCTCAATATGAACCAATTTGATAGCGGGGCCCTAAAATAAAAAATCTAAATACATGGTTAGATTCAGCATATCAAAGAACCCAAATATTCAATTTTTGTTGAAATCAAACAAAGTTTAATTTTGGACCCCAATTTGGACCAACTTGAAAACTGGGCCCAAAATCAAAAATCTAAATACATTTTAGGTTCAGCATATCAAAGAACCCCATATATTCAATTTTTGTTAAAATCAAACTAAGTTTAATTTTGGACCCTTTGGACCTTAATGTAGACCAATTTGAAAACTGGACCCAAAATTAAAAATCTAAATACACGGTTAGATTCAGCATAACAAATAAATAAATGTGGTCAAAGATTTTAAAAATCTAATGCGCCATACTGTGCACTTAAAAGATTACTTCTTGAAATTTTTCAATATTTAAAATTTGAAGAATAATTCTTTTTAATTTCTGAAATCTGAAATGAGAAAAAATTGACCCCCCACAATGTCTTTTTACCCCCCCCCCCCCCTTTTTCCCCCAAAAAATTCTTTCCCTCAAGTTATGGTCATAATCGCTATTCAAATTTCCAATTACCCATTTAAATTTACCATAGTGCTAACTTAATCTATTTTATAATAGAATTTAAAATACGGTATGGTGTCAAATCTTTCATATGGATTTTTTTGTAAAAAAAAAAAATGCAACATTTGCAGATATTTTTCTTGGTCTTCCTTTATAAATATGCATTTCTTTAAACATAATTTAAAAGCAGTGTAAGGGAAGTAATCAAACCATTGTATTTGGATTACCTCCCTTCAGGCATGGGGCGAATTACATTGCAATGTAATGCATTATATTACAATTACTTTGACCAAACCATGCATTATACTACAATTACAATTACATGCATTTATCAAAGTAATGCAATATATTACAATTACTTTTGCAAAGTAATGCCTTGAATTACACATTACATTTGAAAATTTTATTAGTGAATAGAAAAATTAAACATTTTAAAAAACAACTAGAAGTCACAAAAGATTCTAGCATATGCAGTAACTGTTCCATGAATTGAATATAAGTATACATGTAAAAAGTCTATTTAATTTGACTTTTACAATTTTTAATTATTTTAACTTAATGTTGACTTTACTTTTATAAATATATTTTTTTTTTTTTTTTTTAATTTTAAACGAAATGTTTAATTACTGTGAATTACTTTTCTAATTATAAAATAAACATAGACCTTAATTAATGAACAATTGTCTAAATGGTGAAAATATTGATTGTCATGATTGTTAAACAAACTAATTAGTGTTTTATAACAAAGTTTAATTATCTTTTATTTAAGCAAAACAAAGATATTCTTTGATCTTATGACAACAATACAGCTATGCTTTTCAAATATCAATCTTTTTATGCAGGAAAATGTATGAAATAAGATGAAATAAAGAATATATTCTAATGATTAACGTATTCTTAGTTAATCAAGAAATCTTAAGATTGGTTTATCTAAAACTCCAACAATATGTTAAAGATGTAGTATGTGAAAGTAATGACATGTAATGCCATGTAATGCATGAAATTACACAACTTTTTGCTAAAGTAATGCATTATATTACAATTACATGTAATGCACAAATTGCTGCATTACACATTACATGCAATTACTTGGAAAAATGTAATGCATTATCATGCATTACAATTACAAATTTGCATTACCCCATGCCTGCCTCCCTTACACTGTTTTAAATTGTCTTAATTGTTCATTAAGGGATGACATCAAAAGATCAATGTAGGATAAAAAACTTAAATCAAATAGTTTGGGATTGGGGGTTAAAATTGCTGCAAGTTTTGTTTATCCAAAATAGATTTTACATATATCCATATTGGTCAATCAATTTTTCCCAAATTAAGTTAAGAGGGGGGATGGGGGTCAGTGAAAAAACTATGTGAATTAAGTTTTTTATCCTACATTGAACTTTTGATGTCGTCCCTAACCATTACTTTATACATAATTTAAAAGCAGTGTAAGGGAGGTACTTCAAATATTGTATTTGATTTATCTCCATTACACTGCTTTAAATTATGTTTTGTACTAAAGTATTTGTCCATTAACCAGGACAACCTTGTTTTCCCCCCTTTTTTGTCCCTAATTCCTAAACGGTTTGAGCCATAACCCCCCAAAGCAAATCCTAACCATCCCATTGTTGTATGGAAACTTGTGGTATAATTTCAGAAAGATCCATACACCGTTCCACAAGTTATTGTCTGGAAACTAGAAAATGCTTATTTTTGGCCCCTAATTCCTTAACTGTTGGTACCATAACCCCCAAAATCAATCCCAACCTTCCTTTTGTGGTATTGAACCATATGGTGAAATTTCATAGAGATCCATTCACTTAAACTAAAGTTAGAGTGCGAAAACCAATGTGTCTTCGGACGACGACGACTACGACGACGCCAACGTCATACCAATATACGACCCCAAATTTTTTTTGCGGTCGTATAAAAACCAAACTTTCAAGTTTTAACAAATATTTAACGGGTATCCTGACAGGACTGTTATTTCTCAACTTCAATCTATGTTTGTATTATGTACTTATCTCATTTGTTTTGCTAAAAATTTATACATTAACCAGCACATTTTAATGATGCATTTATCAGATACAGCATGCATGTATACATTTAATATATTTAATTCTTTGCACCAGTAATTAATGAGCTTGCTTTTCCTAAATCTGTATTCCATTTTTGACATATACACAATAGCTTGCTTTCCTAAATCTGTATTCCATTTTTGACATATACACAATTTCTTGCTTTCCTAAATCTGCATTCTATTTTGACATTTACACATTAGCTTGCTTTCCTAATTCTGCATTCTATTTTGATATTTACACATTAGCTTGCTTTCCTAAATCTGCAATACATTTTGATATTTACACATTAGCTTGCTTTTCTTTAGTATATGCACCTTCTGATCCTTAACCACCCCCTGTAGTATGCTAGTTAGTTTATAACATAACTGCATGGTGGATGTTGTACAGTGCTTTATAACATATGGATCTCTAACCAGTCCCTCCAAGCACTATGGACACTGGGGGTTCTAACTAGTACTACACAAATATGTACAAGTATATTTATTCATAAATTTCTGAAGATGCAGGACTGAGAACAGACTGAGCTCAGTACAATTAATAAATCTTTATTCTGTCAACTGTATCAATATCTGTCAATTTAAAAAAATAAATTTCCAGTATAAAACAATAATTCATTTATAACTTGAAATTCAGAAAAAAATTTAAAATTACTTAAGTGTTGAACAAATATGTAAAATTTATTTACCACTTAATTATAATATATTTAAATACAATTTTTAAACGTATTCTCTTCAGACTTGTTTTAATTTGAGAATTTTTAGAGGGCTGTTCCTTTGTATGGAAATCTCAAATTATTAATTACTACAAGAGTGAACACACTGGAATATCACCTGTTTTAGTAAAAAATAAAAGGAGATGGAGTAAATGTACATGGGACAAAATAACACACAATACATAGAAAAATTAAAGAATCTTAGTGAGCACGCTCACATACCTCACGTCCCCACATTGTCATTGGAGAAATAAAATATGTGTAAGAAAAAAAAATTGAATCATAATTTTCTGTCAATATGCACATCTACATAGTATGTCCTTATTATCTACACAGTTTCATGAAATTCTGTTGTGTGGTTTGTGAGGAGTTGCGATGACAAAAGGTTGCAGTAGTATATTGGGCAAATAAGTTCAAAGGGGCTTAACTCCTGGAAAAAAAATTGAATCGTAATTTCCTGTCGATATGCACATCTACGTAGTATGTCCTTATTATCTGAAAAGGTTTCATGAAATTCTGTTGTGTGGTTTAAGAGGAGTTGCCATGACAAACTGTTGCAGTAGTACATTAAAGTAAATAAGTTCGAAGGGGCGTAACTCCTAGAAAAAGGATTGAATCGTAATTTCCTGTCGATATGCACAACTACATAGTATGTCCTTATTATCTAAAAAGGTTTCTTGAAATTCTGTTGTGTGGTTTGAGAGGAGTTGCGATGACAAAAAACAGGACTGACGGACAGAAGGGTCAAAAACTTTATACTCTCCGCAACTCGTTGCGTGGGGTATAAATACATGTCAAAACAATTTATAGCACTAACTTGCCAATATTTTAACCAGAAATGGGATGATCGGACAAAACTGACACACAGACTGAAAAACATATTGCCCCTCTACTATTGTAGGCAGGGCATAAACAAATATTTTTATCTGAACATGCATGGTTATAATGATGATTTTTGCTGCATCATTTCCTTTCTTTAATCCTAGGTTACTTTAATATGAGATTTTGCTTTATAGTTTATTCATTGGAAGATTTTCACAAATTTTATTAATGGTAAAAATTTCTGCAAGCTTAAAAAATAAGAGTTGGTGCGGGGCCACTAGGCAATTTACCCACTTTGGCAACCAGCCACATAATTTATAAGCCTAGGCAGGGAATCGAACCCTGATACACCAACAACTTATTTATAGGCCGTAAAATTTTATATTGATTTGCTGAATCTAAACAATTTAATTTGATTTTATAATAAAGTTTGTGATCTTCCAAACACAAGCTATACTTTGAGTAGAAATTGTTTGAAAATGTAAAAGCCAAAAGTTCTGCAAAAATGTCAAAAAGATAAGTTGCAATAAATTCTATCACCTTCTTATGAACAAAAAAGCATTCTGAATATTAAACTCATCTGGAGAAAAATGTTTTTCTGTATTGATTTAGAGGAAATAATAATATTTTACATCAATTATTGTACGGGTGATTTTTTTTTGCTGCTTAAAATTTCAATCAATTTTAATACTTTAATCTAAAAAAATGCCCAAATTTGTGAGAGAAAAAAAACATATAAAGGAAAATAAATTCTACAGTACAGGAGTAAAATGTATTCATGCACTTTCACATTTTTAGATCAAAGAAGTATAGTAAATGCATCATATTATTGGCTAGATGGTTTTAGTCTTTTACCTCTCCTTTACAGCAACTATTCTAAATTATCATTTAAAGGGCAACAACTCCTATAAAGGGTTTATTAGCATTTCAGTAAAACTTTTCTTGATGCTGTCACTAATATTTTTTATTAAAATTTCGAGTTATGTATTAAAATAAATGTTTCAAATGAATAGGCAAAACTATCTTAAGTTTAGCAAATTATAAAATAATGAGTTATATATTTTGAAATCCTAAAACTTATTTTTTTAAGATCTTATTTTGCTATTTTTTACCAGTATATGGATTATGTGGTTTATGAGTTAGAATAATAAAAAGCTGTTAAGATTTAAAATTGAATAACTTCTATAATTGTTAATGTGTCTGCCATAAACCTCTTTTGGGGATTTTAAATTAAACACGTCCACCGGTTTTATTGGTGAATTCACTGAACATTCATGTACAGCGCCCTCTAGCGACCCACCACGAGCATATAATTTAAATTTTCATGATCAAATATATTTAATTTATCAAAAGTTCTCTGTTGTAATTATTTAACATACTCGTAATGACTCATGAGCAGAACTCGTGTTACCCAGTGTTAGCCCCTCCCTCCCCCCACCAATAAAAGAGGGAGAAAACCAGTTTCTTTTCACAAAGATGTTCTTTTAGAAATTTATCTTGGATATTGGGATGTTTTTTTATTTATTGGTTCTTAAAATATTAAACCAGTACATTTAAATGTTTTGTTTTTACATAATATATAACTTAATAAATTAGAGTAAATCATGCAACAACCTTATGCAATATCCTGATTTGGCAAATATATGTTCCCTTTGAATTTTTTCATACAAGATCCAATTACCATGAAATGATTTTGATTTTTTTCCCTTTTAAATGAATTAAGGGGTAATTTAGCTATTTTAGTATTTGTTTGTACATGGAGATATACATACACTGTATAAGCATTTTAAAAGTGTGCACTGGACTTTCACAGAGTTTTGCCCCTGGCTTAAAAATAAAAATATAAACAAACTTCAAAAGTACAATCTACCCAAAAAGCCAGACTAGGAAGAGCACTTAAACTTAAGAAACAAAATCATGCACATAACCTATATAAAATGAAATTTTAGCTCTTAAAAAGGTACATTGTTTGAAATCTTAATTAGTGCAAAATTCTTTTTTTTAAAGAATTCTTAAATAATAAACTGCTTCGCTGAGCGCAGCTTGATACGCCCGCAGAGGTCCAACCCTGAACAGTTGGGGCAAAAATGGACACAATATTCAAGCTTGATTCAGGTCTGAATTTGGATTGTAATTTAATATTTGACATATTATAGGTTTCTGAATAAATGTAGTCAAAGAACTTGAAATTGGTTATATGAATTGAATTTATATTCAATTAAAGATTTCTTGCTGTTGTGCAATACGTAGTAAATCTGTTGTCAGACTATAAACAAATAAAGTTCAATTAATTCTCAATGTCATATTAGAAATTTATGAAAATGAAAAGGGAGCTTACATCAATAGATATAAACAATTCACCAAAGTTTCATGAGAATTGGTGACAGCATTTTTGAGTTATTGTCCAAAAACTGGAAAATCACCCCTTTTTTTAATGAATAAAACCCCATAACTCAGAAATGTAAAATGTAAAATTTATAAAATTCTAAAGGGAGCTTACATCAATATATACAAACAATTCACAAAAGTTTCATAAGAATTGCTGAAAGCATTTTTGAGTTTTTGTCCGAAATCTAGAAAATCCCCCTTTTTTTATGAATAAAACCCTGTAACTCGGAAACGTAAAATCTAAAATTTATAAAAATCGAAAGGGAGCTCATGTCAATAGATATAAACAATTCACCACACTTTCTTGCAAGTTGGTGAAAGCATTCTTGACTTAGGGAAAAACTCAAAATTTCATGAAAGATCATATAGCTACTTTCAAGAATGACAAAAATTAAATTTCAAAACTGATTATCTTTGTAAATTAAGTTTTAAAATTATTAATCTTTCTCAAGACATCAAATATTGTAAAAAATAGCACTTTTTCTATTTTATTTTTATTGATCTTTCTAATTAACAATTGCCTGAATTTTTGTGTGTGAAATAATTAAGTACTTGTCTGTTGCTTAAATGATGCTACAGATATCATGAACAGTCAAATGTCCAACCCTATGGACAACATATCAGGATACTGTGTGCAGATTAATAGTAAAGAATTTTGAATTTGAAAATAAATTAATAAACTACAAATATCATAGTAGATCACATGACCAACCCTATGGACACCCTATCATGATATTGTTTGTAGGATTTCTTTCTAAAATGAGCCATTTCAATTTTCAACAGTATTATAGCACAAGTACAAAATTGTGAAATAAATAAAATATTGGTTATTTGAAATACTTAAAAATTAAAAAAATTAAAAATGTCTCATTTGATACAAATAATAAAAAAAAAGGTACTGCTTTGAATCAGATAAATATTTATGCTAAGTGTTGATACTGAAAATTAAATATAATATTTTCAAGATCATCATCGTCTACATTTTGCAACTCGAAGAAAACAGAACCATCCATTGTATCATCACCAAAATCACTTGCATCAGATTCTGAATTATAAAGCACTTGAGTAGAGGCAACAGTCTCAGCAGTATTTTCTTCTGTTTCCTCTGTATTACACACCTGTGAATTAACATTCTTATTTTTACAGGAACTACCACACTTACAACCAGGACCACATGCCATATTAATTTTCTTACAACCACATATTTTGCTATTACAGTCTGATTTTAAACAGTTGCAGCCTGCAGTCCAAAGCTTTATATTATTAATTACTTTTTGCAAATTTTCAGGAGAATCCCAAATGACTTCCAACTGTCCATCAATTTCTAATTTCCAACCAAAGTCTGTCAATGATGGATACTGAACATTCTCACAGTATGCTTGGACCCATACCCTACTCACCCAATAAGATCTTTTCCAATGAAGAAATAATGCATCAAAAGATGGCAAATAAAATTCTTCTGATGGAACTCTACTGTAAAGGGCCTCTCTTATTTTTGAAATCCAAGCAATATGATTCTCTTTAGGTGATAGGTTAGAACTATAAACTGTTCTATATAACTGCTCTGGGGTCTCCAATTTTTCTCTTAGAAAAGCTGAAGAACACTTTCTCCAATATTCACATCCAATTAAACGAATAAATGATAGAAAACTAGAAATGTCATCAGAGTTTGTGAGAGATAATTTGCCTATCACATTATTTTCAACTGAACTTGTTGTAATAAATTCTGTGTATTTAAAGAATGTTTTAAAAAATGATGTTTTACCATGATCTTTGAAAAATGAAACATAATCGCAACCAGTTAATATAAATAAATTTTGTATGAT
Source organism: Mytilus californianus (assembly GCF_021869535.1). Classification (NCBI taxonomy): domain Eukaryota; kingdom Metazoa; phylum Mollusca; class Bivalvia; order Mytilida; family Mytilidae; genus Mytilus; species Mytilus californianus. Next base: position 39,022,001 of record NW_026262581.1, read on the forward strand.
GAGAGGAAGGTCATCTTTTTCAATGCTGTGAAGATCTGGATCAGATTCAAGGCACCTTATAAATCTGTTCATGCTAAAAAATATTAAGTCATTTTTATAAGACAACTGAACTGCTATATTTTTGTCACTGCATTTTTGCATAATGGGTAATCCAATGTGGTATGTATCATTATCTAGAGAATAAATTAAAATATTTTTACATTGTGAATTATAAGCATGAAACCATACTCGACTATCACCTTCAGAAATATTTGTCTCCAAGTTTGTGGCAATCTTTTCAGTATTTTCTTTGACAACTTTTGTTATGGAAGCATTTTCAAAGCCACCACCAATTACAAAGCTCTGGCCAGAATTCAAAGCTATTTTTGCAAAATGCAAAAATTTTTCACTGACTAATTGGACAAGCTGTTTCTTGTTTTCTCTGTTATGTAAAAATGCTTGCCAATCTGATGGTATTTTTGTGGTCTCTGAAATTAATATTTTAGCTGTTGTTTCTGCTTTTTCATCTCTTCGTTTACGCTCAATGTCTTTCGGTGATAACTGAGGTGATTGATCATCAAATACAATGTGTATTTCTTTTGTGTTGAGTTGGATGTAAGGAATTATCCAGCGATTGAATAATGAAACTAAGAAATGAGCAAATAACCGATTTGAAGATTTTAGGGGTTTAGAGTTCAGAATAAACATGCCATCTATGATGACACAGTCTGGTTTAAAATGTAGTTTGTTTTCAAATGCATCAGGGTAACGAGAATGGTATATGCCTAAAGTTTTTGATTTATCACCTTTATATGGTAAGCCATCATGGTCAACAATTCCACGTGGCAATGAAATAAATTGTTGCAAATCTGATATTGGTGTGTTTTGTTCTTTAGACCATGCTATTTGTTTTCTTAAAAGTGAATTCTCAGTCCTTTGATCTTTCAGTTCTCTTTTTACTTTTGATATGCTATGTGTCTTTGTAGAGAAAGTTGCTATTTTTCTGGTCTTATTATATCTAAAAATACCATCTGACTGACAAATCTTGATATATTTTCCTAGATGTTCCTGAGCAATTTTCTGCAGATTTAATAAGTCTGATCTCTGAATATCTGTCAATACAACTTTGCTGTTGAATGCATGTTTCAGTTGTCCATTTTCATATCTAAAAAATAATCCAGATTCAATGTTTTCTCTATATGATGTAATATTTTGTATTTCAAAAGATGGACGGTTTACAGAATTATTAAAATCTTTATGCTTACATTCTAATTGATCTTTTATGTTACCCAAAACTTTTGCTCGAAATGGAATGTAATGAACTAACTTTGTCAAAGCAGATAATGTGAAAAAATTAGACATTGCATTTTTAACTTCTCTGTTAATACAACTTTCATGGGCCTCATCTAAGCCCTGAGAATGCATGTTTCTTCCCAAAATATTAACAACCCATCCACCTTCCTCAAAATGTTCAATTGTTGATTTAGGAAAAGATTTTAAATCTGCAATATGAAATGGTAGAAGTCTTGAATAAAATTTACAATCTGTAATTTGAGCAGTTTTTGCAACATGTTTTAAACAGTAGTTCCTTAAATGCCAGTTACCACTTCTAATGGATAAGAAGTAAGAGACATAAATGAATCCGTGGTAGTGAATGAAGTCATGCCAAAATTTCCAATTTTCATTCTGTTCACTCAACCTGCAACATAAATTTCTAAACTGCAATGAAAAATGTGACATTAAATCAAGATGCTGCTGAATCTTCTCATCATGACTTAGTTCTTGATTTTGTAAAATGAAAGAAACCTTTTTTATGTAATTTTCTTCTGATTGATCATTTAAGTCATTTTCTTCTGCATATTTAAGAATAGCACTAATTTGTTGTAAATAAAATGCTTCCCACACCTGCATCAAAAAGTGATGAGTTTTGTCAAAGTTTGTTGCCTGCATCACAGCAGCACCAACTGCACCATGATGAAAGAGTTCAATAAGTTCCTTTAGTCCTGCATCTAAATATAATTTCATTATCATACGTTGATAATTTTTAAGGATATGCCAATCCCCGGGAAAAGGTAAAAGCCAACTTAAATCATCCTTCAACTCAAGCTTCAATTTAACCAAAAGATCATAAGTCTTTCCATCACCCACCACCACCAAATGCTTTAATTCTCTACCAATTTTAAAGTCCTGGTGTAGTTTATCTAAAATAGTTTTCAATGTTTCTTTACTGTCAGCTTGTTCATTAAGTAAAGAGTGATATTTCACATTGGCTGTTTCTACTGGTATGTTACTATTTTTCTCGCTTATAAATGTTTGCAAATTGGTCTTGCCTATATTGTTTGAACCATTCAAGCTGAGTAATTTGTTATAACAGAATTCAAATAATACTGTACTTACAGAATCTGCAGCCCCTTTTTCTGACACTGTGCTTTCAAAATCAATCAAATCAAAAGATACCTTTTCAACATTCTTTGACAAACATGCAGCGCTGTCTTTTATCATGTCATCAACTAAATCTGTACAAATCTTACTGTTGTGTATAGCATAGTTTGGCAATTTTGTTGTCCTTCTACGGTATCTTACAGATGTCTGACCACTGTTTAATGAGCTGTATATATCTACAATGCTAGAAAGCTTTTGGTTGAAATTATTAATAGATCTCAATGTAATTGTATCCTTTATGTTAATTGATTCTTGAAACAAACCACCATCAAAATAATCTTGGCGAGAAATAAGAGGAAAGTAAAGTCCATTTTTATTTAACAGATTTATCGAATGGTTGCTATCAAGATTTGCTCTCAATTGTACAATAGGTTTAATAGAGTTATCATGTTCCTCAAAAATATTAACTGCACTTCCAGTGACATAAACCAAAGCAGTCATATCTAAGTAATTTACTACACGATTTAAATCATATAAATAAAGCTCATGGTTAACATGTTCATCAATGTTATAGTCTGTCATTTGTGAAAATCTCTTTTCTTCAAGAAACTGCAAGTCAGTTAAGACTGCTGTAAAACATTCATGAATTACATTTTGAGTGAAGTTAGTCTCAAGGCTATCTTTGATCTCATCACAGCACTTTCCAGAGGAATCCCTGGGAGCGTTTAGTAAGTTAAAGTTAGAAGAAATTACAAAAGACTGAAAAAAAGACGTAACTTTTTGTGATGTTTTATGGTTTATACATGTATAGTCAGTATTACCATAATTAAAAGTCTCACCTGGTAGGACAACAAGTCTTTCATCTGGATTTAAGGAAATACTTTGTGGTTTCGGCTCTACTAGCTGAACTGATGTCCCATCAAATCCACGGTGCACATCAGTAGACTTTACTGCAGCATAACTAGACCTTTTATTAACATTATCAATTGAAGCAATTGTAAGTGTTGATGGTATTTTGTCAACAGGCTTATTTACCTTATTTTCAACTACCATTGTTTGATTGCGTTCTAATGTTTGTTTTGAAACACAGATACCAAATTTGTTAAGAATATTAATGCAATCACTGGAAGATGTGGTGAACTTATCAATTATATCTGAAATGATTAACTGGAAAGTATTGCATTTTGTATCAAACTTGAACAGTAATGAAAACAATATGTTAATTAGTTTAAAATCAATATTTTCAAAAGTTTTATCTACTTCTTCAGCAGATTTAAATTTATTAGATGATGTTAGAGATGCAATAAATTCCCAAAGATCAGGAGGACAACTATTTTTCACAATGTCAACCAATTTAGCATCATCCACAGTTTTAAAGTCAAAATTCAAATTTTTTATGCAGTCTTTAATCATTTGTTTAAGAATTACACAGGCTTTTTCAAGAGTATTATTATTTCCGTGTTTAGACTGACAACTGACATCTTCTGACTTTGTATTAGATAACTTCTGTTTTTGGTGTCCTTGAAGTGCCAAGACTAAGCATCTGCGGTCTTCAACTCCATGCAGTTTCACCATAGTACCAATTTTATCTATTTTATCGGTGTCAATGTTTGAACTGAAAATAAACTGTAGTTTGTCAAGTATAAATCTCGTCTGGTTTTGTCTCAGATTTGATGAAAAACAACCTCCAAACTCTTGAAACTTGTATACAATTTCTGAAAGAAGCAAAGCTTTGTTCTGCATTAATTCAGTACAAACAAATTTGATAAGTTCAGTTAAAGCAAGTTTATTGATATCTGGTATATCAATATCTAAAGTACCACTTACTGCTTGCTTCAAAATTAATGATACATACTCTCTAGGACTAACACATTCTACCTTTTTATCATGTTGCTGTTGACCTGTATATCTGTAAAGAATTGAATGGCATTTTTTGCATATTACATCACCTGTTGTCAATATTTTGTCAGATGGGCCTTGTTCATACATATATTGCTGCAAATAAATTTGGTCAAAATTAGCATAATATTTCTTGAATAATGATAAATTGCACATTTTACATTTAGCTTTACAACTTTTATAATAATTGTATGCTTTCAAGTAATGGCCATCACAAAGAAATATAGATTCAATTTGAGCTTCCTGAAGACTGACTGAAAAGCAAGTGTTTAATTCATCAGTATCTAATGGTGAATTTCTTGTTACAGATGTATTTGTACAGGAGTTACACAGAGCAAGTGCACATTCCAGTTTTGGTTTTTTGGCAGTCTGTAACCTTTCTTCTGCAAGAGCTTTATGTGAAAAATTCCTATTGAGTTTCAACATACATGACTTGCATATGCAGTCTTTTTCACTTATTTTGTGTTTAAATTTAACAAAGTCAACAAAATCTAATTGATAAGATTTAGAACCTAGGTGTAAGTAACCATAATTACTGTCCTTTTTGCAGAGAGAACATGGTCCACAATAATCACCAGGATGAACTGGGCTTTCTCTTACACCTCCTAGGCCTGGTTGGTACAATTTCAGGATATCATTATCTGTACATTTTATCACATCATTGGTTGACAAACATGTTCCAGCTCTGGTCTGTAAATACTGCATATTCTGTTTAATGCCTGAAACCTTTTCAATAAACTGTTTTAGTTCTTTTACTTTAACCTGTATTTTTTTAGAAATAAAAGTAAATGACTTACCAAAAACATGTATATGAACTTTTTTGAGTGGTAAAATCTCATCATTTTTACATTGTTTACTTATGGATTCTTCTTGTAAACCTTTGTTGGATTGCATAGCTTTGTCTTGCTTTTTATTGTGTTTTTTTCTACTAGATGTCTTGTCCAAGTTAGCCAATACTGAAAACATGTTTGTACTGAGGTGTGCCATGTTATTTGAGACTTGTTTGCCTGTATACACTGATTTCTTGCAGGAGATGCTACCATTATGTACTAAGGGGCTTGTAAGAGGTGTAGAATCCTTTTTGTGTGTATAAATTTTGCCCTTGTATGTTTTACCCAAGGGTCTGCCATGAACAGACACTTGAGAGGCCTCACTACTCCTCACTTGCTCAGACATGTCAGATGGCTTTTTCAAAACTGAAATTTGTACATGTTGTTGAAGCAACGGCCTACTCAACAACTGTTTTATTGCAAGGTTCCCCCTTGAGCTTGATAGCAGTGGAAATTCTTCTTCATACTTGAACACTGACATTATGAAAGATTTATAAAGAAGCAGTTATTTTTCTGGAATCTTCTTCGATCAAAATTTAATACCCGGGGAAATAATCAACAAAATAGCCCTAAAAATGAGAATATATTGGAAAATGTGACAAGTTTTTCAATTTTTATACAATTCTGTACTATTTAAACTTATATTTTCTTCAAATTTTCTTGATTTCACAGCAGAAAAGGGATTTACGTCTGTACGCCAAGCCCGCCCCGGAAGAAAAGAACGCAATGGCTGATGGTCATCGTCTTCAGAAAATATGTTTTTTTGTTATATTTTTTCTAAATATTTTCATAAAACTTTATAAAATCCCAATCTGTAAAGCATGATTTAATAGGCATTAAAAATTCACAACAAAAAGTTTTCAAATAAGGGAATAACGAAGGAAATAAAATCGGAAAAGATGCGAGTGATCTGCGTAAAATGTCAACAAATATTTTATCCCAATAAAAAATAGGTACACTTTTTTGTTCATGCGAGAGACACATAGAAACATATCTTAAATTATCGCCCAGATTCAGTAGTTTTTATATGTGTATTGTCATTGAGTTTCATGAGATAACATTATTTTGTACCTATTTCGCGCATTGAACATGGAACTGGCTATTGTCACATTTTCATTTCATGTCCTCGGCAAAAAAATGCTCTGGAAAATATTTTTTTTAATTTTGTTTATGCTTTTGTACAACGAGGAGATTATTGAGGATATAAATATTCGTCCTTTTAATTTTCTCTGCAAATAACGGCATGAGTAGTCTTCAGTCGTAACTAAAAGATGAAAGGTTACTTTTCGGGGCTACCTTCTTTTCTTGACAAAGTGCACGAAATAGATCTCAAACGGCGGAAGGTCACTGATTAGAGACGGATCACATTTTGCCCTAAAAGGGACTTCCGGTTGTCCGACTGGTTGGGTCTCATAACGAAAGAGTTAGAATTTTTGATATTTTAGCTGTTTCCATGGTAACGGCAGCCATTTTGAAAATTCCAAAGTCAAACTGCAAATCAGCACATGCCAGTTAACATTCCTGTGGAGTTTCTTCTAATTTGGAACACTTTATATTTTTTTCGCATTTTTGCCGTTTCCATGGAAACGGCGGCCATTTTTTACCATTCCATAGCAAGGTGCACAACTTTACACAGGGGTCCTCATTAAGTAGAGTTCCATCAACATTGATCCATTGGATTCCAAGAACTCGCGCGGACAAAATTTGTACAAGAAAAAAAATAATAAGAAAAAAAAAAGAAACGTAGAATAACATTATGTCACCCCAACTCCGTTGAGGGTGCCATAATAATAAAAAAAAAAAAGAAACGGAGGAAAAGCAATATGTCACCCGACATTGTCGATCGGGTGACATAATAATAATAATAATAAGAAACGGGACAAAAACATAAAGTCCCCAAAACTCCGTTTTGGCGACTTAATAATAATAACTAGATTTGCCATTGCAAGCAATAGCGGATGGCACCCTTTCCACATTGCCACTAAACTGCAGCCATTTTTAAAATTTGAAACAGTATTTACACATAAATACATTACAACATATTTGTTTGTATATTTTCTAGACAGTTTTGAGCATTTTAAAATTTTTTCACATTTTTGCAGTTTCCATGGCAACGGTGGCAATTTTGGAAATTCCAAAGTCCAACGTCTTATCTTGACTTACCATTTACCATTTATAATGAGTTTCATTAAATTTGGAGCAGTTTGAGATTTTTGGACATTTTTGCTGTTTCTATGGTAACGGTGTCCATTCTGAAAATTTCAGCAACAGTTTCAACATTGACTATTATGCTATGTTATATATTCATGAAATTTGTTTCAGTTTGATCTTATATTCCTTAAAATAATGCTGCTTTGATGTTTTTTCCCATAGGATCAATGTTAAACTTTTCTCAAGTTTCCATGGCAAAAGGCAGCCATTTTGAAAATTCCAAGTACTGTTGGTACCTCAGGGCACCACTGCCAACATTTACATAAACTTTCAAGAGGTTGTATCTTATAACGAAAGATTTAGAATTTGAATTTTTTTTTTACATTTTTGCAGTTTCCATGATAACGGCGGCAATTTTGAACCATTCCAATGTCTCTCGCACAACTTCACATGGCGGTTCATATTATGGTATAGTTCCATCAACATGGGTCTGACCAATCTCGAGAAATAGCATGGACAAAATGTGTGGAAGAATAAAAAGAAAAAGAAAAAAAAAGAAACGAACAATAACAGTATGTCACCCCAACTCCGTTGAGGGTGCCATAATAAGAACTGAGCAAAACTTCGTTTGGGATACTTAATAAATGAATTTTATAAAGTTTTAAAAAAGTTTTTATGTCTGTATGGCTTCTGCAGAAGTATATGATAAAAAGAACATAACATGTCATTTTTCATATCAGACCACTTATCAGCCCATGGTCAAAATCATCCCTCGAGCCTGTCGGCTCTCGGGCTGATATCATGACCTAGGGCTGATAAGGGGTCTGATATGAATAATGCCATGTTATAATCTATATGTATGACATACTGAGATGATATATTACAAATGTATTCAATAGTTGTAATGAGTTTAGTCTCTTATTCAAATTGTAGATATGTGTATGTCCCAACCAATAAAGGCTAGAATAGTACTGAATAGATTAAGATATAATAAGTCAACAGTAAATAATATTTAAAGGTGCATACCAACGATAATAAAACGGGAGAATAATAATTTTCGAAATTATTGAATATGAGTATCCAAATATGTTACACTCATCAATTGCATTGAAACTGTATAAGCTGTTTCTTGTAAAATCAATAATGAAATTGTATGTTTCGATAATCAACCAATGAATATGAGCATTTATTTAGTAACTATTCACATAGGCAAGTAATATGAACGACATTCAGATTGCCCTCCGAAAATAAACAAGAGGCTGCCGAGTGACAGCGAACCGGATTTTCCTGCAGAGGTCGAATCCTGAACAGTAGAGCAAGTATGGACAAAAAATTTAAGCTTGAAACAGTTCTGAATTTGTATTGTGATTGAATATCTTGGATAGATTATTATCTAATTAATAATGAAAATGATATTTGCAAATCTGAACCCCAAACAGGATCATGTAAAAATAAAACATTAACACACACAACAATAAAATACCACATTACATTGTCAACTATGACATCTACCTTCATAACACACATGACTTAAAAAAATAGTTATAATTTTTATTTTATCATTACTGGCTTATGGAACAGAAATATGGTTTAACATAGTACTCTTAGATTAGATATGATTCATGATTAATAATTCTCTAAAATAAGATATGATGCAACGCAATGTATATTTTCAAATTATAATCAAATGTAATTAATAGTTCCAAATATTTTTCTATCATTTATCACAAACTAATACAGATATGCAACTTATCAATGTCAACAACTTTAAATGTAATGAAATATATCCTATAGATAATAAAAATAGATTATTATCTAATTAAAGGAGTTCACTTCATAAAAAAACCAGTGATGACTAAGTTCTCTAAAATCAGATATGATTTAACACTCAAACATTGTTAGAATCAGCATATCAAAGAACCCAAGAATTCAATTTTTGTTGAAAGTTTAATTTAGGACCCTTTGGACCGCAATGTGATATTATCTAATTAATAATGAAAATAAATACAGGTTTAGATTCAGCATTTCAAAGAACCCTATATATATTCAATTTATGTTGAAATCAAACACAGTTTAATTTTGGACCCCAATTTGGACCAACTTAAAAACTGGGCCCAAAATCAGAAATCTAAATATATGTTTATTAATAGACAATATAAGCTTAGTTTTCAAAGGAGTTCACTTCATCAAAAAAAATTATATATTACATTCAGAAAATTAGTTTTTACAGAACAACAAACAAACTGACAACAAAATTCTTCAAACAATTTACCAGAAAAGTCCAGTACAAATTGGTTTGTGATATGCATAAGTGACGCCTATGGATTGACCCTGTATGTCATTCAAATCTTCCTGAAATGACGAACAGGAATATATACGGTTTAGGGGTGGAGATCTCGACCGTTTACAAGTTCTCAAAAGGGGGCGTGTGTGTGATCCCCAGGGGACTCGTCCTTTATTTCATATGATATGTGTTTTGTCCAATACAAGAATATATATGGTTTAGGGGTGGGGATCTCGACCATTTACAAGTTCTTAAACAGGAGGGGGTGGGGTGACCTCAGAAGACTCGCCTTTTATTTCATTTGATTTGTTTTATTGTCCCAAACAAGAATATATATGGTTTCGGGGAGGGGATCTTGACCATTAACAAGTTTTCAAAAAGAAGGGAGGGGGGGGGGGGGGGGTTACCCCAGGGGACTTCCCCTAAATTTCATTTGATTTGTTTTATTGTCCCATACAAGAATATATATGGTTTAAGGGTGGGGATCTCGACCGTTTACAAGTTTTCAAAGAGAAGAGGGTTGGGGGTTACCCCCGTGGACTTCCCCTATATTTCATTTGATTTGTTTTATTGTCCCATACAAGAATATATATGGTTTCTGGTTGGGGATCTTGACCGTTTACAAGTTATCAAAAAGAAGGGGGTAAGGGTTACCCCCATGACCTTCCCCTATATTTCATTTGATTTGTTTTATTGTCCCATACAAGAATATATATGGTTGAGGGGTGGGGATCTCCATCGTTTACAAGTTCTCAAACAGGAGGGGATGGGGGTGACTCCAGGGGACTCGCCTTTTATTTCATTTGATTTGTTTTATTGTCCCATACTAGAATATATATGGTTTCAGGGTGGGGATCTTGACCGTTTACAAGTTTTCAAAAAGAAGGGGGTGGGGTGAACCCAAGGACTCCCCCAATATTTCATTTGATTTGTTTTATTGTCCCATACAAGAATATATATGGTTTCGGGGTGGGGACCTCGACCGTTTACAAGTTCTCAAACAGGAGGGGGTGGGGTGACCCCAGGGGACTCGCCTTTTATTTCATTGATTTGTTTTATTGTCCCATACAAGAATATATATGGTTTCAGGGTGGGGATCTTGACCGTTTACAAGTTTTCAAAAAGAAGGGGGGTGGGGTGAACCCAAGGACTCCCCCAATATTTCATTTGATTTGTTTTATTGTCCCATACAAGAATATATATGGTTTATGGGTTTGGATCTCGACCGTTACATTCTCAAATTGAAGGGGTGGGGGTAAGAATATATATGGTTAAGGGAGACGTAATTATCTACAAAATGTCTAATAATGAACAGTAAATTTCAAACTTCATTTATACAGTCCTACTAGTAAATTTCAAACTTAATATATACAGTCCTACAGATCTGATCAGGAAACTGAAAATTTTCAAATAAATCTGTCACTCCAATGATTATCATATGCTAAGATATTTCCCAGATCTAATTAATGATGAAAATCATACTTGCAAATCTGAAGGGTTATTTCCCTTTGAACAGAACTATGGTTTAACATAGTACTCTAAAATTACATATATAATAATTAATAATGTAATTAACTTCAAAATGTCTAATAATATAGCTTATAATCATCACCACTTAGGAAATAGAAAATTTTCAAATAAATCTGTCACTCCAATTTTTATTGTGAGATAAGACATTTACCATACGCTTAGCCATAATATTGTGACAATTCTGGACTGATATTTGTTATTATTAAATGTGTTATTAATTGTATTTAAACATATATTTATTTGAATATTGCCGGGTGGTCAACTTCTCGGGTGTGCACAAACACTGATAAATGCATTGACTTTCATACTCATGATTTAAACCATTTATACTTTACAAGTGATAAGGGCCAGTTTTATATGTATGTCTATGTAATAGTTACCTATGAAATACTTTGATTATCATGTCAAATAGTGATTTATCTTGACAAATCTTGTCGTGAGATTCAACTTGTTTACATCAGCCATGACACCGTTCTGTACTTTCACTTTGCGATCTCATATCATTATTTGTTTAAGTTAACATCTTATCAATGCAGATAAATTGCGTATTTATTATGTTTGTGCCTACCTTTTCATTAACATTGTCTTTATCTATGATAGAACAGGGTTTTCATTGATCTCATTTAAGCATTATATCTAATGCGTAAGGTTTTAGAATTTACACCTAAGTTCATACGCCGTATTGAGAAAGGAATTTACTGTCCGTTTAAAAATAGCATTATATAGAAATGTCCTTTTAGTTTTATTCGCTTTTAAATATAATTCGGACAAGAAGGACAAAGTAAGGACTACTTAATAACGTTTCTTTATTTATGAATAACGGCATCTGTTTGTCTTTCTAAACGTTACTAGCCAAAAGACGTAAGAAACGTTGCTTTTGATTGGATGATTTGACGTTTACTCTTACGTCATCGTTAGTGCAAAAATACATAAATAGGAGCCTGCAGAATAACATGGCAGTCTGAATCAATCCTTTGAACCATAAACTACATTTTAAAATATCCAAATAGAAAATCGAATAATCAAAGTTAAATGAGAAAGGTACAAACAATAATTTAAATACTTTTATCTATATTTAGATATTAATCTTTTAAGCGAAATTAATTTTGTAGCGCTAAACTGCCATTCTTTACCGAACGGGATTTATTTCTATTGTCCATTGATAAAGAGACCCTTACTTAGGTGATTTTTCAGTGTGTTTCTCAAATGTTCATAGGTTATAATTAAGTCTTAAGTTATAGTGACCACCCGGTGCATTGTTTTGTCTGTTGAATGCTGAAAGTGTATTTGTTGTTATTGAAATAACAAGTCAAAAATACTGCTGAAATAAATTTTATTGTTACGTTTATTACGAATCTGTTTCTTCACACTGGCGTTGAGTTAAAAGATTATTCCACTACTCCTGAATGAGTTAAACAGTGTTATATCAACCCTAGGTTTGTTACAGTTTGGTGTCAGAAGTGGGATGACAAAAATAATTGTCATCCAGTGATCGAATACCTCTCCTGTGATTTTCAAGTTTTGGTAAAAATCTTTAATTTTTCAAAGCTTTGAGTGAACTGGTAATATGTCTGACGAATCTGATTCGGAAATTGAGTTTAATATGGACAAACTTGAAACGGTTGAGAAAAATAATGAAGATTCTGCATTAAATACAGCAAAACAGGGCCAAGGTGATATGGAAAGTGAATTCAATAACAACGTACGAGACGACATAGCTAGACAAAGAAATACAGTCGAGATGGAACGGAATTTTGATGGTGATCCAGGTGTTTCGCATTTTGAAAATAATAGCGGTCATGGCTCAAAGCTGTTGGAGCTCACCCATAGTCCTTGTGACAAAGAAGAGTGACAATTCTGTGCGATTCTGTGTTCATTATAGAAAAATGGGGAAATGCACCACGATTTTGCCGTGACCAGTTGCCAATTGCTGGTCATACTGCTACAATTCGCCCAGATGCTTACAGTGGATCAGATGATTGGGAGGAGTATTTTTCGCATTTTCAAGATTGTGCAGAACTAGGCAGATGGAGTATGGAAGATAGAGTATTGACCCTTGCTGTAAGTTTAAAGGGCCCTGCACGAACTTTTTATATGAGCCTTCCTACACACGAACGCCGAGCATATAGCATCCTTGTCCGACGCTTAGAAGAAAGATTCGGAAGTGACCATCAACAAAACCGATGGTTATCGCGTTTTGAAATGAGAAAGCGAAATTCCGGTGAAACAGTTGCTGCTCTCGGTGATGACCTCCGTCAGATGGTACAAAAAGCTTATTGTAATTTAGATTCAATAGCACAAGAAGTTTTGGCGCTCAATCAGTTATACAAGTCGATTCCATTAGAAATGAAATGTCGATGCGTAGATCGAGAATGTAAAACGGTCGCTGACGTTGTAGATATAATTGAAAGATATGAGGCTCTGTTAGGGGAGTCAAGTGATGAAAAGAAAACTAGTGTCCGCTCAGTTTCTTATGAAAATTGTATTGAAAATAAAGTAGATATGGAATGGCAAAATAATGATGACCCAAATGTCAGATTAATTTCCCAACAGCCAAATAATGACAGAACCATTCAAATGCTTCTAAGTAGAATTGATAAGTTAAAAAATCAGACTCAAAATAAGGACAGCCGATCTAACTTTAGATTTGGCCAGAAAAATTACCAAAACGGGGGCAATAAACAGAATCAAATGACCTGCTTTATTTGTGACTCGCCTGATCATTTTTATAGACAGTGTTCCATGTACTCTGGTCCAAAATTTAGGGGAAATAAACCCCCAAATTCATAGAATTTCAGAAATTTCAGACCAAATACAACTATGGAAACAGTTCAGGGAAACGACCATCCGTCGATTCAATAGGTCGGGAGTTGACGGTTTCAGAAGGGCCTCGGGACATGTTAAATAATTTTAAAGATGTTGGAAAAGAAATTCAGACTCAAATTGTTAATAGCAGAATAGGTCAAATAGGGGGGGGGGGGGGGGGGGGGGGGGGGGAGGAAATATAACAGATAATGGATTTTATATGCAAGGTTCCGTTTATGGACAAACATCTACTTTCTTAGTAGACAATGGATCTACAGTAACTTTGTTGTCTCAGAACTTGTTTGGGAAAAAAGATAAAACTATGTGTCCTTCATTACAAGAAACTTATATAGTATTAAATGATGTTAATGGCAAGAACATAAATACTTACGGTGTAATAAAAATGAGCATAAGAGTTGGCAAAATTAGTTATGAAAATAATGTGCTTATTTGTGATATTGCCCTAGATGCAATTTTAGGACAAGATTTCTTATTAAAGTTTGTGAATAAAATTGATTATAAGAAAATGACATTACATACAGATGAAGATGTAATTCAATGTTGGATAGGGGGGAAAAGCAATATGATTTGTAGAGTTTTTGCTAGTGAGGGTATTAGTCTACCAGCAAATTGTTATAAATGGGTTGATATCCAGTTCCCCTCCGCTAAAGTGCATGATGAACCTGTTTATATTGAAAGTCTATATGAAACAGTCATTGAAAAGAACATATGTGTATTATCTGGGATAGTTCAACCACAATCAGACAAGCTTTCTGTGTTGGTTGCAAATTTTAACAATGAAGATATAGATTTGTACCCAAATACTCAACTAGGAACATGTGAGTCATGTTCAAAACGTTTTTCTGGTACAGATGCAATATGTGCTAGAGTAGCTGTAGCACTTCTGTGTTGACTTGAGTTATCATTGATATGTTCATAATTATAAATTAACTGTTAACAAAACTTTGAATTTTTGAAATACTAAGGCTTTTCTACCTCAGGAATAGATTACCTTAGCTGTATTTGGCAAAACTTTTAGGAATTTTTGGTCCTCAATGCTCTTCAACTTCGTACTTTATTTGGCCTTTTTAACATTTTTTATTCGAGCGTCAATGATTTGTCTTTTGTAGACGAAACGCGCGTCTGACGTAAATATAAAATTTCAATCCTGGTATCTATGATGAGTTTATTTAATGATCACGAGAGTTCACCTTCTCAACTTCCAGAATATTTAAAAGATATGTGGGAACGGAGTTCACAGCATCTTACAACTGATGAATCAGAAAAAGTGGCAGCCTTATTTGTAAAATTTCAAAATGTGTTTTCTAAAACTTCTGAAGATATAAGCCGAACAGAAAATGTACAACACAGAAAAGACACAGGAAATGCACAACCAATCAAGCAGATGCCAAGGCGACTACCATTGGGGAAGCGGGAAATTGAGAGACAAGAAGTTCATAAAATGCTAGAAAGAGGAATAATTGAACCTTCTCAAAGCTGTTGGAGCTCACCCATAGTCCTTGTGACAAAGAAGAGTGACAATTCTGTTCGATTCTGTGTTGATTATAGAAAAATTAACCAGTGCACAGTCAAGGACGACTATCCGCTACCAAGAGTGGATGAATGTTTAGACTCCTTAAATGGAAATAGATGGTTTAATACCGTGGACCTTTCTGCCGGATTTTGGCAGATTCCAATGACCCCTGAAGACAAACATAAGACAGCTTTTACCACGGGGGTTGGCCTATATCAATTCTTAGTAATGCCGTTTGGTCTTGTTAATTTCCCAAGTACCTTGGACAGAGTACTGGAGGATATCTTACGAGGAATTCAGTGGGTTGAATGTCTGTTATATATGGACGACATAATTGTACCTGGTAAAACTATTAACATGCGTATAGAAAGGCTTGAGCATGTTTTTGACAGATTAATAAAGGCAAACCTTAAATTAAAACCACCCAATTGCTCCTTCTTTCAAAAGAGTTTAGTTTCTAGGTCACATAGTATCTAGTGAAGGTACATCAACTGATCCTGCTAAAATATCAGCCGTTAAAGATTGGCCTACACCAACAAATCCCAAGCAAATGAGAAGTTTCTTAGGGCTCTGTTCTTACTATCGCAAATATGTAAAGGGATTTGCTCAGATAGCACGCCCCCTACATAAAGTATGTGAAAAAGGTGTCAAATTCATCTGGGACGAACCTTGTGATGAAGCTTTCAAAACTCTGAAAAAAGCTTTAACATCCTCTCCAATTCTGTCATATCTAATGCCCAATAAATCCTTCATATTAGACACAGATGCTAGTAATAAAGCTCTAGGTGGTGTCCTGTCTCAAGAACAGGATGGTGCTGAAAAGGTAATAGCTTATATGAGTAAATCTCTAAATAAACATGAACAATTATATTGTGTAACTCGGAAAGAATTGTTAGCGGTGGTTACAGCTCTCCGTCATTTTCATGTCTATTTATATGGACAACAAGTATTATTAAGGACTGATAATGCTGCTGTTAGTTGGATGTCTAATTTAAAACAACCAACAGGACAAATGGCGCGTTGGCTACAAGAACTCTGTTTATATAACTTGACAGTCACACATCGTGCAGGAACGAAACATCGAAACGCAGATGCGCTTTCAAGAAAACCTTGTAAAGTATGCATGAGACATGAAGCTACAGATAATTGTTCTGATGATGAATGTGAAGAACCCAAATATGAAATTAAGTTTCAAGATGAAAAAGATGATGAAACCAATATTGTTCAAACTCCAATTGAGGAAGATGAAGCTCAAACAATTAGAGTTATAACAAGAATCAGTCTGCTAAAAGAAATGATCAAGTTAGGATTAGTGATTGTATTTTAGATGTGTGGGATACTACAGAGATAAGACAGCTACAATTATAAGATCCAGTCATAGGCTACATTTTAGCAGCAAAAGAAGCAGATTCAAGTCGACCACGGTGGAATGAGATATCTCACCCATCATCATTTGTGAAAACTTTATGGAGACAGTGGGACCGATTAGTAGTTCACATTGGAATGCTTTACAGAAACTGGACGGATGAACAAAATGAAGTGAATGTGTTGCAACTCCTTTTACCTGCTACCAAGCATATTGAAGTATTGAGATATTTGCATGATACTCCCACAGGTGGACATTTAGGTGTCGAGAAAACTTTTGATAAAGTACGGCAAACTTTTTACTGGCCCAATATGAAAGAATCTGTACAAAAATATTGTACTGAATGTGATCTATGCACATCTCGTAAACATTCGAAAGAAAACCAGCTCCAATGGGAACCTACATTGTCGGTGAACCTATGGAGAAAATAGCTATAGATATTCTGGGTCCTCTTCCGCTTACAGATTAACATAATAAATATTTGTTAGTAGTCCAGGATTGCTTTACTAAGTGGGTTGAGGCATACCCAATGCCAAACCAAGAAGCGGTGACAGTAACTACAACATTGGTGAATGAATTCATTTGTAGATATGGAACTCCAATTCAGATATTGACTGATCAGGGTCAAAATTTTGAAAGTAATATCTTTCAAGACACTTGTAAAATGTTGGGTATTGACAAAGTCCGAACAAGCGGGTTAAGACCTTCATCAAACGGAAATGTTGAAAGAATAAACCATACGATTGGTACCATGTTAACAATTTTCTGTGAAAAGAAACAAAAACTGTGGGAAGCTTTTGTTCCACAAATTTTAATGGCATACCGTTCATCAATACACTCTAGTATTGGAAAAACATCAAACAAAATGGTATTTGGCCGAGAAGTAACATTGCCTTTACAAGCAGTTATTCCAACACAATGCAGAGAAACTGACCTACAGGACGTAAATGAGTATGTTGAAATTTTGCAGAAAAGATTTCAAATCGCACACGAAGAAGCCAGGAAGAGTTTAAAGAAAAGTAATTCATACCAAAAGAGACATTATGACCTCAGAGCAAAGAAAAGATCCTTACATGATGGTCAAGCAGTATGGGTTTATGAACCAACCAGAAAAGTTGGAATATGTCATAAACTAACCAGCAAATGGAAAGGACCATACATAGTGACAAAGAAAATTGATGATGTGAACTATATTGTAAAGAAATACCCAAAGAAACCAGGAAAAGTGTTCCACATAGACAGACTCATAGAATATAAAGGAAACAATATTCCAAAATGGTTTAAAGTGACACAAGAAAGTGTCTCAAATTCTAGCAAGTAGTAAAAATTAAAAAAAAACAAAGAGGAGGATAGACGCCATTCGAAATTTATTGTGCTTATGTGTTTAAATGTGTATCACTTGTTATTTTTATTTTATGAATAAAATTATTAATGTGTTGAGCTATAGCGTATATGAAGAATTATTGGTAAAGTGTTGTGAATGCATTCCTTATTATGTGATAATTCTAGAAACTTAGCCCAGATTTGCCTAATGGGATTGATCACCCAATAGTTGGTTGAAAAGAGGGAGTTACTAGAAAATTTGGTAAAAATTGGTAGTTTATTGTGATATTTCCAAGGTAGTTAATAAAGTTGCAGAGTCAACAGAAGTTATTATTTGATGTGACATAGTCATTGTATATTGTGGATACTGTGTGTTTTTTTTTTAAATAAGTGGAAGAAATTCGAAAATGGCTCTGGTGTTTCTCTATGGTTTTGAAATGTGTTCTCTGTCTTATCAGAAATTGCTAAAAGTGAAATAGAGATGACTTGTGATTTACCTGAAAATTTGTGTATTGCTTTGTAAAATTGTTCACTAACATTGTCTAAAAATATATATTTTTGTGTAAAACTAAACAATTCAGTAGAAAAAAAATGATGAATTAATACAGAGAACCTGAAATAAAATGCACATAATTACACATGACAACAACGTTTTCTGGAATAACAGATGATTCTATTATAAGACAGCTTACATTATACGACAAACAGTTATTATGCAGCAGATAGGTTTGATAACTACAAATGGAAATTAATAGAAATAAATGGAATGTGTGAAATTAACATCATGCTTATGAGTTTTTATCTTTATCTTTTTAACAGAATGACAGAGAAATATAAGTTAGAACTGTGTTGGCTTTGTCCAGAGAAATTCACATCAAGAAGAGAACTAAAGAATCATTTAAGTACATCCTTCCATGATGTTTTGAGGGTGACATGCCCCTTTTGTTACGAGGAAGAGACTACGTGTCGAAGAGTTGTAGACCTGAAGAAGCATGTGGAGCGAAACCATCCAGACAGACTAAGAAAATTGTCCCAGTATTTCTTTTCGGAGAACAATGGGTTTTGGCTAGCCAATAAGCCAGATGATTACAGAAAAATCATAAATCCCTCCAGAAGAGAAAGCACAGAGGCAAAAGAATCCCGTCTGGAAATATTGCAATTGCTCACAATTAACAAGACTGTAAAAAGAAAAGACGAATCGTATGAAGGATGGATAAAACATAAAGAAGAAAACAAACCAAAGAAAACAGAGATAGAATCCGAATTTATTCCATCTTATTCTCCAGAGAGACCTTTGCAGGTAGAAGTTATCAATATCAATCTAGCATTAGGAAATATACACATAGATATCCAGTATGGAACAGACTTTTACCGAGTTAAAATCATCCATAACACCTTAAAAGATCCGAAGGTTCGAGAAAGTCTCTGCAGAAAGATGGGCACATTAAGAAATGACAAGTCCAGTATGGTTCAAGACTTCAAGGAAGAAGCTCTACACCCACCAGAAGAACTAATGAAGGTTCAACTATTTTCCAAAGGAACAAGTATATTAAGTTGTTATTTCCAGAAAATCTTCAGATTAAGACATCCTATGACCATATCAACAACTCTAACTTCTTCTTTGACATCAGTTCCTACATTGCAACCAACTTCTTCTTTGACGCCAATTCCAGTTCTTACATCAGTTCCTGCTTTGACTTCAGCTTCTGTTTTGAATTCAACTCCTTCCTTGACAACAGTTCCTGCATTTAATCCAATTCTTAGTTTGACATCACTTCCAGCACCGACATCAGTTCCTGCTTTGACTTCAGCTTCTGTTTTGATATAGCGTCTTCTTCAACTTCAACTTCAGCTACTACTTCAGTTTCCATTACATCATCATCTTCTTCTTCATTTCCATCAATTGTCGCCATCTCAGCTTCAAATTCTACGTCCCTTAGTTCCATGGTGGAAGATATCAGTGATGAAGATGAGTTCTCCACGAGTATGAAATCTAGAGCAAAATTGCTCTTAACTACGGCCACAGTTCACTTTGAATGACGAGGTCTGACATGATAACAGAATGCCGACATGATTGATTTAACTGACAAATCTGTGCACCATTGGTAGCAATGGATGCTCAAGTTCCTCCAGGTTAAATCCTAAAGAGAACGAGGGCCATGATCCCCAAATACGTCGGGTCTTATTCGCATCACCCCCTGGTTTCAGGGGAGTAAAGATTAACAATTTAACAATTTCTAGATCATAAAACAGTTAAGCTCGAACTGGTACCAATTCAGAACCGGCCACTCAGGGTAGACATGAGATGGTCTCAACAGAACTTCCTGCGGTAACGCAGGAAAGTAAAAAACTAATATGATCCGACGTACAATACAGGAACGGATCATGACCCCTTAATCTTGCCAGATCCCGCCAAACAACATTTTACTGTGACTAAACATTTTATTACCATATCATGAAGAATTATACTATTATTTGAGATATAAACGCTGAAAGTTCATAACAAAAATTTAAAGTTCTATATGTGTTCCTGGTGGATAAACTAAATAATCATACTGATTGTTCCAATCACATTGCTGGTGGCTGATTGTCCTGGTAAAACTGTATAACACTCACTCAAATTTAGAATACGATAGTTCTCAAAAGTTTGTTCAGCAAGCAATTCCATCGGCTTAGTCTTAGTCATCTTTATTTTTTCCAACAACGTATTATGTATCAGGCTTTTCTCTGAACAGCCTGAAAAATGAATAAAACAGCAGCAGACATAAGTAATTGTTGGTAGATTGTGAGGGGAGGTGGGTGGGATTTGAAACTTTCACTTATCTAGAGCGGCTAGTTCAAATGTGAGGCTAAAGTCACGTGATGTTTATAAGCCGGAAGTGAGATGCGGATCCGAATGATAAAATATGTCTTTATGGAAAATAAATATATTAATCAAATCTCTTTCATTAAATTGGTTTATCTTATAAGTGATAAACCTTATTAATTAAAGAATCAAGTTTAAGGCAAAGCATAACAAACAAACAATTTATGTGGAATTAACGGCCACAGTTCACTTTGAATGACGAGGTCTGACATGATAACAAAATGCCGACATGATTGATTTAACTGACAAATCTGTGCACCATTGGTAGCAATGGATGCTCAAGTTCCTCCAGGTTAAATCCTAAAGAGAACGAGGGCCATGATCCCCAAATACGTCGGGTCTTATTCGCATCACCCCCTGGTTTCAGGGGAGGAGTAAAGATTAACAATTTAACAATTTCTAGATCATAAAACAGTTAAGCTCGAACTGGTACCAATTCAGAACCGGCCACTCAGGGTAGACATGAGATGGTCTCAACAGAACTTCCTGCGGTAACGCAGGAAAGTAAAAAACTAATATGATCCGACGTACAATACAGGAACGGATCATGACCCCTTAATCTTGCCAGATCCCGCCAAACAACATTTTACTGTGACTAAACATTTTATTACCATATCATGAAGAATTATACTATTATTTGAGATATAAACGCTGAAAGTTCATAACAAAAATTTAAAGTTCTATATGTGTTCCTGGTGGATAAACTAAATAATCATACTGATTGTTCCAATCACATTGCTGGTGGCTGATTGTCCTGGTAAAACTGTATAACACTCACTCAAATTTAGAATACGATAGTTCTCAAAAGTTTGTTCAGCAAGCAATTCCATCGGCTTAGTCTTAGTCATCTTTATTTTTTCCAACAACGTATTATGTATCAGGCTTTTCTCTGAACAGCCTGAAAAATGAATAAAACAGCAGCAGACATAAGTAATTGTTGGTAGATTGTGAGGGGAGGTGGGTGGGATCTGAAACTTTCACTTATCTAGAGCGGCTAGTTCAAATGTGAGGCTAAAGTCACGTGATGTTTATAAGCCGGAAGTGAGATGCGGATCCGAATGATAAAATATGTCTTTATGGAAAATAAATATATTAATCAAATCTCTTTCATTAAATTGGTTTATCTTATAAGTGATAAACCTTATTAATTAAAGAATCAAGTTTAAGGCAAAGCATAACAAACAAACAATTTATGTGGAATTAACGGCCACAGTTCACTTTGAATGACGAGGTCTGACATGATAACAAAATGCCGACATGATTGATTTAACTGACAAATCTGTGCACCATTGGTAGCAATGGATGCTCAAGTTCCTCCAGGTTAAATCCTAAAGAGAACGAGGGCCATGATCCCCAAATACGTCGGGTCTTATTCGCATCACCCCCTGGTTTCAGGGGAGGAGTAAAGATTAACAATTTAACAATTTCTAGATCATAAAACAGTTAAGCTCGAACTGGTACCAATTCAGAACCGGCCACTCAGGGTAGACATGAGATGGTCTCAACAGAACTTCCTGCGGTTCCGCAGGAAAGTAAAAAACTAATATGATCCGACGTACAATACAGGAACGGGTCATGACCTCTTAATCTTGCCACGTGAGTGAGTCTATACACACTCATTAAATACCCCCCCCCCCCTCCCCTTTTTTCAACCCCTTGAAAAACCATAAGAAATTCTATTCCAAATTAGACTTCGGGGAAACGGCGAATTTTGTGAGATGATAGGAAAGTTTCAATACCCCCTTGTATGTTGTTCAAGTATATATCATATCCAATATCGGATAAGTGAGTTCCGTCAAATCTATACAAGTTCATCTCTCGAGCTCGGATATTGGGATGCTGAATAACACAGTGCCCATCATTCAAGACATAATTGTTAATAGAAGAGTTTACTCGTTTTCGAGATCTTTCGATAGCTTTTCCATCTTTAGCACCGTGCCAATACCTACGCATTAGCATTTTGCTCCATACGATGCGAGTGTTAGGTAGAAGTAAATGCAGACGCAGAATATCCCTTTCAATATTTTGGATAAGTTCCAAGGTTTTTACTTTTACCAGATCATTGGAACCAAGCTGAATGACTATCATGGCGGGAGGAGAAAATTTGTCAACTGCATGTGATACCTTGGCATTAAATCCATTCCACAACATACCCCTTTTTCCAAACCAGCGTATGTACACCCCTCTGCTTTTAAGACCAATGTTTGGGCCCCCGTTTCTCGTTTTTGCATTTGTCTGTGCCCAATATACAATTGAAGATCCGACGAACCAAATAGCTTTTGAACATAAAAGGAGGTAATATGTATTATAATATTAACAACACTTCGTTTGAGCTGTAATGAAAGTTAAAGACTCAGATACGAATATAGCGTAAATATGCAACGGAAGACCATCGGCCGCACTGCTTGATAATATCGTCTTTAACACCATTTTTTGCCATATCAGTAGCTCGTCCTATCCGAAAAGAATGAGAACGAATGTGAAACGGTAGTTCACAGAAACCCAAACATTTTTGAAGCAGGGAACAAAATTGATATTTTGTTAAGGCCAAACCATTAAAATGTGTATATAATTTATTTGATCCATTTACGCCGGAGAAGCGAACCTGCAAATAAGATTGTAATACGTAATTGGACAGATATTCGAATCGGCATGGCTCTGAATGATCAGGGTTATGGAATTGTGTTTTTGATCGGTTTTTGAGCTGCATATTTTTACATGTAATTCGGTTTGACCATTACTCTTATCAAAAGTGATATCTTCACATTTGAATGCATGTCCGCTTTCGTCAGTACGACTGTTTATAGCCAACTCACTTACCCGTAGCATGGCGAAGTACGCAAGAGAAAAGGCAGAAGAAAACAATATAGTTTCATACTGAGAATTACAAACGCTGCGTAGACTGTGAATTAAACGTTTTAACAAGTCAAACGATATCGGCGTTCGAACATCTAGTTTTTGCGGATTTTTTCTACGCAATCCTTCAATCATTTTGCAGATGATGAATGATTTCGTGTTATCTGTTACATTGTTAATCTTGTGTGTGTGGGCCAATCCGGAGATGTAAGTAGAAACAGTAGACGCAGAGAAACCTTTGTACGACAGGTATACTATAAATTGAGCTATTTCGTCGATAGGTACCGGCCAAATATCACGATAGTTATAAATAATGCGAAACTTGTTTAAACATTCTACTGCTGTTTTATAAGTTTTCCAGGAGTTGGGAGCCATTGAATATTTAAGTAATATGTCTGCCTCGTCTTTTAACCTTTCCAGAGGTGGGCCGGAATCGTGTATGGGTTTGCGTCTGCTGTGGGGCATAGTTTCCGGAACTTCTGAAAATCACAACGAGAGAGGGAGTCAGCAAGAGAATTCAAATGACCTGGGATATGTTCGGCTTTAATCAATATGTTGTATTCCAAGCAGGCCAATACAAGTTTTCTGATCAGGGACATAACACTTGTCGACTTTGAAGACTTTTTATTGATTATAGAAACTACACTCTGGTTATCTATGTGAAATAAAATTTTCTTGTTTTTTAACATGCCTCCCCAAATGTTCAAAGCAACGACTACAGGTAACCTGGCCACCAGAAAACCATAAAGCATTAACTCCAGATCAGAAACTGCTAGTAACAGAACATACTGCTATGCAACTAGAACTGAAGAAAAATCCAAACACCATACCACACAGATCATTTTTATTAGAGAAATATAATTTTCTCATTCTACCAGGTACCAAAATGCATCCCCCTCACAGGAAAGACCAACATATCACAAAATCCAGATACTACAGTCATGAAGTGTTAAAACAGATTGCTCTAGGGGAAATGGATGATGATAAGTTTCTCCTGATGATGGAAAGATTTTTTCCACAAAGAGACAGAAGTGTGGATGCCATAATTAAACAGTGTAAATATATTCCGTTAAGACTGAAGAACACAGAATCTGAGTAAAGAATAAAGAACAAAAGTACTGGTATACTGTTACCTCCAGAAAATACAGGAGTATTTTAGACTTGGGTTGTGGAAATTGTGACAATTCTGGACTGATATTTGTTATTATTTAATGTGTTATTAATTGTATTTAAACATATTTTTATTTGAATATTGCCGGGTGGTCAACTTCTCGGGTGTGCACAAACACTGATAAATGCATTGACTTTCATACTCATGATTTAAACCATTTATACTTTGCAAGTGATAAGGGCCAGTTTTATATGTATGTCTATGTAATGGTTACCTATGAAATACTTTGATTATCATGTCAAATAGTGATTTATCTTGACAAATCTTGTCGTGAGATTCAACTTGTTTACATCAGCCATGACACCGTTCTGTACTTTCACTTTGCGATCTCATATCATTATTTGTTTAAGTTAACATCTTATCAATGCAGATAAATTGCGTATTTATTATGTTTGTGCCTCCCTTTTCATTAACATTGTCTTTATTTATGATAGAACAGGGTTTTCATTGATCTCATTTAAGCATTATATCTAATGCGTAAGGTTTTAGAATTTACACCTAAGTTCATACGCCGTATTGAGAAAGGAATTTACTGTCCGTTTAAAAAAAGCATTATATAGAAATGTCCTTTTAGTTTTATTCGCTTTTAAATATAATTCGGACAAGAAGGACAAAGTAAGGACTACTTAATAACGTTTCTTTATTTATGAATAACGAAATCTGTTTGTCTTTCTAAACGTTACTAGCCAAAAGACGTAAGAAACGTTGCTTTTGATTGGATGATTTGACGTTTACTCTTACGTCATCGTTAGTGCAAAAATACATAAATAGGAGCCTGCAGAATAACATGGCAGTCTGAATCAATCCTTTGAACCATCAACTACATTTTAAAATATCCAAATAGAAAATCGAATAATCAAAGTTAAATGAGAAAGGTACAAACAATAATTTAAATACTTTTATCTATATTTAGATATTAATCTTTTAAGCGAAATTAATTTTTTAGCGCTAAACTGCCATTCTTTACCGAACGGGATTTACAAGTTATTTTTATTGTCCATTGATAAAGAGACCCTTACTTAGGTGATTTTCCAGTGTGTTTCTTAAATGTTCATAGGTTATAATTAGTCTTAAGTTATAGTGACCACCCGGTGCATTGTTTTGTCTGTTGAATGCTGAATGTGTATTTATTGTTATTGAATTAACAAGTCAAAAATACTGCTGAAATAAATTTTATTGTTACGTTTATTACGAATCTGTTTCTTCACACTGGCGTTGAGTTAAAAGATTATTCCACTCCTCCTGAATGAGTTAAACAGTGTTATATCAACCCTAGGTTTGTTACAATATGATAACAAGAGAAAAATATTTAAAAATACCACTTTTGGATATTAAAAATGGCGATAACTCTAAAAGGAGAAATACTAAAATCGTGAAAATTGAACTTGACCTTCATTTAGTCACAACAAACAACATATCTAAATTTGAAAAAAAATCATCACAGCGTTTTCATGATATTGAAGAGACACTGTTTGGCAGCCGCCCGCCCGCCTACCCGCCCCTCCGTACATCCCCAAATCAATAACCGATATTTCCATCGAAAATCCGGTTAAAAATGTACAATAAACTGACCTGTCTTTGAAAATAAACGTATACCAGTTTAACCATAGAACTGTCCAAACATATTGTATGCCTCCACCCATATCTTCAAAACCGTATCCACTTGTTCCGCAGCAATAGTCGACGAGTCGACCAATAAATCGACTATGACCGACGATCGATCCCATATTATTCATATAAGTTATGTTTAATGACGAACGGTTCTTGTATATTACATATACTAGTACACATTGTTTATTCATTAAATGAAAACATTGTAAACGACTATAATTGCACTGGAGCTAATATGAATAAAAACACAAAAGCTATCCATTTTACTATACTAAGTATTAATTTATGTACTTGTGAGACATGTCCAGCAGTGAATATATGAGAATGTTAACGCCAACTGCCATATCCACAACATATTCAGCAATCTTACAGTCAACAAAATCGTAATATACATGTATAATTTTAAATAAGAATTGATGTGCAGCTCGTGTACATCTGTAAAGGTTCCAGTTAAAATGTTGTGTATAAATGTAAACATTTGAAACTAGCGTGACAACTCAACAAAGTGAATCTCTCTGTGTGTAATAAGTCCATTTCTAAATGATGGTAACATGTAGCTGAAATATTTCAATAAATACAGAATAAAACTGTTACAAAAATAAAAATGTATATCTATTTCCTTTACAAAATTTCAACTGCTACTTAAAACAAACTTTCTGATAACTATAGACGAAGTTGGGGAGAAGTGACCTCAAGGTTGACACGCCTGATTTATTAGATAAAGTAGACTATCAAAACACTGCGGTTAAACAATTTGCAGACATCAATAAATAAGTCAAGATTAAGAGATAAAGTAACAAGTAGCAGCTGCAAGGAAATAAACACTTACACAAACTTTAATTAATGAACATTAATACACATATATTTTCCAACCTATTTTCCTTTTGACAATACATACCGGGGTATAAGTTTTTATGTGAACGTTTATTAACAAGAAATGATTGTAACAGGAAATTGTTAAGAAGTCTCCAAAACGAAGCTCCCATAATTCGTCATTCCCAGGTTCGCCTGACATTGGGCAAAGTCCAGTAAAGTTATATGCATTAGTAATGCCTGGGGACTGACCCTGTATATCATTCAAATCATCTTGGCATGACAAACCAGAATATATATGGTTTACGGGTGGGGATCTCGTCCATTTACAAGATATTAGATCATTGGGGGTGGGGGGACCCCTGGGGACTGACCCTATATATCTTTCGAATCCTTGTGACATGACGAACAGGAATACATATGGTTTAGGGGTGGGGATCTCGACCATTTGCAAGATATTAGAACTTTATCAAATGGCAGGGGGTGGGGGTGATCCCAAGGGACTGACCCTATATATCATTCAAATCTTCTTGACATGACGAATAAGAATATATATGGTTTAGGGGTGGGGATCTCGACCATTTACAAGATATTAGTTCATTGGGGGTGGAGGACCCTTGGGGACTGACCCTATATATCATTCGAATCTTTGTGACATGACGAACAGGTTTAGGGGAGGGGATCTCAACCATTTACAAGATATTAGAACTTTCTCAAATGGCAGGGGGTGGGGGTGACCCCTGGGGACTAATACTTTACTTCATTTAATGTGCAGTATCACGACTAACCGGAATATATATGGTTTAGGGGTGGGGATCTCGACCATTTAAAAGATATTACAGCTTTCTCAAATGGCAGGGGGTTGGGGTGACCCCTGGGGACTTATCCTTTTTTTCATTTGATGGACTGTATCATGACAAACAAGAATATATATGGTTTAGGGGTGGGGATCTCGACCATTTAAAAGATATTACAACTTTCTCAAATGGCAGGGGTTTGGGTGACCCCTGGGGACTTATCCTTTTTTTCATTTGATGGACTGTATAATGACAAACAAGAATATATATGGTGTAGGGGTGGAGATCTCGACAACTTACAAGATATTAGAACTTTCTCATATGGCAGGGGGTGGGGTGACCCCTGGGGACTTACCCTTTATTTCATTTGATGTGCTTTATCATGAAAAACCAGAATATATATGGTTTATGGGTGGGGATCTCGACAACTTACAAGATATTAGAACTTTCTCAAATGGCAGGGGGTGGGGGTGACCCCTGGGGACTTACCCTTTATTTCAATTGATGTGCTTTATCATGACAAACCAGAATATATATAGTTTAGGGGTGGGGATCTCGACAACTTACAAGATATTAGAACTTTCTCAAATGGCAGGGGGTGGGGGTGACCCCTGGGGACTTACCCTTTATTTCATTTGAAAAAAGTAAAATCACAAAAATACTGAACTCCGAGGAAAATTCAAAAAGGAAAGTCCACAATCAAATGGCAAAATCAAAAAAACAAACACATCAAACGAATGGATAACAACTGTCATATTCCTGACTTGGTACAGGCATTTTCTTATGTAGAAAATGGTGGATTGAACCTGGTTTTATAGCTAGCTAAACCTCTCACTTGTATGACAGTCGCATCAAATTCCATTATATTGACAACGATGCGTGAACAAAACAAACAGACACAATAGGTAAAAATGTCAAAAATAGGGGTACAGCAGTCAACATTGTGTTATCATCTTAATCACTATAAAAACAAACAAATGTAACGAAGAAGCACATAAAGGCATACATCAAATTTAAAATCCTCATTTTGCTTATATTATACGATTTTATTTATCTATGTAAAATCCACCCATAAAGGATGGAAGGTTTTAAGTACTAGCGTAAAATCGCGCGTTTGAAATTCGCACAGGTAGACATAAAATAATTTTGTCGTTGATGTGCTTTATCATGACAAACCAGAATATATATGGTTTAGGGGTGGGGATCTCGACAACTTACAAGATATTAGAACTTTCTCAAATGCCAGAGGGTGGGGTGACCCCTGGGGACGAACCCTTTATTTCATTTGATGTGCTTTATCATGTAGAACATTTTCAATTATAAAGATTGTGTCAATCACTAACGGTTTTCAAGTTATAATCATTTGAAAGAAAAAAAAAAAATCCATAGGGTTCTGTAGTAAACCCCTCCTTTTGGCCCCTCAAAGTACCCCTTCTTAGACCCCAATGCACAAACGAAACCCTAATTGCACCACTAGACATGTTAATCTAACATATTGTGAAACCTTAAGTAAATCTGACTAGCGGTTTTGGAGAAATGGTGCGGACAAGTTCATTCAAAAAAGTGGCGGAAGAACAAGAATAACTAGATTTGTAATTGCTAGCAATAACGGATGACACTCTTTCCCCATTGCCAGAAAATTCCAAAGTCAAAGAGTGCATCTACACATGCAAATTATCATTTTTGTAAAGTTTCATTAATTTTGGAGCATTTTGAAATTTTGGACATTTTTGCTGTTTCCATGGTTACGGCGGCCATTTCGAAAATTCCAACTTCAAAAACCAACTTTGCCCATGCCAGTTATCATTTCTGTAAAGTTTCATCCAGTTTGGAGCGTTTTCATTTTTTTTTTTTAAATTTTGGACATTTTTGCTGCATCCATGGATAATTTCAAAATTCTAGAAGCAGACATCTCATTCTCACATGTCATGTTATATATCAGTACAGTTTCATTGACTTTGGTGAAATACTGTTTAAGAAAATGCTGATTTTATGCATTTTCCCATAGGGTCAATGTAAAACTTGCCCCCAGTTTCCATGACAACGGCGGCCATTTTGGAATATCTAAATATTGTCTTGACATCTTGGCATACTGGGTAACATTTTCATAAAGTTTCATCCAGTTGGGTTTTATATCGAAAGAGTTAGAATTTTTGATATTTTAGCTGTTTCCATGGTAACGGCAGCCATTTTGAAAATTCCGAAGTCAAACTGCAAATCAGCACATGCTAGTTACCATTCCTGTGAAGTTTCTTCCAGTTTGGAACACTTTGATTTTTTTTCGCATTTTTGCTGTTTCCATGGAAACGGCGGCCATTTTTTACCATTCCTGAGCAAGGTGCACAACTTTACATGGGGGTCCTCGCGCGGACAAAATGTGTGGAAGAAAAATAATAAAAACTAGATTTGTAATTTTGAATGCATTTTGAAAATTCCAAAGTCAAAGAGCGCATCTACACATGCACATTATCATTTTTGTAAAGTTTCATTAAGTTTGGAGCATTTTGAAATTTGGGACTTTTTTGCTCTTTCCATGGTTACGGCGGCCATTTTGAAAATTCCAACTTCAAAATGCAACTCTGCCCATGCCAGTTACCATTTCTGTAAAGTGTCATCCAGTTTGCAGCATTTTGATTTTTTTTTGAAATGTGGACTTTTTTGCTGTATCCATGGTTACAGTGGATAATTCCAAAATTCTAAAAGCAGACATCTCATTGCCACATGTCATGTTATATATCAATACAGTTTCATTGACTTTGGTGAAATACTCTTTAAGACAATGCTGATTTTATGCATTTTCCCATAGGGTCAATGTAAAACTTGCATTTTTTGTCATAGTTTCCATGACAACGGCGGCCACTTTGGACTGTCTAAATATTGTCTTGACATCTAAGCATAACGGGTAACATTTTCATAAAGTTTCATCCAGTTGGGTCTTATAACAAAAGAGTTAGAATTTTTGATATTTTAGCTGTTTCAATGGTAACGGCAGCCATTTTGAAAATTCCGAAGTCAAACTGCAAATCAGCACATGCCAGTTACCATTCCTGTAGAGTTTTTTTCCAGTTTGGAACACTTTGATTTTTTTCGCATTTTTGCTGTTTCCATGGAAACGGCGGCCATTTTTTACCATTCCTTAGCAAGGTGCACAACTTTACATGGGGGTCCTCATTATAGTAGGGTTCCATCAACATTGGTGCATTGGATTCCAAGAACTCGCGCGGACAAAATGTGCGGAAGAAAAATAAGAAAAAAAAAGAAACGTAGAATAACAGTATGTCACCCCCACCTCCGTTGAGGGTGCCATAATAATAATAACTAGATTTGTAATTGCTAGCAATAACGGATGGTACCCTTCCCCCATTGCCAGATGAGCGGCAGCCATTTTGAAAATTCCAAAGTCAAAGAGCGCATCTACAGATGTCTATTAACATTGTTGTAAAGTTCCATCAATTTTGGAGCATTTTGAAATTTTTGAAATTTTTGCTATTTCCATGGTAACGGGTACAATTTCCAAAATTCAAAAAAAACAGGTACCATTTTTGGACATGCTTTGGTACATACGCATAAATTTGTATAAGGTTTGATCTAATATTCTTGCAGAAAATGCAGCTTCAATGTGTTTTCCCATAGGATCAATGTTAATTTTTCGCCCTGTTTCCATGACAATGGCGGCCATTTTTAAACTTCCTAATATTGCATGCACATCGAGGGATGCCAAGTAACATTTCCATAAAGTTTTATCCAGTTGGGTCTTATAATGAAAGATTTAGAATTTGCATTTTTTTTCACATTTTATCAGTTTCGATGGCAACGGCAGCCATCTTGATAATGCCATACCCCGATTGCAAATCTGCACATGCTGGTTAACATTATGGTATAGTTTCATAACAATTGCTTCATACAATTCCAAGATATAAGCTGGACAAAAAAAGTGGAAGAAAAAAAATAATAACTAGATTTGCCATTGCAAGCAATAGCGGATGTCACCCTTCCCCCCATTGCCACTAGGTGGCAGCCATTTCAAAAATTTTAAACCGGGATGCTTATATATGCATGGCTATACATGTTTCTGTAAATTTTCAGAACATTTGGAGCATTCTTAATCATTAAAATTTTTTTGACATTTTTGCAGTTTCCATGGCAACGGTGGCCATTTCGGAAATTCCAAAGTCAAAAGTTTCATCTAGACTTGCCAGTTAAGAATCATATTAAGTTTCATTAAGTTTGGAGCATTTTGAAATTTTTGGAAATTTTTGACATTTTTGCTGGTTTCCATGGTAACAGAGACCATTCCCAAAATTTAATGACAGGTGCTACATTGGTACATGGGAGGGAACATACCATTAAAATTTCAATAGATTTGACATACCATTTTAAGAAAGTAAATGCCACTTTTAGGTTTTTGGATCATTTTGACCTGTTTTTCAATGTTTCCATGGTAACGGCAGACATTTTTGAAATTCCAACGCCAAATTCCACATCTACCAATGTTGCTCATCATTACTGTGAAGTTTCATAAAATTTTGAGCATTTTGATATTTTTGAAATTTTTGGTGTAGTTTCCATGGCAACATAGTAGTTCCAGTGATTGCCAAAATCATCCAAAACCAGTATATAGTGGGCACCTACATTGTATTAAAATATCATGATTCTAAGTTTATGCATATCCAAATAATCCACCAAACTCTAGAATTTTATTTTTTCACCTTTCTTTGGTTTCCATGGTGTGGTGATGGCATCCATTTTTTAGTGCCAAAGTTGCACTGCAACTCGTAAGTCAGGGTTCCTTGTTATAGTGAACAACCATAAAAATTGGTGCATTAGGTTCTGAGAAAACTGCAGGACAAAATTAGGTGGAAGAATAATAATAATAATAATAATAATAATAATAAAAAAAAGAAACGGAGGAAAAGCAATATGTCACCCGACATTGTCGATCGGGTGACATAATAACTAGATTTGCCATTGCAAGCAATAGCGGATGTCACCCTGCCCCCCATTGTCACTAAGCAGCAGCCATTTCGAAACATTTTAAACAGTGCATGCACATAAATATATTGCTATACATCTTTCTATAAATTTTCAGAACATTTAGAGCATTTTGAAATTTTTGACTTTTTTTCTGTTTCCATGGCAACAGGAGCCATTTTGGAAATTCCAATGTCAAAAGTCTCATCTTTACTTGCCAGTCAACATTAATATTAAGTTTCAGTAAATTTGGAGCATTCTGAAATTTTTAGACATTTTTTTATTTGTGCCGTTTCCATGGCAACAGTGATCGTTTCCAAAATTTCAAAGATGGATGCCATATTTACACATGACAGGGAACATTCCATGAAAGAATCACGGTATTTGACCTACCATGTTAAGTGAGTAAATGCTACTTAAAGAATTTTCCCATAGGGTCCAATGTTAAAACTTTGTCTCCGGTTTCCATGGCAACGGTGGCCATTTTGGAAATTACAAAGTCAAATGCCACATTTACACCTGCCAACTAACATTTCTGTAAAGTTTCATTAAGTTTGGAACACTTTCCTATTTTACGCATTTGTGCTGTTTCCATGGTAACGGTGGCCATTTTGGAAATTCCAAAGTCAAATGCCACATCTACATAAGACAGTCAACATTTGTGTAAAGTTTCATAAAGTTTGAA
Organism: Mytilus californianus; assembly: GCF_021869535.1. Taxonomy (NCBI): domain Eukaryota; kingdom Metazoa; phylum Mollusca; class Bivalvia; order Mytilida; family Mytilidae; genus Mytilus; species Mytilus californianus. The sequence goes on from NW_026262581.1 coordinate 39,055,854, forward strand.
ACGTTTTGAATTTTTTGACATTTTTGCAGTTTCCATGGTAACGGCAGCCATTTTGAAAATTCCAAAGTCGGATGCCACATCTACACACGACAGGTCACATTACTGTCAAGTTTAATAAAGATTGGACCAAATCTAGATTTTTCGCATTTTTGTTGTTTCCATGGCAACGGCGGCCATTTTGGAAATTCCAAAAACAAATTCCAAATCTACATACACTCGTTAACATCTCTGTAAAATTTCATTAAAATTGAAGCATTTTAAAAAAATTTCACATTTTTGCAGTTTCCATAGTAACGGCGGCCATTTTAAAAATTCCAAAGACGAATTACAGCTACATATGGTGCTACCTGTAATAATCTATCATTATATACCATAAAAAGTACATAGGAATAATTCAACACTATCACATGACTAATCACATGACTATTGTTCTAGAATGTTCCATGAAAATTGACCCCCTAATATAATGCCAAGATGACCCCGGGCTGAAATAAAAAATGTGGAATGGACACCTGGACATCGGTCTCTTGTATTACACAAAACTTAAAGGTTCTACCAGTAGCGAATCAATAGTCGAAAAATGACCCCACCCATGTTCCGGCCCCCAAAAAATGCCAAGTTGACCCCCATTTGAAATAAAAAATAGTGAATGCACCCCTAGGGATACTACCCCAACATCAAACCAAATATAAAGTTTCCATCATTTAAGGCATGGAAGAAAATGGTCGGACAAATTCGGGTTAAGAAGAAGAATAATAATAATAATAATAAGAAGTAATCCTGTGTTAGGATGCTAACACAAAAGTCGCCAAAACGGCCCCCAACCATTGTTCTGCTGTTTCCATGGTAACGGCAGCCATTTTGAAATTTCAAAGTCGGAAAGAACATCTACACATGACAGGTCACATTACTTACAAGTTTCATAAAAATTGGACCAATTTTCAAATTTAGGCATTCGTGTTTCCATTGTTACGGTCGCCATTTTGGAAATTCCAAAGTCAAATACCACATCTACATAAGACAGTCAACATTTGTGTAAAGTTTCATAAAGTTTTAAACATTTTGAATTTTTTGACATTTTTGCAGTTTCCATGGTAACGGCAGCCATTTTGAAAATTCCAAAGTCGGATGCCATATCTATACATGACAGGTCACATTACTGTCAAGTTTCATAAAGATTGGACCAAATCTAGATTTTTCGCATTTTTGTTGTTTCCATGGCAACGGCGGCCATTTTGGAAATTCCAAAAACAAATTCCAAATCTACATACACTCGTTAACATCTCTGTAAAATTTCATCAAAATTGAAGCATTTTAAAAAGTTTTCACATTTTTGCAGTTTCCATGGTAACGGCGGCCATTTTAAAAATTCCAAATTCGAATTACAGCTACATATGGTGCTACCTGTAATAATCTATCATTATATAACATAAAAAGTACATAGGAATAATTCAACACTATCACATGACTAATCACATGACTATTGTTCTAGAATGTTCCATGAAAATTGACCCCCTAATATAATGCCAAGATGACCCCGGGCTGAAATAAAAAATGTGGAATGGACACCTGGACATCGGTCTCTTGTATTACACAAAACTTAAAGGTTCTACCAGTAGCGAATCAATAGTCGAAAAATGACCCCACCCATGTTCCGGCCCCCAAATAGTGCCAAGTTGACCCCCATTTGAAATACAAAATAGTGAATGCACCCCTAGGGATACAACCCCAACATCATACCAAATATAAAGTTTCCATCATTTAAGGCATGGAAGAAAATGGTCGGACAAGTTAGGGTTAAGAATAATAATAATAATTATAATAATAACAAGTAATCCTGTGTTAGGATGCTAACACAAAAGTCGCCAAAACGGCCCCCAACCATTGTTCTGCTGTTTCCATGGTAACGGCAGCCATTTTGAAATTTCATTGTCGGATAGCACATCTACACATGACAGGTCACATTACTTACAAGTTTCATAAAAATTGGACCAATTTTCAAATTTAGGCATTCGTGTTTCCATGGTTACGGTCGCCATTTTGGAAATTCCAAAGTCAAATGCCGCATCTACATAAGACAGTCAACATTTGTGTAAAGTTTCATAAAGTTTGAAGCATTTTGAATTTTTTGACATTTTTGCAGTTTCCATGGTAACGGCAGCCATTTTGAAAATTCCAAAGTCGGATGCCACATCTACACATGACAGGTCACATTACTGTCAAGTTTCATAAAGATTGGACCAAATCTAGATTTTTCGCATTTTTGTTGTTTCCATGGCAACGGCGGCCATTTTGGAAATTCCAAAAACAAATTCCAAATCTACATACACTCGTTAACATCTCTGTAAAATTTCATCAAAATTGAAGCATTTTAAAAAGTTTTCACATTTTTGCAGTTTCCATGGTTACGGCGGCCATTTTAAAAATTCCAAATTCGAATTACAGCTACATATGGTGCTACCTGTAATAATCTATCATTATATAACATAAAAAGTACATAGGAATAATTCAACACTATCACATGACTAATCACATGACTATTGTTCTAGAATGTTCCATGAAAATTGACCCCCTAATATAATGCCAAGATGACCCCGGGCTGAAATAAAAAATGTGGAATGGACACCTGGACATCGGTCTCTTGTATTACACAAAACTTAAAGGTTCTACCAGTAGCGAATCAATAGTCGAAAAATGACCCCACCCATGTTCCGGCCCCCAAATAGTGCCAAGTTGACCCCCATTTGAAATAAAAAATAGTGAATGCACCCCTAGGGATACAACCCCAACATCATACCAAATATAAAGTTTCCATCATTTAAGGCATGGAAGAAAATGGTCGGACAAATTAGGGTTAAGAATAATAATAATAATTATAATAATAACAATTAATCCTGTGTTAGGATGCTAACACAAAAGTCGCCAAAACGGCCCCCAACCATTGTTCTGCTGTTTCCATGGTAACGGCAGCCATTTTGAAATTTCATTGTCGGATAGCACATCTACACATGACAGGTCACATTACTTACAAGTTTCATAAAAATTGGACCAATTTTCAAATTTAGGCATTCGTGTTTCCATGGTTACGGTCGCCATTTTGGAAATTCCAAAGTCAAATGCCACATCTACATAAGACAGTCAACATTTGTGTAAAGTTTCATAAAGTTTGAAGCATTTTGAATTTTTTGACTTTTTTGCAGTTTCCATGGTAACGGCAGCCATTTTGAAAATTCCAAAGTCGGATGGCACATCTACACATGACAGGTCACATTACTGTCAAGTTTCATAAAGATTGGACCAAATCTAGATTTTTCGCATTTTTTTTGTTTCCATGGCAACGGCGGCCATTTTGGAAATTCCAAAGTCAAATTCCAAATCTACATACACTCGTTAACATCTCTGTAAAATTTCATCAAATTTGAAGGGTTTTTAAAAAAAATTACATTTTTGCAGTTTCCATGGTAACGGCGGCCATTTTAAAAATTCCAAAGTCGAATTACAGCTACATATGGTGCTACCTGTAATAATCTATCATTATATAACATATAAAGTACATATGAATAATTCAACACTATCACATGACTATCACATGACTATTGTTCTAGAATGTTCCATGAAAACTCACCCCCTAAAATAATGCCAAGATGACCCCGGGCTGAAATAAAAAATGTGGAATGGACACCTAGACATCGGTCTCTTTTATTCGCAAAACTTAAAGGTTCTACCAGTAGCGAATCCACAGTTGAAAAATGACCCCACCCATGTTCCGGCCCCCAAATAGTGCCAAGATGACCCCCATTTGAAATAAAAAATAGCGAATGCACCCATAGGGATACTACCCCAACATCATACCAAATATCAAGTTTCCATCATTTAAGGCTTGGAAGAAAATGGTCGGACAAATTAGGGTTAAGAATAATAATAATAATAATAATAATAATAATAATAATAATAATAATAATAATAATAAGAAACGGCACAAAAACATAAAGTCCCCAAAACTCCCGTTTGGCGACTTAATAATAACAAGTAATCCTGTGTTAGGATGCTAACACAAAAGTTGCCAAAACGGCCCCCAACCATTGTTCTGCTGTTTCCATGGTAACGGCAGCCATTTTGAAATTTCAAAGTCGGATATCACATCTACACGTGACAGGTCACATTACTTACAAGTTTCATAAAAATTGGACCAGTTTTCAAATTTAGGCATTCGTGTTTCCATGGTTACGGTGGCCATTTTGGAAATTCCAAAGTCAAATGCCACATCTACATAAGACAGTCAACATTTGTGTAAAGTTTCATTAAGTTTGAAGCATTTTGAATTTTTTAACATTTTTGCAGTTTTCATGGTAACGGCAGCCATTTTGGAATTGCAAAGTCGTATGGCACATCTACACATGACAGGTCACATTACAGTCAAGTTTCATAAAGATTGGACCAAATCTAGATTTTTCGCATTTTTGTTGTTTCCATGGCAACGGCGGCCATTTTGGAAATTCCAAAGTCAAATTCCAAATCTACATACACTTGTTAACATCTCTGTAAAATTTCATTAAATTTGAAGCATTTAAAAAAAAAATCACATTTTTGCAGTTTCCATGGTAACGGCGGCCATTTTACAAATTCCAAAGTCGAATTACAGCTACAAAATGGTGCTACTTGTAATAATCTATCATTATATAACATAAAAAGTACATAGGAATAATTCAACACTATCACATGACTAATCACATGACTATTGTTCTAGAATGTTCCATGAAAATTGACCCCCTAAAATAATGCCAAGATGACCCTGGGCTGAAATAAAAAATGTGGAATGGACACCTGGACATCGGTCTCTTGTATTACACAAAACTTAAAGGTTCTACCAGTAGCGAATCCACAGTTGAAAAATGACCCCACCCATGTTCCGGCCCCCAAATAGTGCCAAGATGACCCCCATTTGAAATAAAATATAGCGAATGCACCCATAGAGATACTACCCCAACATCATACCAAATATCAAGTTTCCATCATTTAAGGCTTGGAAGAAAATGGTCGGACAAATTAGGGTTAAGAATAATAATAATAATAATAATAATAATAATAATAATAATAATAATAATAAGAAACGGCACAAAAACATAAAGTCCCCAAAACTCCCGTTTGGCGACTTAATAATAACAAGTAATCCTGTGTTAGGATGCTAACACAAAAGTTGCCAAAACGGCCCCCAACCATTGTTCTGCTGTTTCCATGGTAACGGCAGCCATTTTGAAATTTCAAAGTCGGATATCACATCTACACGTGACAGGTCACATTACTTACAAGTTTCATAAAAATTGGACCAGTTTTCAAATTTAGGCATTCGTGTTTCCATGGTTACGGTGGCCATTTTGGAAATTCCAAAGTCAAATGCCACATCTACATAAGACAGTCAACATTTGTGTAAAGTTTCATTAAGTTTGAAGCATTTTGAATTTTTTGACATTTTTGCAGTTTTCATGGTAACGACAGCCATTTTGGAATTGCAAAGTCGTATGGCACATCTACACATGACAGGTCACATTACAGTCAAGTTTCATAAAGATTGGACCAAATCTAGATTTTTCGCATTTTTGTTGTTTCCATGGCAACGGCGGCCATTTTGGAAATTCCAAAGTCAAATTCCAAATCTACATACACTTGTTAACATCTGTGTAAAATTTCATTAAATTTGAAGCATTTAAAAAAAAAATCACATTTTTGCAGTTTCCATGGTAACGGCGGCCATTTTACAAATTCCAAAGTCGAATTACAGCTACAAAATGGTGCTACTTGTAATAATCTATCATTATATAACATAAAAAGTACATAGGAATAATTCAACATTATCACATGACTAATCACATGACTATTGTTCTAGAATGTTCCTTGAAAATTGACCCCCTAAAATAATGCCAAGATGACCCTGGGCTGAAATAAAAAATGTGGAATGGACACCTGGACATCGGTCTCTTGTATTACACAAAACTTAAAGGTTCTACCAGTAGCGAATCAATATTCGAAAAATGACCTCACCCATGTTCCGGCCCCCAAACAGTGCCAAGTTGACCCCCATTTGAAATAAAAAATAGTGAATGCACCCCTAGGGATACTAACCCAACATGATACCAAATATAAAGTTTCCATCATTTAAGGCTTGCAAGAAAATGGTCGGACAAATTAGGGTTAAGAATAATAATAATAATAATAATAACAAGTAATCCTGTGTTAGGATGCTAACACAAAAGTCGCCAAAACGGCCCCCAACCATTGTTCTGCTGTTTCCATGGTACCGGCAGCCATTTTGAAATTTCAAAGTCGGATATCACATCTACACGTGACAGGTCACATTACTTACAAATTTCATAAAAATTGGACCAATTTTCAAATTTAGGCATTCGTGTTTCCATGGTTACGGTGGCCATTTTGGAAATTCCAAAGTCAAATGTCACATCTTCTTAAGACAGTCAACAGTTGTGTAAAGTTTCATTAAGTTTGAAGCATGAAGAATTTTTTGACATTTTTGCAGTTTCCATGGTAACGGCAGCCATTTTGAAAATTCCAAAGTCGGATGGCACATCTACACTTGACAGGTCACATTACTGTCAAGTTTCATAAAGATTGGACCAAATCTAGATTTTTCGCATTTTTGTTGTTTCCATGGCAACGGCGGCCATTTTGGAAATTCCAAAGTCAAATTCCAAATCTACATACACTTGTTAACATCTCTGTAAAATTTCATTAAATTTGAAGCATTTTAAAAAAAATTCACATTTTTGCAGTTTCCATAGTAACGGCGGCCATTCTAAAAATTCCAAAGTCGAATTACAGCTACATGTGGTGCTACCTGTAATAATCTATCATTATATAACATAAAAAGTACAAAGGAATAATTCAACACTATCACATGACTAATCACATGACTATTGTTCTAGAATGTTCCATGAAAATTGACCCCCTAAAATAATGCCAAGATGACCCTGGGCTGAAATAAAAAATGTGGAATGGACACCTGGACATCGGTCTCTTGTATTATACAAAACTTAAAGGTTCTACCAGTAGCGAATCAATAGTCGAAAAATGACCCCACCCATGTTCCGGCCCCCAAATAGTGCCAAGTTGACCCTCATTTAAAATAAAAAATAGTGAATGCACCCCTAGGGAAACTACCCCAACATCAAACCAAATATAACGTTTCCATCATTTAAGGCTTGGAAGAAAATGGTCGGAAATTTGGGTTAAGAATAATAATAATAATAATAATTAAAAACCAATTGTTCAAAGAACAATTGAAGGTCTTTCCACATCAATTTTCTAAATAATTGATGAGAAGATAATTCTGGTTTACTCAAAGCTACTATTGGCGTCCAATCATAGGTTTCTTCATACTGATTCAATAAACATGGTTTCTATAGACTTTTGCCTGAAATAAGGGAGATAATTGTCAACATCCGGTTTAGAAAATGTCACTTCCGGTCTCATATGATACTTTTATTTACACTGATTCCAAAAATATATGGTTTATATATACTTTTGCCTGCAAAAAGGGAGATAATTGGCTACTTCCGGTTTAGAAAATGTCACTTCCGGTCTCATATGATAGATTTATTTACACTGATTCCAAAAATATATGGTTTATATATACTTTTGCCTGTAAAAAGGGAGATAATTGGCTACTTCCGGTTAAGAAAATGTCACTTTCGGTCTCATATGATAGCTTTATTTACACTGATTCCAAAAATATATGGTTTATATATACTTTTGCCTGTAAAAAGGGAGATAATATGCTACTCCCGGTTTATAAAATATCACTTCCGGTCTCAAATGATAGATTAATGTATGACCATTCAAAAAATATATGGTTTCTATGTACTTCTACATGAAATAAGTGCAAAAATGACTACTTCTGGTTGACTCAAGGTCACTTCCGGTTGACATTTTTCAAGGTCATATGTCACCCAACATTTTGCAAAAGATCTTATGGCTTTATCATGTACCAATATGAAGTTATAATCAATTTACCTTAAAATAAAACATTTCAGGGGCAATAACTCCAATAAGATGTCGCTGGATTGTCTCAGACCAAATGTATCATATCTTCATCACAATATAACAAACATTTTGCACTTGTTCTTTAATATATAACATTAAAAATATCGGGGGAAATGCAAAAACAAGCAAAAGACAAAATTCAGAACATGACCTTGACCTTTGACCTTGACCTCATTTTCGAAGTTAGGATCCAAGGACCTTAAATAAAAAGACTATAGGTTTATACGGCTTACAGTTTATGAGTAACAAAAACATAACGACAAATTTATTTGATAAAGGTAGATAACTCCTATAAAATTTCATCGAATCGCTTCGATCCAAATTAGCCAAAAATTCCTGAGGATGTAACGAACAATTTGTAAAAAGAATTTTGTCGATATCTTTTTTGTTACGAAGGAGATGCACACAGATGATAAACAGTGAATAGGGAGATAACTCTTACAAAGAAAATGGTTCGGCTTAGCAGGGTGAAATTTAAAAGCGCATAAACTATACGATACAATATGAGAAATATCTAAGCGACATATTGCGAAACAAACATTTATCGCAAGAACAAAATTTGGCGGAAGAAAAAAAAATAGGTCAACAGAAAAGTGGAAAGACCTAATAATAATAATAATAAATAACGGGACAAAAACATAAAGTCCCCAAAACTCCGTTTTGGCGACTTAATAATAATAATAAGAAACGGGACAAAAACATAAAGTCCCCAAAACTCCGTTTTGGCGATTTAACTAGATTTGCCATTGCAAGCAATAGCGGATGGCACCCTTCCCACATTGCCACTAAACTGCAGCCATTTTGAAAATTTGAAACAGTATTTACACATAAATACATTACAACATATTTGTTTGTAAATTTTGTAGACAGTTTTGAGCATTTTTTCAATTTATCACATTTTTGCAGTTTCCATGGCAACGGTGGCCATTTTGGAAATTCCAAAGTCCAAAGTCTTATCTTTACTTACCATTTACCATTTATAATGAGTTTCATTAAGTTTGGAGCAGTTTGAGATTTTTGGACATTTTTGCTGTTTCTATGGTAACGGTGTCCATTTTGAAAATTTCAACAACAGTTTCAACATTGACTATTATGCTATGTTATATATTCATGAAATTTGTTTCAGTTTGATCTTATATTCCTTAAGAAATGTTTTATCCCATAGGATCAATGTTAAACTTTTCTCAAGTGTCCATGGCAATGACAGGCATTTTGGAAATTCTAAGTATTGTTGGTACCTCAGGGCACCACTGCAAACATTTACATAAACTTTCAAGAGGTTGCCTCTTATAACGAAAGATTTAGAATTTGAATATTTTTTTACATTTTTGCAGTTTCCATGGTAACGGCGGCCATTTTGAACCATTCCAATGTCTCTTGCACAACTTCACATGGCGGTTCATATTATGGTATAGTTCCATCAACATGGGTCTGACCAATCTCGAGAAATAGCATGGACAAAATGTGTGGAAGAATAAAAAGAAAAAGAAAAAAAAGAAACGAACAATAACAGTATGTCACCCCAACTCCGTTGAGGGTGCCATAATAAGAAAAAAAGAAACGTAGAATAACAATATGTCACCCCAACTCCGTTGAGGGTGCCATAACTAGAATTGCCATTGCAAGCAATTATAGCGGATGTCACCCTGGTCCGCCAATTGCCACTAAACAGCAGCCTTTTCGAAATTTTCAAACAGTGAATGCAGATATATGATTGACAACAGATCTTTCTGTTGGTTTTGATAGCGATAGGTACGTTTATCAATTTTAAACAATTGTACTGTTTCCATGACAACGGCGGCCATTTTGAAATTCAAGAGTCAAATACCACATCTGTGTATGGTGTTTAACATTTCTGTAAAGTTTCATTAAGTTTTGAGCATTTCGATATTTTTTGCTTTGTATCCTGGTAACGGTAGCCATTTTGGAAATTCCAAAGTTATATGACACATCTAGATTTGCCAGTCAACATTTCTGTAAAGTTTCCTTCACTTTGAAAGAACTTTGAAATTTTTGATATTTTTGATTAGTTTCCATGGCAACATCATAGTCCCAATGAATCTCAAAATCATCCAGAACATGTATATAGAGGACAACTACATTGTATAAAAATATGATGATTTAATGTTAAGGCATACACAAATTATCCACCAAAAACTAAATTTTCATTTTTTCACTCTTTTTCTGTTTCCATGGTAACAGCGGCCATCTTGGAAGTGCCAATCCCGACTGCACTTCTGCATGTGGTGGTTAACATTATTGTATAGTTCCATTACAATTGATCCATAAAATTCCGAGAAATAGTGAAGACAAAAAGTGTGGAATAATAATAATAATAATAATAATAAAAAAAAGAATTGAACAATAACAATATGTCACCCGACCTCCGTCAGGGTGACATACTCCGTCGGGTGACATAATAAAAAAAAGAATCGTACAATAACAATATGTCACCCGACCTCCGTCAGGGTGACATAAAAAAAGAAACGTAGAATAACAATACGTCACCCCAACTCCGTTGAGGGTGCCATAATAATAATAATAACTGAACAAAAACAATAAGTCTTCCCAAACTTCGTTTGAGAGACTTAAATATCTAGTATTATGATAACGCAATTATATAATTTATGTTTAGAGACGGTCCCTGTACGCGTTGTGTGTACAGCATTTAATACAACGTGCTATTGTGCATTGTGACAATAAACCTGGGAATAATATACTGACAATATATCATGTCCCAGAATAAAATGATTATTTCTGAACGTTTATCACGTAATATTTTGTATTTCCATCATAGCCTGAGCAAATGTCGGAAAGCAAGGAGAAACGATGTTTCTGTTAAAAATATTTATCTTAGGTCGGAAACACAGAGGTCAGAAAGCAGAAAGATAATTATAAAAAACGGTATTACTGTCAAAAATATTTTAATTCATTAAAAGATAATAACAGACCAAGGGAATATTCATTAAAATTATTAAGTTTAAACTGAAACTAAATTTATCATTAATAGAATATAATTAATAATGCTATATCATGTCCCACAGGTTTTAACAGTGAAAACATTTATGAAAATGATATGCAACATAAGAGCACCAATTATCAGGGATGCACACAAGGTAAAATTTCTCTTTTCTTTTCCTTTTTTTGAGTGACTGTCCTATTATAAACTTTGAAATTTTCGAAATACTAAGGATGTTCTACCCTATGAATAGCCGTATTTTGCAAAACCTTTCAGAATTTTGGGTCTTCAATTCTCTTCAACTTCGTACTTTATTTGGCCCTTTTAACTTTTATGATTGTAGCGACAATGATGATTATTTTGTAGACGAAACGCGTGTTTGCTGTACAAAATTTTAATCTTGGTATCTCTGACGATTTTATTGACTTTTCATAAAAATTCTGAAAACAAGATATTCTTCAAAACTAAGTTTTTCCTTTAGAATATTTGGATTGATTTAAGTAACTTCAGAAAATCCTTAAAATTTGAGATGTTTACTGCGACCAAAATAATTGTCAGTATATAAGAGGTCCTAAGCTGGTGTGTTACTTAAAAAAAAAACCGAAACTTTACACTTCAAATTTCTCTATACCACCTTCACCATAAGCACAGAGAGATTCAATTATGAGTATAAAAATAATTGAAGGCATCCAGGAAAGAACATATAAAGATATGAAAGATAAAACAAATGCATTAAGATTATAAAGCAAACTGAGTGCTGAAATTTGTAATGCGATTGGTCTGTGCAATTTTCTTACGACATCCGATTTGCAGAAACTGGGACTTACAATAGGATTAGGACTTTGTATATTAAACACGAAGAAAATATGATGTACACTCCCAAGTAAAAATAAAATAGTCGAGCCTTAAAAGGTAAATTCAAATGTTAGCTGTATATACTTTTCTATTTTCAACTAAAATCCAACAGTGTTTTTAATTGAATTGAGCAAGAATCTAAATTCAATTACATATTTTCAATAATGGTGTAATAACATCCGCATTACCTTATTCTAGTAAATTATTTCAAATCAGCAATATTTTTTTGTTTACCTATCAGCGGTCTCGGGTTCACGTATTGCTTTTCTTTTTTCTAAAGAAATCAACATGTTTACTTGTTTGATGAGTTTTCACGTGTAATGATTTTGTAACCGGTAGAGTGTGTTTAAACTGTTAAAAACAAGTTTCTTACAGATAATAGATGCAGTTGAAACTATCACTACTGCATGAACATACACTTAGTACACTTAAAAGTAGTTTCTTGCCATAGTCAGTGGATTGATCGGAAGAGTTGATGTGTTTTTATTATTACATTGTGCAATATTTTAGTCATTGCTTAGAATGGATGATTTTATTTTATTTGATATGTGTGCTTTGTGTACTTACATATACCAGTAAATATTAACATAAACCGTTAGACCGGTTTTTCCTTGGATCTTGTTTGTTAATTGTATACTCATGCTTGAGTTTCCGCCATAGCCTAATGGCACCTGGCCAACATATACAAAAGTTTACATACCTAATAGCAAATGAATAGAATCCTAGTCTCAATGGTACCCCCAAAGTCCCAATAGATCGATAACAAGTTACAACAGGCATACAAACTTCTGATCTCAAGTGACCTAAGTTAAACTTCCAAAGGACTCCCTGGAGTCTAATATCCAAGTACTACATCGGCCAAAAATCATTACCCTACATTGTTAAACCTTGCCTGTGAAGGTATTACTTTTTATGTTCTTGACTAATCTGATCAAGGAATTAAATTTACTTTTCTTGACTTGAAATGTCTTCAAACTCCATTTCGCTGTAAGTTCTCTGTTTTATTTTTTGTTTTGTTTTTTTTTGTTTTTTTTTATTGTTTTTGTTTTTGTTTTTTTCTGTCTTTAACATTAAGCCACAACAACAAGCACCTTCACCACAAGATATACCAAAAACTCCACTTAGAAAATGACATTAACCGACCTCTGAGCCAAACTGATGACCAACTAAGATAATCTTATCACTATTTATGCCTATGGTCAACCAATGCGAATAGTATCCTAGTCTCAATGGTACTCCATAGTCCCAATAGATATAAGATATGGAGGTAAAAAAACTAAAATACCCTAAAACAAACGTGAAATAATATACCTTAACCCTCTTAAATCATATTCAATTCTTATTTCAATAACATCTATAATAATTCAATATCCCCTTTTTAAATATTTTTGTTATTATATTTACTTTATTTTTTGTTTGTATTACATTCTTTAACATTTTACTTGAGACAATTATTTCCACATCTAAAGTAAAATATTCTTCTGATGTTCATGTTAAGTTATGGGCATAGAAAACTCTATAGGAGAGAACCGAATATAAGATAATAATTATTATATGATTTACATATTAGAGAATACGTTGATATGATTGGTTGAGAGGACTTCCGGTAGTTGTTCTTGACGTTGTTTATTTTTCGATAGACGATGTTGACCGAACTTCTTTTCGTAACCAATGTAAACAAGATGGCGGCGATAATGACACAATCCGGATCGACGTTAACAAAATTTATTTTCAATAGGTCTTAATAGTTAAATTAAATAATAAACACAAAACATTCGTTTGAATGATAATAAGAGTTTTTGTAGTTTATTTTTTATCAGATTGCAAATTTCATGGAGTACATATTTTTGCGTTAACCAACACATATATTTATGCGCCAGGCCTATTCAATGACACAAATATACAATTTACGTGTGATAGAGGTTATGACTGTGGAAAAATAAATTCCTGATCTCCAATTTTAAAGAATTATAAGCATTAAACGCCTTTTCAAAGGAATTTATTGGTGTATAAACTGTACCAAGTCACTCACAAACATATCATACGGACTTTTATTTGTTTGTGAGTGAATTGGTCGAGTTTATACACCAATAAATTCCTTTAAAAAGGCGTTTAATCCTATAACATCTATACATTTCAGAAATTAAAATGTGGACTACTTTGCACAATTTAATGCATAAGAGGACAGTAGGTATAGCGCTGAATTGTTTACAACATAACTACTCCGGAGATCTGAAATGAAGCATGATAATCAACATTATTATCATCTGAGATCTATAATCTTATTTACCATTCGAATGAAATAGCGAACACAAATATACGAATCCACTTGCCCTCATTAAACTTTCCAGTGAAAATCGCCTCATCAGACGATAAAGTAAAGGTGTGTTTCTTCAAACATTTGATCACATTGTAAGTTTTGTGTTTTTCTGATGTTGTCTCACGCTTATCAACCCAAAATGCATACATGTAATACCAATAACGAAATCTAAATCTGAAAACCTATCCACATTTTGGTACTAATGGGTGGGAGAGGGGAGCAAATATCAAGAACCTCATCAACCCAAACAGTCAATATTCATTGCCTGACCAAATATAGCCCTTAAACCAACAACTTGGATGTTGAAAGAATGAGGATGTATCACATGTACTTCCGCCAAAAATATCAACCAGTGAGACTATACCCATATTCTCAATGATATGGAATCAGTAAAACTCCAAATCAAACTTGCAAAAAATCTACTTGGAGTAAATTCAAAGGCAGTAAATACAGCTGTATTAGCTGAATTGGGAATGTACCCTATTGGTATACAGGCCCTAAAGCCTTCTTGTAGGATTTTGGTTGCATATTTTAAAATAAAATGAAAAAGAGTCTTTATTATATAATGTTTATAAAGTTTAAATGATGGATTTTCTTCAAAAATTAAAATGCTACTATCTAAATTGAATTTCACTCATGTTTGGGAAAATCAATGTCCTTTTTCTAAAAAACGATTACTTTCAGCCCTAACGAAGAAGCTCAATGAAAATTATGATATATTTTGGACAAATTGTCTCTTTAATGATAAATTCAATAAATGGAAATAAACTAAGAACCTACAGAAAATTTAAAGTAAAGTATGAACTTGAAAAGTACCTATTATTGAAATTAAATAAAAATATTACAAAAAATTATGCAAAAATAAGAATAAGTAATAGTATGTTAGCTTTTGAACGTGGTCGATACAATAAAACAGCCTCAGAAATAGAATATGTCCCTTATGCCATAAAGAGGTGGAAGATGAATTCTATTTCATCACAACATGTACAGAACTTAATAAACCTAGGATCAAAATGTTTAATGAAATTTCTAATATTCACTGTGTATCATCGCCACCGGAAATTGGGTACTAACGAAGCGGAGAGAAATGGAAAAAAAAAGTAAACAAGGTAAGAATTCATTCAATTTAAAGCATTTCTACTGATTTGACGAAGGTACCGCTTAAGAAATGATTTTCTGATATATAATTCTTTAAATTATTAGGCCGATAAGTACAAAATTAAGACAATATTTTGTGTTATACTCTAAAGCTTGCCACTTAGTACCTGAAAATTTCGAGGTCGATTGTCCTCTGTCGCCCCATTGGCAAGATATTCAACTGTTTTTCATTATTTTTCCAGACACGTTTTTAGATTATGATAGTGTGACATCATATTGACTGAAATTTGTTGTCATAAAGATGTTTTTAAAGAATATGGACCAAAACATTGTTTGTTTATTGTACGGCGAATTGCAGGACGTTTGTACGGCGAATTGCAAAATAACAACTTTTGTCTGTACGGCGTCTTGCAATTGTAATTTAAAGATGAAATTTATCACTGTTTAGATAATATCAAGATACTATATTTTGGCTGTATCAAAGCTTTACCGGCTTACAAATATACAAAATAAACTACTTATCAAATATTATAAAATATATGCCGTTAATTTCGTTCAGAAGTCGTCGTTGCGTACCTCTATTTGACTTTGTGTTTTTAAAGACAAAAAGGTTTTTTTTCAACCATATTATCCTAAATACATTCATATATCGCTAAAATACTAACGACTGTTGTCTTATTTGTTGTCAGGGTGAAATTTTGTAAGTTCAATAAAAAAAAACCGACCATTCATCTTTTGTTGGTGCTGTTTTTTTTTAAATATAAACAGTGGAGATGGTGTATGATTGCAAATAAGATAACTATCCACCAGGGTCAAATAAAGTGTATGTAAGAAATTATATGCTATCATTTGGCCTTCAACAACGAAAAATCGTACCTTATAGTCGGCTATAAAAAGCCCCGACATGAAAATTGTGGAAGGATTCAACAAGAAAACTAACGGCCTGACTCATAACAAAACAATTTACGAAAAACAACAAATATGATAGAGATGAACCAACGACAACCACCGATCTACAGGCTCGTGACTTCGGACAGACACATAAAGAATGTGTTGGGTTCAATAGATATAGCCATTAGGAAGATGTGGTATGAGTGCCAATGAGACAACTCTCCATCCAAGTCACAATTTATAAAAGTAAACCATTATAGGTCAAGGTACGGTCTTCAACATTGTTTATTGTTTATTTCTGAAATGAATAATTTGTTAAAAGAAAAGTGAAGAAAATACTTTGTTTTCATTGAAAATTAGGAGAAATAAATCATGAATTGTGTTTCGAATTAATTTTCTTGTTTCTTATTGAAAATAAGATTGTATTTCTTTTTTAGTTTAAGCAAATTCAATCAATCTTTTTATTTACAGGGAAAAAATAATAAAAGACTGTTGCTAAGGCTGTTTGGCCTAAACTTAAATGAGTAGATGGAGGGGTAGTGAAAAGGAGTGTATTCGTCCGAATTTTCATTGTTACAGTAGTACATTTTCATGATTACTATGTATAATATTTCTCAGTAAATTTTAATGTGATATTGTGCCAATTAGAATTATATAATTAATACAAGTAAGACTTGCATTTGCCTTAAAAGATATAGCAGTACGTGAATAATTGTTTTCAAACACACCTTCTCTGTTTTGAAACTTATTAAGGTATGGATCTCGGCCTATCTGTTTGGTTGAATATAAATGTGAATTCATAGAGTTTCAAAATCAACAGTTAGCCCTATTTTTGTGTGTGTGTGTAAATAATATAATCTTTAGATTCTGATAGATGCTAACATTAAAATCATTTTTCTTAATAAGAAGAAAAAAGTGCAACTTAAGCACGCCTGGATGTAAAAAGGTGTACCCGACTTATTCTTTCACGATAAAAATTTACAGATTTCGGTATTTTAACAATAAAATTGAGAATGGAAATGGGGAATGTGTCAAAGAGACAACAACCCGACCATAGAGCAGACAACAGCCGAAGGCCACCAATGGGTCTTCAATGCAGCGAGAAACTCCCGCACCCGGAGGCGTCCTTCAGCTGGCCCCTAAACAAATATGTATACTAGTTCAGTGATAATAGACGTCATACTAAACTCCAAATTATACACAAGAAACTAAAATTAAAAATGATACAAGACCAACAAAGGCCAGAGGCTCCTGACTTGGGACAGGCGCACAAATGCGGAGGGGTTAAACATGTTTTTTGAGATCTCAACCCTCCCCCTATACCTCTAGCCAATGTAGAAAAAACAAACTTACAACAGTACGCACAGTTTACGAGGGAAAATAAATAAATGAACGCTATCAAATCAACATTTAAATTTACGTGGATTTTTCCAAAAGAATTTATGAGTATGCACCATCAGGATTCAAAAATATTTCAACCTGTCCTTATTAGATGTTATTTCATTATAATTCTTTAACTAAACTTACAATTCGAAGATGCTAGCTTTTGTGAATTGTATTAATAAGTATATAATATGAAGATGACAACCAAAAAAACTTCATACAAGGTCATCTTTATTCTCAAGTAGAAAGTTTATATAAATAGTTTATGCCGTAGCCACAGCCGGATTTGTATCCCTTGTATCGGATTCTTCTTTCATTCTTTCCAAAAATGATTAACATAACTAAGGTTAATATTTTTTTTTAAATTCAAACAGTGTTAGCCACCGAGCTTGTTCGTTTCTTACTATATAAAGAAGAAGTTTTTTTTTAGAAAATTAATGTTTTTTATTCTAATATATTGGCTGTATCTGCCTTTTACAAATAAGATAATAACATTAATTGAAAACGGAGACGTGGAATGGTTTTCAATGAGCGGACTTTCAAACAAAGTCCAAATGAAATAGATTTGACCAACTATAGGTCACTATACACTTCACAATGAACAAAAACCAATACCGTATCAAAATTGCCTGATTTATGACAAAATCATAAACAAATATGTCAGGCAGCAACTTACGACAGCCGCTATATTACATGTTCCTGACCCGGGACAGACACATATATAATGAGGCGGGCTTAAACATGTTTGTGAGCACTCAAACCTCCCTTAACATGGTGCCGTGGTGTAGCAATACAACATTTTTTTTTTTGCAGAGAATAATAATTCATTTATATTTCATATAAAGTTGAGAGAGAATTCATTCACTTAATGGTTCTAAATATTCAATGCGGAAAAATTCTCCTGCCATTACCTCCTTCCTTCCCTCCACCCACAATCCATCCCCGAAATGTTCATCACTTATATGCAAATGCTGACTAATGTTGTATGGTTTAAACATTTGGTTGAGGCAATCTAAAGTTTGAGATCAGAAACGACAGCTTTAGCTTTTTTTTCATTTATAAAAGGGCATAACTCAAGAACGGTAACAGTGACGCTACCCAATTTATAACTTGATCTGTGTTTTGTGGTGATAAGCATTTCGTGTAAGTTTTAAAACATTTGGTTAAGGCATACTAAAGTTAGAGAACGGAAACCAATTATTGGAACTTTCTGGACGGACGAGAGAGACGGGTCGGACGGACATGGGTAACATTTAACGCTACGTTAGGGGCATAACAACAGGTCAATAAAACAGTGACATGCCTTTCCGAAAATTACAACATTTGCCAGCTTTTGTATATGCCGTATTCATATTGTATACATCAGGTATGTAAAAGATGTAAAAGGACTGTGTTCAAGCCTTATATTGTGTATACATCTTAAAATGGTGTCAAGCGAATTGTTTTTTATCAAATGCATAATTGGATATTTGAACCTAATACTTTATTTTCTTTAAAAAGACGGCAAATAAATATTTTGAAATTAGCAAGTTGCCATACAGTTGAAAACAAGTTGCCATACAGTAAATTTGTCAACATGAGCAAGTTGCCGTACCCTAGACTTTATTTTTTATGGTCTATATTCTTTAAAAACGTTCATTTTTACAAAAAAAATCAGTAAATATGATGCCACACTATAATAATCTAAAAACGTGTCTGGAAAAATAATGAAAAACAGTTGAATATCTTGCCAATGGGGCGAAAGAGGACGATCGACCTCGAAACTTTCAGGTACTAAGTGCCAAGTTCTTGAGTATAACACAAAATCTTGTCTTAATTTTGTACTTATCGGCCTAATAATTTAAAGAATTATATATCAGAAAATCATTTCTTAAGCGGTACCCTCGTCAAATCAGTAGAAATGCTTTAAATTGAATGAATTCTTACCTTGTTTACTTTTTTTTTCCATTTCTCTCCGCTTCGTTAGTACCCAACTTCCGGTGGCGATGATACACAGTGATATTGTTCTCTGTTTTAATTCAATGAGTAATGAAAACAATTATGATCTTATATTTTCTAGCAAAGAATGTGATATATTAATTATCATTGTTAACAGTATAAGTGAAATGTATAATGAGAGAAACAACTATAATGTCAATACATGAACTGTGTATGATTCATGACTAATATTATAATATGTATAATCAAGATGTTTGAAATTATAACTTTATAGAGGAAAAGTAATAACAAAATAACCGAACTCCAAGGAAAATTCAAATCGGAACGTCCCTTATGAAATGGCAAAATCAAAAGCTCTATACCGAACGAACGGAAAACAACTGTCATATTCCTGGCTTGGTACAGGCATTTCCTTATGTAGAAAATTGTGGATTAAACCTGGTTTTATAGCTAGTTAAACCTCTCACTTGTATGACAGTCGCATAAAATTCCATTATATTGACAATTAAAGAACCTTAGTGAGCGCGCTCACATACCCCACGTCCTCACATTGTCATTGGAGAAATAAAATATGTGTGAGAAAAAAAAATTGAATCATAATTTCCTGTCAATATGCACATCTACATAGTATGTCCTTATTATCTACAAAGTTTCATGAAATTATGTTGTGTGGTTTCAGAGGAGTTGCGATGAAAAACTGTTGCAGAAGACATTGAAGCAAATAAGTTCAAAGGGGAGTAACTCCTAGAAAAAATATTGAATCATAATTTCCTGTCGATATGCACATCTACATAGTATGACCATATTATCTACAAAGTTTCATGAAATTCTGTTGTGTGGTTTCAGAGGAGTTGTGATGACAAACTGTTGCAGTAGTACATTGAAGCAAATAAGTTCAAAGGGGTGTAACTCCTAGAAAAAAAATTGAACCGTAATTTCCTGTCGATATGCACATCTACATAGTATGTCCTTATTATCTAAAAGGTTTCATGAAATTCTGTTGTGTGGTATCAGAGGAGTTGCGATGACAAACTGTTGCAGTAGTACATTAAAGTAAATAAGTTCAAAGGGGCGTAACTCCTAGAAAAAAAATTGAACCGTAATTTCCTGTCGATGTGCACATCTTCATAGTATGTCCTTATTATCTAAAAAGGTTTCATGAAATTCTGTTGTGTGGTATCAGAGGAGTTGCGATGACAAACTGTTGCATAGTACATTGAAGCAAATAAGTTCAAAGGGGCGTAACTCCTAGAAAAAAAAATTGAACCGTAATTTCCTGTCGATATGCACATCTACATAGTATGTCCTTATTATCTAAAAAGGTTTCATGAAATTCTGTTGTGTGGTATCAGAGGAGTTGCGATGACAAACTGTTGCAGTAGTACATTAAAGTAAATAAGTTCAAAGGGGGGTAACTCCTAGAAAAAAAATTGAATCGAAATTTCCTGTCGATATGCACAACTACATAGTATGTCCTTATTATCTAAAAAGGTTTCGTGAAATTCTGTTGTGTGGTTTGAGAGGAGTTGCGATGACAAGAAACAGGACTGACGGACTGACGGACGGACAGACGGACAGACGGGTCAAAAACATTATACCCTCCGCAACTCGTTGCGTGGGGTATAATAATGTCTGAACAAAACAAACAGACATACAAGGTAAAAATGTCAAAAATAGGGGTACAACTGTCAACATTGTGTTATAATCTTAATAACTATAAAACAAACAAATATGTCAACAAACAAAAAATTAACGTAGCACAATAACACAATGGAGGAGGCATGTTGTCAAAAATAGTATTGTAATAAATATTAACATTTTTCTTTTTTTCAATGCTACATGTTTGTATTGTTTTCTGTTTTTCGTTTTGCTATTTATGTTTTTCTTTAGTAACACTCCCATTGTTTGGATTTTAGACTAATAAAATTCTTATTCTTATTCTTACTCAGTGATTGATATCATCTTGCATCCAGTTCATGTTAAGTTATGGGCATAGAAAACTCTGTTGTCCATACAGCATATTTGCAGGCCAATCTCAAATTACACCCCTAGCAAGGCTTTCCCCTAAGGAATAGTATTCCAAAACTTAAAACAAAAATATCTTCAACACTTTTATTAAATATTATTCCTTTATTTCTTTACAATGCTACTATGCTCGCATTGAATAACAACATCATATATGTAACACAAGATGATATTTAAATATACAATGTACACATAACACTTTAAACATTCTTAACAAAAGCCTTCTTTAAGCCAGAATAATCACCCTGCTTCTTAAACTTAATTTCAACACTTTCTGCCAGTTTAACAGATTACACTAATTTTGAAACTACAATACTGGAGTCAACTAATTCATCTAGGAGGCTGACAAGAACCAACTTTACACAAAAGCTTAATAGATCCTGTTGCAATTCTTTCACATAACTCATTTGAAATAAAATTAACGAACTGTTTGCAGACACTTGAATTTAGATTGAAAAAAAAGCACCTCAGAATCAAATGCTCTCCCTTTAAATGATGGAAGAAACCATTCTCTAACCATTTCAAGATACGTGTACACGATTCTTTATCAATAATTTCCTGATTCAAAATAATCTTCCAGTTCAATAAACTCTCATGAATTTGACCACATACAAACGATTCTTTATCAATAATTTCCTGATTCAAAATAATCTTCCAGTTCAATAAACTATCATGAATTTGACCACATACAAACTTATCAGGGTCGCGTAAAGGCAATTATGAATTCATATCAAAATGAACATTATCTTGAATCACATCTTCAGCAAGTGGAAAGCTTATTGTAAGCGAAGGGATTTCAACCATGCTGGCTTGTCTCTTACTTTTGCTGTTGTTAGATTTAACCCACTCTTTACTTCCCAATCAGGAACATTGGCAAATGTATTTCCACTTGATTCTGCACAACTCTGCAGAAAATATATATTTACCCATTAATAACTTGTTTATTTGTACTTAGCCAGCATTAGTCACACTTTAAAAAGGGAAAATTTCTTCGCCTACAACCCACGTGGAAAACCACTAGTGAATCAGTATCCCTCGAACTGTAGACAAAGAAATTTAAATAAAAAAATCAATCATGCATAACATTTTAGTACATTGGTATAAAAAATCATTCAACATTATATTTCTTAAATAAAACAAAACAAAAAATGTTGCAGCAATTAATCTTCTCCAAAGTCAAACTGATTTTTGTGACATCTTTAAACACATCAATACACATCCATTAGTAAACATCTTAAAATTAGGACAAATTTCTAGAATTACTTTTAAATAGGTACATTTAAATATAGGGCTGTTTCTGTAACAGTGGTTTGATTCCGCCAGTGTACTTTATTCGGAGGAAGAAAATCTCCAGTGATTTTTATCCACCAACAAATATTCACTAGGTTTTTCTATCCGGGTCCAGTGTAAAACATCCACCAGTCATTATAAGGTTCTAAAAAGGTTTTTTTGAAGGGGAAATATATATAAAATGTGGCTTAATAGTTTTTAGTGTATTTGAAAATTGCATAGTTGATTTATGTAAAAAGTGGAGAGTTTTCATCCAAGGAATGTTCACACTAGTGTTTTTTAAACCAGGAAAGATTACACTAGTGATTTTGTACCGGAATGATTGCACTAGTTATTTTATACTGGGATTAATTACACTAGTGCTTTAGATCCATACATTGATGAAGTGATTAGTACTCATTTTGAACACACAATAATGCTTATTAACGAATATTAGATTTAAATAATTTTTCTATGCAAATTTATAAAATCATATGCTTTCAAATTGTCACTAATTGTAATATTTATATGTATTGGATTGCCGAAGTTTTTCTGTGTATTTGCTTTTCGGTCGACTTGGATATAAAATCATATCTTCTATGTCAATATCAAAGGATGCTTCTATAATTGAAACTTTATGTAAGAACAAATCTGCTCTTTAAATTTGGTTTATATCCAGTTCAATGTCTTGATCATTAATAAAGTATTTTGAGTTATAAAAATATCGTCCTCATCATCATCAATATTATTTAGATCTACTAGATTGACTCAGATTAATTAAACTGGTTCCTTGAAAATCATTGTAAACAATAAACCGGTCTAATATAAACAAAACAACGATATCAAGATCGACGCTTTCACACTATTTACATCCACTATTCTCTAGTGAAAAACAGTTACACGGAATAAATACACGGCGGAATGAAAGTACGCTTACATATCCATCATAACTTTATCTATATATTCCAGTTTAATCAAAGATTAACTGAATATCACTGCAATTTTTTTGTTGTTTTAATTCAAGTTCCCATATTGTAACAAAATTATCGCACTCTTATTAATGTGATGTACTGTCACAAAATAAATATGCACCAAGCGGGCGAAAACCAGATTATCTATGTCTAGAATTTCTGTAACTATTATAACCCTGATTGACCTGAGGAAAATTCCCCTGAAACGGTTAGTGAAATGGTGGTTGAAAAGGCATTTGATACATGAAAGACGACTGAAAAGGGGGATACAAATTATGCAGAGGAGAACTCTCTGGCTTAGGTGCACACTCTGCTCCTCCTTTCATACTCTTTTCCGCATACTTGCTCTCCAATTGCTTTTCTTTCAGGCACTTAAGATTACCTTTGTGATGGCATCTGCTGCCTTTCCCCCGTATACAGACAAACATAGATTAGGTATATCCAACTTTAATTGATGTCTATTAGCATGTCTTGCTAACTCCTCAAAAACATCTGCCTCCTCATGGTTCTCTCTTCTGGAACACTAAGCAAGTTCTTCTAAAATTAAAATTAGTAATATCAGAGATTCACTTGCGTCCTGTTGCATTAATATCGTTCTCACCTTTTCTTTCAATTCTTTCACTTTCTCAATTCTAACAAAGTTATTCGATCTTCAAGGCTGTCACTATCAGCTGACCTTTTTCTTTTGTTATTATTATTTTCAGTTGTACTACAGGTGGCAGAACTCGTACAAGCAGGCTGCAAAATAACCGTATAAAATATAAATATAATTTCATACGGTTGAACGTAGTGAACTAGAGTGAAATTATTTTCTCTTGTCTTTTTCATGATGTATAGGTGTCGTACATATCGTACGGTCAGTTTCCCGCCGAAACGGAGGTTTCGGTCATTCAACACGACAGCGCCAAAGCGATGGGTTCTAAAATTACTTGGTAATTTTTAATTTATCTAATTAGTTCCCCCTTTTTATTATTATTAAGATAAGATTGATAGGACTGGAGGGTTGTTTCTCTCTTTTTGGTATTGTGTTTTGTGCAGTATATATTTGTATATATATAAACAAGTCTAAATTGAAAACAACGTTCAAACCTATGATTGCGTTGGATAAAAACCGCAATTTTTATACGTGTGCATGCAAAACAAATTTCTTGTTAGAGGGGTCTAAATACAGCACAAACAACATTTTCCAAAAGACCAAAAAAGTGAAAAAGTGTATTTTAACAAAACGCATTTGACTAACAGGTCGAACAACAAATGTTCTTAAACCCTGCTGACTGCCATTGGCGATTGCCAAATAAACGGATCACCGATGTAATAAATGGATCTTAATTATAAATTTAATACTAAACAGAAAACAATTAACCTGCGGAAAAGATGATATATCGCAAACAAAAGGTGCAAAGGTTTTTGTACACCATATCCGGATTTCGACAATTAATGTTTCTTCAGTGATGTTAGGAATCGAAATGGTATTTGGAAAGCCATACAATTTTATCTCAATTTAGGATAGACTCTTGAATTTTTGAGGAGTCAAAATAGGATGAACGGATCATATAAACCCAAAGGCAAATATAATACAAGCCCAAACGAAAAAATATAAACAAGTCTAAATTGAAAACAACGTTCAAACCTATGATTGCGTTGGATAAAAACCGCAATTTTTAAACGTGTGCATGCAAAACAAATTTCTTGGTAAAGGGGTATAAATACAGCACAAACAACATTTTCCAAAAGACCAAAAAAGTGAAAAAGTATATTTTAACAAAACGCATTTGACTAACAGGTCGAACAACAAATGTTCTTAAACGCAAGTTAATTGTTTTCTGTTTAGTATTAAATTTATAATTAAGATCCATTTATTACATCGGTTTACAGACATAAACATTAAATTACAAACTAACCAGGAGGAGTGACCCTCACATTTATAATTTTTATAAATCTACATAGTTTTTCAAGAACAATATAGTTACTAGAGCTCATTAATTGTTGATATTTATATACATTTGGACAAAAAGTACAATAGCGTGGTAACAACCTCTTTCTTTCTTGAGTCAGAGCATTACATTTCATAACATAATGATATTCATCACCTATGTCTCTTGATTCGCAAAGATGACACAACCTATCATTTCTGGATATGTTATTCCACCTTCCCGTCTCGATAGGTAATCGGTGACTTCCACATCTAAATTTACACAATAAAAATTGATTATATATTGACAATTTGGAAAAATAACTTTCCAATTTAATATCAGTTTTAAAAATTCTATAACATAAGCATTTAGGAGTAGTGTTAATTTCGCTTAGGCAATTCTGTAAAAACTGGTCTTTAAGTTTCAACTCAATACTTTTAATTACCCATTTATCTAACAGTTGGTTAAACCAGATATTTGACATTCCACAGGTATCAAAAACATTTTTTACAAATGATATCCATTTACAATTAAGACCATAGTTGTGAAAATTAATATACAATAGTTTATATAAAAGACATGAAATTTTACTTTCTTTACCACACAGTAATCTACATAAGAAACTAACCATACGCACTTTGGCATTAAGAATAACAGGATATCTACCCAATTCTGCATAAACAATACAGCTAGGTGCACTATGTTTTAAAAAAGAAGAACAAGCTTACAAAATTTTAAATGTACACGTTCTTTCAAATCAAAATTTTCAAATCCCCAAATTTCCGAACCATAAAGAATGATAGGTAAAACTATCTTATCAAACATGTCTAACTGACATTCTATAGTTAAACTGTTTTGTCTACATTTTTTTAATATACCATACATTGCTTTAGTAGCTTGTTCACAAACATATTTTCGGGTCTTTAAAAATGAACCACTTCTAGCAAAAAATATACCGAGGTATTTATAATCAGTTACAATTTCTAACTCTCCATTCTGTATGAAAAATCTGATATTTTTGGGTTGTCTCCCTTTGGAGAATATAAGAACTTTTGTCTTATTAATATTTATTTTGAGTTGCCATTTTTCACAATAATCACAGAATTCATTTAACATGTTTTGTAGATCTTCACTACTCTCGGAAAACATTACAGTGTCATCCGCATATAATAACATAAATATTTTTAAAAATACTGTCAACTCGTGTTCAAGGTCATCACTAATAGAGTTAACACCAAGTACATCTTTGCCCTCAAAAAAATGTTGTAAATCATTTAAAAATATTGCAAAAAGAGCAGGAGAAAGATTTTCTCCCTGTCTTACACCCATTTCACAAGCAAATAACTCTGATTTCTCACCATTAAATATAATGCGTGATTTTACATTTTCGTACATATTTTGTATAATACGGAAAAATTTGCCATTTATATTATTCTCTAAAAGTTTAAATAATAAAAAATTTCTTTGTATAAAATCAAAGGCCTTTTCAAAGTCGACAAAGGCACAGTAAAGTTTTTTCTTCTTTAACCTAAGTAACTCAAATAGTGCATATAATGAAAATAAATGATCAGTAGTTGAATATCCATGTCTGAAACTGGCTTGATTTTCTAGTAAAATAGAATATTCATCAAGATAATCACATAATCTAGTGTTCAAAATAGAAGTAAAAATCTTACCAAGACATGACAAAAGAGTAATAGGACGGTAATTTTGTGGTTCGGTAGTACTACCTTTGTTCTTAAAGATTGGTATGACGTTACCTATAATCCATGCCTCGGGTAAAATACCCGAATCCAAAATAATATTAAATATATACACATAAATATCAATCATACAATCAATAGACGAAGAAATGTATTCATTTACAATCATATCGTCACCCGACGATTTGTTATTTTTGATATGTTATATAGCTTTCAATATTTTTTCAGCTGTTATACTTTCATTTAACATAGAATTTGAAAATTCTTGGCTAACATCATTATTAATATCATAAGTACATGTATCTCCTTCATAATTATTTTTGTTTATATCTTTAAAAAGTTAAACAATGACTCAGTGGTGATATTACAATTGTTTTTATGCTTTACTTTATTCCAAATTTTCCAAAATTCCCTTGGGTTTTTGACTCGCATATTTCTCATCTTAGTGCGCAAGTTTTCGTTATATAATTTGATATTCTCGTCCATGACTTTTTTGTACTGTTTTTCTGATTGTCTTTCTTTAAATAAATTGGATCCATAGTGTTTATAAAGTCTTCTGTTTTTTCGAAATTCTTGTCTAACTTTTTTACAGTCTTTATTAAACCAATCTTTGTTTGAAAAGTTCCCTTTCCCGCAAGTGTTTTTAGAATTTTTAGTAAATACCCCAAATGTGTCTTTTGCAGCACTCAATAGTACAGTCGTAATATCACTTACAATACCATCTACAGTACCTTGATCAACTGAACTTATATCATCATATTTAGACATTACATTTAACAATAATTCGTTTACTTTATCAACATCAATGTTGTTTTTGTATTCAATTGTCTTTTCATGTTTCCATTTACAAATGTGTACATTATTTTCATCAATTACTTCACTTTCACCTTGTGTATTATTAAAACCATTTACAGTTAAATACAAACACAAAGGAGAGTGTATATCTGAGAATAAATTACAAAAATCAGAAACTTCGAAATTATCTATTTTGCATAAAATATTAGCAGTACATAATATATAATCTACTACACTAATACTTCGGCTTGTAGGTTTACCAAGTACTCGGTCTTTACCGACTCTTCCATTTAAAATATACATGTGATTATTTTTACAAAATTGAATTAATTTTCTTCCATATGTATTAATAACAGTATCAGAACTATTACGTATTCTTGGTATATTAAGATCGTCTAAGACATGAATGTCATTAAACTCATTTACATCTATAAAATCAGTTAAATGTTCTTCGAAATCAGATATATCGAAAAAATCTTGTTCATTTGCAGTACGACTATTGAAATCACCAAGAAGAAAAATACAGTTATACTATTCTTTTGTAATTCAAGAAATTCTATTTCAATTTCTGACATCGCATTTTCAGACGTATAACGAGTATTTTCAGGCGGGATATACACTATACCCATTATAATATCTTACACCCCAGTTCTATTGTTATACTTCATAGTTTCTATTTCTGAAACAAGAGTAAATTGAATAGATCTATGGTTAGGAATAACAATGGATTTTGACCACAGGGTGTGACGAGCGGGGTTTCTGGAAACCCCTGCTTCTACATCCCGAAAACAAAGTCCATTGTTATTCATTACAATAGAAATTGATTATTTTTTAAATAGCATGAACATAAGAAATTACTAATAGTGTTCACTACAAGTTGTTTCAATTTATTAAAAAAACACATTTTAGGAAATTCCAATAGCGATAAAAATATTAAGCATCTATTTTAAATTAAAAAAAAACCTTTAAGGGAAAACTAATTTGATTGATAGCGTTGAAAACTAAATAAAATTGTTCGCAAAAAAAACATACCCCCCCCCAACCTTGAAGTTAAAATGGTTGCTCCCTTAATACTCCTTTGCTTGAAGGTAAAATTTTTGATCACAGTCATACGTCTCTATTCTAAAGCATTGATCTTTAAAAAAAAATGGGGATTCTAACTCCCGGACCCCCCCCCCCTCCCTGGATTGCCCCAAAAAAGGGAGTTCCTAATTATTCAATCTGTATTTTTGTATATTGAGCGTGTCCGGTCGTCGGATTTCTAATCCAGACACACCTATCCCTCATGAATGTCTGTTTATTCTCGAGAAGAGGGGGGCTTCTTTTTTTTTTTATAAAGCCTAACATAAAAAATACATTTATGATTACCTCCATTAAACTGATACAGGTAAGTACTTTGGATTAAAATATTGCCTTTATCTTTAGTCTCTTCTACCAAATCCAACGCTTGACTCAACCTGTCGTCCGTCTTATACCCGTCCATATTGACAACTGCATACAAGGAGCATGATATTTTTTTTTGTAATAAGAATGCACGAAACGGTCAACCTTGAACTGCTGATCCATATTAGCACCAGGATTTAACGGGAATATGCAAAACAGCAACTTTGACATTTGTAAAATCTACTCACTTGTCAAAGTTTGAATGAATATAGCCAAAGTAAGGTTACTTGTGGGGTTTCATGTAAAAAAAAATGTTTTTCTTATAAATCATGGTTTGATTTTGTCAATAAATATGCTATCCGTTCTTTTTCATTGAATAATCAATGTTAACAAATATAGGGTTTAGCATTGGGTGTAAGTTAGTTATACACCTCAGGATACGGCGTGTCTGGATAAGAAACACCTATCCCTTGGTGTATAACTATTACATCTTCTGTTCTTAATAATGTACGATCTACTCTAAACCATAAAACAAATGGACAATCTGTTTCTATACAATGAATAAATTTTGCATATTGTGATCTATAGCCTAAAGCTATCCCACCTGATCTAAAGCTAGTAAATTTTTTCCTGTTTTTATAATGAAAGGTAAAATCTTCAAAACTAATTTCATCTAAATCGTCCAATTTTGTTTCAGTAAGACATAATAAATCATTACAGTTTAATAAATCCCTAAATTCTTGATACAGTAGTTTTCGTTTTAATCCACAAACATTTAATGACAATAAATGAACAATATCTTTATTTACATGATTAGAATTAATACCAGTGTTAGTGTGAGAGCCAGTTCCATCTGAGTGATTTAAACTATCATTTAAATTGTCCGTTAAACCTCCACGGTTTACCTATCTTCGTCTTCCACGTCTGTGAGGGGCTCCACGGGTACGGTCGTTGTTCTGTTGAGGACCTCGGCGGGATGGTTCTTTCTGTCGTACACCTTCTGTTTCATGTCGTTGTCTATCGTCTGCTTCCATGTGACGATCAGTAGGGGGTCCAATTTCTTCGCCGTTAATGAACAATTTGGCTCGTTTAAAGTGCGTTTTCTGTTCTTGTTTTTTTGCCTCCTTGTAATATGGCCAAAGAAGTTTGCGGCGGTCATTAACCTCTTTTGGGAACTGTTCATTCACCCTAAATTTGGTACCTTTGAGCTTGCGAGCAAAAGATCTGACCAATTCGTGATCTTTGAAATTTTTAAATCTACACACTATTGGCCTGGTCGTATTTATAAGTGTCTCTGTCGTCGATTTTAATTTGTGATTTTTTTCCAAACCTATGTGCGCGCTGAAAGTCGACTATCATATCCATTTTCATTTCTGTTTTCATAAAGTCTTTTATAATGTCTTCAGTTTGCTCTGATTGTTCATTTTCGGAATGTTCTGGTATACCCGAGAACACAAGGTTTTCCCTCATAAGACCTTATTTGTAAATCTACATCGAAACCGTTAACCATTTCACCGTGTTCACTTTTAATTTCCGTGATTGTTGTTTTAAGATATTCACTCTCAGATTTACTACTTTCAAAATTTTGAAAAGAATGAAGGTTGTTACAAGAGAAATGCATATACATGCATGTATAAACCATATTACATACATCATAATTTTTATGCAATCATAGTAAAATAAACAATGATCAACCATTAACAATTAACAATTAACTATACTAGTCACTTTAACAATGAACCATTTATTGAATCACATGTCAGGGGCAGATCCAGGATTTTGGAAAGGGGGTGCGTAGTATGTAAAATTCGCAGAGCGTAGCGAGACGAAATTTTTTTTGGACCTTTTTTGGGCTAAAAAACATAAAATAAGTGTAAAATGCACATTTTTAGTAACGGTTCCTACCATGGGGTATGTATATTTTATAGTTAAAGTGTAAGCTTGGGTTGGACATTTTTGATGCCGCATTCTCCCCATTAATTGTCTATTATAAAATGATTGAATGGATCTAAAGCTTTGTACTAATATATTTGATGTGGGATTTGTCAGTAAAAAATGGACATGGAAAATTCTCGTTTGTTGTATGGTTAGTTAGCATAACCTCACAGATTACTTGTTGTAAACATGATATACGGCTATTCAATGAAGTTTATAATACGACCGACACGAACAAAGACAAACAAGCAATTTTTATCCAAATGTGTGGTTGAAATGTTTCACTCAACAAGGGAAGTGAGGGGTTCCAAATCAACCAAAGGCTATGAATGAGTCTGAAAATCAAATGACAACGAATTTGTGAATGACGGTCGACAAATGGAGACATAAAAGCCACACCCAGCAGGCAAGTTGCAGTTGGGCCTTGAAAAAAGTATTCAGTATATTAGTTCGGCGAAACAGACATTCCGGTCAGATATGGGATTTACATGCAAACCCCCCCAAAAAAATTACGCCCGTTTTTTATTCACCATGTTCATTTAATGCTGATTAATTCTGTTGGTTTTTTTTCTTATAGCAAAAAAGAGGACACGATAATTAATTTCATTACAGATACGGCCAGAATTTTTGTTTTTTAAGGCAAAAATCAGGGTCAGAATTTTTTCTCTAAAATATCTCAGACTGCCCTATCAAATCAAATGGTCCTTACCTTAGACTTTAAATATATCTAGAGCTTACTGACTGGGGATCATTATTCAGGGATGTTTTTAATTGGCTGGGCGTGTGGGGTTAAATATATTTTCGTAGGTAAATAATATTGTCGTGGAACTTTTTTTTATGAGAGTGTAATAGAGTATTACTTTCTGTTGAGTGGAAATATGAAATAGAAGTCAATACGTTCTTGCTCAATCCTTTGTCGCTTTGAAGGTGTCATGCTTGTCATCCTCCGCCTAAGCACACTGTATTTAAACTACCCCGGCGAAAAATGTTTGGACTCAATAGTATCTAATGTCCGGTACGGTGACGGACAATCAACAGACAGAAAAATGTAGAAATTCTGTTTATTTATATGTTGTTTTAATGATATTGAAGAATATACATACACATATAACCATTTTCGATAGTGTGATGTAATATTTTCTACCACCGTTCTAGATTTATGGAGAAATACGTAAAAAGACACATCAAAATAGTGAATTGAGTGAACCCTGCCTCGAATTTGTTTAATTTCTCTTTAAATTGAGCACATTGTACGGAAAGAAAAGTACGGAAAGAAAGATATTAACACGGAGATTTCAAGACTTTTCACTATGATCGCCTCAATATTTGCATCTCTGTGCATGGAATGAAAGAAATGGGTCATGTCAAAGTTGAAGCACCCGGTTTTGTCAATGTGTACGACCCGGTTTTGTCCTTAAATTTCACAAAGCAGACCCGGTTTTTGTCATAGAAAATAATGCACAATCGCATGACGAAAATTAAAATATGGCGTTCAACAGGAGTTTGAGGGATCGTTGAATAACCTTTTTGAATCCGTAAACACTTGAATTCCTGCTATATTAGAACAAAGCAAATTTCAATTTTGTTTGGTATAAAAAAAAAGGAAAAATTAAAAAGAAATGAAGGTTTTGTAACGCAATTAGATTTTTTTATATCAACTATGTAAATTTAAGTGTTCAAACTTTAAAAGTGTACGGCCTTGAAAATTTAAGGACGCACGTTTGATATGTGATTTTCTGGGACAACAAGATAGTTATCTTAATGTTCCGCTGTACTTAAAGGGGGAGACAGTATTATCGTTAGAAAATAAATATTTTCAAACTAAACGTTCATTATAAAGCAAGAGAATAAGACAAATGTATATGCATGCAGAATCGCCCAAGAAAATGAATTTCCATACGGCGAAAAGGATCACAATAATAGTGTGTTAAAAATTTGTTTACCCCTCCTTGTTACAATAATACTAAGTATAATAATATTTTATCTCTTTTTTTCTTCTTCTTTTTTTAACATTAACAAATTCTTTAATGCACTAGTATCAAGTTGTTAACAACCGCCCTATATAGTACAACTATTATATATAGGCTTATCTCTTCATTGTATAATGATTATCGTACATTGACAAGTGTTCTACAATTCAAGCACGTTGGTCAAGTTTAAAATTGTCAATATGCAACTGCGGACCGAGGCCATGATTTTTGAAAGGGGCATATTCATAAACGGATTTTACACCGCCGAGCGTAGCAAGGGGAACTTTATTTTACGATTTTATGCTAAATAAAAAATTATATATAAATCATACAAAACATAAAATAATTATTTCTAGCCACCAAAAGGGGGGAGGGGGGGTCGTCGTACTCCATCTACCCCCTGGATCCGCCACTGATATAATGTAACTATGTCGTAAACCATCATAAAATTTAATAAAAGACGAAAAAACAGAGACAGTCGCCAATCGCATATTTACTATAGGGGCTCTGTAATCAAATGAGTTAAGCCTTTTTCAACTCACTGAATTTTATAGTTTGTTCATATGTTGTGCTGTTATACCAGTTTTTTTTTCTTGGTTTTTTTTTGGGGGGAGGGGTGGAGGTGGCGCTTACACGTTAAACCCCGCCATTCTGTATGTACAAGTACCGAAATCTAGGAGCCTGTAAATCGGTGGTTGTCTTTTGTTGCTGTATATCATACATGTATTTGTTTTTCGTTTTTTTTATTTTGTACATAAATCAGGTCGTTAGTGTTCACATTAGTTTTTTTTTACAGTTTTCATTTCGGGGCCTTATTTAGCTTGCTATGCCGTATGGGCGTTTCTCATTGTTGGATGCCATACGGTGTTCTATATTTGTTAACTTTTACGTCATTTCGTCTCTGATAAAAAGCTGCCTCATTGTAATTTTTCACGGGCTAAATTGCCACTTAGGTTGTTCTACGAAGACGAAGACGAAGATATTGGACGTTATAATGTTGCAAACCAACTTTTATTTATAAAAAGAAATAATTCTTTCATGCCATGCTCAATGCTCATTTAAACATAGGTAGGCATTATATTTGTTAAAATTTTTAAACCAAGCGTTAACAAGGTATAAAATATTGACAAATATAATGCCTACCCATGTTAAAATGAGCGTAGAGCATGGCATGATAGAATTATTTCGATTTTAATAGGGAAGTTTAGAACTTGTGTATTTCGAAGAAGACATAAAATACACGTTCGAAAGGCAACCTTTTGATTTGAGATATCCAAAATGTTCTTATAGATATGAGAAGATGTGGTATGAGTGCCAATGAGACAACTCTCCATCCAAGTCACAATTTGTAAAAGTAAACCATTATAGGTCAAAGAACGGCCTTCAAAACGGAACTTTTTCTCTCACTGTCCGTCAATGGATGATCGAATGAGTAAATATATTGTAAACATAGCGTATAGTATAGTAAAGCATACTATCCTTACTATTTTGTTAAATTGATATGGTAACACAATCATTCCACGTCTTCTTACTTTTTACATCATTACAGTAGCATAGAAAACAAACAAACATTTGTGAGATGTATTTCTATTTGTACCCATCTGATGAGTTAAGCCTTTTTCAACTGATTTTTATAGTTCGTTCTTATGTTGTACTGATACACCAATTTCCCAGGTTAGGGGAGGGTTGTGATCCCGCTAACATGTTTAGCCATATATGTACCTGTCCCAAGTCAGGAGCCTGTAATTCAGTGGTTGTCGTTTGTTGCTGTGTTACATATTTAGTTTTCGTTCATTTTTTTGTACATAAATTAGACCGTTAGTTTCCTCGTTTGAATTGTTTTACATTTGTCATTTCGAGGCCTTTTATAGCTGACTATGCGGTATAGGCTTTGCTCATTTTTGAAGGCCGTACGGTGACCTATAGTTGTTAATTTCTTTCTTTTTTATATCATAAGGAATTAATGTAAGTACATGCTATAAAGTATTTATTTCCATTTAAACTTAGTTCGAAGATAAGTTCAATAAGGTATACGTATAGCATCCAAAAATGTCTACTCCCTATTTCGAAAAGTTCCCGTTTGAAATATATTTTAACACGACATGTTTGTATTACAATAACATCTTTATAACATCATTTTGACTCACATATTTAATTTCTTCCGATGGGCAATGTTCAGATCCGTGTTAACGTAGCTTTTCATAAATTTGTGGTTTCAAAACAAAACAAAACCGGGTCCTATACTGAGACAAAACCGGGTTCTTAGGTAATAAACAACATTGACGAAACAGGGTCCTTCCATTTTGACATGACCCATTTCTTTCGTTCCATGCACAGAAATGCAAATATTGAGGTGCTCATAGTGACTAGCCATGCAATCTCTGTGTTAATATTTTTCTTTCCGTACTTTTCTTTCCGTACAAAGTGCTCAATTTAAAAAGAAATTAAACAAATTCGTAGCAAGGTTCACTCAATTCACCATTTTCATGTGCCTTTTTACTTATTTCTCCATTAATCTAGAACGGTTGTAGAAAATATTACATCATTCAATCGAAAATAGTTATATGTGTATGTTTATTCCTCAATGTCATTAAAAAACAAATAAATAAACAGAAATTCTACCTTTTCTCTGTCTGTTGATTGTCCGTCACCGTACCGGACATTAGATACTATCGAGTCCAAACATTTTTTGCCGGGGTAGTTTAGATCCAGTGAAGCAATGTGTTACTGTAATTTGAATTTCAAAACGACTGAGTGACGTTTCAAACGTACTGATCAACTCCACCGTAGCGAAACACATGACTGGCATAATCAATAATATATTACAGTAAATACGAGCGAAAAATATCTTTATAAGTAAAGAATTGTTGCATAAAAATTAAATACACGACCGGGAAATGGCAAAGTTCACGAAGTCTGATTCATCATTTTACAAAAAAAAAAAGTTCAAGCAAAGGGGGGGGGGGGGGGGGGCGTACGCCCTCTCTGGATCCGCCACTATACAGTATTCAATTATTTGATTAATGTTTCCATGGGACACACTGTTCCCTAAATACATGTACAAAAGGAAGTTTCGGCTGGATCAACCTCGATCCAATCTGACTAGTTTGTGCATAATATATGTATTAAAAGTCTTTAACAGCATTTCAGAATTTCATTATTTGACCTTAATTATGAAATCTATAGGCTTCAAAAATATTAGAATTCAAAACACATTTAAGGTTCTTCAGAAGGAATTGAAAAATAGACCACAAATTTTACTCTGAGTACAGACAAACATGTGCACCTGGAAAAGTTAATCCATGGCAGGAACTAGGAAAGTAAAAATGGAGTGCATTTTATGTTTCAGAAAATTAACCACTTACCTGAATTTGAGATTCCTTTTTTTTTAAGCCTGCAGAAGGTGATAAAATAAACAAATACCTGAGATTCATTTGATACAGTCCACTCATTTACGCAGTTTAAATCACCTATTGTTGTGTAGATATCTATTGTCGGGTTAATCAATACAATTCACTACAATTATTTACATAGGGGAACATCTCAAACATTTTTCCAAACTTAGTATATTTTGGCACCTTCTGTGGGAACGGAAAAAAAGGAATCTCAAAATCCAGAAAGTTTATAATTTTCTGAAACATAAAATGCATTTAAAATTTAATTATCTAGTTCCTGCCATGCCTTAAAAATTTTCCAGGTCCACAGGTTTGTTTGTACTCGGAGTAAAATTTGTGGTGTAAATACGACCAAAAGGTTATGATGAACCTTAAGACCCTTTATACTGATGTGATTTCCGAGTATTATCACTCAATACTAATACTACTAATACAATTCAACGCCTCTAATTGTACTAACTCACCGAATATCTCCTAATATAAGTCTGCTCTGGCAATATTACATGCGTTCTTATTCCCGCCAACACGCCAACTCTCGTTACCTGGTAACTATCTGAGATCTTATCCTGAGTTAGGTAGTTTACAACGGATCATTCCGGGAACCGGACTACGCGGTATATCTAACTACCGTACTGTCTACATAGTAATGTCACGTCCATTATACCATATTACATAACACTCCCCCCCACTTTGAAAGGAGTGAGTTTACTTTCTATTCGAATATTCACTATCTTCATTTAGTCCACCCCGTCTGTTCGCACCACGGGGATACAAATAAATCTCCAAATATATCCAACGTTGACATTTCAACGACACACATATATTTTTCAAAATTCAACAATTGTTCCGTCTTCGCTCTGCGGAGTTATTTTAAAACTAACATATCATTCCTTGATATATATATATTACACACAATCTTCACTGTAATGTCCAATCAAAATTTACAACTGATTTCCTTCTGCTCTATATGTACATCATAGTATCCTGTCTTATATTTTAAATTACCTTGCGGTACTAGAGTCCTGGCACCGTGGACATCTGAACTTTACCATAGTGTCAGCCAGCTCTGGTGTCACATCTATACAAGCTCCATGGTACCACTCATCGCAGAAATCACACTGTATCATAAACAGTCCATCATCTGGTTTTCTGCACAAACAGTGTACGTCTGGGTTAATCGCCTTGGTTACATCTTCACCGTCCTGTAACCGGTGCTGGCACTGTTTTAACCAGGGTGGTACTTCTCTATCTTTGCATGGTTTTAAACGGTCATGATTTATTGTCAATACAGTTTTTTGTAATTTTATCTTGTACACATACGAAGATAATTTGGCACATACAAGTCCTGGACCTTTCCAAGGTGGGTCCAATTTCTTCGCTCTACCTTTAATTTTTGCCGTGTCTAAAACATAAACTAAATCTCCTATTTTGTATTCTCTCTCCAGGATACGTACATCATAATCACGTTTCATGGTATTCTGTGTAGTTTTTAGCGTGTTGCGCGCTATTTCATGTGCAGATGTTATGGCATCTCGGAGTCTTATTACATACTCATCTTGTGACTCGTCTGTTTTAGCACCAGGTACGCTGTACAATAAATCAACAGGCTGGTTAACCTCTCTCCCAAGCATTAGCATGTTTGGCGTAAAACCAGTACTTCTGTTCACCGACGATCGAACAGCTCCTGCCAACTGTGCCAAGTGTTCATCCCAATTGTCTTGTTGTTTAGACACGAAGCAACGGACGGCGTCCTTTAAGGTTCTGTTGCAACGTTCTGCTTGTCCGTTTGAGGATGGTCTGTACGGAGTAGTTCTTGCTTTGTGCATTTGCAAGATTTCACAGATGGATTTGAAAAGCTTGCTTTCAAAATTGCGTCCTTGGTCTGTAAAAACCTGAAATGGGAATCCAAAACGAGAAAAAAACTCGTTCACAGCAGCTCTTGCCGTATGTTCTGCAGTTTGTGCTGGTAACGGAATACATTCCATCCATTTGGAAAACTGATCAACCATAACTAGTACATGTGCATTCCCAAATTTCGTCTCTGGCAGTGGTCCTAGAAAATCTAAGTGGACACGCTCCATTGGTGCACCTGCATGAAACTGGGTGAGCGGACATTTAGCCTTCCTGTTTGGCTTCTTGTGTAAATTGCATGTACTGCATGTTTTGACAAAGTCTCTTATTCGTTGTGTCATACCATACCATTGATATTTCGCCTTGATTCTTAATGTGGTCCTATTCATACCTTGGTGACCTGCAGCAGGAATATCATGACATAATGATATCACTTGTTCTACAAGATCTCTTGGTACCACAAGTCTTGGTGTTCTGTCTTTCTTGTCCAAATTTCTCAATATTCCATTATCATCTAAGTAGAACATATCTTTGTTTATCCAATATTTCTTAGCTATTGGACTGCATCTGAATATTGTAGCCTCTGATGGTTCTGTTTTGTCCCTGAACCATACCAGTATTAACTCCAAGTCTGGGTCTTTAGACTGATAATCTCGTAATTGCTCTGGTGAATAAGTACTAGCTTCTATACCTGTCTCAGTAATGGCATTTACACTTGGAAGGTCCAAATATGTCGCGTAAACTGACATACCAAGTGATGTAGTGACTATTTCAACTGAACTGTGACAAACATTTTGGTTCTGGCTTACTGTATCTTGATTGGTACTGTCAAATACTTGTGGCTGGACCGGAGATGTACCTAAATTCTCATTCACGTGACTTGTCACGTTCTGGTCCCCGTCTTGGGATACTAGTATTGAACTATCTGGTCTAGCATTGTCCTTTATAATCACATTTGCATGTTGTGCATTGTCCTGTTTCAGTAAATCGTTCTCAGAAATCAAAGAACTCGGTAGTATTGTAAGTGGTCCTGTATTGTGTGTTTGATCATAACTTTTACAGTCCTGATGCGAAGCTAAGGGAATAACGTTATCTACGTCTTCTTGAAAACCAAGCCAACTTTGGTGAGCACGAGTACAATAATCGCATGCTCCACAGGGTAGATTGTGTTTTAGCACGTTCCCAGCTGCTAATCTATTCTGTGAACAAGCTAAATCTGGCAGACGTGATAATGCGTCCGCATTTTGGTGTCTTTTACCTGGCCTGTGCTTTACTGTCATGTGATACTGGCTTAGCTCCTCTAACCATCGAGCTAGTTGTCCTTGTGGCTCTTTAAAGTGCAATAACCACGTTAAACTACTATGGTCTGTACGGACTATAAACTCTCTTCCTAAAAGGTAATGTCTATAATGTCTGGTGAATTTCACTACTGCAAGCAATTCTTTCCGTGTCGTGCAGTATCGTTTTTGCTCATGGGTTAATGAAAAACTTCCGTATGCAACGGGACGCTCTACACCATATTGTACTTGTATTAATTCTGCGCCAATTGCGAAATTGGAAGCATCTGTGTCCAAAATAAACGGATCTTTACTGTTGGGTAATGCCAATAACGGAGTTGTTGTCAATGCCTCTACAAGTTTGTCAAAAGCCTCTTGCTCTGAATCTCCCCATTTGTACGGTTTCTTACCGGTCAATTGATACAAAGGGTAGGATAGATCTGCAAAATTCTTGATGAAAGTTCTATGATAATTAGCAAAGCCAAGAAATTGTTCAACCTCTCTTGTTGTTGTAGGTTCTTTCCAGTTTTTAACAACTTCAACATATTCACTGCCAATTGCCATACCATCTCTATTGATTGTTCTGCCTAAAAAGTCTATTTCCTTTTTAAAGAAATCACATTTCCTGGGTTTCAATTTGAGCCCATACTCTCTGAAACGTTCAAAAACTGATCTCAAATTCTGTAAATGGTCTTCAAATGTCTTTCCCATTACTAGAATATCGTCCAGGAAGGCGAGTACAACATTCCATGTTAAACCTCTGAGAACGAGATTCATTACTCGTGAATATGTTCCAGGGGCATTGCAAAGTCCAAAACTCATACGGACAAAGTGGAATAATCCATATTTAGTGATGAAGGCAGTCTTTTCCTTGTCTGAGTCCTTCATTTTAATCTGATAATATGCACTATTAGCGTCCAATTTTGAAAACCATTCGTTTTCCGCTAACGTGTCCAAACATTCGTCTATCAAGGGAAGCGGATAGACATCTTTTTTCGTCACGGAATTCAACTTCCGGTAATCAATGCACCAGCGCACGTTGCCATCGCGCTTGCGCACAAGTACTGGGGCAGATGCCCATTCTGACATAGATGGTTCTATGATACCTGCATCTAACATTTTCTTTAAATGGTTTTCTTCTTCGTGTGCAAAACACATGGGTGTTCGTCTTATTCGTTGTTTGATAGGGCGCGCATCACCTGTATCAATCTCGTGTTCAATGTGGTTAAATGTTCCCAAGTCAAAATCATCTAGTGCAAAAACATCAGCAAATTCATGAAGTAAATTTGCAACTTTGGACTTTTGGTCTTCAGCAAGTGTACTGGATTTATCCAATATGTTCTGCAACTGTTCCGGTAGTGTATTGTTATCTCTGGCTATTCCAGTTGTTGCTACTGACGGGGCTGGCCCCGTTTCAACAACGTCAGCTTCAATTGCTTCGCCTAAAAGAGTTCCCTTTTGCAAAACTATCTTGTTGTTGGTTACATTAAGTAAACTGACACATGGCAAAGAACTAGCGTTGTAATAACCACGTGGGATTAACAAATCTATCTCTTTATAAGGTTCAACTATAAAATCAGTTAATTCCGCTGACAAATCTGACTCTAATTGTACGACTGAATTAGGAGGTATGACTGTTCTATGTGGAACGGTAATTTTAGCTACTCTTGCTATAACGTTCACAGGCGGTACCAGTCCAATATGTCCATGTACCATAGGTAGTGCCTCTCCATTGATGAAGAAGATTAATTTTCTGCAGTCTAAAATTACTTTTGCTTTGACTAGAAAATCAAGTCCTAATAGCATGTCATTATCAATAGGCGCAACATCAATATCTGTCCGATATGTTCTTTCACCAATTTGTAATTCAACTGGTCCCACTACAAAGGCATCCATGTGCATACCACGCCCTGCTGCATGCATTGTTGCTTTTCTTTTCATGGGTGGTTTTTTGCTAAGAGATTCATAAACTTTGTCAGAAATGATTGTAACTTCTGCTGCGGTATCTACTACCGAAATTACAGGCTGTCCATGCACTTTTAAAGTGAATCGAAGCATAGATGCTGAGCCTAACTGGCAAATAGTTCCCCCTAAGTGTACGGGATCTTGCAACTGAAGGTCAATTACTTTCTGTAAATCATTATCAGGCTCCGTTGTGTGCAATGATGAATTAGACAGAGTATCTGTGGATGTTGACATGTCACATGTTTTCAACGGGGTAATCCCCGAAACAGGTGTCTTGTTTCTTTCGTTTGAAATGGTGTTTAACGTTAGGCGGTTAGGTGTGGTCTGAGTCAGGGTTCCGCCCTTTAGCCCGACTCTTTCTAGTTTAAATGATCTGTGTAATTTTTTCCTGTTGATGAATGCAAGTCAGGACAGTCCCGTTGTATATGGCCAAACTGGTGACAGAAATAGCAAGCCATATTTGCTAATTTTTTAGGTGGAATAGGTCCCCAGCGCCTTTTAAATTGTGATTGTCGCTGATTATCTTGCCTATTTTCCCTGTTACGCCATTGTTGGCGATTACCTTGATTTTGTTGGCTGAATGGTTGGGTTGCTGGCTGGACTTCATTTTGTGCAGGAAACTGTTTTGCCTGCTGTTGTTTTTGAAGCTGCTGTTTAATGTCTCCAATTTCCTGCTTATGAAATGCTTCCATAGCAGTCATCTTTTCTAGCAGTGTGTTCATTTGTTTAGACAATTCGGAATTGGTGTCCGTCTTACCAATGGCGTGAACAGCTAGGTCGCTATCGTAATCACTTGGTTCATCCTGATTTGGTGTTGGATCACGTCTACCGGTTGGTTTACCAAATATAGCTGTGTGGTTATGTTGGAACCATTTTATCTGGTCAATTGCTGCTTCAACAGATGTTGGTCTGGCGGTGGCTCCATGTTGACCAGCTTCTTTATCTGAGCATCCCTGGCATATTTTCCAGATAGCTTGTGTATACATATAACTGTCGGGAAGATTTCTAAAGGCTTTACAGGCTAACGAGAGAACTCGGTCTGCCCAATCTTCCAATTTCTCGTTTGTATTTTGTCGTGCACTCATGAACTGAACTTGCAACGTCTCTGGTAAGTCTTGAAAATTGAACCTTTTCTCTAATTT
This sequence comes from Mytilus californianus, assembly GCF_021869535.1. Taxonomy (NCBI): domain Eukaryota; kingdom Metazoa; phylum Mollusca; class Bivalvia; order Mytilida; family Mytilidae; genus Mytilus; species Mytilus californianus. The sequence goes on from NW_026262581.1 coordinate 39,098,947, forward strand.
GTGAATTAATTCACAGTAATCCACACCTTGGTCTCTATCCAGTAAATTTGCATAGTAATCACCTGCTTTACCATGTAAACACCAACACAGTTGGTCTTTTCGTTCCGTGGTAGTCCACGATAAACGATCAGCATACCTATGAAACTTGGTGTAAAACGTTTTCCAACTTGAGGAACCATCATACTTCAGTCCTTTAGGTATTTCTAGGTTCTTTGATTTTGGCTTTGCTGGAGGCATTAATTGCGGCGACTCCCCATAACTTAAATATGGTCTTGGAGGGTACATATTTCTGTTTATTGTAGAAGAGTATGTTGGATTTGGTGTTCTCAAGGAATATATTGGTTCCCTAAATATTTCTGGTGAAGGTATTCTGCGACGGATTTCAGGTGAAGGTATTCTGCGACGGATTTCAGGTGAAGGTATTCTGCGTCGGATTTCTGGTGAAGGTATATGTGATTCTACCTGTTGACGACGTCTTGGGACTGGGACTGGCCTTTCTGATCTAGGTTCATGCTCGTTAGGTCCTTGCTGTCATCCTAATTGTTTTGTCTGCTGTTGCGTATTTTGATTACGTGAATAATCACGTTTTTCAATGTGCTCATTGGGACCTTGCTGCCATCCCAATTGTGATGTCTGCTGCTGTGTATTTTGGTTACGTGAATAATCATGTTTTTCAATGTTTTCCTCAACATTTAATCTGATACTTGGTTTCGTGTACCCTAATTCATCTGTTCTATGAATTTTGTCTGGCTTAAACTGTCGATCAATTGAAAAATCTTGAACTTTATCCTGGTCATCATACTTGGTTTGTAGTAATGGTTTTCTTTCATCAGGTCTTGACAATTTTGTTGAATACTGGTGGTCCCCATACTGCAAAGTGTAATTTAAAGGCTTGCTCATCGCTGAACTGGGACGTGATAACTCACGTTTGACTTCCTCAGGCTCAGGTTTAAGCAAACATTCATCAGAAGGTGTGTCAGAATCCGAAAAGTCATTGATTTCTGCTTCTCGTCTTGCATATTCCGAATGAAATCCAGATGTTTTAACTTCACCATAATCAACATAGTCGTGTAAATCATAACTTGACTGAGTCCGTGATTTGTATTCTTGTAGCTGTGTAACTGGTGTAAAATCTATCAAATCCATCAAAGTTTCAGTAAGTCGTAGTCTTGGTATTTCAGAAAGATGCTCAAACTGAATATTGCCATATGTCTCTCTCAAAGAGATAATCTTGTCAGCTGTGACATTTCCAACACCAGGTAACAATAATAATTCTTCATAAGTACAGCTATTAATCTTGGTACGCTCCTTCTGAAAAGCTAAGTCTGCCATTATGTTATTATAACACAAATACAATTCAATTTAATCACTGGTTGCTGAACCAGAAAAAAAAATTAATGTGTATGTGCTATGTGGCTAACCACACAAAAAACGGCTAATTTTTCCGTAAATGGCTAATTTTATCCAAATTGCTCTGATAACGGCTAATTTGACTAATTTCTACACAAAACGGCTAATTTTAGCAAAACGTGAAACAATTTTCGAAAATAAATTCTGTAATTAACGCAAGTTTTTATGCTTATATTATTTCCGTATTCAAACACTTCATAATATACCAAATATAGCAATATGAACTTCGCAATTACACGTGATGTAATCACTTCTGTGTCTCGATTAATTCGTCTTTTTAACACAGGAAACCCTGCTCGCCAAGCGCCAGTGATGTGATTTCCGAGTATTATCACTCAATACTAATACTACTAATACAATTCAACGCCTCTAATTGTACTAACTCAACGAATATCTTCTAATATAAGTCTGCTCTGGCAATATTACATGCGTTCTTATTCCCGCCAACACGCCAACTCTCGTTACCTGGTAACTATCTGAGATCTTATCCTGAGTTAGGTAGTTTACAATGGATCATTCCGGGAACCGGACTACGCGGTATATCTAACTACCGTACTGTCTACATAGAAATGTCACGTCCATTATACCATATTACACAACAATACCTATAAAACATGAAATCAGAAGTGTCTACATGAAACAGACAGACAAAAACAGCGAATATATATTCATTGAAGTCAGAATTTTTTTCAAAATACACATCATGTAGCATATGATCTTGTTATAAGAACGGTTAGGGTCATATCCATATTTACTCCAAATCTGGTTTAGTTATATTTTATGAAATCAAAACATTACTCAAACTTGTACTCACCAGATTCTGACCAGAAAGATCCTGTCCTTTAGGGTTCATGCCTTTCAGTGAATGTCGTTTTTCCAAAACTGTAAGTAACACTGTTTGAAAACAAAAACATTCAATTTAATTCTATTCAAACAGACCGCTGAACGCGGACCTCGACGAAGACACCTTATAATGAAATACACGTCACTGCTATCAATATCACGTGACATGTAATTTCACACTTCGCAGTAGACTAATTATGTTAAGGTTTAAATCGAATTATCAAGACGCATTAAAATATAAACTGTTAAATACAATTTAATTAGCCAATGCCTACGTGGCTAATGCCTAGCGCTAACCTAGATTTTAAGCCAAAAGTAAACAAATCCGACGGTTTTCGCAAATTGATTCAATGTAGTGGTTTACGGTTAAGACAAAATTCTTAAACCACAAATCCTTATAATATTGCGATTATGAACGTTAAGTCCTCAATCTGTGTCAATATCAAAGAGAAGGTCAAGATATTAAGCAGCTATTCTAGATTCGGAAGTATCCTTTATCACAAGCTGACTGTGATGTATGGAATGTAAGCACTGACTGAAATGTGGGTTATAGAGTGACAAGACATATTGATATAACTTAACAATAAATTAAAGAACTATAAGCAAAATGGTTTTCTGTTTAGTCTTTGAGAAGGTTCTGTATTTCCAATTGCAATTAGGACTGTAAACACCGTTATGTTATATTGACTTATGCATCATTCGTTTCAACTTTTATAATAAACAACATCCAAACTTTCCTTCGGTAAATCATCATTGAATGATCGAACCAAAGTCACAATCTTCAATTTCGAGTAAATTTCATCTTTACACATATCAACTGTGTCAAATACCCCGATTAACTGTTAGGAGAAAAAACAACTGACCCGCTTCTGCTTTTGAGAATATAACACTATTCAAAGGATTAAACTTAATGTATGCTTCTTTGAAATGTTAAAGCAAAGTTTCAACGGGCTTCCCAGTGTTGTCATCTTTCGGGAATTTGTCGGATCCATGCAATTTCTTAGCTATACAACTCAAAAACTTATTTTGCCTCTTATATAAATAAAACTTTATCAACACAACCTCAGAAAGAATTACGAACACCCAAAAAAATCAAAGAAACAATAAAACATAAATAAATACAATAAATAGCAAGTCCTAACTCTAAGAGAAAAACTAAGCACTTTGCCCAACCAGGGACCGGACACAACTTTCCGGATATTATTTAAGTTAATGATTTGATAGTAGATATTTTGAAAGTTTAAAAAAAAAGCGTTTCAAAGAATCTTATTCCATAAAAACTTTTGTATATGAAAAGAGAAATTGCAGTTTTATTACTATATAGTACCTACGATACAATTTATACATTAGAGCTTTATCGTGTGATGTTGGATTCCGGGTGAAACATGTTTGAATAAAATAAAAAAAGAAATATAAATAAGTGCAGCTTTTGAAAAACAAGTCAAACTGCATGCCACTCATGATCTGCATTTTAGTCAATTTTGCTAGCTAAACGATTAAATTAAAAAAAATACACCATACGACTTTTTGACGACCAATCTTAAAATCAAGTAAAATCCTTTTTCTAGGACTGTGCAAATTCTTAGCTGTGTAATATGAAGTGAAATTAAACTCTTTTAATAATCGACTTTTCCTATTCCGTCACCGCACAATACATACATACAATATTTTAACTCAATAGCACATGGCCGAGCTTTTAACCGACGCAAGGCATAACAAACATCTGACCACCTGGATTGATAATAACCACCCGCAAGGTCTTGAATCCACAAAATAAAATTCCCAAAACATTTTGCCCCCAAGGCAAGTCAGTATTTTTCACAAAATTTTGCCACCAAGGCAAATGTAAAAAGTTATAAAAATGACCACCTAGGTCTATTAAGAAGCTACCAAGGCAAATATAAATGACCACCAAGGTCTTAAAACCACCATGGCTAGTATTTTCCATTTAATGTTGCCACCAAGGCAAATGCAAGTAAAATGTATAGAATATAATTACTTTGCCGACAACACGTGGAGCACGACTGTCCCACAGCTTGGATGTTGAAAGAATGAGGATGTATCACATGTACTTCCGCCAAAGATATCAGTCAGTGAGACTATGCTGTGGTTTGTTATACAATGTATCTATTAGGCACGGTTGCCCTGCGAGAGAATGTTGTGTGCTGGTGATTTGGTCCTGATCGGTGCTGGTGGGTCTTGATTGTTCCTGGAGTATCAACTTCAATTTGTTTTTTCTACTGGCTGTATACCTCTCTGGAACATGCCAACTATCCGTATATAAATGCAGCTAGATCAGAAAAGTTCAGGGAAAAAATTCGAAAGGAATCGATTGATATGCAGCAAAGATTTAACCCTATTGAAATTAAGTTACTACGCAAATTCAAACGGACCTTATCCCAATGTAAACATTGAATGTGAATATATCTAGAAGACCGCAAATACATGTACAGAAATCGAGACGACCTTTTCATAAAATTGTATACAAGAAAATAGTAAACACATTTTAACGTATAACCTACGTTATGAAAATATTTATCTTTAATTTTTTAACTTGCACAGTTACGATTTTTAAATCGTTTCATTCACGAAAAGACAATATTTCTACATCGAAAGTTCACGTGACAAGCACAGACCGGTGTACTCGAAAACTTAAATGTAAGAATAGGTATATTTAAGGAAATTTCAACATGCTAAGGACTATGTTGAACACTCCGAAAACAGGTGACCTGAAAGATCTTTAGACTTTGTATGTACATGATTTTTTCCAATTTGTTTTTATAAATATGCAGCAAAGATTAACACTTTTCATGGAAGGGCAGTCTAGAACTTTTCAGAGGTTGAAAACTAACAACCTTAGATAACACACACACAAAATGAGATTTGTTTTAAGGCCACACCAATTTGATTTGTAGTTCTTCGGACAAAAGCTCCAAAAAATATGGGGCGAGCGAGCGAAATCTTTTTTATTGTATTTTTTTTCTTGAAAATGAGTTTTTTTGAGGCGAGTGCTCTACAAGTGAAGCGAGCGGTATATATGTTTTTTTAAATTGTGCGATTTAGAATCCATGTACATGTTCAAACTGGGTTACTTCATAGAAAAAGGAGGAGAAACATGCTCTAATGCATATATTTTGATGTATTGGTGCCTGGACAATACCTGACTTTCTTTTCTCGCTGTGGTTTAGTTAAATTTGATTATTTTCGAAAAATAAGCTTTGTCTGCATGAATTTTCATTTAAATTCATACAAGTGTATATATTAAGGAAGCGTAGCAGATGCAGTTTAACAAGAGGAATTATATTAGAATAAAATCAAAATATGTGTATGTATCCCAAAAAATGCCCCTAAAAATATTAAATATTTTTTTATATAAAATTGAGAATGGAAATGGGGAATGTGTCAGAGACAACAACCCGACCAAAGAGCAGAAAACAGCCGAAGGCCACCAATGGGTTTTCAACACAGCGAGAAAATCCCGCACCCGGAGGCGGGCTTCAGCTTGCCCCTAAACAAAAATGTGTACTAGTTCAGTGAAAATGTACCTCATACTAAACTTTAAAACATATAAATGAATTAAAATTAAAAATCATACAAGACTAACAAAGGCCAGAGGCTCCTGACTTGGGACAGGCGCAAAAATGCCCTTGTTTTTTTTATAAAATAGTTGTTTTCATTATATGGTAATGATTGTTTATTGGCTGCTTGACATCCAGTTGGAACTATTTATCTATACTAAGGATCAACATAATGAGTGAGGTGAATATTTCAACAACATCATGAGTAATATAGTTTTATTGCTATGCATGTAGACCTCAATGTATTAAAATATTCCTTTAAAATACCTGTCAGCATATTCACATGCATTATTCTGACTGATCAAAATACTCTTTCCTTTTGCTCCTAAAAGCTACAATGCATTCTATTCTCTTTAGCTTGACTAGAAGTGGTTGAACCAATTACACATCCCTTATTATTATGAGCATGCCAATCACAATACCACCACTTTGGTCTCGAACGTTGGAACTCTTAAATGTTCCCTTACAAAAGAGTTCTTTTTGCATGCCAATAGACCAACAAGGGGATATGGGGTTTCATCAAAGTAAGATAAATCTGTGATTTTTTAAAAAATTCATGGGAATTTAATATTAATTTCATCCAAGATAGATAGGTCTATGTCTGTTGAAACAATGATCGGGGCACAGGCACTAGACGTTCTATCAATAGTAATAAAATATGGGCAATGGGAAGAAAACAGTGTCGCAGTATCGTTTTCATAACAGCGTAGACAACCGTAAAACTTTTGTTGGTAATAATACTGAATAACTTGTTTGCCATTGGATATCGATAACAATGATTTTATGTTCACTCAGTCTATCAGAGGCCTTCCAGTGGGGATTTAAATAATGATCACTTGTTACACATTTCGATACATAAAATGAAACTTTCTTTTCACAAAACTTTAAAAGATTTGTTTTAAATATTTTTTATACGATCACATACAACAGTTTCATTTTAAAGAATAATAATGTTCAGAGCTGATATCATTAAATAATCAAATAGTACGTTTACTCATTGTAAAAAACTTTAAGTTTATGGGGTTAATTCACAAAATATCTTATTGATTACGAGAATAAGAACTTCTACGTTGTAATTATTTTAAAAGAGTGGCCTACTATTTATTCAATGCATACATGTAGGTTTTGTTTGTGAAGAGTTCCGGATAATTAAAAAATCATTTTATTTTGTTTTTGTTTAATACCTTGATTTTTTTTTACATAAATCGATTCATTCATTCAGATATTTATCAGTTTGCCTTGGCTATTCAAGTCCTACACAACGTCTCACGAATTTGGTCTTTTTCTTACAAAACTTATATTCTTGTGGTGTATTCTTTTGTTGAAGAATGAATTTTGTCCCTTTTTTATTTTTTGTCTTTTTTTTGTGTCTCATTGACGTATAAGACAACCGGACTACCCCTTTCTTCATATTTAAAAACATACGAGATGACATCAATACCAATTCATGACACAAAATAACTTAGTTAAAATTACAACAGAAGAAAGATAATGAACATCGCTTTTATGGTCTACTTAATATCGAAGTCAGAATGTGGTCTTTGTAAAGATGTTGTAAATTAATCAAAAACAACAAAAAACAAAATAATTTGAATGTTTATATTGGAAACAGTAACGTTGTGTTAATCATTACAATTATTTTATTTCAAATGAATATCAAGCTGTAGCATTTTTCCGCTGCGAGCAAATTTTGACTTTTGACCGCATTTTAAAAATTAATTTCTTGTTGTTATCCTGTTGGAAGCTGCGCTGTGTAGTTTTTTTTTTCTTGTATTGTTTAATGCCAAATATAGTCAAGACAGAAAAAAAAAGTTGGAAGGTTACATGTTGAAATAGAGAATGGAAATGGGGAATGTTTCAAAGAGACAACAACCCGACCAAAGAGTAAACAAATAGCCGAAGGCCACCAAGTGGTCTTCAACACAGCGAGAAAATCCCGCACCCGAAGGCGCACTTCAGCTGGCCCCTTAACAAAAATGTGCACTAGTTCAGTGAAAATGGACGTCATACTAAACTCCTAAACAAATAAACAAATAAATGAACTAAAATTAAAAAAAACATACCAACTTGAAGACTAACAAAGGCCAGAGGCTCCTGACTTCATAAAAATTGATTATCAAAACATAACAAAAACACAAGTAAAGAACGTTTAAGTATTCAATATAAATCAAAACACAAAGGTTATTCCTGATTAGTTTTTCGAATTATTTTATTTAGGCGTTGAGACCCTTTGGTGACCCCACAGTTTAAATGTCTACATCGTGAGCAGTGGGCGTTACAGACGAACGTTCACCTAATCTGACTCAGTCAATGGGATATTTTAGCGCGCCAATCAATGGTCTCGTCTACACTGTTATGCACATGATTCTAAAAAAGAGCTTTTACTATTGATAGAACGTCTAGTGCCTGTGATCGTGGATGACGATGGTTATAACAAATATTGACGTGATCATGGTCATCTAACGAAAGATTTTTAATTTTTGTCTCTTAGAAAGTCTTATAGGTAAAACGAGATGCATTTCGGATAACTGTGTGTTCAATAACTACATGTCCACAGCAAAGAGCTGACACAACTACATGTTGGCATCCCGATTTTTGACCTATTATTTACACATCGATTTATCACACGTGCGTTTGAATCGATCGGAGCAATATTTGCACATGAAAAACGTCTATGTGAAAAAAAAATTTCAAAGAGAAACTAATTTTGGAGCGGCATGCGGCCCAAAAATTTGAGGAAGCGGTAATTATTTTTTTTTTTTTATTGAAAAGTCAATTTCTCCAAAACTGGAGCGGGAAAATCCAAAGAACTATTAATTAAATTGGTGTGGCCTAAGTTATGCATTTTTCAGGACCAACAAGTAAAGTCTGTCAAGGGCTTTTGGTAAAGAATTAAGGGGGTGTTAGTGAACGATGTGCCCAACTTTTCTTTTATTAAAATATATTTCATGAATAAAATAATCAATATTTCTAAATTTTAAACGAACAAAAAGGTGAAAAATCAGTAAACGAAAATTACACAAGGAAGCTATTAAACCAAGAGTTCCAAATGGTGAAGTTGAAATCATCCCTTCGTAAATTTTACGGACGCCATCACGAGTTGGTTGACCGTTATGGAATATCTGTTTCACAGATGACGACGGATATGTTCCAATTGTCGTAACTACAATCTCGTCCCCTTTCCCCGAATGTGACCTACCGAATTAGACTGATCACCGGGTTTGTACTTACACGAGCAACACGACGAGTGCCACATGTGAAGCAGGATCTGCTTATCCTTCCGGAGTACCTGAGATCACCCCCCGTTTTTGGTGGGGTTCGTGTTGCTCAGTCTTTGGGTTTCTATGTTGTTTTGTGTACTGTTGTTTGTTTGCATGTCTTTTTCTTTTTCAGCCATGCCGTTGTCAGTTTATTTTCGACGTATGAGTTTGAATGTCTCTTTGGTATCCTTCACCTCTCTTTAAAAAAACCATTTGCACGAAGCTTTTATTTTTTGTGGCATTTCTTTTGATACTGTGAATTCTCAATGTTATCATATTAACATTAGCTTTAATTTATATATAAAAAATCATCGAATCTGAAGCGAGATATATCAAATATTTTGTTTTATATATTTTCAGAACTAAACAATCGTCTCAAACACGCCTGAATGTAAAAGGTGTACTTGACTTTCTCTTTGCGAGAAGAAAATTGCCTATTTTACAATGTTTTCCCAAAATACCGTTGCCGGGGGCAGAGATGTAAATTAACGCTTTTAAAATATCAATATTTTATCTTTTCGAGGATTTTTTTTTCTCCAGTGGAATAAATGCTTATGCATTATAAATATCCAGAAGTTTGCTCCTACCCAATCGGTTGTTTTGTGAAAATGTGTCTTTAATTTAAAGGTTTACAAAAATTTCGTAGTTTCATACTATAATTTGAGTATAAACAAGTTTATAAGATGCAAAAAAAAAATTTTTTTACTCCTGTATTAAACATTCAAAGACAAAAGAAATAGATAGAACAATCCAAATATACAACCTTGATCATTTTTCCCTCTTCTATTAAAGAGTTCCATTTCTTTTGTTTAGTTTCAACTCGATGTCAGCCTGTATCGCTCTAAGCTCATCTTGATCGAAGGGCCATGTGAGCTATTGATTGTTGTCCGTAATTCAAAATATCTTCTCTGAAACTACCAGACAAAATGTTACCTATGAATTTTCATTAGGAAATCTAGGAAAATCAATATTCGAGGACTTGTCAATCAACATACATGACCACTGTTTGTTAAAATAGATTTTAGTTGTAGAACTGCAGTTTTTAGTTTAGATTGCAAAAGTTCAAGCAGTTAGAGTAAAACTTACAAGGTAAAATATTGCACTTTTCAGAAAATTGAGATCACTCATTTTGAACTTATTGCCACTGAGCTGTCTATTTTGGGCAAATTTAGCAGTTTTCGTTATAATTTTGAAAACTTTTATAGACAGAGAGAAACTCTACAAATAAGTTTAGTTTTCTCAATTGAATTGTTTCACATTTTCATGTCGTGGCCTCTTATAGCCGACTTCATGTTATGGGTTTTTCTCATTGTCGAAGGCCGGCTGCCTATAATTGCTTACATCCTCTTCATTTGAAATTTGATGCATAGTTGCCTCATTGGCAATCATATATTTTTATAACATGACCGAAATTCACAGTAGGCTTCTTACTGGAGTAGCTACCCTTGAATGGTGATTTTTTTGTACCCTTTTTATATTATTTCTTCGAAAACTGTAATAGCAGAAAGAGAGAAATTATAAAAAGCAGAATGGCCAGCAAATTATGATCCACAAGGAAAATGGCCGAATCGTCAGTTGGCTCTTTATAGGAGTTACTAGTATTACCCTTGAATATAAAAAATGATATGAGGTATTATTGCCAATGGGACAACAGTTACTATTCAACGACTATTTGTGTTTTTGCTATAATCTTGAAAAAAATATGATAGATAAATAAATACTTTGAACTTGCAGGAACATTTTTCAGCCAGACAAGATCTACAAATTAATCATTTTAGCCAAAAGTATCAGTCTACTCCTCATAGGCGTCACTGTTCTTGGTTTTGTAGCAGAAACTATAGTAAATAGTAACAACAGAGCTGTAAATAACAAAATGGTCAACTTAGTTAGTAAAACACACATTTTTACGGTGTCACTTACCTACTTTTGTTAGAACGGTTGAAATTATATAAAAAATAGACTCCCTCCAAATGTTAGAATAAAATTACATTTCTAAACTCTTTATTATATCTAAATGTAAATGTTCAGGTATGGCAATGGTTTTGCTTGGATTTAGTTCTAAACAAATGTATATAAAGGAATGCAGGTTTCCTTGGGATAAGTTTGTATAAAAGTGGATTGTTTTTACACCTGTCATAGTATAAACACGGCTGTCATTCTGTATATCAAGAAAAATTATCGTGAAAGAAAAAGTAACGGTGGTCAAGTATTGCGATTGAAAGATCGTGTATAGAATCGTGAAGGAAATCTTATCGAGAGGACACATACAACGTCAGTAAATAATCTAATTTAATTGATTATAATAACATATATTGGAAAAGTAAAACTGTCTGTCAAAATGGTTCAACATTATGATCAGTATCCGAGAAAAATCAAGGTTTAAAAGTACACCGTTTTTACAAAACTACAAAAGGCAAGACTGCTCCTCGAAATTTTAAAGAAATAAAAATGTAAACAAACATGATTTTTTTCAAATTTTTAATGCATAAACTACTTTTCTCTTAAAATATCGTTCAATATTACTGTTTAAAATAGTTGTTTAACGTTAATTTTGATTAAGTATAATCATAAACTTTGCAAAAATGGTAATATTTGTAAACAATTGATATTTCGGATCGTGAAAGATCGGGTACCGCATTTTGATGATCGTGAAAAGGACAGTGAAAGATCTGTTGCCGCTTATTCATTATTACAAAAAATCCACGAAAACGATCAAATCTTTCTTCAAGCAAATGATAATTTATATTTGTAATTGGTATAACAAAAGATTGGATTTGCATGACTTATTCCGCTTCATTTTTGTTTGTGAATACGGCTATGCTGGTTCAATGACTTTGGATGTCATTATTTGATAATACAACACCAACTAGTTTTCTTATAACAATATAAGTCCGTTTGTCCTTCCTGCAAAAGTTTTATGTCGTTTGAAAAGCTAAGATTGTCTCATCTGATTTCCATTAATTTTTATGCACAGTCATATCTATAAAACTAGGATCCTTGTTGATTTTTGTAAAGATTGGAGAAAAAAAAAACATAGTTTCAAAAAACCGCAGGAAAACAACTATTATATTCTTGACTTGGCACAGGCATTTTCATAAGAAAATGGTGGGTTAAATCTGATTTTCTAGCTAGCTAATACGCCCACTTGTATGACAGTTGTTTAGTGTTCCGTAGTATTGCTAAATTGGGTGAGCAACCCAAACAGACATAAGAATTCCGCTCAAACCGGTGCTAGGGGCCGTCTTAAACTTGCAGTGAGGTGAGAGTTTATTTTTTTGCTCCGTGTTGAAGGCATCACTGTTACTTTAAGATGAAGAACCGCAATAAAAGCGCTGTTCCTTTGCTTTTTGTGTGTTTTTGCTGTGCATGTACAGTAACTGATTTTGGATTGATATATCCCATATCCTTTTTTTCTCTATTATAATTGGTTAACGTGGCCATATCTTGGATCCAGCAGCCAGAACTGTGTAAACATACATCATAGACATACAACACAACTGAATTTAATGTTCAAACACACTTACAATAAGATCAAACAAAGACGCCAACAAAAAATGTTGTGTAGTTGATAATATAGTCAGTATAGTAAAGCATAATTACGGAGTCCCTTAAGTGTCATGTAATATAAATATATTCGTTTGCCGGAGATTTAATTTGGTGCGCAACAGTTTGAAAAATTGTAAACACGACTTTTAAATGGTGCGCACGACTTTCAAACTCGTGCTCACGACTTTCAAAAAATGGTACGCACGTCCTTTCAAAATAGTGCTAATGACTTTCAAACTCGTGTGCACCAGTTTGAAAGTCGTGGGCACCAGTTTGAAAGTCGTGCACACATCTTAGCTCATTAATTTTTTGCTCAGACACTGATAACGTTTTACAAACTCTGAGTAGCAGCTGCAAGCTCCTGAAAATTGTATGAGTTCAGAAATATATACTCCATACGCGGGTGAAGTTGGTAAATCGCTGCTAAGGTGACGAACATTTATAATTACAAAATTGAAATCATCTCGTTTGTCATAGACTCAGGTATTGAGATGACCGTTGTAGTCAAATTTCGGGTATATATACTACTAAAATAACGAGATCCAGTTTGTTAGCCGGCATGACGTAAATACGACGAATCAAAGAATTCAACTTTATATGTAACTAATGCAGGATAATGGTGTTAATTAAAAATTACACATAATTAATATAACCAATAATTAACAAATTCCGGGTCGAATCCGATTCCGATACCAATAGTATATGTCACCTGTTACCTAATCTGTACGTTCCGCCTTTGTCAGGCGCACCACCAAACGGTGTTTTTGGAATTAACTATATACACGGGTCATAATCACACCTGAACCTCGTCATTATACAGGGATTGACACTACTTAATATTGTTATGCCTAAGGGTAGGAGATAAGGATGATAGGTTCATATGTATCATGTTTTATTCCTTTCTTGTGTTGCTCAGATATTTCATTTCTACTTTCACTTTTATTTTCGTGTTCCGCTACTCTGAGTTGCACTGTTGTTTATATTATGAACGGAAGAACTATGGAGATGAACACTTTATATTTCAGGTATCGCGGCCGTATTATATTGTATTGTATTGTATGTATTATATTATTGTTTATGGGAAATATAGTTAGGACAGGGTTCGTTCTCACTGTTTGACCAGGGGGGGTACCTTGACATGTTCCCAGCTTTAGTTTGACCTGTATATCGCTTGTCCCATTTGCTCACCTGTTTTATTCGATCACGTTAAGGGTCTATATTGTAACCAGGGTACGTTCCCACTAAGGGTTATCTTTGATAAGCCCATATCTCCCTTTTTCCCTCGACAGTTTTACATTCCTATTTGTTTTTGCGCCATCTTCTGTATTATTGCCGTGGGAACTTCCGGTTTTAAAGGCCAATCGGAATTGACAGAGATGGCCTAGTTTCCAGAGCCCTTTACTATGTATATGTGATTTAATAACCAATCACTACGTTATTTCGCCGGACACGCTTATTCCTATAGTAACGGACACACTTTCTGTGTCCGCGGACTTCCGGTACTATATAAACGGTTGTAGCAGACGATTCCAGTTAGTTCACAGCTCAAGGAACCTTGACCATTTTTGTTCCACATACCATATAACCAGAGCGAACCACCTGTGAACCATCATCTTCAAACCATTACCAGGTTAATGTTTACCCCGATTATATATATATTTATGACCTGACCAAGTGACCTAGATTAATTACTATAATACTACAACTTTTCCCATGTTTACGCACGACGGATAACGTCCAAGGGGGGTCTCTGTACTGTTTTCGCTCTGGGGTAATTTATTTTTAACATATATATATTGAATTATGACTGATTAAATAGTCATTGTTAAACTTATAACTGTTTTTGTTATATTTTATCTTATTAAGAATAAGAAACCAGTGTCTTAGACTGCTCAGTCCAGCTACCAAGTTTTGTAAGTTACCATTTCAGTTTCACAATTACCAGTGAAAGTTATTGAAAGGCCTGCTACCAAGGTTGATTTTTATCTCATGTAAAATAATTAAATATACACAAACACAAAGTATTAAGCTTCGTAATGCTATACCAGAGGCGTTACAATATTCAATCATTGTCACATGTAGTTTCCGGTTGTAGTAAGAAAACCAACACGGGTTCAAACAGAAAGATTTTGAATGCAGAGAAAACTGTGCACCTTATAATTATCATGACTTTATCAGATGACAATACGAAAACTAAAAACTCAGACTAAAAATAAGGCGTAGGTACTTTAATTCAGTCATGATCCGCGATGTCGCGGGTGTGTTCTAGTATGACTTCAACCAATTACAAGTATATCAATTGGTAAAATAAATGTTGTTTTCTGATCATTAAGTCTGGTCACGCCTTGTCTTTAACGATCAAATAATGCGTTGAAGAATCTTTCACGATCAATTTTGATTAAAAATCAGCAAAATTATACTTTTTCAAAAATAATATTAACTTTTTCAGGTAATACTAAGTCTTTTATTTTACTAGACTATATAACACAATAAATATTAAGTTTCAAATAAATCATGATATATTGGAATGTGAACATTATGTTGATGTGGTTCATAAGTGTTTCTCGTTTCTCGTTTTTTATATAGATTAGACCGTTGGTTTTCCCGTTTGAATGGTTTTACACTAGTAATTTTTTGGGGCCCTTTATAGCTTACTGTTCGGTGTGAGCCAAGGCTCCGTGTTGAAGACCGTACTGTGACCTATAATGGTTTACTTTTATAAATTTTGACTTGGATGGAGAGTTGTCTCATTGGCACTCATACCACATCTTCTTATATCTAATTATAGATACAAAACGTGAATTTTTTCCTAATGATTCTCATAGGATTGGGTGTCGCCTTTTGTGATTTCTTAAAAAGTACTGCATTTTTTCTTTAACTTAGTGCACAGTATTATTAAGGAAGTTGAATCATAATTTGACAAACATAATTTTTTTTTTCTGATTTGTTCCAGACTTTGAAAATACAGCAGATTTTTCACAGATTTTGAAGTTGAAATTACACTTAATTGCATTCATGATCCGATCGCAATGCTTGACCACCGTTAGTTATTCTTTCACGATCATTTTTCTAGATATACCGAATGACACCCGTGATAAACCTTCTACAACTTCCGCACCGGTTTGAAAAGTACCACCCCAGACATCACTACGTTCGTGTTCTAGAACAAAAGGTTTTCGGGTTACTTTCATAACATAAGATTCATAGTCTGGGTCATCTGCTAGAACAGCTACAACTGAACCGACATCAATAAGGTGTGCTACCTCAACAAAGTCTTCCTCGCAATCAGTTGGTTCAGTAGCCTGAGAATTTATTTCTTTCATTCTAATTAATTTAAAATCTCCGACAAATCTCCGGTTAAAACAGTTTTGGATATTTCCTTTCACACAGTGATCACATTCATAACAGGAAAGATGATTCGTGATCAGGTCTCCTGCTGATGTGTCATGTGATACAATTTGATGAATTTTTCTATAATTGTAATAGTTTAATAATCAGCAATATCATCGCGCGGAATATTCTCTTTATATCTTAGACTATTTCAATACACGGTTAGTAGTGGTGTTACGTCCCTTTGTAAAAAACAACACAGTGTTGAGGAAAAATCTGAAAGGTTTCAACAGACGAAGAAATTAATCGATAAAACACATTAAAAGCTTACAAGTTGTTATTGTTGGCATTTGTTTTTGTATAGACCAAATGTTAGTAGGTTCTTAATATTGAAGACTTGATCACTTTGATAGGCCAATAGTCTAAATACCAAATGTTAAGATAGTCGGTAAGATAAATTCGCTACACAGTGTGATAGTGACATAATGCGATGTATATGGGCTCAGTAAATTCCATATGGGGTTTCGGGCTTCGCTCTCACCACATATGGAATTTACTGACCCCATATATATCGTATTAGGTCACTAGCACACTTTGTAACTAATAATATACGGCAATTATATACTCCGAATTTCGGTGTTTGTAGACGATTTTCACAAAAGTCATAAAAGTCTGAATTTTAGATTTTCGCTGGAGAACAGCGATATCTGCCTGAAGTTTCGAAAAATTACGTATAAGTGTTTTGTAACCTAGAATATTGTTACTGACATCTTCCATGCAAAATCTACTTTTGTATTGGGCTGAACAACCTTCGGTCCATTCGTGCATACAAGGCACACTCGCCGAAATGGATTTCAGATAGTCAGATATTTGTTTTTGACAGTTCATTGTGTGAAACGTCGATCGTGTTGCAGATCTGAACTGATTACAAAAAACTGCTCACAAATTATGTTCGGATTCACAGAAGAACTGTCTATTCCATCTTTTTTAAGTACTGCATGTCGATATAAAATTGTCACGTGGATGCTTACTTCAGTTTTTTTTAAATAACTAGATTGAATTTCGCGGTGCTCTTAACATCTGTAATTTTCTGCGTAGTCGTGGACACAT
Organism: Mytilus californianus; assembly: GCF_021869535.1. Taxonomy (NCBI): domain Eukaryota; kingdom Metazoa; phylum Mollusca; class Bivalvia; order Mytilida; family Mytilidae; genus Mytilus; species Mytilus californianus. The sequence continues at coordinate 39,116,024 of NW_026262581.1, forward strand.
ACTGCATGATTAATAGGTAAATTATCTAAAAGACTTTTGAATTGTGTACTCTGCCAATTCGCTCGATGTTGGTAAGAAGGAAAATCAGTGAGTAATTTTTGAAAATACTGAAACATAATTCCTGGTTTTGTTTCCTTTGAAACAAATTGTAATTTTCTACAAATTTTCCATCCTTTCCAGAAATGTTGACATTTTCGTACCATTCCCACTTTACATTTACGGATTCTTCAGACACATCTTATTCTTCAGGTAAACATTTAAATTTAAAAACCCTGCACTTGTAACACTCTCTTTTCAAACACCGTAATTCATTAAAATCATCATTTGCATTTTTCGGACACCGAGTCTGACTAACTACAATGACAATTTTAACCAATGTTGGCGCTTTTACCTTATATCTTGAAAGCTATAATAAATAGAATGAAATAGACTGTAGCCTGAAAAGTAAAACTGATTAGCAAAACAAGATCTATAATTACGTAGTCTGGATGAAGTTGTTAATTTGATCCTAAATCACAATGTTAAACCTTTTTATTTTTACTTTCAAAATATAATGGATATACCGAAACTTAACCCAAGAACATTTATCAGCAATGCAATTAGTTGTTATTGGATTTGAACTAGCTGTCAGTAACTGCGATAACTCTCAGATCTATACTTAGTGTCTTTTTGTTGTATAAGTACCCTGCCACGTCCACTCTATGTTTTTGTTAAATGTATTTCTGCTTTGTATCTTATCTGATGAGTTAAGCCCTTTAATTTCAACTTATAGTTTGTTCTTATGTTGTACTGTTACACACCTGTCCCAGGTTAGGTGGAGGGAAGGCGCCTTCAAACTAGTTTAAACCCGCCACATTCTGTATGTGCCTGTCCTAAGTCAGGAGCCTGTAATTCAGTGGTTGTCGTTTGTTGCTGTATATCATATTTTTTTTCGTTCATTATTTTGTACATAAATCAGGACTTTGTTTATTCGTTTGAATTGTTTTACATTTATCATTTCCGGGCCTTGTATAGCTGACTATGCGGTATTGCTTTTACTCATTATTGAAGGCCGTACGGTGATCTATAGTTGTTAATTTCTGTGTCATTTGGTCTCTTGTGGAGAGTTGTCTCATTGGCAATCATACCACATCTTCTTATTTTTAATGTTTTGACCGACACAGTTTTTCCAATAAACACAAATATTCTTGTTGCAATGAATGATTTTAAATGCAAAAATGGCAGTTGCAGCCTTTAGTTTTTTTTAATTTTATATGTTATATGAAGGGTAGTATGATGTGAATTACATGACATCTAGAATAAACATTATACATAGAAATAGACAAATATTTGCAACCTCAAGATGACATTAGCCTGGGGGGGGGGGGGGGGGGGGGGGGGGGGGGGGGTTGTTTTGGCTCTTGGCTCTTATAAAAGCAAAACTTGTTTGGATTTGTAGCAAGATCTTGTAGACTATGCCTCTGGTTACCATTGGTTCTAAATAGTGAAACTAGAAACTTGTATTCAGTAGCATTTTGTTATAAATTACTTTTATAAATAATAAATGATTCCACATTACTACTACTCTCAAGCTAAATAACCTTACATTCGTTTTTTTTAATATTAGGAATGAGCTTCTAGTTACCACCAAAAATGAAAATAAAAGATGAATTAGTCCATGAGACACATATGCCCCCGCTTGGAAATATGCAAGAGTCAATGTACTAATTCAAACCTATTGACTTTTTGCTTTCTTTGAAACTTAATGACATTTGTTTCTGTATGTTGTCAGTAGAGGTTTCTCTGGGGTTTGAGTGCTCTCATTTATCCATAACAAAATGAATTAAGGCAACTCGATAATGCTGAAAGTGACGCCACCCTAATTCAAACTATCTGTGTTTGGTGGTAATAAGCATTGTGTAAAAGTTTCATAACATTTGATTGAGGCAAAGTAAAGTTTGAGTGCTGAAACGTCAAATTCACTAATTTTCAATTTATATAGGGCCATAACTCAAGAACGGTGAAAGTGACGCAAAAAAGAATTCGTTCTTGATTGGTGTTTGGTGATAATAAGCATTGTGTGTAAGTTTCATAATATTTGGTTGAGGTAAACTAAAGTAGGAGTACGGAAACTGCAAATTCAACATTTTTTCCATTGCAAAGGGACATAACTCAAAAATGTAAGAAGACTACTGTATTTAATTATTAGGTCTTTCCACTTTTCTGTGGAAAGACCTATTGATTTTGTTCTGATTATTAGGTCTTTCCACTTTTCTGTGGAAAGACCTATTGTATTTGTTCTGATTATTATTTTTTTCTTCCGCCAAATTTTGTTATCGCTTAAAATTTTTGTTTCACAATATGTCGCTAAGATATTTCTTATATAGTATCATACAGTTTATGCGCTTTTTATTTTCACCCATTCTAAGCCGAACAATTTTCTTTGTAAGAGTTATCTCCCTATTCACTGTTTATCAAGTGTGTGCATCTCCTTCGTAACAAAAAAAGATATCGACAAAATTCTTTTTCTAAATTGTTCGTTACATCCTCAGAAATTTTTGGCTAATTTGAATTGAAGCGATTTGATGAAACTTTAAAGGAGTTATCTACCTTTACCAAATAAATTTGTAAGTATGTTTTTTTAACTCATAAACCGTTAACCGTATAACCATGGAATCTTTTTATTTGAGGTCCCTAGGTCCTAACTTAGAAAATGAGGTCAAGGTCAAAGGTCAAGGTCAAGTTCTCAATTTTGACTTTTCCTTGTTTTTGCATTTTCTCAAACACTTTTAAAGATATATATGAAAAAACAAGTGCAAAATGTTTGCTTTATTGTAATGAAGATATGTTACATTTGGTCTGAAACAATCTAATGGCATCTTATAGGAGTAAGTGCCCCTGAAATGTCCAATTATAAGGTTAATTGATTATTACTTCAACTTGGTTCATTATAAAGCCATATGACCTTTTACAAAAGGTTGGATGACATATGACCTTGAAAAATGACAACCGGAAGTGACCTTGAGAAAACCGGAAGTAGCCATTTTTGCACTTTCTTCATAGAAAAGTACTCGGAATCCATATATTTTGTAATTTTAATACATTAACTTATCACTGAAGACTAGAAATGACTTTCGATAAACCGGAAGTGGCCAATTATCTCCTGGTTTACAAGCAAAAGTATATAGAAACTATACATTTTTGGAATCAGTGTGAAAGAAACTATTATATGAGACCGGAAGTGACATTTACTTCACCGGAAGTAGCTAATTATTTCACTCAGAAGTATATAGAAACCACTTATTTATCGCATCAGTATGAAGAAACTGATGATAAGATGCCAATTTTAACTTTGAGTAAACACGAACTAGCTTCTTTTCAATAAATTTAAAAATTGCTGTGGAAAGACCTTCAATTGTCCTCTGAACAATTGGTTTTTAATTATTATTATTTTTTTCTTCTTCCGCCACATTTTATCTTACGGTGCTTTGTGGTTTCGCAAAATGTCGCTTATATTTTTTGCATATGATATGGAACAGTTATTGTGATTTTAAAACTGACCCTGTGTAGCCGAACACTTTTTATTGTAAGAATTATCTCCCCAAACACTGTTTTTCTAGTGTGCGCATCTCCTTCGCAACCGTTAAAGATTACAACAAAATTATTTCACCAATTTGCTCGTTATATCCTCAGGATCTTAAGAATAATTTTGACCGAAGCGGTCCGGATACTCCATATGAGAGTTGTTTCCCCTTTTGTATTTTAAATAGAAAAAATGTAATTGTAACTGGTAAACCATAAGTGATAGAGACCTAGGGTCTTTAAAATTGAGGTCCTTAGTCCAAAAAAGAAATTGGGGTCAAGGTTAAAGGTCAAGGTCAGATTCTGAATTTGTATTTTGGCTTAATATTGCTTCTTTTCAGAAGCCGTATAAGATTTCCACTAAATATTTTTACAAAACTGATATTTGCGACATGTCGTAACATACATATGTTGGTTAAAAAGGTGCGTTGACATTTGATGGGAGTTTCTTCCCCTCTTATACTCAAAATAAGCTGTATTGGTATAGAACTCATTTTCGTTACATAGTAGAGAATAAGGGTCATTCGATTTCAGATCCTTGCTTTAATGACCTTAAAATTTAGTTCAAGGTCAAAGGTAAACTTGACGTTTTAGATTTTGACCTTTGCTGTAGATTCATATTCATACATGATACAGCCTTGGGATTTTTGCATTAGGTTAGTAGACATACAAAATTATTTTCATTTACCTGTGTTTAAAGTTATTGCAAATGGCTGATATTTTTGTTCGAGCATATTGTTTTTCTTTAATTGTTTAACATTTCTTACCGATATAACATGTTACTTTTTTTATTCTTCCCTTAGTTTATTTATTTTGTATTTACATTCTATCATAGGTCAAATTTATTTGTTCAGTGTATGTTCAATGGTGTTAATATGTTCTTTGATTGAGTTAAGCTATTTCAGTTGATATTTTAAGTGTGTCTTTCTATGTTGTGATGTTACACTATTGTTTCAGAAAAAGGGTGAAGGTTTGGTATCATTAAAACGTTTAAACCCGCTGCATTTGTTTGCACCTGTCCTAAGTCAGGAATCTGATGTTCAGTAGTTGTCGTTTGTTGATGTGGTTCATAAGTGTTTCTCGTTTCTCGTTTTTTATATAGATTAGACCGTTGGTTTTCCCGTTTGAATGGTTTAACACTAGTAATTTTTGGGGCCCTTTATAGCTTACTGTTCGGTGTGAGCCAAGGCTCCGTGTTGAAGACCGTACTGTGACCTATAATGGTTTACTTTTATAAATTTTGACTTGGATGGAGAGTTGTCTCATTGGCACTCATACCACATCTTCTTATATCTATTAACAACAAAATTTATTTTCATTTACCTGTGTATAATATGACGCAGGTTTCTTCAAAAGTTATGATTTTCTATAAATTGTTTGAAATTTCACAGTGATATCATACGTTAACTTTGTTTAAACCTGTTTATTTACTTTTGACTTTAAATATTTATCCCTTGTAATTTTTTATTAACTGTGTATTTGCATTCAGGTGTAACAGGTCAAATTTATTTGTTCATTGTGTGTGTTAATTTACGTTTTTTGATTGAGTTAAGCCTTCAAATTGATATTTTATAGTGTGTTTTTCTATGTTGTGATGTTATACTATTGTTTCAGAAAAGTGATAAGGTTTGGTGCCATTAAAACGTTTAAACCCGCTGCATTTGTTTGCACCTGTCCTAAGTCAGGAATCTGATGTTCAGTAGTTGTCGTTTGTTGATGTGGTTCATAAGTGTTTCTCGTTTCTCGTTTTTTATATAGATTAGACCGTTGGTTTTTCCCGTTTGAATGGTTTTACACTAGTAATTTTTGGGGCCCTTTATAGCTTACTTTTCGGTGTGAGCCAAGGCTCCGTGTTGAAGACCGTACTGTGACCTATAATGGGTTACTTTTATAAATTTTGACTTGGATGGAGAGTTGTCTTATTGGCACTCATACCACATCTTCTTATGTCTATATATAACCTTGAAAATGTCAACCAGAAGTGACCTTTTTAAAACCAGAAGTAGCAATTTATCTCCCTTATTTTAAACTATATATTTTTAGAATCAGAGTAAAGTAAGCTAATATTTGACACAGGAAGTAACTTTGATTTAACCGGAAGTGGCTTATCATCTCCCTTAATTGATGAAAAAAGTTCCTCAAACATTGTATTTTCAAAATCAGTGTGTGATAAGCTATCATTTAAGCCCGGACTTATTGTTTTTTATCACAATTTTTCTTATCTTAAGTTAATTTGGGTGGAAAGACCTTCAATTGTTCTCTGAACAATTGGTGTTTAATTTCTTTTATAATGCAATCTAATCCACTAACTTTTACAGCGCACATACTCGAGTGTGTAGGTAAAAGAGGTATCTTTGCTTATCTTACTTATTAGTTCTTATCATTTTAACCTTACAAGTGGGAGGAGCAAAGTGCCATTCAATGATCTGTCTATTATTAATATATAGAAATAAAAGAGATGTGGTATGATTGCCAATGAGACAACTATCCACCAAAGTTCAAATGAAGTAGATGTAAGCAATTATAGGCAACCGTAGGGCCTTCAACAATGATAAAAACCCATACCGCAAAGTCACCTATAAAGGGTCCCGACATGAAAAATACGAAACAATTCAATTGAGAAAACTAATGGCCTAATTTAAATCAAAACAATTTATGAAAAACAAATATGACAGACACGACTCAACAACAACCATTGAACTACAGGCTCCTGACTTAGGACAGGCACATAAAGAATGTGACGGGGTTTAACATGTTTGTGAGTCCTTACCCGGGACAGTGGTGTTACAGCACAACATAGGAGCTAACTATAACAAGAGTGCACACACTGAAATGTCTCGCCTGCTTTACTTATGATTGAATTTATGTTGGAAGTCTGTAATATAAAGGTTTTACTACAAGTATCACTTAAAAAACTTAACATTATCAATGATCCATGAAAACGAAGTCAAGGTCAGATGTCATGTAAACCTTACAATCATTCCATATAACAAATATAGTGGCCCTATTGCTTATAGTATCCAAGTAATAGACCAAATCGCAAAAACAACATTGTCCAGTGAACCGTTAAACTGAGGTCAAGGTCAGATGAAACCTGCCAATCTGACATGTACACCTTACAATCATTCTATTCACCAAATATAGTTGACCTACTGCATATAGTTTCTGAGATACGGACTTGGCCACGTAACCTTAACTTGATCACTGATCCATGGATTGAGGTCGAGGTCAGGTGAACCCTACCTGCCGGACATGTAGACCTTGCAAGGAGCCCATATATTAAATATAGTTATCCTCTTACTCATAATAATTGAGTATTTCACTTAAAAAAAACCTATGTTTTTTTTTCCAAACAGTCACTGAACCATGAAAATGAGGCCAAGGACATATGACAGACGGAAAGTTCGTAATATAAGGTATCTGCATACAAGGTTTGAAGCATCCAGGTCTTCTAGCTTCTGAAATACAAAGCTTTAAACAAATAGCCGCCACCGCCGGATTCTAATCCCTATGTCTCGCATTCTGCGACTTTCGTCAAAAATCATTTAAAAAGGGCTATACTCATCAGATCGATAAAAAGCAGAAAAACATCTAACAATAACACAGACCGAACGTGGCAGGGTATTTATACATCCCTAACAACAAATAAGACACAAAGTACAGATCCGAGAGTACTCGAAGTTACTGACAGCTAGTTCAAAGCCAATAACAACTAATAAAAGAATCTAAGACTAAAATGTATGTTTCATGCAAAGCTTTACATAGTATTACTTCCTGCTATATGAATGAACTTTTCTTTCTAATAGAATTTCGTCCAATATACAAAATCTTTTGATTATTATAAAAAAAAAATAAGGAGGAAAAAACTCATCAGAGAAGAACAGTTTCGAACTTTTTACGCTGCGGATAGGCAGTTGTAATTTTGTATTTCCCGCATACATAAAATAAGATTTGTTTTGGAGATCTGTTCATTATATATGTATAATTTTGTTTGAATAAAGTCTTTTACATTCACATAGAAAATAAACAAAGCTTTTTATATAGATTAGACCGTTGGTTTTCCCGTTTGAATGGTTTAACACTAGTAATTTTTGGGGCCCTTTATAGCTTGCTGTTCGGTGTGAGCCAAGGCTCCGTGTTGAAGACCGTACTTTGACCTATATTGGTTTACTTTTATAAATTTTGACTTGGATGGAGAGTTGTGTCATTGGCACTCATACCACATCTTCTTATATCTATTAACAACAAAATTTATTTTCATTTACCTGTGTATAATATGACGCAGGTTTCTTCAAAAGTGATGATTTTCTATAAATTGTTTGAAATTTCACAGTGATATCATACGTTAACTTTGTTTAAACCTGTTTATTTACTTTTGACTTTAAATATTTATCCCTTGTTATTTTTTATTAACTGTGTATTTGCATTCAGGTGTCACAGGTCAAATTTATTCGTTCATTGTGTGTGTTAATTTACGTTTTTTGAATGAGTTAAGCCTTCAAATTGATATTTTATAGTGTGTTTTTCTATGTTGTGATGTTATACTATTGTTTCAGAAAAGGGAGAAGGTTTGGTACCATTAAAACGTTTAAACCCGCTGCATTTGTTTGCACCTGTCCTAAGTCAGGAATCTGATGTTCAGTAGTTGTCGTTTGTTGATGTGGTTCATAAGTGTTTCTCGTTTCTCGTTTTTTATATAGATTAGACCGTTGGTTTTTCCCGTTTGAATGGTTTTACACTAGTAATTTTTGGGGCCCTTTATAGCTTACTTTTCGGTGTGAGCCAAGGCTCCGTGTTGAAGACCGTACTGTGACCTATAATGGTTTACTTTTATAAATTTTGACTTGGATGGAGAGTTGTCTCATTGGCACTCATACCACATCTTCTTATATCTATATATAACCTTGAAAATGTCAACCAGAAGTGACCTTTTTAAAACCGGAAGTAGCAATTTATCTCCCTTATTTTAAATATTTTTTAAAAATCAGAGTAAAGTAAGCTAATATTTGACACAGGAAGTAACTTTGATTTAACCGGAAGTGGCTTATTATCTCCCTTAATTGATGAAAAAAGTTCCTCAAACATTGTATTTTCAAAATCAGTGTGTGATAAGCTATCATTTAAGCCCGGACTTATTGTTTTTTTATCACAATTTTCTTATCTTAAGTTAATTTGGGTGGAAAGACCTTCAATTGTTCTCTGAACAATTGGTTTTTAATTTCTTTTATAATGCAATCTAATCCACTAACTTTTACAGCGCACATACTCGAGTGTGTAGGTAAAAGAAGTATCTTTGCTTATCTTACTTATTAGTTCTTATCATTTTAACCTTACAAGTGGGAGGAGCAAAGTGCCATTCAATGATCTGTCTATTATTAATATATAGAAATAAAAGAGATGTGGTATGATTGCCAATGAGACAACTATCCACCAAAGTTCTAATGAAGTAGATGTAAGCAATTATAGGCAACCGTAGGGCCTTCAACAATGATAAAAACCCATATCGCAAAGTCGGCTATAAAGGGCCCCGACATGAAAAATATGAAACAATTCAATTGAGAAAACTAATGGCCTAATTTAAATCAAAACAATTTATGAAAAACAAATATGACAGACATGACTCAACAACAACCACTGAACTACAGGCTCCTGACTTAGGACAGGCACATAAAGAATGTGACGGGGTTTAACATATTTGTGAGCCCTTACCCGGGACAGTGGTGTTACAGCACAACATAGGAACAAACTATAACAAGAGTGCACACACTGAAATGTCTCGCCTGCTTTACTTATGATTGAATTTATGTTGGAAGTCTGTAATATAAAGGTTTTACTACAAGTATCACTTAAAAAACTTAACATTATCAATGATCCATGAAAACGAAGTCAAGGTCAGATGTCATGTAAACCTTACAATCATTCCATATAACAAATATAGTGACCCTATTGCTTATAGTATCCAAGAAATAGACCAAATCGCAAAAACAACATTGTCCAGTGAACCGTTAAATTGATGTCAAGGTCAGATGAAACCTGCCAATCTGACATGTACACCTTACAATCATTCTATTCACCAAATATAGTTGACCTACTGCATATAGTTTCTGAGATACGGACTTGACCACGTAACTTTAACTTGATCACTGATCCATGGATTGAGGTCGAGGTCAGGTGAACCCTACCTGCCGGACATGTAGACCTTGCAAGGAGCCCATATATTAAATATTGTTATCCTCTTACTCATAATAATTGAGTATTTCACTTAAAAAAAACCTATATTTTTTTTCAAACAGTCACTGAACCATGAAAATGAGGCCAAGGACATATGACAGACGGAAAGTTCGTAATATAAGGTATCTGCATACAAGGGTTGAAGCATCCAGGTCTTCTAGCTTCTGAAATACAAAGCTTTAAACAAATAGCCGCCACCGCCGGATTCTAATCCCTATGTCTCGCATTCTGCGACTTTCGTCAAAAATCATTTAAAAAGGGCTTTACTCATCAGATCGATAAAAAGCAGAAAAACATCTAACAATAACACAGACCGAACGTGGCAGGGTATTTATACATCCCTAACAACAAATAAGACACAAAGTACAGATCCGAGAGTACTCGAAGTTACTGACAGCTAGTTCAAAGCCAATAACAACTAATAAAAGAATCTAAGACTAAAATGTATGTTTCATGCAAAGCTTTACATAGTATTACTTTCTGCTATATGAATGAACTTTTCTTTCTAATAGAATTTCGTCCAATATACAAAATTTTTTGATTACTATAAAAAAAAAATAAGGAGGAAAAAACTCATCAGAGAGGAACAGTTTCGAACTTTTTACGCTGCGGATAGGCAGTTGTAATTTTGTATTTCCCGCATACATAACATAAGATTTGTTTTGGGGATCTGTCCATTATATATGTATAATTTTGTTTGAATAAAGTCTTTTACATTCACATAGAAAATAAACAAAGCTTTTTATATAGATTAGACCGTTGGTTTTCCCGTTTGAATGGTTTAACACTAGTAATTTTTGGGGCCCTTTATAGCTTGCTGTTCGGTGTGAGCCAAGGCTCCGTGTTGAAGACCGTACTTTGACCTATATTGGTTTACTTTTATAAATTTTGACTTGGATGGAGAGTGTAGTTGATTGTCTAAATATCTTGCATGTTACTAGATCCCCTCCATTCTAAAAAAAAAACCATTTCCATGACAGACAAAGTGTAGTTGTTAACTTCCTCGTCCCATTGTTTGAATACGGTTGGTTATATCAAACCTATTAAACTCATGATTAAGTTTATTTGATTTTATTATTGTGAAATTCATTTTCGTATGCATTTCTGCGTGTATTATACATTAGTTGCTTTTGCTTCTATAAAATGCAAGACTTTATGTAAATTTATAAACTGTGTGCCTCTGGATGTGGACGGACCAAACCAATTAATTGTTACAAAACATATGAATACTTCAATCATCAATCTTAAATAAATCTTAAATTATCTGGTAAACTGATAGCAATCTTAATGTCCTAAAAGTATAGCTTTTGAGATTAGATAATGATTTACAAAAAGAGTAGTATTTAGTTCTTGAAATAAACCATGTAGACATTTTATGGTTTATTCATTAATATCCTCTTCTTCTCTGTTGCCTTCCTCTAATGGTGCCACTTTCGTTTTCATTTTCCTACAATACAATGTAAATACATAAATTTTTCACATAAAGGATTTACACGTTATGCTTAAAAAAAGAGCTCAAACAAAAATTTCAAATCTTAGAAATGTGCTGCAAACACGGTGACCTATCGTTGTTTACCGCTACTTCATTTGGTCTCTGGAATCGATGACATACTCACTAGGTTGGTACTTTTGTCTTATCGTTCCCCGAGAGCAACAGTCACCAGTAGCATAGAACTCTAGTACTGGTATGATACAAAGAATATCTTAAGATGGAAATTTTGAGTATTTGGAACAAACTTGCCGTATAGAAGAATATTTTCCTAAATTGAACAAATGAATAACCATCCATTCATTTTTACCTATCGATGTCTGTGGCGTGGCTTCCATTTAGGCAATGAGGCAATGAGGCAACTGCATACATCACCAAATTTTTTTACCAGTAAAAAAGACAATATAAAGAGAGATACAATATATAACGTGTTTTCACAGTATAGAGTATACAGTGTAAATGGTTCAAAACATTTGACTTCTCTATCCTTTACACACGCATTCCTCAATCAAAATTAAAAACTAATTAGCCCAACTTTATTTCATAAAAATTACCTATGTAGACACATTTTTTTTTTATTGGAACGAACAAATAATACTTAACAAAAGAAATCCTAATTCAGACAAGAAGTCAGAGCTGTGAAATTGACATGTTTCTCGATTTTTTTAAAAGTTTGAAATACGTGGTTTTCAATAAACACTAAAAAGCCTTGAAATTCCAATGCGGACCAACTGTGCTTCTCTTCCAACCGACATGTACCTATCATATGATCCAGACGTCATAGCTCAATCAGTTGTGATACATATATGCATCTGGGCTAGTTATAAAAAGTTACAAAACATAGTTGATCTTAAAACTTTAATATCACCGAATCTGTACAAAAGCATTTAAGAGGTGGTCATGATTCTGTCAGTTATTTTGGTTTTAATCAGGACTTGTCTTAATTTGACTGATACCGAGAACAACATTTTTACCAGTAGTTTCATTCAAATGAAATGATTTAAAGCGCATTGGAAAATACTATTATTTCATGATAAAAAATCCACAAATATGGATTGTTCATAGACAAGAACTTTGCGCCAGGTTGTAGTGACCCCCCGCCCCCCTCCCCTCCCTAAAAAAAGAGAGAGAAATAACACAGCACTTATGACTTATAGATTGAAATCATGATTCAAATTATAATTACAATGTAATAGAAATTTATGTACAGATATGAAAAATCCTCTGTTTCAAATAATTATTTCAATTTTAAAAGACTGTTCGGTTAAATGCTGGTGGACTATCAGTCCCAGAGGGTATCATCAGCTCAGTAGTTAGTACTTTGGTACTGACATGATTTATACCAAACTTTTCTAAAATTGCCCGTTTATAAATTTTGAAATTATAAAGAAACTAAGATTTCAACTCCCTCAGGCAAAGTTGACCTTAGATGGATTTGGCTATTTGTTTTAGGTATTTTTGTCATATAGCTCTTCAACTGTTTCGGTACTTATACATCCCTCGGATTTCAAATGTTTGGCTTTGAGCGTTCCTGATGAAGGTTAATCCAGAAAAGCGCTTCGGACGCATGAAATTATAAAACGTGTTGTTTTCCATTTTTTACATCACTGGGTCGATACCTCTGCTGGTGGACTATCAGTCCCCGAGGGTATCATCAGCTCAGTAGTTAGTACTTTGGTACTGACATGATTTATACCAAACTTTTCTAAAATTGCCCGTTTATAAATTTTGAAATTATAAAGAAACTAAGATTTCAACTCCCTCAGGCAAAGTTGACCTTAGATGGATTTGGCTATTTGTTTTAGGTATTTTTGTCATATAGCTCTTCAACTGTTTCGGTACTTATACATCCCTCGGATTTCAAATGTTTGGCTTTGAGCGTTCCTGATGAAGGTTAATCCAGAAAAACGCTTCGGACGCATGAAATTATAAAACGTGTTGTTTTCCATTTTTTAAATGCATTAATTCATCGATGACAGAAAAGGGTGTTAAAACGATCATATATTAGACATTTTAATGATCTTTGCGCCTGTCCGAAGTAAGAAACCTTAAAGGAATAATTAAGTAACTGATTATTGAAATGTTGCAGTTAAATTGACTTTCTTTCTTTATCCTACGTAACTTTAATTCTCTGCTGATTAACTTGGAAATTATAAAGAGACTAAGGTCTCAACTCCCTAAAACAAAGTTGACCTCAGATGGATTTTTTTATTTTATTGGTAGTAAAGCTCCGCACGTATTCAAGTAGTAATACATCATTTTGCTTTCATAATTTTGATATATATCAATATATCAGTGACCGCTGTGGTTATTTCAAAGTTTACTATCCACAGCGGTCACTGATATGACCGCTGTGGTTAGTAAACTTGGAATTGATAGTAAAGAGCAAATTATATCAGTGACCACTGTGGATAGTAAACTTGGAATTGATAGTAAATAGCAAATACAAGTAATTTCTAATATATTTATGTTCATATTATACAGAAAAACGCGAAAATAATTGAAATGTATAGAAAACAAATAAATAACGGATTTTGGAAAAAAGGGAGGGGCAAAAAAAAAGTTGTCCTGTCCCCAGGTACCTATGCAGATAATTAGCGTTCCAGTGATATAATACAGCCGTTTGTTAGGTGTGTGTATTAAAGTCCTTAACCAAGAGACTTAAAGAAAAATGTCACTCGCCTTTATAGATCGCTTGGGGCATTTTTGTTACCTTTTGTCGGTGCTTTGCTTTTGCCCAAATCTGGCATTTCATTTTCGACAAAAAAAAGCTTTCATTTGCGCCACAAACATTATTTCATTTGCGCCAACAATACAGTTACAAAGTAATATATTTTTTACTTTCGAGTTAAATTTCGTCCGTTCAATCATTATATGTTACCCCCAATTCACCCTTGGGAGAAGTAGGAGGATATCGAGCAGGATAAGTTTCGAGAAAAATAACAATAAAGTTAAAACACAATATCAACACCTTTTGCTTGCATTTATCAACTATATTTCATTAGCGCGAAAATAAAATATTTAATATGCGCCATTAATACAGGTAAATACTTTAAATAATAGTAATATATTTTTACTATTGAGTTTATATTAATAATCTCTTCCGTTCTTCCATCATTATAGTTAACCCATGTCACTATTTGGAGGAGGAAGTAGGATATCGAGCACGAGTAGTTCCGAGAAAAATAACAATAAAGTTAAAACACAATTTCTACAGGTTTTGTTTGCATCATAAAACTACGTGTGTCCCTATTTGTTGCCATAGTGAATCTCTGCATCTAGATAATATGAAATATAAAGATGTGGTATGATTTCCAATCAGACAGAGACCAACTGATGTAGTTGTAAGCAACTATAGGTCACCATGTGGCCTTCAACAATGATCAAATTTAAAATAAACCCAGACCATAAAGTAAGTTATAACACGGACTGACATGAAAAAATGTAAAATATTTTAAAAAACCAACGGCCTGATATTTGTTCAAACTCAGTCTCAATTCTTCTATAATACACTGGATAATCTGAACATGTATTGCACCATAATTTTTTACTTCATTTTACATTAGAACACTGCATTTGTTTACCTTTATCTTTTATTGATATTAAAATTGAGAATGGAAATGGGGAATGTGTCAAAGAGACAACAACCCGACCATAGAGCAGACAACAGCCGAAGGCCACCAATGGGTCTTCAATGCAGCGAGAAACTCCCGCACCCGGAGGCGTCCTTCAGCTGGCCCCTAAACAAATATGTATACTAGTTCAGTGAAAATGGACGTCATACTAAACTCCAAATTATACACAAGAAACTAAAATTAAAAATGATACAAGACTAACAAAGGCCAGAGGCTCCTGACTTGGGACAGGCGCAAAAATGCGGCGGGGTTAAACGTGTTTTTTGAGATCTCAACCCTCCCCCTATACCTCTAGCCAATGTAGAAAAAACAAACGCACAACAGTACGCACAGTAAAACTCAGTTTAAGAGAAGTCCGAGACCGATGTCAGAATAGGAAACAAAAGAAAATAAACAAAATGACAATAATACATAAATAACAACAGACTACTAGCAGTTACTGACATGCCAGCTCCCGACCTCAATTAAACTGATTGAAAGATTATGTCTTCATCATATGAATATCAGGCACAATCCCTCCTGTTAGGGGTTTAGTATTATACCATCATAAAATATATGAGAAGAACATAACCCGTGTCATGCCAACAACTGGTTTTAGAATAAATATGTTTAATTCCGATGCAAAGACCCTATAAGTGAATCAATATTAAAGCCAAAATATTCAATCTTTAATGACCTGACAACAGTATCGTAACTATATCCCTTCTTGATAAGTCTGTTTAAAGGTTTTGTTAGCTTTTGAGGTGAATACTGACATTTTTGTGCTTTGTAAAGAATATTACCATAAAAGATTGGATGTGAAATACCCGAACGTATAAGATGTCTGCATGTTGAGTTATATTTACGAATGATGTCCTTATACCGATGATAAAATTTAGTAAATGTTTTGACTAGTTTATGATATCGAGAACCCTGGTGTAATAATTGTTCAGTAATACATAAATTTCTCTCGCTAAAATCTAATACGTTGTTACATACACGAGCGAATCGTACAAGTTGAGATATATAAACACCATAAGATGGTGACAAGGGAACGTCACCATCTAAAAATGGATAATTAACGATAGGAAATGAAAAATCATCTCTTTTATCATAATTTTTTGTATTAAGCTTCCCGTTAATGATATAGATATCAAGATCGAGGAAAGGACAGTGGTCATTTTTAGTATTAGCTTTATTTAAAGTAAGTTCAACAGGATAAATTTCTTTAGTAAACATACTGAAGTCGTCATTATTGAGAGCCAATATATCATCCAAAATGTTTTTCCGTAAACTTGTACTTAAATTTTAGAGAATAAAGTATCCGTCTATCTGTCATACGTACGAAGTATTTGCTCTGTTTTTCTCAGATAAATAATGTGGCCTCAAATAGGTCAACAATTACAATTTCATACCCATGTGACTTTCAGTAATGTATACCGGCCTTGTTTTTTGGATATAACTTCCGTTGGATTTTTAGTCTTTATCTATATTACCTGAAAATGGCGCAAAATAAGTATCTACTTTTTGGCGCAAAAGAAATATATAACCATGTGGTGCAAATGAAAAACTGCATTTTTCAAAAATTGGACAAATGCAATGCGCCCCGCTTGTTCTTTTTTGTTAAATTATTTTATAAAATTTTATAAGTTATATTGATTATAGTTATATTTATTACCTGTAATTATCTGATACACACTTACACAAAAAAATATCTATCAAAACAATTCCCGATTGCCTAACATTTAAAGTTCCCAAATGTCCAACAATATCTTCCCGATTTTCATTACTTTTTTTCCTGTAATTTTAAAAAGTTGGACAATCGGGAAGACACATAACATCATTAATCGAGTATTTTTAAGGATTTGAGATACGTTATAACTTGATCACATGTACATTTGTATTTACACAGTTTCACGCCAATACTGTTGTGTTTAGCTTTTCGTAGGTCAAAAACAGCATATTGCACAGGGCATACAGCATGTTACTAAAAATACATTCTAGAAATCCCAAATTTTACATTGTTCATGCAATAGTTGTTGATTAATAATATAACAATTGTAACCTTTGGTTGAGGTCAATGTTATATCGACCCAGGGAAGCATATCGACCTCGAACTTCAACGTGTGGTTCGTTTGATCTCAGTTCTTCATTGGTCAAAATTTGATTATGACGTCAAACTTTCTTGCTTTCCTTTGAATTTCCTATTGTGACGTCATGAAAAGTAGGCTACCTTGCCTGATAACGTCATAAAGAGAGCACACATCTTTTTGCAGATCATTCGAAATGTAGGATTAAAATTATATATCGTCTATAAATCATTAGAGAAACAGATTCCACCACCAAATATCGTGCAATACGATATTTATCCACTCTCGACAGTTAAATTTTAAATATTTAAAACGCTCGGCGAGCCTCGCCTTTTAAATTTAAAAATTTAACTGTCTCGAGTGGATATATATCATATCACACGTGATGCAGTCGTAGAATCTATCTATATATATATATATATATATATATATATATATATATATATATATATATATATATATATATATATATATATATAAAGTGCCTAGAAAATCGACCTAACAATGTTCATGATGTTAGAGTAGATCTGATTCTTTACTTCCTCCCCCAGCGGGGCTGGAACCTGTAGTTTTCACTTCTCACTTCCACGACAACACCGCCTAGCATTGCGCAGACTCCTTATCCCCTCCTGTAACTATAGCTGATAAAAATCAGCTTTTGTTTTGGGAGTGTTACCTTCTCATAGGTATTAAACAAGGACATCTAACACTATACACGAAGTATATTTAAGTGTACAGGAATGATCATCTACTCGTCCGTTCAGTAGAATTACATGATGCTATTCTATTTTATAAATAAGCATACAATCACTATGAATTAATAATGAGATATGTCTGCCTATGTGTAGTGACAACTGTAAATTATACCTTGTCCATCGGATTTCTTATGATTAAGAAATACCAGGCCTTAGAATATTTATAAAGTGCCTAGAAAATCGACCTAACAATGTTAGAGTAGATCTGATTCTTTACTTCCTCCCCGAGCTGGGCTGGAACCTGTAATTTTCACTTCTCACTTCTACGACAACACCGCCTAGCATTGCGCAGACTCCTTATCCCCTTCTCTAACTATAGCTGATAAAAATCAGTTTTCGTTTCGGGAGGTGTTACCTTCTCGTAGGTATTAAACAAGGACATCTAACAAAATACACGAAGTATATTTAAGTGTACAGGAATGATCATCTACTCATCTGATTAGTATAATTACAGGATGCTATTCTATTTTTTTTTATAGAAGCATACAATCACTATGAATTTATAATGAGATATGTCTGCCTATGTGTAGTTACAACTATATATATATTTTAAAAAGTCTAAATATTTGCGCAACGGTACTAATATAAGATGGTAATATATGAAGGTGATGTTATAAAATCGTGTTGACAAATAATTCGGCTGAACAAATAGCCTTCGCCAGTGTCAATAATTTTAACAATACTAGTAGTTTGTGTATAATAGCTCAGAACACTAGAACTAAAAAAGTAGAAAAAATGCAAGGTCCGTGTTCTTGTTTTTAGACATAAGCCATTGCAAATTTGACGGGAAATGATTCTCTCTGGCTTTTTCATACATTTAACATCGGCACCTTTTTTTTCAAAATCTATGAAAAAATATCAAGGATTTTATGATTTTCAAAAACTGCTTTTAAACTATGTGTAATAAAATTTTCAAAAGAAAACTAGGGGTTAGAGGGGAAAATGTCCAATGGCACCACATGGATAAAACCAGAAAATTCCGAATTAGTAGGGTGTCGGAAAATACGCGAAGTACTAACATTTAACTATGATAACGTTGTTGCCATAACGATGTTATGTATGACGCTATTGTATAGGTTTCATAACTACTACGACGATTAAACATATTTTGTAATCATAACGTACTTTACTGAGATTCCACAACATTTAATGGATATGGATTCAAAGCTGAAGTCAGTTCGTGCTGGACACAAAAGAGACGTCACGAAGTTACTGTTAAAATTCGGCGAGTTTATATCTAACACCAATACAGAATTTGGCGAAGTGACAGCTCTTGATGATGTCGTCACGCAGAAACATTGATCAACTCAAATAGCAGGATCTTGGATCAAACATCGGAGGATAATCTGGATCAGGACACCACTGACGATGATGAGTATATGTATGAACTAGATTCTAAGCTTAGACAAATTCGCAAAGAGGTAGGGCCATTTTCCCGTGAGTTTTTTTCATTTGATTAGCTAGGTAAATCATGTTTTTAAATAGCCCGATAGATACTAATTATAGTTTATGAAAACACGTCACATCATCTATTTTCATACCTTGAACAGGTAATCCTACAATAATCAAGGCCAAGACTATTGTTTTTTTTTTTTTATCAAAATCAATGATTGATTTTGTTTGTAAATGCCCCTGAGGAGCATTAAAATATGAATTATCAACTAATAGATATTCTAAATTAGTTTTGTATTTAAAAAAAACATCAGTTAGCGTGTTAATGTTGGTATGTGATTTGCAGCGTACATGTATTTCACAACTTTGTTTAACTTAAAACTAACAAAATATTAAATAAGAATGTGTCCATAGTACACGGATGCCCTACTCGTACTATCATTTTCTATGTTCAGTAAACTATGAAATTGGGATAAAAACTGTAATTTAGCATTAAAACGAGAAAGATCATATCATAGGGATCATGTGTACTAAGTTTCAAGTTGGTTGGACTTCCAAATCATAAAAAATTACCTTGACCAAAAACTTTAACCTGAAACGGGACAGACGGACGAACGAAGGGACGGACGAACAGACAAACGAACGAACGGACGCACAGACCGAAAAACTGAATGCCCCTAAGTTGCGCCTAAAAAGGGGGTTAAATATAAATACAAGAAACATTTATTAATCTAATTATCTGATATAAATCAGCTAATCTAATTCAAGATCGGTCTCTGTTTTAATGCCAAGAAGCCAAAAAATATCGGACGCATTTAACTGGGATGTTGTTTTCCTCAATCTCGATGTATCCATATCTATACACTGTTCCAGCTTTTAAGGTTTACTGTCTATATGAACCGGACAACAGCTTACATCTGTTGTTACTAGAACGGCTTGCGTAACAAACACATGTAATCTGGTATTTTCTGCATGGCATTGTACCAAATGGATCGACCCTATGTTATGATACAGATTCAACACTTTCTTGATGTTTTACCTACAGTCACGATTGGTAGTGTAAATGATTTTTTCTGTGGTGTTGTTTCATTTCCTGATGACTTAGGTTCCGGTGTAGGGACAGTGGTACAATGTAACAATGCCAGGCCCAGTACTAGTATCTACACAGTTGGTGGATTGGCGATAAAATTACTGTCTGCATTTGTTACATATCATACCATTTTCAAAAACGTTTTTGTTCAAGATTTAGAAAAAATATTTTTGTTGTTTTGAAATTTTTCTGCTATGACCTTTTTTTTGTTATGTGTATAACACACACAACATTTGGGCTTCATTGCTATATAATCAATTCTCGTGTTATTGGTTATGTACAAGCACCTATTTAAGTGTGACTCTTTGAATTAAACAAACATCCGAAAAAATGTGATAGAAACATAACATTTTAATATTTCAACATAAAAAATGAGAAAAATTAGCGTGAGATTTGAACCCCATCTTAAAAACAATCCATTATTTACAGTTTTAAGCGCTACCGATGGAGCCACGGCGACTCTTGTAAACAAAGTCGATATTAAGCAGCTATATAGGTAAAATTTAGTGATGTTCCACTTTTTATCAAAAAAGTTGTTTTTTAGGTATTAAGGACACACTAAACCAAATTCATTTTTGAGGGGAAAAGTTGTATTAATTACAACAACAACAAAAAACATAACTTTGTTTTGGTTTGAAGTGTCCTTCTAGGGGGATTCCCTGTTTTTCCATCCTAAAAACACGGTAAATTCCGCATATTTGACTTTCATCCTTTTTTGGAGGTTAAATTAACTATTTTCCAGACATAACATAACACATAAAAATCGAGATATTGACCAAAAAACATTTTTATTTCATGTTTTTATCGTAAATTTTATTCTTTCAGCACTTTTTGAAATTGGCCCTTCTGTGAAAAAAATTCAGGGGAAATTGGCCCTACCTCTTTACCAAGTAATTAGAAACAAACACAAAAACTTTACATGATAATGATGATCATTCGACAAGTAGACTTAATGCAAACTCATATAGTTTAACACCCGAGAGCAGAGTTGATATGCACACTTGGTCAATAGACTCGTTGAACGACCAGTATTCAATTCACACCCCTGCAGTACATACCCGTCCGTCATAAAATGTCATGTATCAATTCCCGTCAGGATCAAGATCGTCAAAAAAGTAATAATCATAGGCTCCCTAAGTTATACTTGGCCTATTTTGATGGAGATATTCTCTTTGGCTTGAGGTCTTACGGAGACAAACTAGAATCCTATGTGCGAAGATAAGAATCACCTGGTCAAACACCAGAGAGGTATGGGTCGCTTTTGGTCCCAGTTGTTTTGGACAAGCTACCGATTGAAATAAGGAAATCTATTACACAAGAACACGGTGAGATAATTTGCGCAAATCGATAACTAGAGAGATCGACATACTCACATCAGAAATAGGAGTCACGGAATCAGACAGATTGTATGCAACTGCATATTTCACGGCTTCGCAACCAAAATCACGATCATACAACAAGGTCAAATTTACAGACACAAGTAAGAAGGTAAGTACACGTACATGTATTTTTTGTTCATGTGGGCACCTTCCGACAGAGTGCACTAAAGTGAATGTCGAGTGACGCAAACACTAGAAACCAAATTGTCAAACAGAAACAGTTATGTTTTAACTGTGTAGGGTCACACCGAGTGACCATGTGTAAATCTAAAAAACGATGCAAAAAGTGTAGCGGAATGTAAAGAAAAAGAGGTCATTACACACATGAGTCGAAAATACAACAGGCAGCTGTCAACATGGTTGAAACAACAGACGATACACCTCATCGCTATTTGTCCGCCATTACTGGACATCATAAAGGTTCCCGTAAAATTTCGACGTCACAATAGAAAATGTCTGACGCCACAAACGAAAAGTGATTGTTGTATGACGACAATACTTCAAGTGTCGCAGATTATCGTCAAGTGTCGCAGATTCCCAAAAAGCGATAAGGTATATACTAGTGTAATGTATTTTATCACAAAAAGTCACTTAAACAGCTATTTCGTAAACCAGGTAGTAGAATATAACATCTTGTTTGACGAGGGAGCACAGCATTCTTTCATAACTAACATAAAAGTGGATAAATTGGAGATACCGACACGAAAAGTCAGCATTCCTCTTTCTGCGTTCGGAGATTTATAACAGAATCTTCGAAACTTAGACACTCCTACAATACAACTACAGACAGACTCAGAAGTAAAGGTACGTATCAACACAACATTGTTCCATAGATTGTCGTCCCGATTCAGAAACAAGATTTTGCATACTACAAGGAGCTCGCCACACTTAATAGAACTTAAACATTGTTGAGAACGTTTTGAAATCGACTTACTAATAAGCGCTGACTACTACTGGGAAATTATCGAGGACCAACTTTTTAAAGGAAAAGGACCCATTACTGTCCAGTCAAAGATCGGATATTTGTTATCAGGAACAATGAGTAGAAACATCAGCCAGCGTTCAACATCGATAATTCTTTTAAACTTAATTACAACACATTATTTTGAGGAAAAGGAGATTGAAAAGTTTCTGGACACTGAATCAATAGGAATCAATACACGTGAAAACAAGCAGAACACCAACTATTTACAGACATACCAGAACACAGCTTTTGACTACGAGAACGGAAAGTACACGGCAAAGCTGCCATAGAAACGTGACCATCCTGATCTGCCTTAAAATATGGTCGTTGCTAAAAGTAAGACAGAGAAAATAAGACGCCTGAACCGGGAGCTACATTTGCTATATAAATACAGTGAAATAATAAATAAAAAGGGAGGATTTATAGAGATGGTCCGAGAGAAGGAATATGATGATAACAAACGTATGATTTACTACATTCCTCCCCATCCTGTGAAGAAAGATTCTGAGACTACCCCTATTCGTATTGTGTACGATTGCAGTTGTAAATCACAGCAAGATTTACCCAACTTAAATGATTGCTTAATGCCAACGCCATCCAATCTAAATGACTTAACCAAAAGACTAATGCGATTCAGAATAGGAAAATATGGTGGTATCAGTAGAGATATTGAAAACAAGTTTTTTTACAGATAGAACTTGATAAGATCGTGACGCTATCGGTTTCTTTTGGCAGGCTGGCCCCACCGACCCAGATTGCAATCTTACAACTTATAGGTTTAAATCGATATTGTTTGACACAACTTGTTCCACCATTTATTTAAACACCACTCTGCTTAAGCATGGACATACAAATAGTATAACAGAAACGATGAAAAGGGACTTATATGTAGACAACATTTTGTCAAGTGTTGAAACTAATGACGAAGCCATGACGTACTTTTAGGATGTCAGAGATGTCATATCAAAGGAAGGATTCGATTTGCGATCGTGGAGCTCAAACTGTAGTGATCTAACAGAAATTTCTAAACGGGAAAATTATGCCGAAAAGAACAGTACGGTGAAAAACCTGGGAATGATATGGAACACTGAAAAAGATACAGTTTCTTTTCATAAGGTATACGTAACAGATATAAAGTCCTGAACCAAATATTACGAAAAGTGAGATACTCAAGCAGTCATCTCGAATCAACGATCCCTTGGGAATACTTTTGTCATTGTCTTGTTAGTGTTTGTTTGGGCTAAAAATTTTAATGCAGGACCTCTGGGAAAACAAATTTGAGTAGGATGAGCCACTCCCATTAAATTTACAACAGTGGATGGAATTAGCTAGAGACCTGGAACTTTCAACAAACACTGAGTTACCGTGACAGTTTTGAACTGAGTGTACAAATGAACAAAAAGAGTTACATGTTTTCGTTGATGCTAGCCAAAGAACCTATGGATCAGCTGTTTATATGACAAACGGATAGCAGTCAACTAAGAGTCGTGCAGCACCTTTAAAAACATTGACATTACCACAATTGAATTAATGGAGGCTGTGATAGAAGCTAGGATTGCAGCACCCGTAAATCAGCTTTATCAATAGACAAAGTCACCTTCTGGTCGGACAGTAAAATAGCGCTACACTGGTTAACAACACCTGAAAAATTCCTTCACAATTCAACGGCAGAAATTAAATCATTAACACAGAATCCAGAATGGAGATATTGTCCGACGAATGACAACCCTGTAGATCTTCTGACAAGAGGTATTAGCGCTTCACAACTAGCAAATTCTAAACTGTGGTAGTATGGACTGGAATGGTTCAATTGCTCAACTTCTTGGGGCCACAATGGAAACCTAATACATGCATTCTTTTAACGAATACAGACCAAGAAGAGAACATAAAAATACAATCGAAGTAAACAATACACACGGAATTCATCGCATACTGGATATTATGAGATACAGCACGTTGGCAAAGTTATTACGCATTTGTCGTATCATAGCGAATTGCCGTTAATCACGTTAAAAAAGAATACAGAGCAAATTCATCACATGCGAGAAACCGAAAGACGCAACAGAAAGATAATTAATCAGTGCTCAGAGGATATCATATGATAAAGAGTTTAGGACCTTGAAATCACAATCGAACACACCCAACACCCTTATTCGGCAATTACGACTATAGATAGATGACAAAGAAATCATTCGTTTTCGGAATTGCTAATATCGGAAAATTACAATAATTTGAAACATTCAGGAGTATTAGCCACATTCACCGAGATTCACTAAAATTATTGGATACCGAGAATACGTCAACAAGTGAAAAAAGTTTTTCGTAAATGTGTTACATGCCGTAAAGTAACCGGAAGACCATACAGAGTGCCAGATGCTCCACGTCGACTAAACTTAAAAGACTAGATTAATGTAAGCATCACCGTTTATCGTAACAGGTGTTGATTTTACCGGAGCGTTGTTTCAAATACAGACAATAACGGACAAGATTCCAAAATATTCATTTGCTTATTTATATGAGCGTCATCGATTTCGATTTTGAGTATGAACAGCGTGAAAATGTGCCGAAAAGGCAAAAATAATCGTGACGTTGTGGCTAGAAATCTTATATTTCGACGTTTTTTGATGTTACAGAGACACTCGATTGATTTATACAGCAAAAACGAATCCGATGACCCGCTGTAACTTTCGTATCAATAAAAAGGAAATTTCAGTGACAATAACATTTCAATTTTAAAGAAAATACGTAGGACACATTTTTGAGAACAGGCAATTTAAAGTCAAAATTTTCAATATTGTTTCGAAATTTACGTGCATCCTATACATTTGTATTTCTTTCTTCAAAATATTCAATTTACTCTATACCAGTATAAACATTACTTGTATATTTTTTTCAACATTCATATGCAGTTCCAAATGCTCAAATTGCTTACAAAATTTCATAAAAATCGTTGAGATTGCCGATTTACGTACCAGTTACCTAAAACGTATTTTGTAATCATGACGTAATTTACTGAGATTCCACAACATTTAATGTGGTATCAGTACAGATAATAAAAGGCCTTTTCAATATCTGTACACATACGATATGTCCCTATTCTGAATCACATACTTATTTTGGTTATGTCATTTAGATTGAGTGGCGTTGACATTAAGCAATCATTTAAGCGGGGTAAATCTTGCTGTGGTTTACAACTGCAACCGTACACAATACGAATGAGGGTAGTCTCAGAATCTTTCTTCACAGGATGGTGAGGAATGTAGTAAAGCATACGTTTTGACTTCAATTACGGTGATACATGTATCCTGCAGCAAATTAATAACCTTGCACAGTCTGACCAGGAAGATTGATAGTATATAAAAACTAGGGAAAACAGAAATGACAGATTCCATCAGGTCTCTCCCTCGTGGATAGGCTGGAATTCATTCACGACCCGAAATTGTACATTATACGATTTACGTGTCCATGTGACGTTTGTGAACTTTCGAACATTTGAACTTTTGAAGCATTCTCAATTTGTAAAACTTTTGAACATTTGAACTTTAGAAACATTCTTAACTTTGTAATTACATAATAAATTTTATTTTTTTACGACTTCGTTATATGTCGTAAATTTGATGCCGTTTGACCACGATCGACTTGGATTCAAGCTAAAACAACGCAAAGGAATATAAAACGTAAGAAGCTTTTTTTTTCTTTATGGACAATCAAGATATTTCTATGTCAGTGCAAGAAGTAGAAATGGCTTTTCAAAGGGGTGTCACACGAATTGCAAGGGTTAAGGGACGTTGTAAATTTAAAAGGCTTAAAATCAGCCGTTGGTTCACAAGATGTGGTTCACACGAAGTTTTTTATTCGTTTTTTAAGGTATAGGTCAATTTTTATTTTTTTTGGAATTGAAGGTTATTTTTGTTGTTATTTTTATATATTGCTATTTGATAGATAGGCTAAGTTATGATACAAGGTTAGATAATTATATTCAAAAATAAAATCATTCGTTAAGTGTTGAAGTAGCTAGTGTTTCTTTTAAGAGTAAATATGGTAAAAACTAAAATATCAGATGATATAACTTCCCCCGCCCCCACCCCCCCCCCCCACCCACCCCCCCCCCCCCCCCCCCCCCCCATAATGGTGATTTTAGATCATAATTTGAGTTGTTTTCTACAGATACATTCAATAATTCTTAAACATAAAAATCTTATGTAAAATAGTTAAGCACCGGTTTATATGAAGGTTGAATTAGAACCTTTTGTAATTGAAGTTAAGGGTACATTGTGGTTACATATGTTTGCGATGTTATAGCCATTGATTTTTTGATATACGCAGTTGGTTAGTGTTTAATCACATTTGTTTAGAGAAAATAAATAGTCTATATTTTTAGAATCCAACCCCTTCTTCTGATGATTAACATAAGTGATGTTAAGTAAAGAAAATGGTGCAGGTTGTTGTATGGTGTTAAATTACACCTTTATTACATAATGTTAAACGAATAAGAGAGAAGTATCTTCAGAAATTAGCACATACATGATAAAAATTGAAATGTTTGGCCCTAAAGATTTTAAGTATTTTTGTGGTAGATTGGTCTTTATAACAAATGAGAGACATATTTGAACTTCATGTATAATAACAAAGTATAAGTGAAATGAATAATTGATATAAAATGAAAACAAGCATTAAAATAAAATTGAAATATTGTCATAAACGCTTGTGAGGTTTATCAACAGAGATTAAAATAATAAGAAGAAAATAATTAATTTAGGAGTTAGGAAATGAGTCTTAACAACTATTAAGTTTTAAACGAAATAGAATAAATAAAATTTCAACATATACATACTGGAATGTATTAAAAGAAAGGCAATAGGTTGCTTAAGATTTAAGGCAAATAAAATATATAGAAAAGGAAGGGAATATTCTGATAAGGAAGACAATATACCATTAATAGAAATAATTTAAAAGATTAAGGGGATTTTTTTTATGAGAAATACGATTTACAATTAATAGAAATGATTTAAAAGATAAACGGGAAAGGTATTTGTTTTGTTCGCAACAATATGTTGTTGCCAAATGTGAAATATAGAGTCATAAACAAATTGTGAGATATCGTATTTAAATTTCAATTAATGAAATCTGAAGTTTTTGATAATATTTTTGATAATAGTGTTAAGATTAAGTAAGTTTAAGAAGTACAAGTATCACAATTGGTAGCAAAGTAACACATATAAATTTTAGTATTTTTTTAGGTATCATGTAGGTGTAGGGTTACATTAAATGTTTGAATTATCTTTTTCAATTGTAAATTTAAAAAAAAAATGTATATCTTAAGTCTTGTATAAATACATATATCTTGTTTTTATTATGTAGGATTCTAAAAATTGTAGAAGTTGTATACGACATTTGTTTTCCTTTTTGTTCTAACCAGATAATTTGATATTTAAGAGAACGTATTGATTCATACATAGAAATTGTTTTATTAAATTTTGCCTGGCTTGAATAACCCAGTGAACTAAAGGTGATTAATCAAACCATCGATACTTTAATTGATAAATTAAAGAAAAATTAAGGGAGATCGTAAAGAGATAGAATTTCCAAATTGGGGGATAGGCATAGCAATTGGGCTACGTGCAAACTTCACTGAGAGCCATTTTTTTGTAGTGTTATTTCATTAAAAAAAAATCTTGGTTAGCCAGAAAGAAGGGTGTAAGTTTTTGTTCTAATGCCACAAACGATGGGTACCCAATAGTGTCAACTCCAATGGTTGGGACAGATGTGACTGATTCCATATAGATGTTTTTCCTCTGCATCATTGATCAAGGGCGAAGAAGACATAAGACTAATACTACGAATCTATTGAGAAACATGTAACCAGAGCTAGATGCATCGAAAACTTAGCAGTAAGACTATATTGTTGAACCATCACGTTGCACAGCGAACTACTTTGCGGAAGAACAGCTTGAAATATACTGTGTATATAAAATTGAATTACGAACCTTTAGAAATATATGAACTGTTATGATGGTGGCGGAAGAATTTTGACAAGAAACTACAGATATAAAATTAGTACTTATAACTGTATATATGGAGGAAGATGGAAATGTGATGCACAATAAATCCAAAACTGGAGTTTCGTTCTTGTTACAAAGGGAGGAATAATTGTAACACAATTTGGACAATTTGTAACAGTATTCATTACATACAGACAAATGTGTATTTCATTAATCGACTATACATTACGTTATACAATCCGTTTTGACTTCAATTACGCTGATACATGTATCCTGCAGCAAATTGATAACCTAGCACAGTCTGACCAGGAAGATTGATCGTATATAAAAACTAGAGGCTCTAAAGAGCCTGTGTCTCTCACCTTGGTCTATGTGCATATTCAACAAAGGACACTCTCCAACATTGTAGACGAGAATAGAATTCATGACAAAAATCTCTGTTTTGTTGATCTTGTATTGCTGATCATTTAGTCTGTTTAGTTTCTCTCTATGTTCTTAAGTTATTGCTCAAAACACAAAAGAGGGTAAAAAAATCCTTTTTCAAGGGCAATCACTCCTGTAAAGAGTGACAGTCTACTAACTATATCGGCAAAATTTGACTTGTTAGTAAATCTTGCCTTGCTGATCATTTTTGTGATTTAAAGTGTCTACTTATCTATTTTGACTTTTATCATATAAGGCAAAGCGCAAAAAAAATGGTAAAAAAAGTCATTAAAGGGCAATAACTCCAATAAGGAGACGTGAAACGATATCCTCCATAATTGTCTTAATTGCATATCTTGTCTTGCTGATCATTTTTGCTTATTTAAGTTTCTATCTATCTTTTATAATTTTTAAGATAAAAGGCAAAAACGCAAAAGATTGGTAAAAATCATCATCAAAGGGCAATAACTCTAATAAGGAGTCCAATGACGATTTTGACCGTATTGACTTATTCATAGAACTTGTCTTGCTGATCATTTTTGCACATTAAAGTTTCTCTCAAACTATTATAGCTTTCAAGATAAAAGGCAAAAAAAAAAAAGGTAAAATTTGTAATTTAAGGGCAATTACTCCTATAAGACGTTGTCTGACAGTTTTGACGTATATGGACAATTGGTAGAGATCAACATTTTGAACATTTCTGCTGTTGTCAGATTTTCTCTTTTTATAACGGTTTTCAAAATAATAGACAAAACTTGCATTTTACCCCTGTGTTCTATTTTTAGCCATGTCGGCCATCTTGGTAGGTAAGAAGGGACACATCTTCTATACTAGATACCCCAATGATGATTGTTGCCAAGTTTGGTAAAATTTGGCCCAGTAGTTTCAGAGGAGAAGATTTTTGTAAAAGTTTACAGACGACAACGGACGACAGACGACGGACTACGGACAACGGACGACGGACGACGGACAACAGACGACGGACGACGGACGACGGACGCCAAGTGATGAGAAAAGCTCACTTTGCCCTTTGGGCCAGGTTAGGTAATTAGGGAAAAATAGAAAGGACAGATTCCATCAGTTTTCCCCCCCTCGTGGGTAGGCAGGAATTCACTTACCATCCTAATTCATTTTAGTCAGGGCCGAAAAAATTATACCACTATATGATTTACGTGTCCGTGTGACGATTTATGAACTTTCGAACAATTCAACATTTGAACTTTTGAAACATTCTTAAAATTGTATGAACATAATAAATTATTATCTAATTCTTAAAACGACTTTGTTATAGTGTGTCAAACTATAAAAACAAAATCACTCCATCCTACACATTTAAATGAGTTACTACATGGAATTGGCTATAAAATTGACATGAAGTTACAGAATATCATTAGGAAAAAAGTATAACAAAAATACCGAACTCCGAGGTAAATTCAAAAAGGGGAAGTCGATAAAAACTGATAAAACCAAACGTTAGATTTTATCAACCTAAGTCACGAACGGAAAAGAACTGTCCTATTCCTGACTTGGTACAGGCATTTTCCGAAGAAAATGGTGGGTAAAGCCTGGTTTAATAGCTAGCTAGAACCTCTCATTGGTTGGAAGAGTTTTTCTGTAAATCATTTATATTCTGGGTCTGAAACGAGACTGACCGATTTGATTCTTATAATACAATTATAATAAAAATCGATTCAATAAAAAGTTTAAAATTTTGAAAATTCGACACAAAACATATTCCTCCGAACAAAACAACTATCAACAAACTTACCTGACCATTTTAAATAAACCAACCTTACAACAGGCAAAAAAGAGAAATGTATTGAGTGACAACTGTCTTAATTAATGACATAATAGTGTAAGCAACTAAATGATTAACGGCACGAGATAATTCGTGTTGAATCAATGCGAAAATGTTGACTTAATTTGTTTTTTTAATTGTTCTTCACGACGACTTATGTTACACACATGAAATTAATCATACACGTGAACCGCGTCTAATTGGTTTAATCAGAATAAAAAAATCTTGTGATGATACAAGTTATGTAATAATTTTGATTTCGATGAAAATGTGGAACAGATCTAGTAAAATTTCAGTCTTACTTTAGTAAAACACTTTAGTGCCGAAATACTTCTACTAATATTATTCAAATAATTTCCGCTTTCGTTATATGATATATTTAATATAGAAACTATATTCTAAGTACTATTTCAACCACCAACAAAGAGCGCAAAACATGTTCTTGGATTAATTTGCACTCATGAGTGCAAATTGGAACCACATTTTTTTTTTAACGGTAGAATCATCAAATTTGGCAATAATGTATGTACCTCTGGTGATAGGTAAAACGATACAATTTTTTTTAGGTGTGGCTCGCCTGGTTCGGCAACTGGAGTGAAAACAGTGACAAAATCCTGTAGGATTTTTTTTCTCCCATAGGATTTTTTAAATTCCTACAGGATTTTGAGAAATCCTATAGGATAAAGTCATAATCCCATAGGATATTTTTAATAGGATATTTTTAATATCCTACAGGATATTTAAATCCTATGAGATTTATAATCCCTTAGGAGAATAAATATATCCTACAGGATATATTTGCTCCCTTAGGACTAAAAAAATCCCTTAGGAGAAATAAAAGCATTTCCTACAGGATATTTTTTATCCTATAGGATATTTGTCTAATAAAATAATCCTGTGAGATAAAAAATATCCGATATGATTAATAAAAATCCTAAGGGATTTCATTACAGAAAAAATATCCTGTGGATAAAAAAAAATCCTAAGGGTAAAAAATATATCCTAAGGGATAAAAAAAAATTCTAAGGGAGAATAAAAATACTATGGGAGATAAAAGCAAATCATAAGAGAGGAAAAGATCCTATGGGAGAAAGAAATCTATGGGAGAAAAAATCTGTTTGGGAACAAACCACCAAAAAAGGAGAATAATTTTTATATGTTCTGGTACTAAGTAAAGATATTATTTGATATGACCAAATATCCCCATATTTCATTGTTCAAGAAATGTAAATTTTACTACCAATGACACAAATTCCTCATTATTGTACTTCAAGCCTGGATATTGCATGTCAGTTACTGCTACTGGTTCTTTGTTATTTTATGTTCATTATTGCCATTTGCGTAGTTTCTTCTGTTACCTATTCTAACATCGGACTCTGACTTCTTTTAAATTGAGTTTTCCCCTGTTTTATGCAGTGTGGTTGTTTCTTCCTCATTTGCTAACGGTATAGGGGCAGGTTGAGATATCAAAAGTCATAAATTACATTTTGTGGCCTGTCCCAAAGCAGAAACCTTTATCCTGTGTTAATCTCGTGTGCTTTTGTTTTTTTAATATAAGTTCAAAAGCATGTTTTGGTGTTAAGTGTAGCAACCATTTCGCTAAACTAGTATACATTATTGTTTAGTGACCAATAGAGGCCCGCCTCCATTTGCGGGATTCTCTCTCTGCGTAGAGGACCCATTTTGAACTCATCAGGGCACCTGTACTCAACCCTGTTGTTATACTGAGATAAGACTGTGACACCATCTAAACCAAAACTAAATCTGTGAAAAAAATCAGAAGCAAATTCAAACAACACATGGTGTTGAGGCTAAGAATACCACCAGCTCTTTATTGAAAGTAAGCACAAGTCGGAAATATGCGTCCAACAGATCTATCCAAATAGGAGTTCATTGACAGACAGACAGACAGACAGACAGACAGACAAATTTTGTCGTTTCTATATTCATATAATGATGATCTCAATATTTTTTAACAAAATTTCTTATGAATACAATGTGCAATAGTTTTTTAGCATTTTTCAAATTTAATGTACATGTATAATTGCTTAAAAAGTAGTACAGTAAAACATGTGCAATACAGGCTCATTCTACAATTACATAAACAAAAACCTTTGAAAATCGTATATAAGTGGGTTTTTTAAATTAAGTATAGGTAGCATTCCATGAAGATTTATTTTAGGTGGAGATGCCTGAATAGTTTTGCCAGCTACTATATTTCTTCGATTTTGTCCTCAATATGCATGTAGTATTTGCAACTGAACATTTACATTAACTAACAACAATAAATCCTTCAACAGAATTTGATAATAACCCAAATTTTGTGAAATTAAAAACTAGATGTTCTAAAGAGAGTGTGTTGTTCACCTAGGCCTATGTGCAACTTCGACAACGGATACACTAACACGTTAGACTAGAATGTTATTCGTGACTAAAATCTTTTCTTTTTTTTTGAAATTATATTGCTGATAATTTCACAAAAATGTATGTACTTGTTGGTCATTGGTTTATACAGATAGAAAGTTACGGAACTATTATAGATAGTCACAATTTAAAATATATGTTGAAAATAAGAGAGAAAATAGTCCTATAAATTGCATACATTGAGCATATTTCTGTACATAATAGGAACGGGTATACGAAATTTTCTCAAATGTTGTAAGGGTAAATACACAAATGATTTGGTTTATAAATATAAAGATGATAAATACACACATCTTAAAGGAATAAAGTCTCACCAACTATAGCATTTCATATATTATTGTCATTCTTCGTTGAAATAGTGGAAGGAGTCATTTAAAACATGTACATGTACGCTGTGGTTAGTAGTAGTTATTCAACTTCTTAGAAAATGTGCATAGCCGCATTAGCATTGTACACACCATAAATATATTTCCAGTCTATTTCTGTCATTATTTTTCTACGCCTACGATAGTAGAGGGGCATTATGTTTTCCGTTCTGTGCGTCCGTTCTTTCGTCCGTCCGTTCGTTCGTTCGTTCGTTCGTCTGTCCCGTATGTATTGTTTAATCGTAGAGACAATTTATGATTGCAACTTTTCTAAAAACAACAAGCATTGTTCCAAAGGGGAATTAAAAAAACACACTTCTATCGAAAGTTACAGATAAAAACGTAAATTTACCAATAAAAATAGTTCCTGGATGTAATTTAAAAAACGAAATATCTATTTTAGTGATTAAAGTTGAGTACGAATTTAAAACATTTATCCCACCTAGGACACCTCTTAAAAGATTACTGGTGATGCTTTACACACGTGATTGGTACATTCTGTATAGGTAGTGATTTACTTTTACATTTATTACAGCGGATTTACATGTATATTACCTGTATATGGTAAGGTACTCTCCAATGAAGTCTCACGTATATACTGGTTTATATTTATATTGGTGTTCAGTATCTATTCATGATAATAAGGGTTTTATAACATTCACCATTCTACATGTTCTGTATTCAAAATTCACATTTTATTTTCAGACCGAATGTCAATGAGGATATGTAATTTTTGAAGGAAACGTATTGACTATCAAATTGATTTCGGTGTTTTTTACAAAAGAAACGATACAAGGCAATGCATTTTCCATATATAATGAATTTAGATACACTGTACCGAGGTAAATAATTGCCCTATTGGTCTAATTTTTACAGAGTGCTATTTTCTTATCAAAACCATTGATTTAAGGAAAAAACGCGAAAAAAAAATTTGGGAATTTTTGTTATTTCAAAAGTCGTATTTTCACCCAAAAATTAAAAAATCGATATTAGAACTTAAAACTTTTAAACTAAACATGGTCTGCTCTAAATTTTGAATGCCTTTGCAGATATTTGAATACTTAATTCTCGTCTTCGAAATTACTTGCCGACTTTTGCCAACATTTTCCGCAAAATAAATTTGACCCCTGTGTTCAATAACTCGGTATTTTCTAACAATCCAATTTGGTCAGATTCTTTTAATCATATGCATTTGCTTTGTAAATGAATGTTTTTCATTGGATAATTTTACAGTTTTTCCAATTTATTATATTTTACGATAAATTGTATTTCAAACTTGTGTATCGTTTCTTTTGTTGACTAGTATATTAAATCATTGAAATTTAAAAAAATTAATACCACTAAGAACTGTAGCCGATATTAGGGAGTATTTTATGAATTTCATAGATGTAATAAACAAATTTTTCCAGTTAAGTGATACAAGTTGAGAAAAAAAATCTAGTCAGAATTCCCCTCACCTATATAGGACCCCTCTTAAATCATGAATGGTCATGCTTTAAATTCGGGAGAGTTTCTTTGACATGGTACATTCTGTATACATAGGTAGTGATTTACCTTGCCATTTCCGGGTGTTACAGAGCTACATACATGCATATATATTACCTGTAGATGATAAAATGCCGTCCCATGAGGTCTTACGTATAGAAGTTCACGTTAATAATGGTGCTCAAAATTTTATATTTTAATTAAATTATTTTTCTCTCGTGTAAACAGCCAAACTCTTATTATAACACTTGATTATTGGTGTTCCCAAGATTATTTCTTCTTTAAACTAATTAAATAGAAAAATCATTTTGGTTTTAATAACTTCTTCTTTAGATTTATAAATTTAAACATTATTTATCCTTTTTATAACATCGGATTTATCCATCCTACATGTATATAAAATACATGTTCAAAATCATTATTTTGTAAACAACGGACCTAACCCTAAATATAATTTAATATTCCACGGCGATCTATTTGTATTTGTCACCTCCTTTAATATGTATTTTAACTTTGTGTATTAAACTCGACCTTCTATCTTATGGTCCATTCGAATTGACAGTCTCACCTGACACGTGTGCCCTAGAGGCCCGGCTAATTTCCGATCTGTTAATTACCTTATACCTTGTTACAAGCCTTCCACGAGTATTGCCAGAGAATAATACACACATCGCATATACCTAGTCCAAGCGTAGATAGTAAAAGGCCAATAAGCGTACATCTATATATTGTCTTTACAGTTTGTTATTTACTTTAATTTGTTCACCGTATCCGTCGGAAAAGGCAAATATTATAAAATATGAAAGATTTAATTTTTGTGCTGTAAACAAAAATAAATTGAAACGGAAACGGTAAATATAGACAATTATATATCATGAATGTAAAAAGTAGCATGTCTGACTGTTAATTTTATTTTCTAATAGCTTGGGATCCTGGCTCACTGCTCGACAGTAGACGATTATTATATCAAAATTAATCATCGGCGCGCTTATAATTATGTTAAATATTATTAAAGACCAAGGGCCTGATTATCGAAACTGTCCTAAGATCGGTCCTAAGAATTTCTTAGGACAGATATTAGGATAAAGTTAGGACCGACTTAAGAGATGTCTCAGCATGCACATCGAAGCTATCTTAGGATTATCTTGGCTAAGATGTCCTTACCTAAGACTTTAAATGATTGTACTTTAAATACAGACATGCAATACCAGGCACCAGTTTCACAAAGCTGTCTTAGGACATATCTTAGTCACAGATATATATATATATATATATATAGACCACTGTGGATATTAAACTTGGAATTGATAGTAAATAGCAAATACAAGTTATTTGTAGTGTATTCATGATCTTATAATACAGAAAAATGAAAAAAAATAATTGAAATTAATAGAAAACGAAAAAATAAACGGATTTTGGAAAAAAGGGGAGGGCCAAAAAATATTGTCCTGTCCCCAAGTACCTATTGTTTCATCTAGGAGTTTGAGGGCTTAAGTCACTTTATTCGAGATGGAAATCAACATTATTTGGGACAACAGTAAAGGACCAAGGACGTATGTTACTAGCTATACATATGCCCAAGTCCTTCGAGGATATTTGAGGGCCTTATGATTGCTACAAATGTAGGCAGTTATTGCATGATGTGATGCTTAAATATGAAGATAAGAACAAGGATCCGGAAATCTAGTTTACAATTTCACTTCACCTTAGTTATTTTCAGGGGACATTCCTGATCAACAAAAGTTAAACCAGGAATCGCAGCATAAAGGAACGACTATTTACTTCAAAATGACGGGATTGGGTTGTGTTTTCTTCCTAAAGAATATATTCTGATCCCCAATTTAATGCAAAAAATATTGTGGCCAGGAGGTGAAAAAAAAAATTCTGAATCCAGATTTTCCCCATAACTTATAGTGATAAATTTTGAAAAATAATTTGATCGATAGCATTAAAAAACTAAAAAAATCTCAATCAGACAAAAAAATCATGATCCCCTCCCTACATTTGAAGTTAAAAAGTTCCTCTCTTAATGAAATTGTAACAACTATATCACTGCATAATCATTATCCTGATTAAATCGATATTTGGAATTCAGTAAAATGACAGTATATTTAAATTTATAGATTACGTTTAATTTTTATAAACTTGGAACGATTCAGTAAAATGACAGTATATTTAAATTTATAGATTACGTTTACTTTCGATTTTTAAACGAAATGAAATCAGGAAGTGACAAAGAGGATAACAAATTTAGAATGAATCCAGATGCATATACAGATTGGTGTTTAACAAAAAGGCGGGAAATTATCAATTTTTTAATTAAGTTGCTCAGTAAGAAATATATTTGTGTCTCTCGTTTAATTTTATACTAAATGATTTCGTATTTTACGTTTTAGTGTCTATTAAATTTTTAAGAATAAGTTCCCGCATGCGTAGAACATGATAAAGAAAGCACCTGTTTGACTTGTGAAAATATTTTTAAACGTTTTAAAGTTTTATCTTTGTGATCGAAATTGTCGAAAGATTTTGATGAAAATTATATAAAATGTGACGCAAATACAAGGGACCAGATGATATGATATAATTGGCACAAAGGACATGAAATATAGAAGTAGACTATTGTAAAATAAATTATTAAACATTTCATAATCAGTGTATGTAATGTGCGAATCCTGAAATGTCATTTTCAATGGATCCGTGATGAATTTCTGATGTAGAATGATAAATAAACAGACGACAAATTCATGATTTATGAATAAAATAGGAAATAATATATAATTTGTACTGTTTTTATAACTTCGTGAATAAATTCATGAATCAGATATAGGTATGAGATGCGGACGGATTTTCATCGCGCCTACAGCCATCCATGTACAAAATTGATACACAAATACATAAATATTAAGAATAGTTCACGAACAGAGCGTGCAAGAGATTTAAAAGTAGCAGTTAAGTTTCATTTGCAGAAAAATGTACCTTTTAACATAATTATCAATGTTGTATAACTTAAAACAGGTTTTGTTATTCAGCTTGTTGATATTGAATCAAATTCCACTATGCTGTTTTCGTTATCCGATTCATGTTTACTGTCGAATAGTGATACTGGACTTTCATTTTCACTGTAGGGCGATTCATTTCTATTGTACATGCGATGCATTTTCACAGAAGGAAATTAATTAATTCTCATTATATAAAGTCTTAATTCAGCCGAATCTCTAACAAAATTTATGAAGTCAGAAGGATTGATACACTCATACCACATCTTCTTATATCTATTTAGTGAGTGAAAATCTGAGGTAATATATCAATAAATTCCTTAAAAATGGCATTTACAGCTAATATAGTCAATTCTATTTTCTCTAATAATTTGTCCAGATCCAGATCTATATGCAGGAAAAAATTTATCCTTTCCAATGACACGCCATCATTGAATGCATATATCTTGGACAGTTAGGCCAATCCACGTCACCGAAAAAGGAAAGTTTCTGTTTCGGTCTAAATCTACATCGCATACTAATAAATTAAATGTTATTAGAGATATTTTCCTAATGCATGTACTTTAAAGGTGTGGTTGGCTTGCTTGCTTAAATGTTTGCTTAAGCATTGTAATTAAGATTGAGCAAACATTTATACAAAAAAAGCGAGTAAGCCAACCAAACCTTTAAACTACAAGCATTGGGAAAAAAGCTCTAATGGATCCATTTTAGATAACAAAGAGCATTCACAAAACGATCTTCATTTCACAATTGAATGAGTGGAAACGTTTTCATCTTGCACAAACAATTGTCGCTTGGATGACTGGATAATTGATATGTATCATGACATTGTGTATACGTCTAATACAGTAAAGAAAGTTCAAGCAACAGTCGAGTCACCTTAATTTTTATGTTTAAAATAAGTCCGTGTTACAAATAAGAAAATACCCAATTGTAAGAATACAAGGAAATATTGCAAACAGTGTATTGTTACATGTTTAAATGGTTCTAATGTTTTACTTTTACAAATTGTGACTTGGTTTGGGAGTTATCTCATTGCCACTCGTACCACATCTTCTTATATCAATACCACGGGGTATAACCGCCGTACAGTTGATTCCGGACGTTAATCGCTACTCTTCGCGATGTAGGTAGATAGACCGTTCTTATATTTTCACCAAAGACTAATTGACGCAATGTTCAGATAAGTATTTAATGTTTACTAAAACAAAGTTTACTCTCCTGGCAGCATTGTATATTATTTATATTACATGAACACCATGTGACTATTTTAAACAGACAGGTCTGTGAATTACTTGTAAACATCGCGAAACAAACACTCTGTGTAACTCAAACTTGATTAAACTACAAATAGAGCATAGTTGGTTGGCTCTTACACTAATGCGACCGTGTATTTTGTGATTTGTTATTGTTAAAAATACATAATGCGAATGAGAAACCCGTTCTTTTAATTATTTTTGAAGACATTTATTTGAAAAACTGACCTCAGAATTTTGGCACTGTACGATTCATTCTCTTTGTAGTTTATTTTCTTTAGTACCATTCGTTGTACATTCTTGTACTGTTCGTTGTGCAAAAGCCTATCAATATGGTAGAAATATGTATAACACGGCGTGACAAATTTTCAAAGCTTTTTTTAAGCGAATTCTAAAACTTTTATATGAAAATTCGCCGTAGAAATACGTTATATTCATGAATATTCTGCTCCAGTAAATTTTCGGATCCATGACAAGCTAATAGCAAACTCACCAACAATATTTGAATATGCATGATATGAACGTGGTTATACCCGTGTATATTCAAGTAGGCATCTACGACTAGCTTGCATTTCAAATTGTAAATATCATCAATATTAAAGTCATTTAAACACTATTTTCAGTTGTTGCATGTCGAATTAACATATAAAACAACAATGAAAATTCATCGCAACTTCAAAAATTCAACATCAGACATGATTCATCGCATCTATAGTTAAAATGAATCGCATACAAAAATTCATATTATGGATTCTGCTGCTTTAATTACACTTTTTTGGACTTTAATCCTGTTATTATACATTAAAAAATTATATTCTAATGAAATTGTGTTAAAACATACATTCAAATCAATTATTTTGTATTTTCAAAAGGTAAACAAACGCAGTTTTTCCCATCATGTTTATTCTACAATAGACATACTCGCATACAACAGTGAAAATGAACTAACTGGATTCGCAATTTATATACACTGATAATTACATCCTTAAAAATTACAAATTTATTTAATGTTTTATCGACACGTGCCACATTCAATATTGATTGCCACCTGTGTAATCGATTGAAATTCGATCATTCAACCAGGAACAGTTTATTACGCACGTGTATACATACAGTTTGAGCATGTATATGTTATTTCAGCATGTTCTAGTTGTTTTTTTTTCACGTGTTTTGTATTTGGTTTATAAAATAAAACTATGGATAAGGTCAAACGAAAAAAAAAAAAAAAAATCTATTGATCATAAAAAGCTTCACAAATTCCACAAAAGTTTTGACAAACTTTTCACTTTATACTTTTCTTAATAATGTTAATTTAAACTGCGAAAAAAAACTGAATCCATTTATTGGTAAAATACGGACAAACGAAATTGTAAAAATATCCATGATCTTTAAAGTTTATTAATATATTATATATATAGTTTATAAATCAAAGGTGATCCCCTAAAACAGCAGTATTTTTAAATTCTCCCTCGCCCTGCTCGTCCGAATTGAAAGTATTTCTACTCTAAATTCAATAGGCTATAAACAAGACAAACACAGAAATAGGATTAGTTGTTCGCCGTAACATATCATTTTCTCTTGCGATGCAATATTTTATTTCACTTTATTGTACAGATTTCTTTTATTCAAACAACATATAAATACATGTAATAAACATAGCAGCAACTGTATATATACCAATGTGACTAACTTCGATTCGACGTAACTGCGAGCACCTTCGATACTAATACATTTAAATGACAAACTTTATATAGTACCATATACCCCCACCCGTAGAAACCGCCAAAACTTTTCTCGTGCCTTATGAACCTAACATCAAACTTTATAAATAGTTCGTACTGTTGCAGAACTGGTATCAGAACTAGTTATACTAGTTCCCATCTATATATAATTACTACAAATAGCAAACGGGAAAAACCCAACGAAATGAAATATATGTAATTTAAACTAGTTTGATGTCTCGCAAACCCTCCCCTAACCTGGGTTAGTGGTGTAACAGTACAATCTAAGAACAAACTATAAAAATCAGTTGAAAAGGGCTCCACTCATCATGCATGCCTATTTGCAAAGATACAAAAGTTTTAACACTATGAACATATAATATAAAACTGTCTTAGAAAATGATAATTACGTTGAGTAAACTTGAGCGGTCATACTTAGCCCTATTTAGACTAGAAGGTATTCAAACGTATAACTCTACATAAAAGACTATGATATTTTTAACAGTTAAAAACAGAACTGAGCTCCATTTCATCTTTGACTGCTCTCTATATATTGACTGTCGAATTAACAAATTAGCAAAATATATAGTTCGTGCATGTCATATAAGACGTCGGTTGCTGTATGACCCATAACATTTAAATCATTTCCATATTCAGTCTAAATATTTGAGAATTTATTTCAATTTTGAA
Source organism: Mytilus californianus (assembly GCF_021869535.1). Taxonomy (NCBI): domain Eukaryota; kingdom Metazoa; phylum Mollusca; class Bivalvia; order Mytilida; family Mytilidae; genus Mytilus; species Mytilus californianus. The sequence goes on from NW_026262581.1 coordinate 39,157,749, forward strand.
TCGAATGAGATGTATTATACATGTGAAGCAGGATCTGCTTGCCCTTCCGGAGCACCTGAGAGCACCCCTAGTTTTTGGTGGGGTTCGTGTTGCATAGTCTTTTTTCTATGTTGTGCTTTGTGTACTATTGTTGGTCTGTTGTCTTTTTCTTTTTTAGCCATGGCGTTTTCTGAGTATAATAGTCCTAGATAAGATTCATTGAACACGATGATTTGGAATTTGTACTTTATCGTGTGTCACGTGCCGGTTGGCACGCGCTGATTAAAAAGTCATTTAACTTCAAAATCAAAATATCCATTGATACTAAATTTCATATTCATTGTTTATATGCTTATATCTTCTTTTATCCATGTTAATTGTGCTCCTAAAACACCGTTCAAGTGACCTTAGCGTAAAAACTTTGTTATTATTGCACTAAGAAGACTTTAATGCGGTATTTCTACACATTGCAATGCAGAGTCGTTCTTTTTTTTAAGATATTTTAGTCAAACAAAATAAGTTTTGGTAAAAATAAGTTCCTGTAAAAAATTACGGTCTTTGTATTCATTTCACTTGTCACATCTTAGATGAGAAGCAGCATCTCCATACTGGACTGGCGTAAGTTCATCATTCTGTAACCTTGTTTTCAGTGTAACAGTACAACATAAGAACAAACTATAAAAATCAGTTGAAAAAGCTTAACTCATCAGATGGATACAAATAGAAATACATCTAACAAAAACACAGAGTGGACGTGGACGGGTACTTATACATCCCCACAACAAAATGACAGATCTGAGAGTACTCGCAGTTACTGACAGCTAGTTCAAAGCCATTAACAACTAATAAACAAATCATGCATCTAAGACTAAAATATCAATCAGTACACATCCAACATCCTATGGATTTCATGACAGTAAAGACGTCATAAATAGAAATAAGAAGATGTGGTATGAGTGCCAATGAGACAACTTTCCATCCAAGTCACAATGTGTAAAAAGTAAACAATTATAGGTCAAAGTACGGCCTTCAAACACGGAGCCTTGGCTCACACCATTAAGTCTGTCATCTCACTGTATTTTCCCTTTCTTGGAAAAAGTTGATGAAAGTGTTGGTTACTATTAAATGCTTTAAAGGGAAACTCCGCAAAAAAATGAAAAATTGATATTTTGTTCTTTAAGCATAAAAAACCACATGTTCATAAATAAAAAACTTTTATTCTCTATGAAAAGAGATCAAAATCGATTTTTTAAATTCACTATCAGTTCTCAACATATCGCCATCTTGTCGGCATGTTCATTCTAAAAACCACAAAGACCAAAATGAATCAGGGATTTACCGACCGTGCGTTAAAAACTCCCATCATCAATCGGGTATTACCGTAGACGATCATTCAGTGTGAAAATGTCTTGTCAAGCGTACGGCTGTTCTGTCCGACAAGGTTATGACAAAAGTCTAAATAGTTTTCCCAAACCCACAAAAAAAGAAAGAATTGTATCAGACATGTTTGTACAACCTTAAACTAACAGCAAATAGTTGCATCTATAGCAAGCACAAGTTGATGTGTGAAGACCATTTTGAACAATCTTGTTTCGAGGGAGATTTGGTGGTAATTATACTTTTTTTAATAACAAAATAACCTAGCAGGTCTGATAGCTATAGTTATCAAATCCTTATATGATAAGATCTCGTTGATTAAAAAAAAATATAGATTTGATGAGGAAGAAAAGTTTCAATTATAAGAAAGAAAAATGCAGTATTCTTGTAACAACCACTGATTTACAAAAGATTCTTTAGTATGCCTCTTTTATATAAAGTGCATTGATCTAATAAAGAATAGTTCCGTATTTAGACGAGATAATTTTTCAAATTAATAAAGTTATACGATAAATAACATTTTTTTAATTATGATATTTAACGGCTATTGACAAGGAGCAATGTTAGGAAGAGGTTTTAGCTAAGACAAAATATGTTGATATAGTATAATATTCCCAGGTTATAGAAATGTAAACATCGAAAAATTGGACATCTCAATTTTTTATTAAAAGTGTTTTTTAACTAATCTTTTAACTTTATCAAATTGATACGTGATCAATTCGGAACAGTCACTTATAAAGACACTTTACAGTTAAATGTGTGACCCTATCTGGTATGTTTGGTAAAAAATGTATAGTTTTTTTTTCTTTTTAAATTTTATTTACGTTATCTTATTATATATATATATATATATATATATATATATTTTGGCTTCCTCCCGAATTGATAATAGGTATGTCAGAATTATTGATAGATGTCGTGTCAGAGCGACACATTCAGTTGGTTATCCCAATGACGTATATTATATTAGATACGCGTCCTTGTGTACTCGAGTGACACCCTGTCGACTAAAAATACACAATTATATAATACAGGTTCATGCATGGCTTCTTTATTGAGGTACCCGGCGTGCACAGGTAACATTTATTGAACCACATATATTTGTGTTCGACGTTGTTTATTGTGTGCGTGTTTGAAATTATAATTCCACCTGTTAATGAATGATGTTCTGATAATAATATTATCCACTATTTTTGCTGATAATAAGTTTTAAAATTTTATAAACATGACCTTATTTTTTGTGAAATAAATACAGTTTTGTCATGATTCTGGACCCTTCTTTTGAAAACAAAATTCTTCACGCAAATACAAGCTTTTGACGATTGGCAAACATGCAGATGTAAACACTGTGTATCATCGTCACCGGAAATTGGGTACTAACGAAGCGGAGAGAAATGGGAAAAAAAAGTTAAACAAGGTAAGAATTCATTCAATTTAAAGCATTTCTACTGATTTGACGAGGGTACCGCTTAAGAAATGTTTTTCTGATATATAATTCTTTAAATTATTAGGCCGATAAGTACAAAATTAAGACAAGATTTTGTGTTATACTCAAGAACTTGCCACTTAGTACCTGAAAATTTCGAGGTCGATCGTCATCTGTCGCCCCATTGGCAAGATATTCAACTGTTTTTCATTATTTTTCCAGACACTTTTTTAGATTATTATAGTGTGGCATCATATTTACTGAAATTTGTTGTCAAAATGAACGTTTTTAAAGAATATAGACCATAAAAAATAAAGTCTAGGGTACGGCAACTTGCTCATGTTGACAAATTTACTGTATGGCAACTTTTTTTCAACTGTATGGCAACTTGCTAATTTCAAAATATTTATTTGCCGTCTTTTTAAAGAAAATAAAGTATTAGGTTCAAATATCTAACTATGCATTTGATAAAAATACAATTCGCTTGACACCATTTAAGATGTATACACAATATAAGGCTTGAACACAGTCCTATTACATCTTTTACATACCTGATGTATACAATATGAATACGGCATATACAAAAGCTGACAAATGTTGTAACTTTCGGAAAGGCATGTCACTGTTTTACTGACCTGTTGTTCTGCCCTGACGTAGCGTTAAATGTTACCCGTTCTGCCCTGACGTAGCGTTAAATGTTACCCATGTCCGTCTGACCCGTCGCTCTCGTCCGTCCAGAAAGTCCCAATAATTGGTTTCCGTTCTCTAACTTTAGTATGCCCTAACCAAATGTTTTAAAACTAACACGAAATGCTTATCACCACAAAACACAGATCAAGTTATAAATTGGGTAGCGTCACTGTTACCGTTCTTGAGTTATGCCCTTTTATAAATGAAAAAAAGCTAAAGCTGTCGTTTCTGTTCTCAAACTTTAGATTGCCTCAATCAAATGTGTTAACCATACAACAGTAGTCAGCATTTGCATATAAGTGATGACCATTTCGGGGATGGGTTGTGGGTGGAGGGAAGGAAGGAGGTAATGGCAGAAGAATTTTTCCGCATTGAATATTTAGAACCATTAAGTGAATGAATTCTCTTTCAACTTTCAGATAAAATGAAATATAGAATCATGTGCAAAACAGTGTAGCCGAGACCATTGATTGGCGCGCTAAAATATCCCATTGCCTGGGTCAGATTATGTGAACGTTCGTCTGTAACGCCCACAACTCACGACGTATTTATTATAGACATTTAAACTGTGGGGTCACCAAAGGGTCTCAACGCCCAAATAAAATAATTCGAAAAACTAATCAGGAATAACCTTTGTGTTTTGATTTATATTGAATACTTAAACGTTCTTTACTTGTGTTTTCGTTATGTTTTGATAATCAATTTTTATGATATCGCACGTTCTAGAACTTCAGCAAAAAAAAAAAGGGGTTTTACTGGCTTTAAAAGTTACAATGCATGTGTTGATTATTATCTTTTTTTTCGGACGTCAAAGCGATTTAACAATTGCGGTTGTCCAATTATGCCATCTTTTAACTTTTATCTGGTCAAAATTTTATTTTAGAACGAATGTATGATCAACTTTAAATAGTGTGCGTACACAAAACATATAGACAAAATATACTTCTGTCCTGTCTTTTTCGTACTTGCAAGTTATTAGACAATAAAAAGGCTATTTGGATCAAGCCGAATGGGCCTAACTCCCAAAAAAACCTTCCAGTGGGCCCTTCCCTAAGTTATTACTTTTCATTTGAGCCATGTCCGGTAGCGAACTTTGCCGTACGAAGCTGGCGAGGCTTACCGAAAGAGTGTAAGGTGGAGACGTATTTTTTTCTATAACAACAACTTTGAAAATCTACAAATACCGAATGGGCCTAACTCCCAAAAAAACCTTCCAGTGGGCCCTTCCCTAAATTATTACTTTTCATTTGAGCCATGTCCGGTAGCGAACTTTGCCGTACGAAGCTGGCGAGGCTTACCGAAAGAGTGTAAGGTGGAGACGTATTTTTTTCTATAACAACATCTTTGAAAATCTACAAATACCGAATGGGCCTAACTCCCATAAAAACCTTCCAGTGGGCCCTTCCCTAAGTTATTAGTTTTCATTTGAGCCATGTCAAGTAGCGAACTTTGCCGTACGAAGCTGGCGAGGCTTACCGAAAGAGTGTAAGGTGGAGACGTATTTTTTTCTATAACAACAACTTTGAAAATCTACAAATACCGAATGGGCCTAACTCCCAAAAAAACCTTCCAGTGGGCCCTTCCCTAAGTTATTACTTTTCAATTGAGCCATGTCCGGTAGCGAACTTTGCCGTACGAAGCTAGCCAGGCTTACCGAAAGAGTGTAAGGTTGAGACGTATTTTTTTCTATAACAACAACTTTGAAAATCTACAAATACCGAATGGGCCTAACTCCGAAAAAAACCTTCCAGTGGGCCCTTTCCTAAGTTATTACTTTTCATTTGAGCCATGTCCGGTAGCGAACTATGCCGTACGAAGCTGGCGAGGCTTACCGAAAGAGTGTAAGGTGGAGACGTATTTTTTTCTATAACAACAACTTTGAAAATCTACAAATACCGAATGGGCCTAACTCCCATAAAAACCTTCCAGTGGGCCCTTCCCTAAGTTATTACTTTTCATTTGAGCTATGTCCGGTAGCGAAATTTGCAGTACGAAGCTGGCGAGGCTTACCGAAAGAGTGTAAGGTGTAGACGTATTTTTTTCTATAACAACAACTTTGAAAATCTACAAATTCCGAATGAGCCTAACTCCCAAAAAAAACATTCTAGTGGGGCCTTCCCTAAGTTATTACCTTTCATTTGAGCCATGAACGGTAGCGAACTTTGCCGTACGAAGCTGGCGAGGCTTACCGAAAGAGTGTAAGGTGGAGACGTATTTTTTTCTATAACAACAACTTTGAAAATCTTCAAATACCGAATGGGCCTAAATCCCATAAAAACCTTCCAGTGGGCCCTTCCCTAAGTTATTGCTTTTCATTTGAGCCATGTCCGGTAGCGAACTTTGCCGTACGAAGCTGGCGAGGCTTACCGAAAGAGTATAAGGTGGAGACGTATTTTTTTCTATAACAACAACTTTGAAAATCTACAAATACCGAATGGGCCTAACTCCCAAAAAACCTTCTAGTGGGGCCTTCCATGTCCGGTAGCGAACTTTGCCGTATGAAGCTGGCGAGGCTTACCGAAAGAGTGTAAGGTGGAGACGTATTTTTTTCTATAACAACAACTTTGAAAATCTACAAATACCGAATGGGCCTAACTCCGAAAAAAACCTTCTAGTGGGGCCTTCCCTAAGTTATTACTTTTCATTTGAGCCATGTCCGGTAGCGAACTTTGCCGTACGAAGCTGGCGAGGCTTACCGAAAGAGTGTACGGTGGAGATGTATTTTTTTCTATAACAACAACTTTGAACCCTAACAATTCCCAAATAGGCCTAACTTAAAAAAAAATATTTTAGTAGGGCGTTCCCCAAGTTATCACCTTTTATTTGAGTCATGTCCGGTGGCAAACTTTGCCGGAAAGAGCTGGCGAGGCTTACCGAAAGAGTATAAGGTGGAGACGTATTTTTTTCTAAAACAACAACTTTGAACCCTAACAATTCCAAAAAAGGCCTAACTTAAAAAAAAAAAAAATTTTAGTAGGGCCTTCTCCAAGTTATCACCTTTTATTTGAGTCATGTCCGGTTGCAAACTTTGCCGTACGGAGCTAGCGAGGCTAACAGCAACTTTGAAACCCAACAATTCCCGAATGGGCCTAACTCTCCAAAATACATTTCAGTGGGGCCTTCCCCAAGCTCTTACCTTTCATTTGAGCCATGTCCGGTGGCGAATTTTGCCGTAGGGAACTGTACATAAAAACTGAAAAATGTGCCTATACCCATAATTGATAGTTAAGTCATACTTTGAACGACCAGTGAAGTCATCATGTGCATTTTCCAACCCAGGTCTTCATATGTGTTGAAGAAATGGATAATAGTTTTCAATCAAACCACCTGTGGTCAAAAACTTTGCAGAAGGGAAATGGGAGGATAGCGATTCCTACCACCACTGCTGTGCTGCAAAATGAAACATTGGTTATATTGTTGTGAGTTTCTGGTGCACTTTCCCACCCAGGTATTATTGTGAATAAAAGGGGCTTGGACAAGCTTTCAATTCTACTAGCTGTATGTTAATCTTACCAGTAGGACACTGTATACAAAGACTGAAAATAGTGAGACGAATGTACGATGGACATTTCAACTATTAAAAAAGAAAAAAAAAGAAACATAAACTTTGAACCCCTCCAATCCCTAGTAATTTCTAAGTTAGTGTACATTTTCTCGCATTGTCTCTGCAAGCATGACCAGCTCTGTACGGCAAATTTAGTCACCGTACATGGCACAACTGAAAGGTAATAAATCAGAGCAAGGCCCACGGAAATATATTCTTTGGGGGTTAGAACCTTCTGGGAAATTGATGTGGTTCAAAGTTGGTGTTAAATTTATTTTTCACGTGTCCACCGTTCATTTTTTCGGCAATCTTCAAAAGGAAATAAAAGGTAATAAATCAGAGCAGGGCCAAATGAAATTCTTTTTCGGGGATTAGAACCTTCTGGGTGTCGTGAAAATGGGCCAAAAGACTTTAGAACATTATGTTATGTAATTGTTTACCATACTTTCCCGCACTATTGTAATATAACGTAGCGCTATTGTTACTTATTGCACCGCGGGTAATTTATGACGTTGTGATTGGTTCAACACCGTCACGTGGTGACCCCCTTTAGATCCGTAGGGGGTTAGTAAATTTTATAGTGGGTTCATGACGTCTACTGTTAATGGTGACGTCATCTATTGAAGTTGTTGTATTTCATTGTTTATTTTTCTACAAAACGCTGCAGAAAAAGTCTCGCGTGCGATAAATTCGTTATACGGTTCACTACTTACCCCCTACGGACCATAGAGGGTGAATAAAATTACTAACCCTTTATGGAACCGTAGGGGGTCAGTAGCGAACCATATAACTTATAGTATCTACGCATCTTAGAATCATACAGCATCTCAACTAGCAAGGCAATATTTTCTTTCACAAGTACAACAATGTACAACAAAGTTAAAAGATAAATAAAACAAATAGAGATGGTTCGCAACTCAAAACAGTACGAGCAGCACATCGACGAGCAGTAATAAAGCTTCTGTAAAAAGGAGACCAGACAGAAGAACCGCAACAAGATGTTGTTAACCTGAAATCCATCATGGAGCTAATCAAAACAAAGCAAAAGACATTGTCCGATCTTAATGAGAAGACTACGGAAATTATTGAACAAGATTAAGACATCGACGAAGAAATTGAAGAAGTTGACATATACGAGTTAGAGATCCAAATTGGTATCACGATAATTGAGAAGTACATCTCAAAGAAGTAAGTCTGTCAAAAAATCAATCCGCATTAAACCCTCAAGCACCAAACTTCATATGCACTAACCCCAGCGTGCAAGAACATTAAAATCCGATAAATTTCAACTCAGAACAAATTGCCTAAAATCAACCTACCCACTTTTGGCGGAAATAAACTAGAATGGTCAACTTTTTGGGATACATATAATTCTGCCGTACATGAAAATCCTTCATTGAGTGACGAACAAAGATTTAATTATCTGAAATCGCAACTTTACGAAGAAACTAGCCAGTGTATATCGGGAATGCAAATTACTAGTACAAATTATAACCAAGCAATACAAATTCTAGACGAGATTGTGGCCAACAACACAAAATTGTATACGCATACATGCAAAACTTAATAAATTTGCCTGCACCAACGCCCAGAATTAAAGGACACGATGGAAAGTTATATACGTAAACTAGAAGGAATCGGTCAATATCAAGAATCGTCTCGAAGCCATTTAATACAACTAATACTCAACAAATTTCCAAATTTAGTCAGACAAAACATTACTCGAGACCACGGTGATGATGATTGGGATATCTCAAGTTTACGTAAAGCAATAAAGTAAATAATTTGTATACAAGAGGCCGCTAATGCCAATCATATTGAAACCGACATTATCTCAAGCGCATCGATCATTGGAAACAGAAACTACAAATACAAGATGGAGGTCAACATGGTCTAAAGATAGTAACGACAAATGTACATTTCAGACTAAAAGGCCGTGTTTGTTTTGTCAAACCACGTATTACCCAAATGAATGTAAATATCACTGATATAAACGGCCGCACAAAAATTGTCCAGGAAAAAAAGAGTTTGCTTTAACAGTTTCGGTAATCATAAGGTTTTGGAATGTAAGTCACAATATAGTTGCTGATGAGTTAGACACATCATAGTAGCATTTGCCGTAATAATTTACAAAATAGAAATTCCATTTCGAATGAAGATAAAGCCTAATAAAGCCTAACAAAACCTGCTAATGGAGATTTTCTAAGTACTACAGATACAAAGAGCATCGCTATTCATTCTGCCGTTACAGCACCTACCGAAATTCTACCAAAAACTGCCGAAGCGCCCGAGTGATACCATGACGAAAGTGCTTTGACTAACATTCTACTCATGGAAGGCACACAAAACTCATTTATTTCTCAAGAAGTTTACGAAAAACTCCATATCATACCGAATGGTATAGTAAGCAATCAAATTTCAGCATTTGTCGGGAAAGAAGATTACGTACGCAACCTGGAGAAAGCGACAATATCGATTAAGACCGAAAGAAAAGAAAGAATTCCAATGGAAGTAATAATTGTTCCATAAATTGCCCAACCGATACATATGAAGAAACGTGTAAATATCAACAGCTTTTCCTATTTACGAGGATTACAACTTGGCCACACCGTCACACACGATGAAAAGTTCAACATTTCACTACTCGGAGCAGATTACTACTGGTCTTTAGTAGAAGATGAAATTATCCGAGGTGACGGACCAACAGCGGTTAAATCCAAAATAGCCTATATGCTGTCAGGACCGCTGAACACAGGTATTAATACTAGATAATGGACCTCTACGGTGATGAATGATTTAGTGGCGGACAAACCGAAGGAGTGCGCTTTACAGAAATTTGGGGAGATTGAGTCGAACTGTTAAGAGATGGATTCTGTTGAAAATATAAAAAATGTACAAAACCTAATGCTTGAGTACCAAAAATAAGCATGACTTTTAAAACTTCCAAACTTCCATGGAGACCAGATCACCCAGAGTTACCTACAAATGAATATAAATCAAGAATGAGGACCAAGAATGTTACAGCTGGGTTAGTTAAAGACCCGGATATGTTACATTTATACAAAAAGATAATCAAAGAACAGGCAATGAAAGACTTCATAGAAAATGTACCCTCTACAGAAATCGATCGCAAAAAAAATGAACGAATCCACTACATACCGCACGATCCTGTTAAGAAGGAATCAAACACGACCCCAATTAGAATTTTATATGACTGCATTTGCCATGGAAATCTAGATTTACCCAGCCTTAATGACTGCCTATCTTCAACACCACCTGTTTTGAATAAATTATCAAACATTCTTAGATTTAGATAAGAAAAATATGGAATCACAACAGACATAGAAAAGGCATTTTTACAAGACAAACTTGACAATGAAGACCGAGACGCTACACGATTCTTTTGGTTGTCCGATTCAACTGAATCAACACGTGACTTGACAATGTACAGATTTAAAGTTGTACTTTTTGGAGCGACGTGTTCGCCGTTCATTTTAAACGCGACATTCCTAAAATATACATCGATGAATCCGAGCAAAGAAGCTACAACTTGTCGTGAAGATAGCGCGAATTACGTTCCTATGTTAATGTATTTTTGTTTGTCTTCGTCGGAACAATGACTTCGGCGTGGGCGGAAGTCGAAACTACATGTATATGTTATAAAATTGTTGACTAGAACGGCTGTATTTCTATATATCTCCTATCGCCACTACTATTTGGTGCCGTGACTGTCGGAAACATTGGAATCAAAGTTAAAAGCAGTACGGGCAGGACACAGAGGGCAAGTTACAAATTTATTAAAGAAACTTGATGAAATTGAAAAGAATTCGGACTTAGATAAGACGATGTAAAATCGGATGCAATTAAACAGAAACAAAGGACTATAGTAGATTTGAATGAAAAGATACTGGATTTGACGTCGGAGGAGGATGTAGCGGTAGAAATTCAAGAGTCTGATGAGTATATGTTTAATTTCGAGTCCAAGCTTCGGAAAATTAGAAAAATATCACATACTGATTCACTTTCTCAAAATGTCGCATCAACGCCTTTAGATCCAAACGTAAACAGTTTTACGTCATCTTACCCCACAAATTCATCGCTTACCAACGACAATGTTATACACAGCAATAAAACTGAAATTAATGTACAGCAAACCCACTTTGATAATTTCCGCTCCGTGCAAAATACACATCGTGATTTGCATTCTACAAATAATTTGTACAACTAAGGCTTTTCTTCGGTATCAAATAGTAGTCAAAACGACAGATTAACTAAACTAAATTTACCGCAGTTTGACGGAGAAATTTAACAATGGCAAACCTTTTGGGATTCGTATGAATCAAATATTCATTTTAACAGTAATTTGACAGAGATACAGAAATTTAGTTACTTGAAGGCCCAACTCCATGGTCATCCCTCCTAAATTATTGAAGGTTTTGCACTTACAAATGCCAATTACACCACAGCCGTAAATTTGCTCAAAGAGCGTTTTGGATCACCCCACAAGATAATTTATTCCTACATGAAAGCATTAATGGAAATGCAGAGCCTAGCAACAGTTTAAAAACTTGAAGCATATGTCCGGGAACTACAATTATTAAGTCTGACGCATGAGATGTACGGAGCCCTGTTAATTCCGGTAGTACTTGGAAAACTCCCAGCTGAAATTCGCAAAAATATCGCACGAGAACATGACAGCGACAACATTTCTATGATTGAATTATGCAAATCGATTGTAAAAGAAATCGAAATTCTAGAAGTAGGCCAGACTACAGATTACGGAAATAATCACATGACCGCTACCTTTTTCGCCAGAGCACAGTCGAGACAACAACCTCATTATGACCATAAACAGACAAAAGGGACACATACTTGCGTTTTTTGTGACGGAAGATAGTAGAGGATAAGGTGATACGAGATGATGGACCTACAGCAGTAGGCTCGAAAATTGGTAATTCATTGTCAGGACCAGTTAAGGATAACAGGACTTCACCAATTTCTCCCGTCCTTTTGAATATTATTTCAAGTCATCATATGGAGGAGAAAAGTTTTGAAAACTTCTGGAAGCTATAACCACTTGGGATAAATCCAGGTGAAACAGATGAAGATTTAAAGTACCTACATACATATCAGCAGACTTCACTGAGAATTGAAAATGGACAGTACCACGCCAAATTGCCATGGAAACAGGACCACCCTGACTTGCCATCAAATTTTTATATCTCTAAATCGAGAACAGAGAGCACAACCAGAAGACTTTTTTTGAGAACCATAGATAATACATAGATATGGGGATATTATTCAAGAGCAAGAGAAAAGAGGATTCATAGAAAAGGTAAATGAAGACACAAATCCAGTCAAAACTCATTACGTTCCTCACCATGCTGTTAAAAAAGACTCAGCTACCACACCCATTAGAATAGTATACGATTGGAGCTGCAGACAATCACCATACCATGCAAGCTTAAACGACTGTTTAATGCCAATACCACCAGTACTTAATGATCTAACAAAATTCTGATGAGATTCCCGACTCAACAAAATTGGAGTAAGCACAGATATTGAGAAAGCCTTTCTACATATTGGCCTAAACAACAGTGACAGAGATGTAACACGCTTTCTATGGTTGAGCGATCCGAACGATCAAACAAGCAAGCTGACTACTTACAGGTTTAAATCTGTATTATTTGGCGCCACATTTCTCCATTTATCTTAAATGCAGCATTACTGAAACACTTAGATAAATACAAAACGGAAACTGCATCCACCATGGAGAATGATTTGTATGTTGATAATGTTTTGTCAAGCCTTGAAAATGAGAAGAATGCTCTTACATATTTCTGTGAAGCAAGATCGTTAATGGGTTTGATCTACGCTCTTGGACATCAAATTGTAGCCATCTACGAGAACTTGCACAATCTGAAAATGTACTTGACAAAGACACCAAAACGAAAATACTTGGACTATGTTGGGATACAATTACAGACAAACTTTCTTTTCCGGAAGTAAAATTGAACTAGGAAATCGGGAATATCACAAAGCGGGAGATTTGAGGCCAGTCATCAAGGATTTACGATCCGTTAGTACTTTTAAACCCCATAACTGTGAGTGCTAAAACATTAATGCAAGATTTATGGAGACAGAAAATAGACTGAGACAAACCTATACACTCGGCAGAACTACAACATCTATGTATAAAACTTGTCAAAGATTTAAAGATAACAACAACTGCAGAAATTGAAAGGCACTATTTCACAAGCTGGTTTGTTATTATGGACTACAATGAATTACATATTTTCGTAAATGCAAGTATGGACGCATATTGAACATTATCATATATTTGTAATGGAAGACATTCAGCAGTAGTAATGGCAAAGAATCGTGTAGCACCACTAAAGAAGGTGACTCTTCCACAATTAGAACTCATGGCCGCATTTATTGGCGCTCGCCTCGCTAGCCACATCAGAACTACTCTACCTATCAACAAAGTGGTATTTTGGTCAGACAGTCAAATTGTTCTACACTGGTTGAATACGTCAAGACAGTTAAACGATTTGTTCAAAACAGAATTGATGGGATCAGAAATTTGACTGCACAGGATGAATGGAGATATTGTCCAACTAAAGAGAATCCAGCAGATTTACTGACTCGAGGATTGACTGCGGAACAGTTTTTTACAGAACGCACTCTGGTTTAACGGACATGAATTGCTAACCGATGAGGAAGAATGGCCGACATGGATGTCAACACTCACAGATAGTACCGTATAATCATCCTTCGAAGAACATGAAAACAACGACGACCCAACAACAAAAGAAGAAAGTAACAGTCTAAATGAAGCTGGAATTGACATTATTATTGACATTACTCGGTACAGCACTTTATTCAAACTATCCAAATTCCAAAATCACAGAGAAAACCCAACCAGCTTACAACTAGTGAATTACAAACATGTACAACATGCCATGGAACTATGAATAATGAACTGTCAGCAGAGACAATACTCGGAGGAAATTGCAAACTTTAAGTCATTGTACAGCAAAAGATTGTCGATCGTGAAACAGTTAAGACTATTTCTTGATACAACTGGAACTATTCGTTGCGGGGGAAGGATTCACAACGCACCATTGACAAAGACTGCTAGATTCCCTTATTTATTAATTAGAGACCACCCACTTACTCGAGTTGTTGTTCTGGGTGTACATGAAAGATTGAAGCATTCTGGAGTATTAGCTACAGTAACTCAGATGTGAAAAAACCTACTGGATTCCATGCATTCGCCAGTACGTGAAGAAGGTTCTACACAAATGCATAACTTGCCTAAAAGTCAGCGGAAAACCATACATAGTACCTTATCCGCGGCCATTGCCGAATATCAGATTGACAGAAGCTCAGCCTTTTACAGACACTAGAGTGGACTTTGCAGGACCCCTGTACGTTAATGACAGACATTGAAATGAGAGGAAAGTATTTATCTGCTTGTTTACGAGTGCTTCAACACGCAACAGTCATCTTGAAGTAGTACCTGACCTAACAGAGGAATCATTAAACAGTCATTTAGAAGATTGACTAGCCGTAAATCTCTTCCTCGTACAATGATCTGGATAATGCGTCTACATACCTAGCAGCAGCCAACACAATAGAGAAATTCACAAATTCATCAACTTTGAAGGACAAGCGGCTTGCAAAAAATGGAACTACATGGAAGTTCATACCACGACGCGCACCTTCGTATGGACGCTTTTGGGAGCGTCTTATTGGTTTGACAAAAACGTGTTTGAGAAGGACACTTGGTAGGTTATACGTCACTATGGAGACACTTCAAAACTATCATCACAGAAATTGAAGCGATTATCAATGACCGACCCCTGACATATGTTTCTTCAAACATCGCAGACGAAGAGCCTTTGACACCATCACACTTGCTATATGGGAGGAAAATAACTGCAACCCCGTATCCACAAACAGACAATCAAGATATAGCAAATATTTGCAGTGGAAAATCGGATATCTTGCAACGTGCACAACTACAGAGTAACATACTGGTCAATTTTTTGGAACCGTTGGAAAAGGGAATATCTCACGTCATACGAGAATTCCATCGGACTACAGGAAACAACGAAAGAGCAATAAACACTGGTGATGTCGTGCATATTCATGACGACATGTTACCAAGAAGCACATTGAAACTAGCACGTCAGATTGAACTACATGGAAGTTCATACCACGACGCGCACCTTCGTATGGACGCTTTTGGGAGCGTCTTATTGGTTTGACAAAAACGTGTTTGAGAAGGACACTTGGTAGGTTATACGTCACTATGGAGACACTTCAAAACTATCATCACAGAAATTGAAGCGATTATCAATGACCGACCCTTGACATATGTTTCTTCAAACATCGCAGACGAAGAGCCTTCGACACCATCACACCTGCTATATGGGAGGAAAATAACTGCAACCCCGTATCCACAAACAGACAATCAAGATATAGCAAATATTTGCAGTGGAAAATCGGATATCTTGAAACGTGCACAACTACAGAGTAACATACTGGACAATTTTTTGGAACCGTTGGAAAAGGGAATATCTCACGTCATACGAGAATTCCATCGGACTACAGGAAACAACGAAAGAGCAATAAACACTGGTGATGTCGTGCATATTCATGAAGACATGTTACCAAGAAGCACATTGAAACTAGCACGTCAGATCTGCCGCAGTGAGAACTAGCACAGGACACACAACGCGACCCATTGTTTAACTCTATCCAATTGAAGTGAATCTAAACACTGACTTTGTACGAACAAACGATTCTAACGATCACGTTAAATCTCACGAAAACACATGTCGTACTTTATCAAAAAGAGAAGCATCAGTGCGGGCGAATAAAAGAATTCACCAGTTTGTATTTTGTGAAAGTTAAAATTAAATTTTAGTGAAATCTTATATTGACAGCAGCAACCAACACAATAGAGAAATTCACAAATTCATCAACTTTGAAGGACAAGCGGCTTGCAAAAAATGGAACTACATGGAAGTTCATACCACGACGCGCACCTTCGTATGGACGCTTTTGGGAGCGTCTTATTGGTTTGACAAAAACGTGTTTGAGAAGGACACTTGGTAGGTTATTCGTCACTATGGAGACACTTCAAAACTATCATCACAGAAATTGAAGCGATTATCAATGACCGACCCCTGACATATGTTTCTTCAAACATCGCAGACGAAGAGCCTTTGACACCATCACACCTGCTATATGGGAGGAAAATAACTGCAACCCCGTATCCACAAACAGACAATCAAGATATAGCAAATATTTGCAGTAGAAAATCGGATATCTTGAAACGTGCACAACTACAGAGTAACATACTGGACAATTTTTTGGAACCGTTGGAAAAGGGAATATCTCACGTCATACGAGAATCCCATCGGACTACGGGAATCAACGAAAGAGCAATAAACACTGGTGATGTCGTGCATATTCATGAAGACATGTTACCAAGAAGCCCATTGAAACTAGCATGTCAGATCTGCCGCAGTGAGAACTAGCACAGGACACACAACGCGACCCATTGTTTAACTCTATCTAATTGAAGTGAATCTAAACACTGACTTTGTACGAACAAACGATTCTAACGATCACGTTAAATCTCACGAAAACATATGTCGTACTTTATCAAAAAGAGAAGCATCAGTGCGAGCGAATGAAAGAATTCACCAGTTTGTATTTTGTGAAAGTTAAAATTAAATTTTAGTGAAATCTGATATTGACAGTTAAAAGTTAATTTCACTTTCAATCGCAACTACACATGGACAATGTTGAGAATTATTTCATTTCTAAAAGCAAGTAATTGGTAACAGGAAAATTGATTTTTTTATAAATTGTGTTTATTTTCTTTTGCGCGCCCGGAGAATGTCGTGGATTACGTTCATATGTTAATGTACTTTTGTTTGTCTACGTCGGAACGTCAATGACGTCGGCATGGGCGGAAGTCGAAACTATATGTTATTTAATTGTTGACTAGAAAGGCTGTATTTATATATATCTCTTATCGCCACTACACAACTCTACAAGAAGACTTATATGTTGATAATGAACTTACCAGCATGTACTCCGAATAAGCAGCAGTTAAATAGAATCATTTTCATAACAGCGTGGACATGACTATTTCTTGGCGCGCTCAGGGTTATCAATTGACTGGGTCTGACTAGCTTAACGTTCGACTGTAACGCCCAGTTGTCATATCGTACGTGTTATACACATTTAAACTGTAGGTCGCCAAAGGTTGTAAACGCCTAAATCAAATTATACAAATAACTAGAGGACTAAATCTTGTGTGCTGATTTAAATGTGGAATACTTAAACTTTTTTTTCCCTCTCGTGCACCTGTTTGTACTTTACTCTTTTATTCCATTTATATCCCCAATTGAAGGCCTCTGACAGACTGAGTGAGCGTTAGATCACTGCTATCGATAGCCGATGACAAACCAGTTAAAAGAAAATGATTCAGTTGCATTACCAACATAAGTATTGCAATTGTCCACGCTGTTATGAAAATGATTCTACTTCAATGAATCGAGAAAATTACATGAAAAGGGAAGCTTTAACTTACAGTCATGGATGTCAAACGGCGACAAACTCAGAGATTTTGCCTCATCTGAAAAGTACTTGACACATACAAGGAGACGAAAATATTAAGTATGCACTGGAATACAGTATAAGATACACTCAGTATTGCCGAAACGAAACAATTAAACAAGGACACACAACTGACAAAAAATGTACTTTTGCGACAGTCTTCCGCTATTTGTGATTCGTTAGGACTACTCGTACCGATCACTATTAGAATAAAAATACTTATTCAAGAAATTTGGGGAAAAGGATATGCATGGGACGAGACATTACCGAAAGAAATTGAAAACCCATGGACGATGTAGAGAATGACATCTTATAGATAACTTCGAAACCTAAATTACAGAGATACTATTTTGCAAACCATGACGAGGAAACTAGCGAATCTAGTCTACACATTTTTTTATGCAAATCAAAAAGCATATGGAGCTTCTGTTTACTTGAGTAAATGGACAGTGTCGACACTTGTTATCGCATAAAACCGTGTTGCGCCTTTGAAATTGATAACGTTACCGAATTAGAATTAATGGCTGCAGTGATCGGAACACGACTCTCATAAGATGTAATCGAAATCTTAGGAATTAAAAAGCAGTATTTTCGAGCGATAGTAAAAAAGTTCTACATTGGCTTACCTCATAAAAACCGTTAAACAATTAAACAAGGACACACAATTGACAAAACGTGTACTTTTGCGACAGTCTTCCGCTATTTGTGATTCGTTAGGACTACTCGTACCGATCGTGTAAGTGAAATTAAAGATATAACTGAAACTCACGAATGTAAATATGAACCCAGCTGACCTACAAACACATAGAATAACTGCATCGCAATTTGAAGATTCGACATTATGGATTTATGGACACCAGTGGATAACGGACAAGCGTAAATGGCCTACTTGGACAGGACATATGGAGATAAGCACTAATATATCCAATCTAACAGGAACAGAGAGACACAAAATTGACGATAATACTGAACGCAGCGAATTTCACAGATCATAGATGTGTCAAGGTATTCTGATCTACATAAAATTATAACTGTGACTGGATACGTCTTGAAATACGTAAATAACTGTTAGGAAAACGACCAGATCGACTTAGAAGTTCACAAGGTGACAGGAAGCTCAAAAGAATTTTAACAAAATAGGAAATTTCATTAGCTATGAACTTATGGATCAAAGATACACAACAAGGCAGGTTCGTGAAAGAGCTAGAACATATTTCATTGATTCCGAAAGTTAAATCACTACCGCTTATGCAACAATAACGTTTATATCTGGATGAAAGAGGAATCATACGATTTAAAAGCAGAATACAAAATTCATCTCTTTAAGAAAAGTGTCCTATTTAATACCCAAGAACTACAAACTTACAGATTTTGTTATTAGGGACGCACCTCTAAGAAATCTACATGAAGGAGTCGGACAGACAATCATACTGGATACTAGCAATTCGACAATGTGTGAACAGTGTCTTACGTAAATGTGTACAATGCCAAAAATCATTGGTTAACCGTATAACAGACCAGAACCTCCATCGCTACCAAATGATCGAGTAAAAGAGAGCATACCACCGGGGATGCCTCAAATGAAAGGTAATAACTTGGTAAAAGCCCCCCTTTCTGACATGTTCTTGGGGAGTTAAACCCATTCAGGACTTGTTAGGGTTCAAAGTTGCTGTTAAGAAAAAAAAAGAACGTGCCCACCCTTCATTCTTTCGGTAAGCCTCGCCAGCTTCGTACGGCAAAGTTCGCTACCGGACATGGCTCAAATGAAAAGTAATAACTTAGGAAAGGGCCAAATGGAAGGTTTTTTTGGGAGTTAAGCCCATTCGGTATTTGTAGATTTTCAAAGTTGTTGTTATAGAAAAAAATACGTCTCCACCTTACTCTTTCGGTAAGCCTCGCCAGCTTCGTACGGCAAAGTTCGCTACCGGACATGGCTCAAATGAAAGGTAATAACTTAGGAAAGGCCCCACTGGAAGGTTTTTTTGAAAGTTAGGCCCATTCGGTATTTGTAGATCTTCAAAGTTGTTGTTATAGAAAAAAAAAATACGTCTTCACCTTACACTCTTTCGGTAAGCCTCGCCAGGCTTCGTACGGCAAAGTTCGCTATCGGACATGGCTCAAATGAAAGGTAATAACTTAGGAAAAAGCCCACTGGAAGGTTTTTTTGTGAGTTAGGCCCATTCGGTATTTGTAGATTTTCAAAGTTGTTGTTATAGAAAAAAATACGTCTCCACCTTACACTCTTTCGGTAAGCCTCGCCAGCTTCGTACGGCAAAGTTTGCTACCGGACATGGCTCAAATGAAAGGTAATAACTTAGGAAAGGCCCCACTGGAAGGTTTTTTTGGGAGTTAGGCCCATTCGGTATTTGTAGATTTTCAAAGTCGTTGTTATAGAAAAAAATACGTCTCCACCTTACTCTTTCGGTAAGCCTCGCCAGCTTCGTACGGCAAAGTTAGCTACCGTACATGGCTCAAATGAAAGGTAATAACTTAGGAAAGGGCCCACTGGAAGGTTTTTTTGGGAGTTAGGCCCATTCGGTATATGTAGATTTTCAAAGTTGTTGTTATAGAAAAAATACGTCTCCACCTTACACTCTTTCGGTAAGCCTCGCCAGGCTTGTACGGCAAAGTTCGCTACCGGACATGGCTCAAATGAAAGGTAATAACTTAGGAAAGGCCCCACTGGAAGGTTTTTTTTTGGGAGTTAGGCCCATTCGGTATTTGTAGATCTTCAAAGTTGTTGTTATAGAAAAAATACGTCTTCACCTTACACTCTTTCGGTAAGCCTCGCCAGGCTTCGTACGGCAAAGTTCGCTACCGGACATGGCTCAAATGAAAGGTAATAACTTAGGAAAGGCCCCACTGGAAGGTTTTTTGGGAGTAAGGCCCATTCGGTATTTGTAGATTTTCAAAGTTGTTGTTATAGAAAAAAATACGTCTCCACCTTACTCTTTCCGTAAGCCTCGCCAGCTTCGTACGACAAATTTCGCTACCGGACATGGCTCAAATGAAAGGTAATAACTTAGGAAAGGGCCCACTGGAAGGTTTTTTTGGGAGTTAGGCCCATTCGGTATTTGTAGATTTTCAAAGTTGTTGTTATAGAAAAAAATACGTCTCCACCTTAAACTCTTTCGGTAAGCCTCGCCAGCTTCGTACGGCAAAGTTTGCTACCGGACATGGCTCAAATGAAAGGTAATAACTTAGGGAAGGCCCCACTGGAAGGTTTTTTTGGGAGTTAGTCCCATTCGGTATTTGTAGATTTTCAAAGTTGTTGTTATAGAAAAAAATACGTCTCCACCTTACACTCTTTCGGTAAACCTCGCCAGCTTCGTACGGCAAAGTTCGCTACCGGACATGGCTCAAATGAAAGGTAATAACTTAGGAAAGGCCCCACTGGAAGGTTTTTTTTTGGGAGTTAGGCCCATTCGGTATTTGTAGATCTTCAAAGTTGTTGTTATAGAAAAAAATACGTCTTCACCTTACACTCTTTCGGTAAGCCTCGCCAGGCTTCGTACGGCAAAGTTCGCTACCGGACATGGCTCAAATGAAAGGTAATAACTTAGGAAAGGCCCCACTGGAAGGTTTTTTGGGAGTAAGGCCCATTCGGTATTTGTAGATTTTCAAAGTTGTTGTTATAGAAAAAAATACGTCTCCACCTTACTCTTTCCGTAAGCCTCGCCAGCTTCGTACGGCAAAGTTCGCTACCGTACATGGCTCAAATGAAAGGTAATAACTTAGGAAAGGGCCCACTGGAAGGTTTTTTTAGGAGTTAGGCCCATTCGGTATTTGTAGATTTTCAAAGTTGTTGTTATAGAAAAAAATACGTCTCCACCTTAAACTCTTTCGGTAAGCCTCGCCAGCTTCGTACGGCAAAGTTTGCTACCGGACATGGCTCAAATGAAAGGTAATAACTTAGGGAAGGCCCCACTGGAAGGTTTTTTTGGGAGTTAGTCCCATTCGGTATTTGTAGATTTTCAAAGTTGTTGTTATAGAAAAAAATACGTCTCCACCTTACACTCTTTCGGTAAACCTCGCCAGCTTCGTACGGCAAAGTTCGCTACCGGACATGGCTCAAATGAAAGGTAATAACTTAGGAAAGGGCCCACTGGAAGGTTTTTTTGAGAATTAGGCCCATTCGGTAATTGTAGTTTTCAAAGTTGTTGTTATAGAAAAAATACGTCTCCACCTTACACTCTTTCGGTAAGCCTCGCCAGCTTCGTACGGCAAAGTTCGCTACCGGACATGGCTCAAATGAAAGGTAATAACTTAGGAAAGGCCCCATTGGAAGGTTTTTTTGAAAGTTAGGCCCATTCGGTATTTGTAGATCTTCAAAGTTGTTGTTATAGAAAAAAATACGTCTTCACCTTACACTCTTTCGGTAAGCCTCGCCAGGCTTCGTACGGCAAAATTCGCTATCGGACATGGCTCAAATGAAAGGTAATAACTTAGGAAAAAGCCCACTAGAAGGTTTTTTTGTGAGTTAGGCCCATTCGGTATTTGTAGATTTTGAAAGTTGTTGTTATAGAAAAAAATACGTCTCCACCTTACACTCTTTCGGTAAGCCTCGCCAGCTTCGTACGGCAAAGTTCGCTACTGGACATGGCTCAAATGAAACGTAATAACTTAGGAAAGGCCCCACTGGAAGGTTTTTTGGGGAGTTAGGCCCATTCGGTATTTGTAGATTTTCAAAGTCGTTATAGAAAAAAATACGTCTTCACCTTACTCTTTCGGTAAGCCTCGCCAGCTTCGTACGGCAAAGTTCGCTACCGTACATGGCTCAAATGAAAGGTAATAAGTCAGAAAGGCCCCACTGGAAGGTTTTTTTGGGAGTTAGGCCCATTCGGTATTTGTAGATTTTCAAAGTTGTTGTTATAGAAAAAAAATACGTCTCCACCTTACACTCTTTCGGTAAGCCTCGCCAGCTTCGTACGGTAAAGTTCGCTACCGGACATGGCTCAAATGAAAGGTAATAACTTAGGAAAGGCCCCACTGGAAGGTTTTTTTGGGAGTTAGGCCCATTCGGTATTTGTAGATCTTCAAAGTTGTTGTTATAGAAAAAAATACGTCTTCACCTTACACTCTTTTGGTAAGCCTCGCCAGGCTTCGCACGGCAAAGTTCGCTACCGGACACGGCTCAAATGAAAGGTAATAACTTAGGAAAGGGCCCACTGGAAGGTTTTTTTGGGAGTTAGGCCCATTCGGTATTTGTAGATTTTCAAAATTGTTGTTATAGAAAAAAATACGTCTCCACCTTACACTCTTTCGGTAAGCCTCGCCAGCTTCGTACGGCAAAGTTCGCTACCGGACATGGCTCAAATGAAAGGTAATAACTTAGGAAAGGCCCCACTGGAAGGTTTTTTGGGGAGTTAGGCCCATTCGGTATTTGTAGATTTTCAAAATCGTTGTTATAGAAAAAAATACGTCTCCACCTTACTCTTTCGGTAAGCCTCGCCAGCTTCGTACGGCAAAGTTCGCTACCGTACATGGCTCAAATGAAAGGTAATAAGTTAGGAAAGGGCCCACTGGAAGGTTTTTTTGGGAGTTAGGCCCATTCGGTATTTGTAGATTTTCAAAGTTGTTGTTATTGAAAAAAATACGTCTCCACCTTACACTCTTTCGGTAAGCCTCGGCAGCTTCGTACGGCAAAGTTCGCTACCGGACATGGCTAAAATGAAAGGTAATAACTTAGGGAAGATCAAACTGGAAGGTTTTTTTGGGAGTTAGGCCCATTCGGTATTTGTAGATTTTCAAAGTTGTTATAGAAAAAATTACGTCTCCACCTTACACTCTTCGGTAAACCTCGCCAGCTTCGTACGGCAAAGTTCGCTACCGGACATGGCTCAAATGAAAGGTAATAACTTAGGGAAGGCCCCACTAGAAGGTTTTTTTGGGAGTTAGGCCCATTCGGTATTTGTAGATCTTCAAAGTTGTTGTTATAGAAAAAAATACGTCTTCACCTTACACTCTTTCGGTAAGCCTCGCCAGGCTTCGTACGGCAAAGTTCGCTACCGGACATGGCTCAAATGAAAGGTAATAACTTAGGAAAGGGCCCACTGGAAGGTTTTTTTGGGAGTTAGGCCCATTCGGTATTTGTAGATTTTCAAAGTTGTTGTTATAGAAAAAAATACGTCTCCACCTTACACTCTTTCGGTAAACCTCGCCAGCTTCGTACGGCAAAGTTCGCTACCGGACATGGCTCAAATGAAAGGTAATAACTTAGGAAAGGGCCCACTGGAAGGTTTTTTTGGGAGTTAGGCCCATTCGGTATTTGTAAATTTTCAAAGTTGTTGTTATAGAAAAAAATACGTCTCCACCTTACACTCTTTCGGTAAACCTCGCCAGCTTCGTACGGCAAAGTTCGCTACCGGACATGGCTCAAATGAAAGTTAATAACTTAGGAAAGGCCCCACTGGAAGGTTTTTTTGGGAGTAAGGCCCATTCGGTATTTGTAGATCTTCAAAGTTGTTGTTATAGAAAAAAAAACGTCTTCACCTTACACTCTTTCGGTAAGCCTCGCCAGGCTTCGTACGGAAAATTTCGCTACTTGACATGGCTCAAATGAACGGTAATAACTTAGGAAAGGGCCCACTGGAAGGTTTTTTTGGGAGTTAGGCCCATTCGGTATTTGTAGATTTTCAAAGTTGTTGTTACAGAAAAAAATACGTCTCCACCTTACACTCTTTCGGTAAGCCTCGCCAGCTTCGTACGGCAAAGTTCGCTACCGGACATGGCTCAAATGAAAGGTAATAACTTTGGAAAAAGCCCACTGGAAGGTTTTTTTGTGAGTTAGGCCCATTCGGTATTTGTAGATTTTCAAAGTTGTTGTTATAGAAAAAAATACGTCTCCACCTTACACTCTTTCGGTAAACCTCGCCAGCTTCGTACGGCAAAGTTCGCTACCGGACATGGCTCAAATGAAAGGTAATAACTTAGGAAAGGGCCCACTGGAAGGTTTTTTTGAGAATTAGGCCCATTCGGTAATTGTAGTTTTCAAAGTTGTTGTTATAGAAAAAATACGTCTCCACCTTACACTCTTTCGGTAAGCCTCGCCAGCTTCGTACGGCAAAGTTCGCTACCGGACATGGCTCAAATGAAAGGTAATAACTTAGGAAAGGCCCCATTGGAAGGTTTTTTTGAAAGTTAGGCCCATTCGGTATTTGTAGATCTTCAAAGTTGTTGTTATAGAAAAAAATACGTCTTCACCTTACACTCTTTCGGTAAGCCTCGCCAGGCTTCGTACGGCAAAATTCGCTATCGGACATGGCTCAAATGAAAGGTAATAACTTAGGAAAAAGCCCACTAGAAGGTTTTTTTGTGAGTTAGGCCCATTCGGTATTTGTAGATTTTCAAAGTTGTTGTTACAGAAAAAAATACGTCTCCACCTTACACTCTTTCGGTAAGCCTCGCCAGCTTCGTACGGCAAAGTTCGCTACCGGACATGGCTCAAATGAAAGGTAATAACTTTGGAAAAAGCCCACTGGAAGGTTTTTTTGTGAGTTAGGCCCATTCGGTATTTGTAGATTTTCAAAGTTGTTGTTATAGAAAAAAATACGTCTCCACCTTACACTCTTTCGGTAAGCCTCGCCAGCTTCGTACGGCAAAGTTCGCTACCGGACATGGCTCAAATGAAACGTAATAACTTAGGAAAGGCCCCACTGGAAGGTTTTTTTGGGAGTTAGGCCCATTCGGTATTTGTAGATTTTCAAAGTCGTTGTTATAGAAAAAAATACGTCTCCACCTTACTCTTTCGGTAAGCCTCGCCAGCTTCGTACGGCAAAGTTCGCTACCGTACATGGCTCAAATGAAAGGTAATAAGTCAGGAAGGCCCCACTGGAAGGTTTTTTTGGGAGTTAGGCCCATTCGGTATTTGTAGATTTTCAAAGTTGTTGTTATAGAAAAAAATACGTCTCCACCTTACACTCTTTCGGTAAGCCTCGCCAGCTTCGTACGGTAAAGTTCGCTACCGGACATGGCTCAAATGAAAGGTAATAACTTAGGAAAGGCCCCACTGGAAGGTTTTTTTGGGAGTTAGGCCCATTCGGTATTTGTAGATCTTCAAAGTTGTTGTTATAGAAAAAAATACGTCTCCACCTTACACTCTTTCGGTAAGCCTCGCCAGCTTCGTACGGCAAAGTGCGCTACCGGACATGGCTCAAATGAAAGGTAATAACTTAGGAAAGGCCCCACTGGAAGATTTTTTGGGGAGTTAGGCCCATTCGGTATTTGTAGATTTTCAAAGTCGTTGTTATAGAAAAAAATACGTCTCCACCTTACTCTTTCGGTAAGCCTCGCCAGCTTCGTACGGCAAAGTTCGCTACCGGACATGGCTCAAATGAAAGGTAATAACTTAGGAAAGGGCCCACTGGAAGGTTTTTTTGGGAGTTAGGCCCATTCGGTATTTGTAGATTTTCAAAGTTGTTGTTATAGAAAAAAATACGTCTCCACCTTACACTCTTTCGGTAAACCTCGCCAGCTTCGTACGGCAAAGTTCGCTACCGGACATGGCTCAAATGAAAGGTAATAACTTAGGAAAGGGCCCACTGGAAGGTTTTTTTGGGAGTTAGGCCCATTCGGTATTTGTAGATTTTCAAAGTTGTTGTTATAGAAAAAAATACGTCTCCACCTTACACTCTTTCGGTAAACCTCGCCAGCTTCGTACGGCAAAGTTCGCTACCGGACATGGCTCAAATGAAAGGTAATAACTTAGGAAAGGCCCCACTGGAAGGTTTTTTTGGGACTAAGGCCCATTTGGTATTAGTAGATCTTCAAAGTTGTTGTTATAGAAAAAAATACGTCTTCACCTTACACTCTTTCGGTAAGCCTCGCCAGGCCTCGTACGGCAAAGTTCGCTACTGGACATGGCTCAAATGAACGGTAATAACTTAGGAAAGGGCCCACTGGAAGGTTTTTTGGGGAGTTAGGCCCATTCGGTATTTGTAGATTTTCAAAGTTGTTGTTACAGAAAAAAATACGTCTCCACCTTACACTCTTTCGGTAAGCCTCGCCAGCTTCGTACGGCAAAGTTCGCTACCGGACATGGCTCAAATGAAAGGTAATAACTTAGGAAAGGGCCCACTGGAAGGTTTTTTTGGGAGTTAGGCCCATTCGGTATTTGTAGATTTTCAAAGTTGTTGTTATAGAAAAAAATACGTCTCCACCTTACTCTTTCGGTAAGCCTCGCCAGCTTCGTACGGCAAAGTTTGCTACCGTACATGGCTCAAATGAAAGGTAATAACTTAGGAAAGGGCCCACTGGAAGGTTTTTTTGGGAGTTAGGCCCATTCGGTATTTGTAGATTTTCAAAGTTGTTGTTATAGAAAAAATACGTCTCCACCTTACACTCTTTCGGTAAGCCTCGGCAGCTTCGTACGGCAAAGTTCGCTACCGGACATGGCTAAAATGAAAGGTAATAACTTAGGGAAGATCCAACTGGAAGGTTTTTTTGGGAGTTAGGCCCATTCGGTATTTGTAGATTTTCAAAGTTGTTGTTATAGAAAAAATTACGTCTCCACCTTACACTCTTCGGTAAACCTCGCCAGCTTCGTACGGCAAAGTTCGCTACCGGACATGGCTCAAATGAAAGGTAATAACTTAGGGAAGGCCCCACTGGAAGGTTTTTTTGGGAGTTAGGCCCATTCGGTATTTGTAGATTTTCAAAGTTGTTGTTATAGAAAAAAATACGTCTCCACCTTACACTCTTTCGGTAAACCTCGCCAGCTTCGTACGGCAAAGTTCGCTACCGGACATGGCTCAAATGAAAGGTAATAACTTAGGAAAGGGCCCACTGGAAGGTTTTTTTGGGAGTTAGGCCCATTCGGTATTTGTAAATTTTCAAAGTTGTTGTTATAGAAAAAAATACGTCTCCACCTTACACTCTTTCGGTAAGCCTCGGCAGCTTCGTACGGCAAAGTTTGCTACCGGACATGGCTAAAATGAAAGGTAATAACTTAGGAAAGATCCAACTGGAAGGTTTTTTTGGGAGTTAGGCCCATTCGGTATTTGTAGATTTTCAAAGTTGTTGTTATAGAAAAATTACGTCTCCACCTTACACTCTTCGGTAAACCTCGCCAGCTTCGTACGGCAAAGTTCGCTACCGGACATGGCTCAAATGAAAGGTAATAACTTAGGAAAGGCCCCACTAGAAGGTTTTTTTGGGAGTTAGGCCCATTCGGTATTTGTAGATCTTCAAAGTTGTTGTTATAGAAAAAAATACGTCTTCACCTTACACTCTTTCGGTAAGCCTCGCCAGGCTTCGTACGGCAAAGTTCGCTACCGGACATGGCTCAAATGAAAGGTAATAACTTAGGAAAGGGCCCACTGGAAGGTTTTTTTGGGAGTTAGGCCCATTCGGTATTTGTAGATTTTCAAAGTTGTTGTTATAGAAAAAAATACGTCTCCACCTTACACTCTTTCGGTAAACCTCGCCAGCTTCGTACGGCAAAGTTCGCTACCGGACATGGCTCAAATGAAAGGTAATAACTTAGGAAAGGGCCCACTGGAAGGTTTTTTTGGGAGTTAGGCCCATTCGGTATTTGTAAATTTTCAAAGTTGTTGTTATAGAAAAAAATACGTCTCCACCTTACACTCTTTCGGTAAACCTCGCCAGCTTCGTACGGCAAAGTTCGCTACCGGACATGGCTCAAATGAAAGGTAATAACTTAGGAAAGGCCCCACTGGAAGGTTTTTTTGGGACTAAGGCCCATTTGGTATTTGTAGATCTTCAAAGTTGTTGTTATAGAAAAAAATACGTCTTCACCTTACACTCTTTCGGTAAGCCTCGCCAGGCCTCGTACGGCAAAGTTCGCTACTGGACATGGCTCAAATGAACGGTAATAACTTAGGAAAGGGCCCACTGGAAGGTTTTTTTGGGAGTTAGGCCCATTCGGTATTTGTAGATTTTCAAAGTTGTTGTTACAGAAAAAAATACGTCTCCACCTTACACTCTTTCGGTAAGCCTCGCCAGCTTCGTACGGCAAAGTTCGCTACCGGACATGGCTCAAATGAAAGGTAATAACTTAGGAAAGGGCCCACTGGAAGGTTTTTTTGGGAGTTAGGCCCATTCGGTATTTGTAGATTTTCAAAGTTGTTGTTATAGAAAAAAATACGTCTCCACCTTACACTCTTTCGGTAAACCTCGCCAGCTTCGTACGGCAAAGTTCGCTACCGGACATGGCTCAAATGAAAGGTAATAACTTAGGAAAGGGCCCACTGGAAGGTTTTTTTGGGAGTTAGGCCCATTCGGTATTTGTAGATTTTCAAAGTTGTTGTTACAGAAAAAAATACGTCTCCACCTTACACTCTTTCGGTAAGCCTCGCCAGCTTCGTACGGCAAAGTTCGCTACCGGACATGGCTCAAATGAAAGGTAATAACTTAGGAAAGGGCCCTCTGGAAGGTTTTTTTGGGAGTTAGGCCCATTCGGTATTTGTAGATTTTCAAAGTTGTTGTTATAGAAAAAAATACGTCTCCACCTTACTCTTTCGGTAAGCCTCGCCAGCTTCGTACGGCAAAGTTCGCTACCGTACATGGCTAAAATGAAAGGTAATAACTTAGGAAAGGGCCCACTGGAAGGTTTTTTTGGGAGTTAGGCCCATTCGGTATTTGTAGATTTTCAAAGTTGTTGTTATAGAAAAAAATACGTCTCCACCTTACACTCTTTCGGTAAACCTCGCCAGCTTCGTACGGCAAAGTTCGCTACCGGACATGGCTCAAATGAAAGGTAATAACTTAGTAAAGGGCCCACTGGAAGGTTTTTTGGGGAGTTAGGCCCATTCGGTATTTGTAGATTTTCAAAGTTGTTGTTATAGAAAAAATACGTCTTCACCTTACACTCTTTCGGTAAGCCTCGCCAGGCTTCGTACGGCAAAGTTCGCTACCGGACATGGCTCAAATGAAAGGTAATAACTTAGGAAAGAGCCCACTGGAAGGTTTTTTTGGGAGTAAGGCCCATTCGGTATTTGTAGATTTTCAAAGTTGTTGTTATAGAAAAAAATACGTCTCCACCCCACACTCTTTCGGTAAGCCTCGCCAGCTTCATACGGCAAAGTTCGCTACCGGACATGGCTCAAATGAAAGGTAATAACTTAGGAAAGGCCCCACTGGAAGGTTTTTTTGGGAGTTAAGCCCATTCGGTATTTGTAGATTTTCAAAGTTGTTGTTATAGAAAAAAATACGTCTCCATCTTACTCTTTCGGTAAGCCTCGCCAGCTTCGTACGGCAAATTTCTCTACCGTACATGGCTCAAATGAAAGGTAATAACTTAGGAAAGGGCCCACTGGAAGGTTTTTTTGGGAGTTAGGCCCATTCGGTATTTGTAGATTTTCAAAGTTGTTGTTATAGAAAAAATTACGTCTCAACCTTACACTCTTTCGGTAAACCTCGCCAGCTTTGTACGGCAAAGTTCGCTACCGGACATGGCTCAAATGAAAGGTAATAACTTAGGAAAGGGCCCACTGGAAGGTTTTTTTGGGAGTTAGGCCCATTCGGTATTTGTAGATTTTCAAAGTTGTTGTTATAGAAAAAAATACGTCTCCACCTTACACTCTTTCGGTAAACCTCGCCAGCTTCGTACGGTAAAGTTTGCTACCGGACATGGCTCAAATGAAAGGTAATAACTTAGGAAAGGGCCCACTGGAAGGTTTTTTTGGGAGTTAGGCCCATTCGGTATTTGTAGATTTTCAAAGTTGTTGTTATAGAAAAAATACGTCTCCACCTTACACTCTTTCGGTAAGCCTCGCCAGCTTCGTATGGCAAATTTCGCTACCAGACATGGCTCAAATGAAAGGTAATAACTTAGGAAAGGCCTCACTGGAAGGTTTTTCTGGGAGTTAGGCCCATTCGGTATTTGTAGATCTTCAAAGTTGTTGTTATAGAAAAAATACGTCTTCACCTTACACTCTTTCGGTAAGCCTCGCCAGGCTTCGTACGGCAAATTTTGCTACCGGACATGGCTCAAATGAAAGGTAATAACTTAGGAAAGGGCCCACTGGAAGGTTATTTTGGGAGTTAGGCCCATTCGGTATTTGTAGATTTTCAAAGTTGTTGTTATAGAAAAAAATACGTCTCCACCTTACACTCTTTCGGTAAGCCTCGCCAGCTTCGTAAGGCAAAATTTGCTACCGGACATGGCTCAAATGAAAGGTAATAACTTAGGAAAGGCCCCACTGGAAGGTTTTTTTTGTGAGTTAGGCCCATTCGGTATTTGTAGATTTTCAAAGTTGTTGTTATAGAAAAAAATACGTCTCCACCTTTCTCTTTCGGTAAGCCTCGCCAGCTTCGAACGGCAAAGTTCGCTACCGTACATGGCTCAAATGAAAGGTAATAACTTAGGAAAGGCCCCACTAGAAGGTTTTTTTGGGAGTTAGGCCCATTCGGTATTTGTAGATTTTCAAAGTTGTTGTTATAGAAAAAAATACGTCTCCACCTTACAGTCTTTCGGTAAGCCTCGCCATCTTCGTACGGCAAAGTTCGCTACCGGACATGGCTCAAATGAAAGGTAATAACTTAGGGAAGGCCCCACTGGAACATTTTTTCGGGAGTTAGGCCCATTCGGTATTTGTAGATTTTCAAAGTTGTTGTTATAGAAAAAAATACGTCTCCACCTTACACTCTTTCGGTAAACCTCGCCAGCTTCGTACGGTAAAGTTCGCTACCGGACATGGCTAAAATGAAAGGTAATAACTTAGGAAAGGGCCCACTGGAAGGTTTTTTTGGGAGTTAGGCCCATTCGGTATTTGTAGATTTTCAAAGTTGTTGTTATAGAAAAAATACGTCTCCACCTTACACTCTTTCGGTAAGCCTCGCCAGCTTCGTACGGCAAATTTCGCTACCGGACATGGCTCAAATGAAAGGTAATAACTTAGGAAAGGCCCCACTGGAAGGTTTTTTTTGGGAGTTAGGCCCATTCGGTATTTGTAGATCTTCAAAGTTGTTGTTATAGAAAAATTACGTCTTCACCTTACACTCTTTCGGTAAGCCTCGCCAGGCTTCGTACGGCAAATTTCGCTACCGGACATGGCTCAAATGAAAGGTAATAACTTAGGAAAGGGCCCACTGGAAGGTTATTTTGGGAGTTAGGCCCATTCGGTATTTGTAGATTTTCAAAGTTGTTGTTATAGAAAAAAATACGTCTCCACCTTACACTCTTTCGGTAAGCCTCGCCAGCTTCGTAAGGCAAAGTTTGCTACCGGACATGGCTCAAATGAAAGGTTATAACTTAAGGAAGGCCCCACTGGAAGGTTTTTTTTGGGAGTTAGGCCCATTCGGTATTTGTAGATTTTCAAAGTTGTTGTTATAGAAAAAAATACGTCTCCACCTTACACTCTTTCGGTAAACCTCGCCAGCTTCGTACGGTAAAGTTCGCTACCGGACATGGCTCAAATGAAAGGTAATAACTTAGGAAAGGGCCCACTGGAAGGTTATTTTGGGAGTTAGGCCCATTCGGTATTTGTAGATTTTCAAAGTTGTTGTTATAGAAAAAAATACGTCTCCACCTTACACTCTTTCGGTAAGCCTCGCCAGCTTCGTAAGGCAAAGTTTGCTACCGGACATGGCTCAAATGAAAGGTAATAACTTAAGAAAGGCCCCACTGGAAGGTTTTTTTTGTGAGTTAGGCCCATTCGGTATTTGTAGATTTTCAAAGTTGTTGTTATAGAAAAAAATACGTCTCCACCTTTCTCTTTCGGTAAGCCTCGCCAGCTTCGAACGGCAAAGTTCGCTACCGTACATGGCTCAAATGAAAGGTAATAACTTAGGAAAGGCCCCACTAGAAGGTTTTTTTGGGAGTTAGGCCCATTCGGTATTTGTAGATTTTCAAAGTTGTTGTTATAGAAAAAAATACGTCTCCACCTTACAGTCTTTCGGTAAGCCTCGCCATCTTCGTACGGCAAAGTTCGCTACCGGACATGGCTCAAATGAAAGGTAATAACTTAGGGAAGGCCCCACTGGAACATTTTTTCGGGAGTTAGGCCCATTCGGTATTTGTAGATTTTCAAAGTTGTTGTTATAGAAAAAAATACGTCTCCACCTTACACTCTTTCGGTAAACCTCGCCAGCTTCGTACGGTAAAGTTCGCTACCGGACATGGCTAAAATGAAAGGTAATAACTTAGGAAAGGGCCCACTGGAAGGTTTTTTTGGGAGTTAGGCCCATTCGGTATTTGTAGATTTTCAAAGTTGTTGTTATAGAAAAAATACGTCTCCACCTTACACTCTTTCGGTAAGCCTCGCCAGCTTCGTACGGCAAATTTCGCTACCGGACATGGCTCAAATGAAAGGTAATAACTTAGGAAAGGCCCCACTGGAAGGTTTTTTTTGGGAGTTAGGCCCATTCGGTATTTGTAGATCTTCAAAGTTGTTGTTATAGAAAAATTACGTCTTCACCTTACACTCTTTCGGTAAGCCTCGCCAGGCTTCGTACGGCAAATTTCGCTACCGGACATGGCTCAAATGAAAGGTAATAACTTAGGAAAGGGCCCACTGGAAGGTTATTTTGGGAGTTAGGCCCATTCGGTATTTGTAGATTTTCAAAGTTGTTGTTATAGAAAAAAATACGTCTCCACCTTACACTCTTTCGGTAAGCCTCGCCAGCTTCGTAAGGCAAAGTTTGCTACCGGACATGGCTCAAATGAAAGGTTATAACTTAAGGAAGGCCCCACTGGAAGGTTTTTTTTGGGAGTTAGGCCCATTCGGTATTTGTAGATTTTCAAAGTTGTTGTTATAGAAAAAAATACGTCTCCACCTTACACTCTTTCGGTAAACCTCGCCAGCTTCGTACGGTAAAGTTCGCTACCGGACATGGCTCAAATGAAAGGTAATAACTTAGGAAAGGGCCCACTGGAAGGTTATTTTGGGAGTTAGGCCCATTCGGTATTTGTAGATTTTCAAAGTTGTTGTTATAGAAAAAAATACGTCTCCACCTTACACTCTTTCGGTAAGCCTCGCCAGCTTCGTAAGGCAAAGTTTGCTACCGGACATGGCTCAAATGAAAGGTAATAACTTAAGAAAGGCCCCACTGGAAGGGTTTTTTTGTGAGTTAGGCCCATTCGATAATTGTAGATTTTCAAAGTTGTTGTTATAGAAAAAAATACGTCTCCACCTTTCTCTTTCGGTAAGCCTCGCCAGCTTCGTACGGCAAAGTTCGCTACCGTACATGGCTCAAATGAAAGGTAATAACTTAGGAAAGGCCCCACTAGAAGGTTTTTTTGGGAGTTAGGCCCATTCGGTATTTGTAGATTTTCAAAGTTGTTGTTATAGAAAAAAATACGTCTCCACTTTACACTCTTTCGGTAAGCCTCGCCATCTTCGTACGGCAAAGTTCGCTACCGGACATGGCTCAAATGAAAGTTAATAACTTAGGGAACGCCCCACTGGAAGGTTTTTTCGGGAGTAAGGCCCATTCGGTATTTGTAGATTTTCAAAGTTGTTGTTATAGAAAAAAATACGTCTCCACCTTACACTCTTTCGGTAAACCTCGCCAGCTTCGTACGGTAAAGTTCGCTACCGGACATGGCTCAAATGAAAGGTAATAACTTAGGAAAGGGCCCACTGGAAGGTTTTTTTGGGAGTTAGGCCCATTCGGTATTTGTAGATTTTCAAAGTTGTTGTTATAGAAAAAATACGTCTCCACCTTACACTCTTTCGGTAAGCCTCGCCAGCTTCGTACGGCAAATTTCCCTACCGGACATGGCTCAAATGAAAGGTAATAACTTAGGAAAGGCCCCACTGGAAGGTTTTTTTGGGAGTTAGGCCCATTCGGTATTTGTAGATCTTCAAAGTTGTTGTTATAGAAAAAATACGTCTTCACCTTACACTCTTTCGGTAAGCCTCGCCAGGCTTCGTACGGCAAATTTCGCTACCGGACATGGCTCAAATGAAAGGTAATAACTTAGCAAAGGGCCCACTGGAAGGTTATTTTGGGAGTTAGGCCCATTCGGTATTTGTAGATTTTCAAAGTTGTTGTTATAGAAAAAAATACGTCTCCACCTTACACTCTTTCGGTAAGCCTCGCCAGCTTCATAAGGCAAAGTTTGCTACCGGACATGGCTCAAATGAAAGGTTATAACTTAAGGAAGGCCCCACTGGAAGGTTTTTTTTGGGAGTTAGGCCCATTCGGTATTTGTAGATTTTCAAAGTTGTTGTTATAGAAAAAAATACGTCTCCACCTTACACTCTTTCGGTAAACCTCGCCAGCTTCGTACGGTAAAGTTCGCTACCGGACATGGCTCAAATGAAAGGTAATAACTTAGGAAAGGGCCCACTGGAAGGTTTTTTTTGGGAGTTAGGCCCATTCGGTATTTGTAGATTTTCAAAGTTGTTGTTATAGAAAAAATACGTCTCCACCTTACACTCTTTCGGTAAGCCTCGCCAGCTTCGTACGGCAAATTTCGCTACCGGACATGGCTCAAATGAAAGGTAATAACTTAGGAAAGGCCCCACTGGAAGGTTTTTTTGGGAGTTAGTCCCATTCGGTATTTGTAGATCTTCAAAGTTGTTGTTATAGAAAAAATACGTCTTCACCTTACACTCTTTCGGTAAGCCTCGCCAGGCTTCGTACGGCAAATTTCGCTACCGGACATGGCTCAAATGAAAGGTAATAACTTAGGAAAGGGCCCACTGGAAGGTTATTTTGGGAGTTAGGCCCATTCGGTATTTGTAAATCTTCAAAGTTGCTGTTATAGAAAAAAATACGTCTCCACCTTACACTCTTTCGGTAAGCCTCGCCAGATTCGTAAGGCAAAGTTCGCTACCGGACATGGTTCAAATGAAAGGTAATAACTTAGGAAAGGCCCCACTGGAAGGTTTTTTTGGGAGTTAGGCCCATTCGGTATTTGTAGATTTTCAAAGTTGTTGTTATAGAAAAAAATACGTCTCCACCTTACACTTTTTCGGTAAGCCTCGCCAGCTTCGTACGGCAGAGTTCGCTACCGGACATGGCTCAAATGAAAGGTAATAACTTAGGGAAGGCCCCACTGGAAGGTTTTTTTGGGAGTTAGGCCCATTCGGTATTTGTAGATCTTCAAAGTTGTTGTTATAGAAAAAATACGTCTTCACCTTACACTCTTTCGGTAAGCCTCGCCAGGCTTCGTACGGCAAAGTTCGCTACCGGACATGGCTCAAATGAAAGGTAATAACTTAGAAAAGGGCCCACTGGAAGGTTTTTTTTTGGAGTTAGGCCCATTCGGTATTTGTAGATTTTCAAAGTTGTTGTTATAGAAAACAATACGTCTCCACCTTACACTCTTTCGGTAAGCCTCGCCAGCTTCGTACGGCAAAGTTCGCTACCGGACATGGCTCAAATGAAAGGTAATAACTTAGGAAAGGGCCCACTGGAAGGTTTTTTTGGGAGTAAGGGCCATTCGGTATTTTTAGATTTTCAAAGTTGTTGTTATAGAAAAAATACGTCTCCACCTTACACTCTTTCGGTAAGCCTCGCCAGCTTCGTACGGCAAAGTTCGCTACCGGACATGGCTCAAATGAAAGATAATAACTTAAGAAAGGCCCCACTGGAATGTTTTTTTGAGAGTTAGGCCCATTCGGTATTTGTAGATCTTCAAAGTTGTTGTTATAGAAAAAAATACGTCTTCACCTTACACTCTTTCGGTAATCCTCGCCAGGCTTCGTACGGCAAATTTCGCTACCGGACATGGCTCAAAAGAAAGGTAATAACTTAGAAAAGAACCCACTGGAAGGTTTTTTTTGGAGTTAGGCCCATTCGGTATTTGTAGATTTTCAAAGTTGTTGTTATAGAAAAAAATACGTCTCCAACTTACACTGTTTCGGTAAGCCTCGCCAGCTTCGTACGGCAAAGTTCGCTACCGGACATGGCTCAAATGAAAGGTAATAACTTAGGAAAGGCCCCACTGGAAGGTTTTTTTTGTGAGTTAGGCCCATTCGGTATTTGTAGATTTTCAAAGTTGTTGTTATAGAAAAAAATACGTCTCCACCTTACTCTTTCGGTAAGCCTCGCCAGCTTCGTACGGCAAAGTTTGCTACCGTACATGGCTCAAATGAAAGGTAATAACTTAGGAAAGGGCCCACTGGAAGGTTTTTTTGGGAGTTAGGCCCATTCGGTATTTGTAGATTTTCAAAGTTGTTGTTATAGAAAAAAATACGTCTCCACCTTACACTCTTTCGGTAAGCCTCGCCAGCTTCGTACGGCAAAGTTCGCTACCGGACATGGCTCAAATGAAAGGTAATAACTTAGGGAAGGCCCCACTGGAAGGTTTTTTTGGGAGTTAGGCCCATTCGGTATTTGTAGATTTTCAAAGTTGTTATAGAAAAAAATACGTCTCCACCTTACACTCTTTCGGTAAACCTCGCCAGCTTCGTACGGCAAAGTTCGCTACCGGACATGGCTCAAATGAAAGGTAATAACTTAGGAAAGGCCCCACTGGAAGGTTTTTTTGGGAGTTAGGCCCATTCGGTATTTGTAGATCTTCAGAGTTGTTGTTATAGAAAAAAATACGTCTTCACCTTACACTCTTTCGGTAAGCCTCGCCAGGCTTCGTACGGCAAATTTCGCTACCGGACATGGCTCAAATGAAAGGCAATAACTTAGGAAAGGGCCCACTGGAAGGTTTTTTTGGGAGTTAGGCCCATTCGGTATTTGTAGATTTTCAAAGTTGTTGTTATAGAAAAAAATACGTCTCCACCTTACACTCTTTCGGTAAGCCTCGCCAGCTTCGTACGGCAAAGTTCGCTACCGGACATGGCTCAAATGAAAGGTAATAACTTAGGAAAGGCCCCACTGGAAGGTTTTTTTTGTGAGTTAGGCCCATTCGGTATTTGTAGATTTTCAAAGTTGTTGTTATAGAAAAAAATACGTCTCCACCTTACTCTTTCGGTAAGCCTCGCCAGCTTCGTACGGTAAAGTTCGCTACCGGACATGGCTCAAATGAAAGGTAATAACTTAGGAAAGGCCCCACTGGAAGGTTTTTTTGGGAGTTAGGCCCATTCGGTATTTGTAGATCTTCAAAG
This sequence comes from Mytilus californianus, assembly GCF_021869535.1. Lineage (NCBI taxonomy): Eukaryota > Metazoa > Mollusca > Bivalvia > Mytilida > Mytilidae > Mytilus > Mytilus californianus. The sequence continues at coordinate 39,195,382 of NW_026262581.1, forward strand.
TTGTTGTTATAGAAAAAAATACGTCTTCACCTTACACTCTTTCGGTAAGCCTCGCCAGCTTCGTAAGGCAAAGTTCGCTACCGGACATGGCTCAAATGAAAGGTAATAACTTAGGGAAGGCCCCACTGGAAGGTTTTTTTGGGAGTTAGGCCCATTCGGTATTTGTAGATTTTCAAAGTTGTTGTTATAGAAAAAAATACGTCTCCACCTTACTCTTTCGGTAAGCCTCGCCAGCTTCGTACGGCAAAGTTCGCTACCGGACATGGCTCAAATGAAAGGTAATAACTTAGGAAAGGGCCCACTGGAAAGTTTTTTTGGGAGTTAGGCCCATTCGGTATTTGTAGATTTTCAAAGTTGTTGTTATAGAAAAAAATACGTCTCCACCTTACACTTTTTCGGTAAGCCTCGCCAGCTTCGTACGGCAAAGTTTGCTACCGGACATGGCTCAAATGAAAGGTAATAACTTAGGGAAGGCCCCACTGGAAGGTTTTTTTGGGAGTTAGGCCCATTCGGTATTTGTAGATTTTCAAAGTTGTTGTTATAGAAAAAAATACGTCTCCACCTTAGACTCTTTCGGTAAACCTCGCCAGCTTCGTACGGCAAAGTTTGCTACCGGACATGGCTCAAATGAAAGGTAATAACTTAGGAAAGGGCCCACTGGAAGGTTTTTTTTGGGAGTAAGGGCCATTCGGTATTTTTAGATTTTCAAAGTTGTTGTTATAGAAAAAATACGTCTCCACCTTACACTCTTTCGGTAAGCCTCGCCAGCTTCGTACGGCAAAGTTCGCTACCGGACATGGCTCAAATGAAAGATAATAACTTAAGAAAGGCCCCACTGGAATGTTTTTTTGGGAGTTAGGCCCATTCGGTATTTGTAGATCTTCAAAGTTGTTGTTATAGAAAAAAATACGTCTTCACCTTACACTCTTTCGGTAATCCTCGCCAGGCTTCGTACGGCAAATTTCGCTACCGGACATGGCTCAAATGAAAGGTAATAACTTAGAAAAGAACCCACTGGAAGGTTTTTTTTGGAGTTAGGCCCATTCGGTATTTGTAGATTTTCAAAGTTGTTGTTATAGAAAAAAATACGTCTCCAACTTACACTGTTTCGGTAAGCCTCGCCAGCTTCGTACGGCAAAGTTCGCTACCGGACATGGCTCAAATGAAAGGTAATAACTTAGGAAAGGCCCCACTGGAAGGTTTTTTTTGTGAGTTAGGCCCATTCGGTATTTGTAGATTTTCAAAGTTGTTGTTATAGAAAAAAATACGTCTCCACCTTACTCTTTCGGTAAGCTTCGCCAGCTTCGTACGGCAAAGTTCGCTACCGTACATGGCTCAAATGAAAGGTAATAACTTAGGAAAGGGCCCACTGGAAGGTTTTTTTGGGAGTTAGGCCCATTCGGTATTTGTAGATTTTCAAAGTTGTTGTTATAGAAAAAAATACGTCTCCACCTTACACTCTTTCGGTAAGCCTCGCCAGCTTCGTACGGCAAAGTTCGCTACCGGACATCGCTCAAATGAAAGGTAATAACTTAGGGAAGGCCCCACTGGAAGGTTTTTTTGAAAGTTAGGCCCATTCGGTATTTGTAGATTTTCAAAGTTGTTATAGAAAAAAATACGTCTCCACCTTACACTCTTTCGGTAAACCTCGCCAGCTTCGTACGGCAAAGTTCGCTACCGGACATGGCTCAAATGAAAGGTAATAACTTAGGAAAGGCCCCACTGGAAGGTTTTTTTGGGAGTTAGGCCCATTCGGTATTTGTAGATCTTATAAGTTGTTGTTATAGAAAAAAATACGTCTTCACCTTATACTCTTTCGGTAAGCCTCGCCAGGCTTCGTACGGCAAATTTCGCTACCGGACATGGCTCAAATGAAAGGCAGTAACTTAGGAAAGGGCCCACTGGAAGGATTTTTTGGGAGTTAGGCCCATTCGGTATTTGTAGATTTTCAAAGTTGTTGTTATAGAAAAAAATACGTCTCCACCTTCCACTCTTTCGGTAAGCCTCGCCAGCTTCGTACGGCAAAGTTCGCTACCGGACATGGCTCAAATGAAAGGTAATAACTTAGGAAAGGCCCCACTGGAAGGTTTTTTTTGTGAGTTAGGCCCATTCGGTATTTGTAGATTTTCAAAGTTGTTGTTATAGAAAAAAATACGTCTCCACCTTACTCTTTCGGTAAGCCTCGCCAGCTTCGTACGGTAAAGTTCGCTACCGGACATGGCTCAAATGAAAGGTAATAACTTAGGAAAGGCCCCACTGGAAGGTTTTTTTGGGAGTTAGGCCCATTCGGTATTTGTAGATCTTCAAAGTTGTTGTTATAGAAAAAAATACGTCTTCACCTTACACTCTTTCGGTAAGCCTCGCCAGGCTTCGTACGGCAAATTTCGCTACCGGACATGGCTCAAATGAAAGGTAATAACTTAGGAAAGGGCCCACTGGAAGGTTTTTTTGGGAGTTAGGTCCATTCGGTATTTGTAGATTTTCAAAGTTGTTGTTATAGAAAAAAATACGTCTCCACCTTACACTCTTTCGGTAAGCCTCGCCAGCTTCGTACGGCAAAGTTTGCTACCGGACATGGCTCAAATGAAAGGTAATAACTTAGGAAAGGCCCCACTGGAAGGTTTTTTTTGTGAGTTAGGCCCATTCGGTATTTGTAGATTTTCAAAGTTGTTGTTATAGAAAAAAATACGTCTCCACCTTACTCTTTCGGTAAGCCTCGCCAGCTTCGTACGGCAAAGTTCGCTACCTTACATGGCTCAAATGAAAGGTAATAACTTAGGAAAGGGCTCACTGGAAGATTTTTTTGGGAGTTAGGCCCATTCGGTATTTGTAGATTTTCAAAGTTGTTGTTATAGAAAAAATACGTCTCCACCTTACACTCTTTCGGTAAACCTCGCCAGCTTCGTACGGCAAAGTTCGCTACCTTACATGGCTCAAATGAAAGGTAATAACTTAGGAAAGGGCCCACTGGAAGATTTTTTTGGGAGTTAGGCCCATTCGGTATTTGTAGATTTTCAAAGTTGTTGTTATAGAAAAAATACGTCTCCACCTTACACTCTTTCGGTAAACCTCGCCAGCTTCGTACGGCAAAGTTCGCTACCGGACATGGCTCAAATGAAAGGTAATAACTTAGGGAAGGCCCCACTGGAAGGTTTTTTTGGGAGTTAGGCCCATTCGGTATTTGTAGATTTTCAAAGTTGTTGTTATAGAAAAAAATACGTCTCCACCTTACACTCTTTCGGTAAACCTCGCCAGCTTCGTACGGCAAAGTTCGCTACCGGACATGGCTCAAATGAAAGGTAATAACTTAGGAAAGGCCCCACTGGAAGGTTTTTTTGGGAGTTAGGCCCATTCGGTATTTGTAGATCTTCAAAGTTGTTGTTATAGAAAAAAATACGTCTTCACCTTACACTCTTTCGGTAAGCCTCGCCAGGCTTCGTACGGCAAATTTCTCTACCGGACATGGCTCAAATGAATGGTAATAACTTAGGAAAGGGCCCACTGGAAGGTTTTTTTGGGAGTTAGGCCCATTCGGTATTTGTAGATTTTCAAAGTTGTTGTTATAGAAAAAAATACGTCTCTACCTTACACTCTTTCGGTAAGCCTCGCCAGCTTCGTACGGCAAAGTTCGCTACCGGACATGGCTCAAATGAAAGGTAATAACTTAGGAAAGGCCCCACTGGAAGGTTTTTTTTGTGAGTTAGGCCCATTCGGTATTTGTAGATTTTCAAAGTTGTTGTTATAGAAAAAAATACGTCTCCACCTTACTCTTTCGGTAAGCCTCGCCATCTTCGTACGGCAAAGTTCGCTACCGTACATGGCTCAAATGAAAGGTAATAACTTAGGAAAGGGCCCACTGGAAGGTTTTTTTGGGAGTTAGGCCCATTCGGTATTTGTAGATTTTCAAAGTTGTTGTTATAGAAAAAAATACGTCTCCACCTTACACTCTTTCGGTAAGCCTCGCCAGCTTTGTACGGCAAAGTTCGCTACCGTACATGGCTCAAATGAAAGGTAATAACTTAGGGAAGGCCCCACTGGAAGGCTTTTTTGGGAGTTAGGCCCATTCGGTATTTGTAGATTTTCAAAGTTGTTGTTATAGAAAAAAATACGTCTGGCCACCACAGGGGTTCAAAGTTGTCCCTATAGGTACTTTTCGTATTAACTACACATGCTTTCGGTACTCCTCGGCAACTCCCTACGGCAAAGTTCCGAACCAGACCTAGCTCATTTTAAAGGTGTTGACCTAGGTTATTCCTTGCTTAAATATTTTTCTGGGATCCGGGCCCGTTTAACCACAGTTTTAGTTATATATCAATTATTTGTACTGGCACATTTGACAAGGAAAGTTTCAGTTTTAATTCAATGAGTTGGTAATGATGCATGCCGTACAAAATAGTCCATGCAGGAGTTTTGTGAAAATACTTGTTCACATTAAAATATAGATAACCATTACAAGTATATCAAAATGTTTTCATTTCATATGTACAAAAATAAATATTAAAAATGATTTCAGCGAAAATACTTGATATTTGAGGATGCCGAATTTATGGAAAGCATGTATGTAACTTTTCTATCGTGCATTGCATCTTGTTTATTCATTCCAAATTGGTTTGAATTATATATATAACACGATTCCTTACAACTGCCAACAAAAAAGTGACTGCTATCATTATTGGTATTTAGAACGGACTGAAATCCTTTGAGAATGACAACAAGCCGTGAAATTGTCAAATTCCGCTGTTAAATTATATTTAACTAAGATTTTGAGATATTTGGAACGTTTGAGTCTTATACAGTTTTTTGGTTTTTAGACATATCATCAAAATTGGCTGTTGGAAAAAAGTGGCTGCTATCTTGATTGGCTGCTAAAAGTGGCTGCCAGCTTGAGTCTAGTCGGATCACATAGTGATTTCCGCGCTTTAAGTACAACATTACCGTAAAATTTAGGATGTGAAATACCGTTTTTAATCAGTTTTCTACAAGTACAGCCAAATTTACTAATCAAATCTTTGTATCTATGAAAGAACTTCGCAAAAGTTTTACGTAATTTATGGTAACGAAATCCTTGATTTAAGGGCATACGATACAGTTACAGGGGGAGTAATGACGTTGCTAACGTAAATTGTTATTTTCGCGACGTCAAACTGTGACTTATCGGGAAAAGATGCAGTTTTCGACTGATTTTTATCATTCAAACTGATTTAACTTGAAAACAAGTTCATGGACCCTTCTTTTTTAAAATGACATTTGGTTTGATTACGTATTAAGATTATGTGTACCAATTTTCATGAAAAAGTCAATAGTGCAATTATTTTAAATTTGATAAATATACAGCAAAAAATGACGTTTTTTTTTCTACATTCATGAACATTTGATAAATATGAGTTATTTGTAAAAATAAAAAGTACAAATTTATAGAACATTTATATAAAACAGAAATTACAAATAATTTAACAAAAAACAGCATGTGTTTATCTTTTAAAACAAAAAAGTTATGTATTTCTGTCGATAGGAAAAATACGTCCACAAATCCGAATTTTGAGGAAATATCTGAAATTTCAACCTCAATTTACTCAAAAAGTAGCACATGATGGTATATTTTTTATTGCATATTTGATTTAATCAGGTAAAAAATAGCCTACATGCAAATTTTCATCAAAATTTCATTACGGGATCAAAACTGTATCGTATGCCCTTAATAATTTACCAGTGATGCATTGATTACGTTCGTTAAAATCTATGACATCACTACACACACGAGCATAACGAACGAGTTGGGATATATATCCACCGTATGATGGAGCCAAAGGAACATCGCCGTCTAAAAAAGGAAAATTAACAATAGGGAATGAAAAATCGTCTCTTTTGTCGTAAATTTTCGTATGGAGTTTTCCTTCAGAGATTGAAATGTCCAAATCCAGAAAAGGACAACTACTGCTGTTTATGTTAGATTTAGTTAAAGTAAGTTCTATTGGGTAAATTTCGGTAGTATATTTAGAGAACTCTGGATTATTTAACGAAAAAATATCATCTAGATAACGGAAGGTATTGTTGAATGTATCAACCAAATGTAACAATGACGTGTCTCTACTGAGTTTGGTCATAAACTGAGATTCATAGCAATACAGGAATAAATCTGCTATTAAAGGGGCGCAGTTAGTGCCCATAGGAATACCTACTACCTGTCGATACATTCTATCGCCGAAACGTACATATATGTTGTCCAGGAGAAAAAATTTAAAGCTTCAATCATATCTTCACATTTCCAGTAAGTGTATCTAGCATACTTTCCTTTTTCGTTACAGAAAAAGGCTTTAAACGAGTTACAGCAAATAAATTTGTAATGAGATTTTTCAAAAGACCATTTAATTAAATATGAAAACTTTTTCTTGATAAGATTGTGTGGAAGTGTAGTATAGAGAGTAGAAAAATAATAACTGTCAACAGAATTAAAAGGACCATCAAAAGCATGTATTTTATCTAAAACCTCTAAGAATTTTTAACACTCCAAAAATAATTAATACCATTATTTTCATAAGCTTTATTACAAAAGTTAATAACAAGTTCTTTGATAGTAGTAAGGGAGGTAGTTAAAAGCACTGATAGATAAGTAGTAGAACACTTACTAGATGCGGAGATGAAACGGAATTTAAATGGTTTTTTGTGCAATTTAGGTAACCAGTACATAGTAGGGACTTTCAAATGTTCGGAAGAGGCCTTAAGCTGGGTAGTGGCAGTGATATGCTTGTTTACAATTTGACTCTCTGTGGAGCGTACGGATCTGAATGTAGAGTCGGTTTACTAACTGTTCAGAGTCAGACATGTCACTTGTACATTCTTGGCCTTCATATACCCCATCCGACGATGGGAACTCTTTTCTGATAGTGTTGACAGCATAAGCTTGTATGGTGATTCTTTTTATCTGTACCAGTGGTTGGCCTCTACTGCCCCAAAAAACAAACTAACGAAACGCTACTAGTCTGCTTTGTCTGTTAGAAAGAACCTCTGGCGCTCATCCTCAATGGCGCTTATACGTCAGGAAACTTACAAGTCTACTCAACTACTGTATAACTAATTTGGATTAATGACGGCTATCCTGTTCAGCATTGCACAAAATTATCATAGAATATAAAAAAAAACTTGTTATAAAAAATCCTCAAGCAAAATAATGTATTAGCTTAGATTTATAATGTATGTATATCCATTAATGAAATAAACGATATTTTTTACAAATAATTCGTTTAAGTGATTGGCAGATTAATTTGATTATGAAAGAATGAAATGTTAAAAAGAAAATTTAAAAAATCACGCATGTTGTACTGTTGTATTTTTTTTTCAATTAAAAACTTAAAAATAAAGATAGTTTTACGATTGTTAGCATTTTAACATCGCCAGATTTAAATACAAGTTAAAGAATTCCGGTAAAGTAAATTAACACATGTGCAATTATTATTAATTGGGAAATGAAACATTTAATTTTTAAGATTAAAAGTACTATTCTCTTAACTTCATAGTCTATTTTAATTTTATGCAAATTGCATAGAACGTAATCGAAAATTGTTCCACTGTAATATTGTATACACTTCCGGAATTGAAAAAAATTGAATGTTTATTTTCAATTAATTTATACAATTTAATAATTGTTTCTCTATTGTCATCGGATATTTCATCTTGGTGTATTAAACACGCTATACTCTTTCTGTTAATCCATTCAAAATGACAACATACACACCTGTGTACGCCTGAGGCTAAATTGCTGCAAGGTAAAGTTCAAACGAATTCTCCTCAAATCGAGAAATAAACAATGACTTTACAAAATAATATACACGTTCTGTTCACATATATTTTGCATTGAAATGGTTATCAAAGTTATAACGGTAAATAAAAACGTAAAATATTTCAGTTCAATATCAGTAAAAATGGTCAATAGATATTTTATGAAACAATCTCAACAACAATTTTATGAAATTAATTCGGAAATATTTATATTTAGATAATTTCACATAGGAAGTTTTATTCAATCAATACAAAACGGTTAACGCATATTCATTTTCTTTCATTCTTATATTGTGGTTATTAACTACGACCAACGATCATCTGTGCGCTTTTAATTACGTAAAATTTTGATAAGCAATTAAGCCTTTAACAGATTTTATTTTTTCCCAGGATTCAACAAATCGGGTTAAAACGTCACAACCCACTCACGAAGGTCATCCAAAAAAGTTACAAATACTTGATTTTCTCCTTTATTAGAAGGAATATAAATTAAAAACTTTGTGAATGTGTTTTTTATGTTAAGATGAACATATCTAGATGATAAGTAAAAAATCGCGGACTTTCCCTTTAACTACCTTTTCTTTTAAATAGTTTTTTCCAGACTTTTAAATGCTTTTACTACTTTTTCTTTTAAATGATTTTATTTTCAAGACTACTGATTGCTTTTATTACCTTTTCTTTTAAATAATTTTCAAGAAATTCCATATTAGAAACACTTGATTATAATTCTTGATACATGTTTTCAAACAACAAAATAAACCCCATTTTTTTCCATAAATTTCATATAAATAATTATTTTTAATTAATTTCCACAGGTAAAGTTACCTGTGAACTTATAAGACACTAATGACCAAAACAACATATTTTGCAATAAATAACAACATCTATCATTTGTTCTTCCCATAATCTCCCATGTAGGAATAGCCAGAAGACACCTTTCTGGGTATATACACATGGTGTTAAGCGTACACCTGCAATGTTTAAGTAGGTTTAAAAAGTTTAATCTGGTAATTGAGATTAAATATAAATAAGAATATGAAGATGTTAAAAAAATATTTAAACCTTTTTCACGGACTTTTTCCCAACGTGTACAATTGGATAATATTTTCTAACATATTTGGGACTTTTATCCTACTAATATCAAATATGTGTGTCTTTTCCCGCATCATACAGTCACGTAAATCATGTATAGACAATTTTATTTTCCGTTTAAAAGAAATATTTCTACTCTGATACACGTTTTTGCATTTAAAACTCGCATTATTATATGGTTGAGAAATATCGGGTTGTTATAATTCATTATTTCTATAGATTTTGTAAATATTAAAGAAAAAAATAAGAAGATGCACCTTAAATACTGTATTTTGACTTCGATATATATCTTGACTTGTCAAGAAATCCCTTTTCAAGATATCTGACGACGTGATTAACGATGTTTCACGTTTAAGGCTCATTCAGTCCCTTTTCAAACTAGATATTATATTTTGTATTTCATATAAGAGTTATATTGGTGGAGTCATATGATAAAATTATACTTCTATAAAGGGGTAACCCTATTTAACGACCTTGACTACATTAGAGTCTGGCACGGTCGGCCTGGCTTACGCCTTTTTGTGCGTTTAAATGATTATTAGCAAAATAAATATTTATAGCTCACGGTATTTCAGACACACATATATGTATATATGCCTTTGGGTATTTTAATCATTGTTTGAGAGAAAAAAATATCCTATGAATGTGTACAACAAGGCATAAAAATGAAATGAAAAATAATTAGATAAGTTAACAAACATTTTCGTGCTGTTTCCGCTGTTATTCAACGCAAAAAAATTATATAACACACCTTGGTTGATCTCATTTTATAAAGAATATCTTTTGCTAACTTATTGTACCTCGAACTAATTAACCGGATACGTCTAAACACTGCTGTGCACTCGGGACTCTTTATAGTTATCGTATTTGCTCACAAGACGAACGTATGTATACGTTGCACACTGTTTATATGAGGGGTAAATTTTGGTAGAATTTGAAAACGAACTTCGAGAGGTATTTCATATTTTTATAAAATAATGAGGGCACATGTCACTGATTACACAACTACTTAGCTGTGAATGATCCAATCAACAAAATTGATTGGATTATCCTTATTGCTTATGAATATCATGTTATTAGGGGCGCAGGACATTTTAGCGAACATTTTTAAACTACTAGGGGGCATTTTAGCGCAGACATTAGAGCCCATTTTAGCGCAGGATTAATCCGTTCACCTGTATTTTCGATAGCCCATTTTAGCGAAAACTTACCTGGTTGAATAATATTTACCCTACTAAAACCATGAACAGTTCCATGTAATTCATAGCGAACAAATAATGGTCCAGAGTCGTTCCATGCCCATTATAATGAGCAATTTTATAGTTGTCACCAGCTATTTACGTTTTTCTTGATACTATCATCAAATTGCAAACAATAACATATATAAACATACAAAGTATTAAAGACGAATGCACTAAAATCTAGACAATATAACGAGAAAGAACAGTTCCTACTGCAATTTTATGAACATTATTGTATAGGGGGCATATCCACAGCCCATCACGTACGTTCTCTAGGATAAAAATTACCGGCTAGAAGTGACTTTTAACATTTTATTTAACCTTTTAGACTTTTAGTGCTTATTTTATGGACATGATATTTTTCATAGTGTTCTTTCTTAATTCTATTAAAAAAAATGTATTGATTATAAAATGGGTTAAACATATTGCGCTAAAATGGGCATTGATAATTTTAATTTTCGCTAAAATGGGTTCAAAATCTTGCGCTAAAATGGGTTATACTTTGGCGCTAAAACGTCCGATTTTTTTCGCTAAAATGTCCTATCAATGCGCTAAAATGTCCCCCGCCGGTTATTAGAACAGTGTTGAATTATACATGTTATACGATATTTCTAAGTTGTTTAGGAATTGTTTCATGTTATTAAATTTACTTTATGCGTTGTGCATTCTTACGATTATGCAGAAAAAAAAAATAAAAACTCCCTTTCAATGCATTTAAATACAGTTTCTTTTATGATCTTGGCCTGTTATATATATCTTGCATGAAGACATACTTCTCGTATTACACTGCACGCACGGAGTGTGATACAACAACTGATTGGATTATCCTCAGTGCTTATGACTACCATGTTATTAGAACAGTGTTTTGAATACATTGTAGATTTAGAACTTTGAACACAAACATTTCTATTGAAACTGGTAGATGGAAAAATAATCAGAGAACATTTTATTTGCACTTTATGTAATTCCGGTGAAATTGGCGACGAGTTTCGTTATGTTTTAGAATGTTCGGCAATAGGCAAAAGTAGACAAACGCTGTTAAAACGGGGTTTTGATCTTCAAGGCCGCCACATTTTATAATGAATTCGATCTATATTTTTTAAACATTTTCAAATGAAAATAAATTGAATGGAAAATTTTCCGACTTTGTGAAGATTTCTCAATTGGCTTCAATTATTACAAACAAAACGAAAAGTTTATTTAACATTTTTGCAAAAACAATATATGTTTATTACTTTTCAGAGGAACCCTTTTAAATGGTTTACCAATAAAATTGAGAATGGAAATGAGGAATGTGTCAAAGAGACAACAACCCGACCATAGAACAGACAACAGCAGAAGGTCACCACCAGGTCTTCAATGCAGCGAGAAATTCCCGCACCCGGAGGCGTCCTTCAGCTGGCCCCTAAACAAATATATATACTAGTTCAGTGATAATGAAGTTTACTTGTATGTGTTTATTACCATCACTAATCACAGTGACACTCCTAATTATTAAAGATCAAACGACCTATTCAACACGATAATTGGTATTGAAAATGATCATCGGTCGTGCATGACATATTCCAAATAACGGCGCGTGCCGATAAGAACTTAAAATAAATATCTTCTCAAATATTGAATTATTTTATCAAAATATAAGATCAAAAATTAAATTACCTATCGAATGCATATCCTTAACGCTCACTACAACATCTATTACATGTCCTGGGTGCATTTTTGATGTCCTGAACTTGCACTCAGGAGGTCCTGAGCGGTTTTTAGACGTACCGCTAAATTAACTCAGCGTAGACAACTTATATTGCGAAAGTTAATTGTGCATGACTAATAACACATGTACCGCTTAGAAGCAGACGGTCCAAAATAGGATCGGGAAAAAACAGGCAAGTGAAATATCATAATTTCAAACATTTAAAGTGCCTTTGTTTGATTATCTCCGGTATAAATATCGATAATCTGACGGTATTAGAGTACAAATCCAGACTTTGCATGCTTACATCAGCTAAATCTGAACTTTGGTGGATAGTAATAGTGTAATAGTTGTCTCATTGTCAATCGAACCACATCTCCTTATTTTTATTCTGTCCAGAACCGGGAAATTTTAGCTGCAGTAGGCATTTATTTAAAAAAAAAACACCATAAAGCATTTACGTAAAGAGGCCGTTATAGCCTGAAAACTCATTTTCATTTTTTGGGGGATTGGGGCATTCATCTACCGGTGAAAAAAGGGGTAGGTTGGGGTGGTAATAGCTTACCGTAAGGTTTTAATCATGGTTCAACTTTATTCTAGTGACTGTTTTCCTTGCCAAAGATCAATCTTATTCCAAACGGACGTAACTTTTCAGCAAGGTTTACTGTCGAGCGGGTAAAGGTCAAGATAGGAAAATATTTCTATAATCAAGTCAACACTTTGAGTTCGAATAAAAGGGGATAAGGGTAAATATTGATGAGACAACAACCCAACGACACAGACAATCAAGACATTTAGAGTCAACATGCAGTATTTTATAACAGAGATTTCCCTATACAAAATATCAAGCTAAAAACCGCCCCATGTATAAATAAAGTAAGGAGCTAATTTAATATTACCTATCATTGAAGATATTCCAACAGGCACAGATATATTTTGTGTGGATGACAAGTTTAACCATCCCATTTTTTAATCTCAATCAGTGGAAATCAAAACAGGTACATGAAATAAAAATCAGTACAAGAAAAATACTTCACTATATATTAACGGTAGAGTAGATGATGAACGTGGATGATGGCTTTATGTCCAGCGGCAAATTAAATGCATGCATGTCCTGGGCGAGAACATGTAAATGTTATATGCATATGACCCCTGTTCTAGACCGATACGCTGAGATAGATTTTTAACGTGCTTGTTCACAAGGTAACAGTTCCGCAGTAAGACATGATAGCCACCCGGGCATAACAGTCTTTGTTTTTATTCATTAATGCCACTTGCTTAGCGGAGGAACAGCAAGTACAAATTTTGACGTCTTTGGATTGACCCGGCCGGGGTTCGAACCCACGACCTCCCGCACTAGAGGCAAAAACACTACCACGAGAAATCCGAAGCTGTCAGAAAAATAGAATATCATACCAAAAAACTAAAGTGCAATAAATAATCCAATCTCAAAGAACTCTCACTTTTACTTAAGCTAGCAAAAAGTATTGAAAACTTCACTTGAATATCGATGGTCGACTTCAGAGTAGATTTCATGCACAAACGATTTCTGTAAATAAGGTACTCTTGCAGCAATTGTTTGAGGGATCCGTGTGTGGCCAGCTGTTGCAAGGCAAAATTTCTGTTTTTATCCAATATACCCATATTTTTCAGTGGCATTCCAAGTTACATGTCCATCCTCACAGTCGACCTTTTATTTTTGCTATGAAGGGCCTACCTATTGTATTTATAATTAATGTGTTCTCGTTATGAACATACATGAAATATTTGCCACAGGACGTAAAACAAACAACAATTATCAAACAATTTCATAAATAATTCCTTGTAAACAGAATACGAAGGAAAGATATTGCACAATGCTATAAAGTTATATTTCCATATATATGTTTCGATAATTATGGAAACTTTAACGGCCTTTTTTCAGTTTTCTCTTTGAAAACCACTACATGGATAAACAGTAATATCTATTTCTTTTTTAGATTTTTCTTTCGTTCTTAGATCTACTGTTCACGGTCTATCATATAAGATTATTTCAATTAATTATGGCAATAAGACATGTAAGAATAGATTTTCAAGGGGTGATTTCTTAGTGTTTATTTTCATGTAATACATTGTATTTCAATTTAAGAACGATTGTCAATCTTGCCGAAATATCTCATCTTTACCAGTTTTGAGCGAGCCACTCAAACCTACATTACTAGATTCTAAATATATTTACATTTTGGCCTTTTCAATACGATTTTATTCATTGAAGTTAACAAGCACAGTTTTGAATTAAGACAAACAAACAAAACAATATTTATTAATCAATCGGACTGGACAGAGAACATTTATTACTTTTTGCATTTGCATGTCACGTAGTGCAGGCAAAGAACATAATCAAAACCAAAATGAACATTTATCTGAATATTCTCAAGGACCCTATGCATCTAGGTCTGTTTGATTAGACGTTGTGTTACAATCTGTTTAAATTTTTAATTGTTGGAGATTTACTAAACTGTTTTCGTATGGTCTGGTCCTTATAAGATTTTAAGGTCGTCAATAACATGCATGGAATATTTGCCACTAAACGTTCAGCAAATATCAATGAAAAAAAAAATCCATGCATGAAACGGAAATTACCGAAAATAGCCATTGGATATATTGCATTAACGACAACTTTATATGATAATGTCATTCATTTTGTTTAGTACGATTCGCCAATTAGAATGAAAAAATAATGATTTGATAAAAGTAAATCATTTCGGAATCGCTGTGATATATATGAGACTGCAATCCAACAGTACAAGCTAAACAGTTTTTATTGTTTTAATATCTTTCCAATTGATTTGTGATGCTCCTTACTCTGAACCACACAAATTATTTGCATTGACAATCATAACAGTATTGTAAACGTTTGTAAAATACCAAAAAAACTGACAAAACGTATCAAAATTTTAATCCTATGGGAGAAAAAAATAATCATATAGGACAAAGTTTATCCTAGGGAGAACAAAGTATCATACAGGACAAAATTTATCCTAAGGGAGAGAAAAAAAATCCGGTAGGAATAAATTATCCTATGGGAGAGAAAACATCCCACAGGACAAAATAAATCCCTAAGGAGAAAAAATAATCCTAAGGGACATTTGTTTCTGAGAAAAAGTCGATCATGATAATCCTATAGGTTAAAAAAAATCCCATCGGATTTAACACTTTTTTTGAAAATCCTACAGGATTTTAAATCCCGTAGGATATTAATTTTATCCCATTAAAAATATCCTACGGGATTATGACTTTATCCTATAGGATTTCATAAAATCCTGTAGGATTTTTAAAAATCCTATGGGAGAAAATAATATCCTACAGGATTTTGTCACTGTTTTCACTCCAGTTGCCGAACTAGGCGAGTCACACCAAAATTTTTTTTGTATTGTTTTATCTATCCCCAGAGGTACATTATTGCCAAATTTGATGAGTCTACCGTTAAAAAAAGTGTGGTTCCAATTTGCACTCATGAGAAGTGCAAATTAATCCAAGAACATGTTGGCCAATAATTTTATTTTTCATGTTAAAGATTCCCTGTACAATATTATATCTAAGGGTACCCTGTAAAAACACGAAATTTAGAAAATCGTGACCAAGGGAACTAACGACTAAAATCATGATTGTAAAATATAACGATGTTCCTATAATTTGCAAATAAATTTAGCCTTGTATTATTCCGTTAACTTAAACTCGTTAACTAACTTTTTTTTACACTGGGCATCCTACTAAATATCAGACAAATAGTCAAAAACAAGATAAGCGACCATCCTTAAGCCAGATTGTTTGGTCGAACAAAGTCGCTGTAACTTGATATATCTAATCTATTTCTTTTCGAAAAATTCAGCAAAATACAATGATGTTATTGTTACATTAATGCCTGCCTGACAGGCAAAAAGGAAGAAGAAATTGAACAGTCCCAGAAAATGATTTTAATTAATTTTTTAAAAGATCGCCGGTATGAGGAATACCAATCTAAACATAAAAGTAATTATTTGTTACAACGTTGTCCTACTGGTATTTTGCGCTTATGAATACAGCATTTGTCATGTTTACAAACAACGAAGCTGTATCAACATAAGGATCAATTCTGTTGCCGAGTAGTCTGTGTCACACTTTAAAACTGATGAACGAAATTCCAACAAATTTGAAAAGCATCTTCTACAGCACATGAAGTTGTGCACTTGCTATTCTAACTTTTGATCATAGGGATTTTTATGGGTCATCATACAAAACCAAATGCATGGACTGTTCCAGTTCTGCTTAAAAATATGAGATGGCAGACGAAACACATCTTCCTTTGAAGACTAACACATTTTGTTCAGAAAACACAGCACAGTCATATTCAATTTAATTCATTAGACTATTGCTAATTTATTCTTGCAAATCACATACCGGTAGTCGGGGAACTTGTATCCAACTTCCAAATATTTTTTCTCACTTTGACCAGAAGGTTTTAATTAATATAAGGTCAACGCCTCTGAAAGCTATTATAGTAATCCGATAGTATCCTGTTAGGAAAAACGCAAGTTTATAGTTCAATATAACGGTGAAAAGGTGCACATCCCCAACTCCATTTCCTTTAGGCGTGTGTTACGGCGTTGTTTTTTTTTTTTTATTTCTGTTTATTTGCATTCATCATGATGCATTGAAAAATACACATTATGGAATAAAATATTCATGTGCATGATTCCTATCGATGAGTTGAAATCTTTCAACAATGTATCTAGCTAACCCCTTATTAACCGTTTATTAACTGCATATGAATATTTTAGGATATCCAGTATTACCATAGTCCATAGTCCTTAGTTATACGTAGGGCTTTTATATGATAATCAATTTCAATTGATCCCTTTCAAAATTATTGACATTTAACTTCTTACTTTTCCCTGATAGAAAGTTTTCTAAATGGCAACAAATTGCAATATAGACTTCAGCTGCTGTGTTAGACGCTTTAGTAGCAAATTTTGACATAAGTTATTTACTTACAGTCTGAATAAGAGAGCTAAACCTAGGATAATAAGTATTAAACTAAGTAAAGCTCCAACTACTGCCACTCCTATCACCCAAGGCTCTGTGTCATTGCTCTTTACAATTCCCTACGATGTAAAACAAAATATCAAACTAAGAAATGCTCGCACGACTTGTCACCAAATTCTGTATATGTACCACACTCTAAAATTTAACATGGAAGTTAAAACCAAACACATGTAATGACCTCACTCCTCTACGTAGAAATTATGGTAGCATTCCCTAGTTTGAAATTAAGATTTTAAATATACAGAAGAAGACATTTTACGTTTACAGGCGAAGACAAAAGCTGTGATATACTTTCGAAACTTGGATGATAGGAATAGCAGATTCCTAAAGATTTCTACTGTTAATGTAAAATCTTAATTTCAAACTAGGGAATGCTACCAGAGTTTCTTCTTTAATCAACCAATGGCACACACATCTGCTCCTAAGAGTTTAAACCTAGTTCATATTGCTTTTTTTCAAATGAAAATGGAATCGCTTTTTTAATCAGCTTATTGCCTCCTCTGAACGTTTGAAGGTCCCTACTGTGTATTGGCTACCCGAACTTCACATCAAATATCGTTGCATTTTAGCACTAGCCAAGTGTACTTTTAACTAGTTCCCTGAGTGGTATTAAAGATAATTGTTATACAGTATATGACAAATATGGAATTAATTAGTTTTGCAATGTAAAAAACTCCGAATGTTTTGGATACATTACATGCTATAAATGTTTCTTTTGATTCGGTTGAAAGTGATGACTTTCCTACTCTTCCACAAAACCTTATCGAACAGAAGATTTCTTATTTAGCCAAATGTTTTTTTTTTTAAATTAATTGCAAATGTATTTGCTGTCACTCATATAAAGCTTTCTTTTGTAATGAAACGTATAATACTAAAAATCTGTTATTTATGGACAGCATCTTTGTAAGTTTCGGAAATTAAGCTTTTTGATAGCTTGTTGGTATATTACTATGGGCATTAATAACGCCCCGTCAATAGAAGACTTGTTACTGTATTGTAATGAATCAAAGTTAATGGTCAAACTCAGTTAAGATCTATCTAAATTCCATTCAACAGAAAAATCTAATCATACTTATGATAGTTTTGCTTTAAGTGATCACGAAGGCTTAATTATAACTGCGGAAACGAACTCCAAGAAGATTACTTTCAATAAATTTAATATTAACAGCAACAATTGTTTCTGTTTAATACTCGATACTAAATACTAATATATACCGCAATATAAACGGATATTAGTTCCCTATTCGTTATTTTTTTAATTTTTGGACGGTGAGGATTCCTTGGTCGCTTCTTACGATGTGTATTTTTCCCAACTCGTTCGCTCGGTTCGTGTCTGAAGCGAAATTTTAGATTTCAATAACTGATATATAATTAAGTCAGGGATTTCTTTACCACAAATTACTTAAACACTTTACTAAATTCTTTCATAAGATTCGGTTTGGATGTTTGGCTGTATCTGTGAAATCTTATAACAAATGGGATACCACATCCTAATTTTTACAATGACGCAGTTTAAAGAGCATGGAATTAAAATACAGTCAATATAAACAAATTGTTTCTTTGAAAGAAATATCTTAAAGGTTATTAATTTACCATTATAGTAGTATTTTGGAGTATTGGTACTAGCATTGATATTATTTTGCATAGTTAAATACATAACTGAACATTAAAATTGCTATCCATGTATCATTACTTATGACCCTACACCCTGTCCATACTTATTTTGGCATTGCACAAGGTAATGGTTTTTTTTTCTAAAAACTGCTAATGAAATAAAAAAAATCACTTTACAAATGTGTTGCAATTCGAAGCCCTTTTCTTGACCTAGCTTCATCACGAACGTTCAAAATCCAAATATTTGAAAGCCAAGGATGTATAACAACATGAATACCTTAAAATAGCTAAATTCACCCGTGGTCAACTTTGTCAGAGGGCCGGATTTACAACCTAAATTTATAAATAATTTCTAAATTTATCAACGGAAAATTTAAGAAAATTATGTTGTAAACCATGCCAGTACCGAAGTATATCAGCAGCATTATAGAACAAGTGCTAGAAGATTGAAATAACACTTTTGTTGTAATTTGGAGCGTCTGAGGGGCTTTTATGACGTCTTTATATTTAATAAGTTGGAGGTGAATTTTAGTCTGAGAAAACATTGTTTATCTATCAATTGTAATTGGGCTTTGCACATGGTTTGTTTATCAATTGTAATTGAGTTTTGAACTAGCTTTCAGCTACTGTAAGTATTCTTATTATCGGAGATTTTAGTCTTTTGTATTTTTTGTTATTGATTTTTTGTTCTTACTACCGACCTTTCAAACTGATTTTTAAATTGAAATAATATTAATTAAGATATTTTTGCCTGATGCAAAATAAATATCGTTTATAATGACAGTATAACCTAAGCCCTGACAAACTGATGTTTTAAAGTCACATGAAACGAGTTTCTTGAAATTTTTTAAGGAAATTAATGAACCCATGCATGTATATATACTTAACTAAGTCCTTTATGTAAGATGTTTTACATTGATTACGAATCCATAACTTAAACCAATATTTCGTTTAGTGAAAACTTTGCGTGCTTATTTACTTTCGGGGTTTATTGTCGATGTTCACAGATGGTGACCTTAATAACAATCAACATAATAGACATGCAATAAATCGATGTTTAGTAGGTTTTTTTTTTAAATTTTCGTTGCATTTCCATTTCTTAATCAAACTTTGGTATAACAGTTGTGAAATGATTTAGTGTATTAATTTATTTTCTCATTACTTTTTACATTTTGCTTATCAGGGTTTTTTCTCGCACTTCCGCTGTGTGGTTGCCAAAGTAATAACGAGAGGTCGCGTGGTTAAGGTCACTGCATACGGACAAGATATCGGCGAATTGGAGTACGGGAAGACAATAATTCAATGGCAGTAGCAATTTCCGAAGATTTTGACTAAGATAAAGCATTTTCTTTGAATAGAAAGTTCGTGTACACGTATTTTATAGTTAAAGTATATAAAACATATTCAACTTTTTTTTAATTTGAAGTATCATATGACTTAAAGAAAAACTAAATAAATATATTTTTGCAGTGATGAACTAAAGCAGTGGTTCATATTCCCTATGTCAGATATGCACATGTGCTGGTCATTGACTTTAAAACTTGTCATTAGGAACTACAAAGAAAATTTTATGAACTACACACTTCAGAAGTCTTATTTGAGTCCTCAATGCTCTTCAACTTCGTACTTGATCTTGCTTTTAACGGGTTTTTTTATTCGAGCGTCACTGATGAGTCTTTTGTAGACGAAACGTGTGTCTGGTTTGAAAAATAATAAGCCTGGTATCCATGATGATTTTTTTATAAGGAAATCACACACAAGTTGCATCATTCTGTAGTCACTACATCGCAAAATATTTGACACATGGGCACAATGAGTTATTTAGGTAACAAGAATTTCACAAGACGGTTCATGGTCGTTAAATAAATACCTGAGTTGAGGAAGAAGCTGTAGTAGTCGTTGTGACAAGCGTTACTGCTGAGACTGTAATATTTAGGCTTACACCTAACAGTGTATCAATTGTGTTCACCAAAGACTGTGTTATAGTAGCTTGTCTGGAAACAATATACATAAAAAGATATCATTTGACATTAGATAAGACGCATACATCTTTAATTTTTTCATACATTCCTGTCTTCATAATTTAATTTGAAGATAACAAAACTATAAAATTTCCCTATTTGACCCTAAAACAGTTAAATGATATTGCCGTAATTTTGAAGACACTAATCATTGCGCCGTAAAAAGGTTTCACAATTAAATTACAGGAAAGAGAATAATGAACGAATGAAAATTGTATGGATTACATTTGTTATGTATAGTTGTTATCAAATTTCATCGGCCCGCATATAAAACTGAACAATCAATGTTTGCAAAAATAGAAAAATTGCCTCAAATCCATAACGTATAATCGGAGACTGTTGATTGGGAAAGTTAAGCTACTAATTAACTTTCAAGTTTTGTTGCAGAAGTATACCGAATCGTGACCTTGATAAACAATCAACACAGCTACATGGAGCACGTGAGAAATAAGTGAGACGATGGGGCGATGTTTAGTTGGTTTTTTTTTTTTATATATTTTCCATATGTTCCCATTTGTTTATTAAACTTTGTCATAACAGTTGTTAATTTATCAGGTGTATTTTAAAGATTTCTTTCTGATTCGGTTAATACTAAACTTCTTCCGCGAGTGTTTACTTTTTATTTCTTAGGCGAATTTTCCCTTCGCACTTCTTCTTCTTCTTCCGAATACGGGAGTAGACTCCTAGGTAGGAGTGTAAAACTTGCGCTGTGATTGTCGGATTTCTTATGAAATGTGTCATGTACAAGGTTACTGCATACGGAACAGCTGTCGGCGAATTAGGGAACGGAAAGACAATAATTCAAGAGCAGTAAATTTTTGAAGATTTTGATAAAATAAAGGATCTTCTCTTAAAAGATTTTCTTTGTACACGTGTTCTATAGTAAAACTTAGCCATTGAAGTATCTAAAGCATATTCATCTTTTTTTATTTGAAGTATCATATGACTTTAATCAGAAGTAATTAAAATTGACTTCTTAGAAAAACACGCATGATGATACTCTTCGGCCTATAGCTATTGTGTCAATCATGACTGTTAAAAGTCCCATTTCTCTGTAATGACAAACCATTTTCAATATCAAAAGAGTACATTCACACATCCCATCCAATCCTAACAAAAAGTAAAATAACAAAAATACCGAACACCAAGGAAAATTCAAAACGGAAAGTCCCTTATCAAATGGCAAAATCAAAAGCTCTATACCGAACGTACGGAAAACAACTGTCATATTTCTGACTTGGTACAGGCATTTCCTTATGTAGAAAATGGTTGATTAAACAACAGTGTTAAGTTTTTAGTAATTTGATCCAAGCATACTATAGCTTCTGCATGACATTTTAAAAATGCCTTTTATTTATCTGACGCTCAGATGGTCAATGATGCTGAAAGTTACTATGTTCCCAAGATAAGAAAAACGGAGAAAAAATTCTCAAACAATTCCATAATAGCAGGTGAACAACTTCCGTATGATCTCTAGCTCTCTCAGTGTAATTGCTCGCTTATTAAAATAAAATGTGTTTGTATTTATATTTACTTAATTTTTACTTTATCGAGAAAGTGTATACTATATATAAGGTATGTACTATCAACGACAAAAACTTTTGTTGTTGACGCCATTGTCAAATACACCTTTTTTGTAGGCGTCTTTTTTTAGATTAATGTGTTTGTTTGTTTAAATTTTTTAGTCAGTTGTAATGTATGTCTGTGATGTATGTCTACAAAGTTTTGACAGCTGGATCCCAATTATAGTCACATTAACCTAGTATGTCTGTTTGTGTTGCTCACCCAATTTGTCTATATAACGGAACTATAAACAACTGGCATAGAAGTGGAGGGTTGAGCTAGCTATAAAACCACGTTTAACCCACCATTTCCTTCGGAAAATGGCAGTTGTTTTTCAATTGTTCCGTTGATTGATAACTTTCGATTTTGTCAGCTTTTATAGACTTCCTCTTTTTAAGTTTGCCTTAAAGTTCGGTATTTTTGGGGACTTATTTGATATTATGATTTTTGTCTCGCCTTGACGGTATGCTGTTTCCGGCGTCGGCGGCTTCGGCGGCGGCAACAATGTATTGGTTTGTGATTAGGTCAGTTTATGAGAAACCACTAGTGGTATGTCAATGATATTTGGTATGCAGTTGTATTAGCACTGGCACATCTCATTTCCATGGAGATTATTTGACCCTGCCCCCTAGTCATGGTCTATTGACTTTGAAACTTTTGCTTAGTTTACATGTATTAGTTTGTGATTAGGTCAGTTTATGGGGAAACACTAGTGGTAGGTCAATGATATTTGGAATGCAGTTGTATAAGCATTGGCACATCTCATTTCCATGGAGATTATTTGACTCCGCCCCCTTAGTCATGGTCTATTGACTTTGAAACTTTTGCTTAGTTTACATGTATTAGTTTGTGATTAGGTCAGTTTATGGGGAAACACTAGTGGTAGGTCAATGATATTTGGAATGCAGTTGTATAAGCATTGGCACATCTCATTTCCATGGAGATTATTTGACTCCGCCCCCTCAGTCATGGTCTATTGACTTTGAAACTTTTGCTTAGTTTACACGTATAAGCATTGGCCCATCACATTTCCATGGAGATTGAGACATATCTCTGTGTCATCAGTTTTTTAGTTATACCTCCTAATTGTTCGCTACAATAATTGTTCACTAGCTTGAGTTAAGCCTCGTGACCGAATATATCTGATGATTCACTACGCGTATATTTTTGATTTGATGTGTTGTAAATTCGATCGCTATAAATATTTTCGACATTGGACATCTTAAGTTAGTTATCCTTTAATCATTATTTCTTATGTTAAGATTCACGAAATTGGTAATCCTGCGTAAAACAATGTGTGTGATTAAATTGATGTCTAATCGACGCGCATGTTTACCAGGCGTTGTCTCCATTCACACCTGTTATATATGGCATACCACATAAAGTTTTCGTAAATGTTGCTACATTTTGTATACATGTATGACTACTTTTTTTTACATTGCAGGAAATAGATTTCGAGAGTTATTAAAAAATTCTAATACCAGGCTGGAGTTGTTAGTACATTTACATTTAGGCATTAAGATCCGAAATCGCTCGTAATTTTGAGATATTTGTATCATTATTTATGTTATTTATCAAATCTTGATTGTTTAACCCTTTGGTCGCGACGTATTTAGAATGAACGTCGTGTCCTACGCGGAATTCATCTTTTACGTTGTGCAAAGGATTTTATTTAACCTCTTCAAACTGTCTTTTGGTGGGGTTAGTGTTGCTCAGTTTTCTATTTTGTGTTTTGTGTACAGTTGTCAGTTTATTTTCGACTTATGAGTTTGAATGTCCCTTTGGTATCTTTCGCCTCTCTTTTTCGGAGGTGTCAATTCTATCATTTTCACGTTATACTTTTATTCCCTCGAATTTCAAGCATCCTAGAATATATGTTATAATCAATTTTTAAGTAGAAAAGTTATTATTCTTTAATTTGGTTGGAAAACTTAGTTTTGCCCTTCTCCATAATAGGACGTACAAGTCCCTAGCACGGTCTGTCGACAAGGGACATGGTCACATGGTTTATAAAAATCAGAGAAGCAAATCATTTTTCAAATGAATTGTCAAGACTGTTTTCAATTTTTGATTGAAAAGGAAAAGGAATGATCTGGGGCCAAACAAGTCCTTAATCCTTATTTGCAACATTGCAAAACTTATGCTTCTCAAAAGAACAGCACTTACCCGTGGTCTAAATTTTCCCCGCGTGCATTTCTCTTTTAAAATCAGTAAAAGTTAGGTAATATTTAAGAAATATACCATGCTCTTATAATATACTAGATAATGGAGTGTGTGTCCGAGTGAGAACTTCTCCAAGTTAATTACTTCAGGAATATTTATCTAAAACTCATATTTCACTATTAAGCCCCATTCTTCTATTAAATCGGACGTCAGGCGCTACTCTGATATACCCTGTCTTTTGTTTTTGTTCCCTAGTTTTGTAGGTTACGTATTTTGTCGGGTACTTGATGACGGATGGCGCTTGACGTCTTGAGCCGAACAGTTTTATCATTTCATCTTTTTACTTGATTCAATTTCTGTGTGCTGGTTCATATTCTGGACGCCAGTCTTTGCTCCTTTCTATTGGAAATACGGACAACAAAAATGAAACTCAGAAATGGAAAAATACTCAATACCAAACTCGTTCAAAGGGTATCTACACGTCTCAATCTTCAAAATCGCTTATATAAAAATACCACAATCGCTAACATTTTCAATAATACAAATCGTGGTTACATGTACCCTTCTATCGATAAGTGTCATGCCAAGAAATAACTTACATATCCCCGTCTTTCCAATGACAATACGGTTAGGTCCACGGTTAATGGTCGCACATTTTCCTTAAATTTTGAAACTGATATTAATTGAAAAACTAACAGAATTATCTATGTCGTAACTACAACCCCCGTTCCCTTTTCACGAATGTGACCTACCGAATTAGATTATTTACTGGCTTTGTAATAACATGAGCAACACGACGGGTGCCACATGTGGAGCAGGATCTGCTTACCCTTCCGGAGCACCTGATATCACCACCAGTTTTTGGTGGGGTTCGTGTTGCTTAGTCTTTAGTTTTCTATGTTGTGTCATCTGTACTATTATTTGTCTGTTTGTCTTTTTATTTTTTTCCATGGCGTTGTCAGTTTGTTTTCGATCTATGAGTTTGACTGTCCCTCTGGTATCTTTCGTCCCTCTTCTATTTACTTACATGAAACAAACCGGGATGCGGTATTCAGTACGTAGGTGAAACCGGACGCTATTTATCTAAACGCACGCAAGAACATCTTTATCGTTTAAAAAGACCCCATCAATTTAAAAGTATCATTTATCAACACCTTAAGAAGCACACCCATTCTTTTAAGTATTTAACAGTTCAACCTTTAGAAGTAGTAAATAAGCAACCTGGGGAATCTCATTCAAAATTTGTACGTTCACGGAAAATAATTGAATTAAATTGGATTAAAAAATTACAGACAGTCTATCCTCTCGGTCTTAATGATAATATCATGGGAATTGGTAATGTATCAAGAACCGATTCTGTTAACATTTTGGATATAGTTTATAAAACTGTTCGTAAAAATCGTTCTCATGGACGTAGAATAAATCACAATCAGAGGAAATTTCGTTCTAACAATACAAATATTTCGGACCTAATTACTATTTCAAAAAACAACAGCAGACATTATCTGTTAACCAAACTTTGTACTTTACCTGTTAATAAATTACATCAAATTTCGGAGGATTGCAACACAATTCCATATTGCAGTCCCAAGTATGAAATTGTCCAAATTATAATTGCATATTGTTATTCTAAACTGTTTCCCCAAAATTGATCGCCCTGAAGACCACAAAACACATTTCATTAAAATCAAATATGCCAATAAAGGTTTTGATTTTGTAAATATTGCCGGTATTTTAATGATCATTTCGTAAAAGAACAAATTCCTGGTTATTTTGATAATACTGAGCTCCCTCTAATTTGTTATGTTTACAAAAAATCTACACGGAAATATGTGTTTAATTATAGCGAGGTGGTAAAGATGTTAATATCGGTGACTATACACCTACGTCATGAAATTGCAGTAATTCCAAATACATTTATGGTCCCAGTTCCCATGTTATAACAGGAGACCTTAACATCGTCCAGGACCAAGAGTTGAAATCTTACAAGTTTCTTTAGTAAAAGACCTAAATATCGTCCCCCGTCAATTATTAATTGGAATGAGTGCCGTAACATCATCCACGACTCACTCCGTACTTACTGCACGAAATGGATAAAACGAGAAAAAGCTGACAAAAAATCCTTAGATTCTTTTTTTAATTCAGTAATGAACATAGTTGATATTCGTATTAAACATTTTAAAGAACATTAAAATTTTTACTCCTAACAACAACCATAATAGCCCTTTTTCTTGTATCAAACATACTGTAAGCTAAAAGAACTCGCCAAGGAATTTATTTTTGTCCCGGCTGATAAGGCTGCCAATAATATCATTATTGTTTGACGTAAATTTTACATTGAGGTCTGCAAAAGGAAATCACGAATTCACCAACATTAAAACTGACTCCATTTTCGGGAAATGACATCTGTAACAAACATAAACTTGTAGCTACCTCTTTACAAGCAGAACCAACTACAATGAAAGTTCCAACTATGTACTAGCTTCCGAAGCTGCATAAAACACCTTACAAATATAGATTTATTTCGTCTTCAAGCCATTGTTTCACTACTAAACTGTATATTCTACTAACTGGTATACTTGGTACAATCAAAAACCTGGTAATAAATTGTTCAAATAAGGCCTTTAAAAATAGTGGAATTAATTACTTTTGGAGTGTCAAAAATTCGTTGGGAGTACTTGATAAATTGCATGCTTATATTGGTGATTTCGAATCTGTTCAAAGTTTTGATTTTTCTACCCTATAAACCACTTTGCCTCATAATCTCATAAAGAAAAAATTCACACGTCTAATTAAATGGTAATTTAAAAAGTCAGAATGCGAATATATATGTTCAAACTCTTTTAGGTCATTTTTTAGTAACAACAAGCAAAAGACCTATGTCAATGGGACCTGCTTTGATACGATAACTGCACTTGATTTTTTACTAGAAAACATTTTTGTTCGCTATAGAGATTCCGTATATCGTCAAGTTATCGGAATTCCAATGGGGACTAACTGTGCACCACTTGTTGCGGACCTGTTTCTGTATTGTTATGAGTTACAATTTATGACTAAAATAAGCAAAGACCTATCGAAACAACATCTGATACAAAAATTTAATAACACTTTTAGATATTTGGATGATATTTTGGCTCTCAATAATGACGACTTCAGTATGTACACTAAAGAGATTTATCCTGCTGAAATGACTTTAAATAAAGCTAATACTAACAATAAACACTGCCCTTTCCTGGATCTTGATATCTATATCTTTAACGGGAAGCTTAATACCAAAATTTACGATAAAAGAGATGATTGTTCATTTCCTATTGTTAACTATCCATTTTTAGATGGTGACGTTCTCTTGTCACCTTCTTCTGGTGTTTATATATCTCAACTTGTTCGATTCGCTCGTGTATGTAACAACGTATTTGATTTTAACGAAAAAAATCTCTGTATTACTGAAAAATTATTACACCAGGGTTTTCGATATCACAAACTAGTCAAAACATTTACTACATTTTATCATCGGTACAAGGACATCATTCGTAAATATAAATCAACATGCAGACATCTTATACGTTCAGGTATTTCACATCCAATCTTTTATGGTTATATTCTATACAAAGCACAAAAATGTCGTCATTCACCTCAAAAGCTAACCAAACCTTTAAACAGACTTATTCAGAAGGGATATAGTTACGATACTGTTGTCAGGTCATTAAAGATGGCATATTTTGGAATTAATATTGATTCACTTATAGGGTCTTTGCATCGGAAATAAACACATTTATTCTAAAACCAGTTGTTGGCATGATACGGGTTATGTTCTTCTCATATATGTTATGATAGTATGATAACGGGAGGGATTGTGCTTGATTTTCATATGAGGAAGACATAATCTTTCAATCAGTTTAATTGAGGTCTGGAGCTGGCATGTCAGTAACTGCTAATAGTCCTTTGTTAATTTATGTATCATTGTCATTTTGCTGTTACCTTCTGTATCTTCTGTTACCTATTCTGACATCGGACTCGGACTTCTTTTAAACTGAGTTTTACTGTGCGTATTGCTGTTTGTTTGTTTATTCTACATTTGCTAGAGGTATACGGGGAGGGTTGAGATCTCACAAAACATGTTTAATCCCGCCGCATTTTTGCGCCTGTCCGAAGTCAGGAGCCTCTGGCCTTTGTTAGTCTTGTGTGGTTTATTTTAACTATAGTTCATCTATATGTTTCGGAGTTTAGTGTGACGTCCATTTTCACTGAACTAGTACACATTTTTGTTTAGGGGCCAGCTGAAGCCCGCCTCCGGGTGCGGGATTTTCTCGCTGTGTTGAAGACCCATTGGTGGCCTTTGGGTTGTTTTCTGCTCTTTGGTCGGGTTGTTGTCTATTTGACACATTCCCCATTTCCATTCTCAATTTCATGTTTATATAGATTATTGCGCTAAGATTGTCTGGAGGGATGTTTTCAATACAACATTATTTAAAAATACAAATCAAATATATTTCAATCTATTCCTGATTTTCAGAATCAAATTTGAATCTATTTACTTTCATTAAACATTGCAGTTTCGGTTTATATATACCATTGACATGGGTTTACCATCATAAAATGACAGTTAATTTAGTAAAATAACTTAATTACGCAGTATCTTTATTATTTCAATTTTGGAAAGTACATGGTAAGAAATAGAATATATATAGCTCAATCGTCGCCAATTGTCACACCAAAAAGATATTTACACAGCAATTGTAGTTTGTGTTTATTCATTCATCGACAAACTGCTATTTTTGGCGACGCTTCTTCTTTATGTGAATATAACCAATTTTACAAAAATCTGAAAACTCGTGTTTATAACGCCACTTCGAAGACTTTAAAAATATTTCGTCATCATTCACCTTTTCCTAGAGCCTTTCTACAGCTGCTTAAAACTTGAGATTAATTTTGTAATTGTCTCAAAAATGTTTATATTCGATGAATTTACAGGGTCTAATTAACCTGAAATGTCTCTTCTCCCTTCAAAACAAGCACGCAATCAAAAAACGATATTTACTATATGCTTAGGATGTATGAAATTCATAAAGTGTTGTTTTCATTTTTTACAGCACTGGGTCGATACCGCTGCTTGTGGACTATCAGTCCCCGAGGGTATCATCAGCTCAGTACAAACCATTCTTAAATTATCCGTTTATGAATTTAGAAATTGTTACTAAAGTTTCAACTCCCTCTAGCAAAGTTGACCTTAGATGGATTTGGCTATAATTTTATAGGTCCTTCATGATAATATAGCTATTCATTTTTTGTTTCGGTTATTAGACCTCCTTGTCTTTCAAATATTCGGCTCCAAGCGTTCTTGATGAAGGTAAATCCAGAAAGCCCTTCGGACGCATGAAATTGTTGATTTCATTTTTTTCAGGCAATTAATTAGAAACCAATTCGTCAATCTAACATGCCCAAGTTTAACTAGTTTAACCCTACCACATATTCGTGAGCATCTTCTTAGTCATGAACCTCATTAATGGATGTCTGCTGCTACATATTAATGACTTTGTCTTTTAAGGTTTTAATTATTTATGTCTGCTCTTTGATAGTTAAATTTATTCGCACAAGATTAGGAGCGAGTAAGTCCTTGACAAATTGTATAATAAATTTTCTACTGTTGAAGGCCGAAGTTTGACCGCTGGATGATTTCTGTTTTGTGTCGATGTGATGTTGTCTTATTAACGAACACCACATATTTCCTTTTATTTATTCTCAATCAATTTTAACTGTGTAACAACTTTTCTAGTAAAGCGATTTTGAAAATTGAATATTTCAATACAAAATTCTAACTTCTTTTTTGTTAAAAAACACAAGATTCCATTATTACGAAATTATGTGAGCATCAAATGTATTTACTAGGAACAGGGACATATAATTACATCAGGACCTTGTTATTTGCGTATTCAAATATTTCCAACGTTACATTGTATCATGTAATAGTGCATCAATATCAATTTTATTTCCTACAATGTAAAGGCATCGATAATATACTTACAAGTCTGGGTTTGCGATGATTTGTTTAAATATATCTTGAGGTAGTGCTAGCTCTAGCTCACTAAGTATAACAGATCGTCTTCTTCGTCCAACAGAAGCTAACGCTGCTGTACACAAGGCATTGTTAGATTCGTATTTAATAACTATCATCACTGCAAGAAGATTATTGATCTCCAGTGGAGTTCCACTACCGAATACTATGTTATTGCTGGTAGTAAATGTCAAAGGATTACTTGGATTAGACCTAAATGGAAGGAAAATGAAATAAA
Source organism: Mytilus californianus (assembly GCF_021869535.1). Taxonomy (NCBI): domain Eukaryota; kingdom Metazoa; phylum Mollusca; class Bivalvia; order Mytilida; family Mytilidae; genus Mytilus; species Mytilus californianus. Next base: position 39,225,896 of record NW_026262581.1, read on the forward strand.
AATGAACAAACGAATCAATATCATGGTGGTATGAATATATTATGTGACACTGCAGTCCCATTGGCATTAAAGTGATCCCGTAAGATCGTAATTTAAGGGCAATAACTCATAAAAGAAGTCAACTTATACATTCGGAAGTGTTGACACATTTGAATATCTTGTCCTATTGATAAAAGTTTCTCTTTATCTATTATAGTTTTCAAAATAAAAAGCCAAAATTACAACAAAAAAATGTAAACATCGTAATTTAAGGACAATAACTCTTATAAAGAGTCGTCTGACAGTGTAAAAGGACAGGAATTAGATCTCAACATTCTGAACTTTATCCCCAGTTAGATGGTCTCTATCTGTGGCGGTTTATTACATAATAGACAAAACTTGCAGTTACCGCTATGCTCTTTTTTCGCCATGTTGGCCTAGTTACGGTATTTGGTAATCAGAATCATCGGACATATTTTAAAACTACAACACTAACCAGTTTACCTATTCTTAAAGGTACGGAGTGCTTCGCAGTAACATAAATGACATCAACATGAAGCAATAAGTGTTGATTGGGTATTGAATACCCACAATGTCCGGGAATATTCCCGATTTCATTAGCTTGTTCACACTATGAAACCTGCTCCGGGTCGGACATGAGATAGTTAACGCGTATTAATAACTCCGGTTTGCGCATGTTTAAAATCAACCCGCTCTGAGATTTTCCCTCTCAACAAAAAATAGACACGTCTGCGCCAGAATTATTACTCGCTTCTGTCCAATGTAGTTGTTTATATTTTTTCATCACAATTTCATTATTTCAAAGTCAAAAATTCTTTTACGAAATCCTGAACGGTTTGGAAGAAACCCGCACCATCTAAAACCTTCCTTTCCGTATTTGAGAATACTTGTATTTTCTATGTGGAGGAGTAAAACTCCTGCTGTATCTAGCTGTCTTCCAATAAAGCTACATTCTTATCTCCTCCTTGTTCACGTAAGACTGCATTGTGTGGCTTACAACTGATTATTGCGTTCCGCCTACGATCTGGCTTTTATTATTTAAAATGACGTAGCAAATGTCATATGTCACCATAGCAACAACCTCACTTTAACATCACCTTTCGTTCACATACAGAATGAGACAATCTCCGGCACAAGATCATATCCGTTCCATTCCATACTACGTACACTACACTCAATACCAAGTGAAGTATTGCGAAGCACGTATGGAACGGATATGAACTCTGTGCCGTAGATTGAGAATAAGAGGCATCAATGCGGATTTGTGGAGTAATAATTTTATGATAGCTTGAATATCGAATGGAACTATCTAATAAGTAATGATGATTGTGGCCAAGTTTGGTTCCAATTCTACCAGAAGTTTCAGTGGAGAAGAGTTTTGTAAAAGTTAAAATTGATTGGTGGCTGCTTTACGCCGCCTCAGCACAAAAAGGCTTGTCGCGGCGACCAAGTTATGATAATATCTCACTAGACCCTTTGGTAAGTAGTAAAATTTGATACGCATATTTCAGATACACTTTATTAATTTGAAAACCAGGAAGTATATACCAACTCGCACTCTGTAGCTACTGTTTAAAAAAGAAGCTGACGTTATCAAAGGGTCTTCCAATACTCATGAGTCAAGAAAAAATAGACAAAGCAACGGCAAAAAACAAAAAATATCAAGACAAGCAAGTCAACAAAAAACTACAAGAAAAACCAAGACTGAACCCTACCAAATGAACAGTTGACACAGATATCTGTCTCGCCTATTGGCATAAAATTTAGAAAAAGACAATCTGATGGACAGCAACATTGCTTATTAATTTAAAACACTGGACCATGATCTAATGGGCAGGGCCTGAAAATGGTCGACAAACTGAGATGTACAGACAGTAATGTAACTTTATAGAAAATATCGTTGTTTATTGTAAGTAGTTCCTATCAATATAACTGATGAAGCAGAAAAACTTAACATTGAAAATTGCTAATTAATTCAAAGTAACTGGACCATGTCCTAGGGGGCACGGCCTCAAAATAGTGGTCAAACTGATATGTACTGATAGTAATGCAACTTTATACAAAATATCATTGATCTATCACAAGAAGTTCTTGTCAAACTGACTTAAACAGAAAAAATTAACATTTAAAATTGCTAATTAATTCAATGTCACTAGACCGTGTCCTAGGAGGCAGGGCCTCAAAATAGTGGTCAAACTGATATGCACTGGTACATTTTGTAGTAATGCAACTTCATACAAAATATCATTGATCTATCATAAGTAGATCCTATCAAACTAACTTAAGCAGAAAACTTAACATTGAAAATTGCTTATTAATTCAAAGTCACTAGACCGTGTTCTAGGGAACAGGGCCTCAAAATAGTGGTCAAACTGATATGTACTGATAGCAATGCAACTTCATACAAAATATCATTGATCTATCACAAGTAGATCCTATCAAACTAACTTATCAAACTAACTTAAGCAGAAAACTTAACACTGAAAATTGCTAATTAATTCAAAGTCACTAGACCATGTCCTAGGGGGAAGGGCCTCAAAATAGTCGCCAAACTCATACGTACGGATACTAATGTAACTTTATTCTAAATATCAATGATCTGTTACAAGTAGTTCCCATCAAACTAAATTAAGCAGAAAACTTAACAATTGTTGACGCCGTCGTCGCAGAAGCTGTCGCCGTCGCCGGAAAAGCAATCCCTATGTCTCGCTTTCCGCGACTTTCGTCGCAGCGAGACAAAAACGGGATGCTATTAAGTATGGCAGAACGGCAAGAAGTGTTCCACATCTGGCACCCGTCATGTTGCTCATGGTAATAAACAATTCGATAATTAGTCGCATCTGGTGTTTTCCTTATCATGGAAAAAAGGACGTGATTGTGGTCATGACAATTAGAACACATCCGTGGTCATTTGTGACACAGATTTCCGTAACGGTTAATCAGCTCGTGACAGCTCAGCTCTTCTTGGCACCCTTAGTTCAATAGCACGCTTGTAAGCAGCAAAGCTTTTTCAATGAACTATTTATAGCAATAATCAGTTGTCGTTGGTTCATGTCTGTCATATTTGGTTTTCGTAAATTTTTTTGTTATAAATTAGGCCGTTAGTTTTCTCAATTGAATTGTTTCATATTTCATGTCAGGGCCTTTTACAGCCGACTATACAATATGGGTTTTTCTCATTGTTGAAGGCCGTACGGTTGCCTATAATTGCTTACATCCACTTCATTTGAACTTTGGTGGATAGTTGTCTGATTGGCAATCATACCACATCTCCTTATTTTTATATTTAACAATTAAAAGAAATGGGAATATTTCCTCAATTACATATTAGTGACTGTGAATTCGCCAAAAAAATTTAGAAAATAGCAAGAGACAATCTAAAACAATTGAAGAAAGATGGAAAACACCATCCTAAATATAAAAAAAAAATGCATAATAGACAATGTCAACAAAACACTACATAGAAAGCAAAACAAAAACCACGTGATGGTGGTGGTCTATTAATTTATGTCAAAGATTCTATTTCAGTTAAAAATCGACCCAATTTATCGGTAAATACTTTAGAAACTTTCTCGTTAGAAATAGAATTACCAAAATTAAAACCTTTCTTAATTTGTTGTTGATAGACCACCAAATCCCCTCAGTCATTGGTAGATCTTTTTGAGGAGGAATTTGATACAGCTCTTTCAGATAATTAAAGAGATTATTTTAATGGGAGACTTTAATATCGATTTGATAAAAATTGAAAATAAAAAATGGATGAATTTCATAAACCATTTTAATCTGCAACAACTAGTTAACACTGCAACACGTATTTGTGAAAGATCAGAGACTCTTATTGATCATACATGTATGTACACTACTAATCCTGAGTATATTACGCCTTGTCATGTTCCCTCGTATGCTTTAAGCGAAAACTACTCTGTATCCTTAAATAGAAAAATCAATATAAAGGTGAAGAAGGGAAATCATATCGAAATAAAATACAGGTGTTTCAAACATTGTAATGAAGATGCCTTTTGTGCAGACTTACTTCAAATCCCATTTCATATAGTTAAATGGAAGATGATATTGATCTTGCTGTCGACAAAGTTATTGACAAGCAACAATGAAAATTAAAAGAGTCAAATCATTTAAACAAGCAGAATGATTCAATGAAGAAATTAAAAATTCCATTCAATACATAAATATGTATCATTAAAAAAAGACTGGGTAAACTTTAAAAAGTGGAGAACTAAAACGTCGTTAATATTATATGCAAAAAAGGAATATTATCAAAACGCTAGAATCTAATTCATAACAGTGTAGACGAGACCATTCGTTGGCGCGCTCAATTCTCCAATTAACTGGATCAGATCAGGTAACCGTTTGTCTGTTACGCCTACTTTTAAAATACGTTGTTTACACAAGGGACATTTAAACGTACGGGGTCACCAAAGGTTTCTCAACGCCTGAAAACAAGTAACTAAAAAAAAATACTACAGACGTATTGATTAACATTGAATATTTTGACATTCTTCACCGACAATCGATAATCAAATTATGTATCATACCGCACGTTCTTTAAACATTAAAATAAAATTTCACTAGCTTCAAAAGTAGTAATGAATGTGTAAGCAATAACCTTTTTCTAACTAAAAAGCGATTTTCCAATTGTCGCTTTCTAAAATTTGTACTGGCTCTTCGTATCTTTTAACTTTTCTAAAAGTATTCATTTTTCGAACGAATAAATGATAACTTTAATGGTACAATTAAAAAAAAAAAAAAAAATATATTTTCGTACGGTCTTTATTGTACTTGCAAAATATAGGACAGTAAAAAGCTACATGTATTTAGACCTACCTTAATACAATTTGCATTTACTTTATGAAATAGTAATCTTTAAATTAAATATCTAAATATAATTAATTGTTGAATGAATTTATTTACTGGAAAGCTAGAATTCAAATTAGTTGGTCCAACGTTCTACTGATTGACCCAGCATTCGGACTTGATTATTCAGAATAATACATTATAGTTTGATGAATGGCAAAATGGAATCTTTCTGCTAACCACTTTATTTGATGAAAACCCATGCTTTGTTGCAGAACCGTATTCCTGGCTAGGGTGAAAAATTTTGTCCTGCATTTTTTTTGGTTTAGTTGTAATATCTGTCCTGCCTTTTTATTTTTCATTCTATTCGGTCCTGCCTTTTTTTTTATTAGTTTATCCTGACTTTTTTTTACATAAATTGTCATCCTGCCATTTTTTTTGCCAAGTTGCTCATCCTGCCTTTTTTTTTTTTAACTCAAAACTCCTTTCCTGCCTTTTTTTTCAAATTTCATCCTAGCCCCCCCCCCCCCCCCCCCCCCCTAAAAATCAAATGGTAGCTCCTTAATTCTAAATTGATATGAATTAGTTTTTTCACCATTTTTTTCCTGAATTATTGAGGACCGCTTAAAAAAAGTATGTATCCCCCGAAACATAAATACATTTAATCAGGACGGGTACACTATCATTCATTGGCATACTAATGTTCCCTCTAATATAATTGTTTGATTGCATGATAAGCAATATTCATTGACTAACAGAATTGACCAATCCATTGAATGGGTTGCAATGCATGATGGACTACTACGTACTTTATCAAGAACACGCGTATTTTTCAGTGACCTTCAACTCACTTTTTCTTCTTTTGTGTCTACGTTTTTATATTAATCATAAGTTGTATGCTCAGATAGATCTTCATTCATAGTTAATGCATATACTTTTTAGATGTCCTACTCCTAACTTTTTAGATGTCCTACTCCTAACGTTGTCTAGTTCCGAATGAAACGAGGTCATTCATGTCAAACCGCCCTTACTAAACTAATTGATGAACGGTTAAAATATTTAGATAACGGAGAAATAGTTGGTACTGTGTTTTTGGAGTTCAGTAAGGCCTTTGATCTTATTAACCAAGATAAAATTAAGAATGGAAATGGGGAAAAAGCCATACTTTTAGAAAAGATAAAATTTTATCATATCGGTGAATATATGATAAATTGAATAATATCATATTTGTCTGAAAGACAACAAGATCAATACGCAACTAGAATTGCCTTTGCGAGCAATAGCGGATGTCACCCTGGTCTGCCAATTGCCACTAAACGGCAGCCATTTTGAAATAAGGATACATTGAATGAAAATAATATTATATGCATCACAACACATCATTCTGTGAAGTTTCAAAAAGTTTAAGGCATTTTCAAAATTTTCTCATTTGAACTGTTTCTATGGCAACGGCGGCCGTTTTGAAAGTTCCAAAGATGTATTGCATGTCTTCACATGCCAAGCAGCTTTCCACAAAGTTTCATTCAATTTAGAAGACTTTCCGATTTTTCACATTCTTTCTGTTTCCATGACAACGGCAGCCATCTTGGAAATGCCAACCCCCGATTGCACATCTACACATGGGCATTCACATTATGGTAAAGTTCCATCATCATTGGTCCATACAATTCCGGGAAATAGTCTGGACAAAAAAGTGTGGAATAATAATAAAGATATAATTAAAAAAAGAATGGAACAATAACAATATGTCACCCGACCTCCGTCAATGTGACATAAATATTAAATCTAATAACACGTTTGTAAAAAATGGAGTGCCTCGAAGTTCTATTCTAGGTCAACTATTATTTTTAATTTATATCAATGATTTACCACTTCATGTTAAACAATCCAACATGATTTATATGCCGATGATTCAACATTGCATTTTCATGATTAGAAAATTGAAAAAATTAACAGCAAATTGCAAAATGATTTAAATGCTGTACAATCTTGGTGTAACAATAACAGTATGACAATTAATGCATAAAAACAAAGTGTATGATATTAAGTTAAAAACAAAAACCTTACCTAACTATCAGAATAATGTATTACCATAAACGAGACCTGTATTGAGAATGTCCATTCATTCAAATAACTTGGAATTGACATTAATGAAAATTTAAGCTGGGAAGAACATGTTGATCGTATATGTAAGATTGTCTCATCTAAAATATCCTTTTGTATAAACTTAAATTGTTTTTTTATGGTAAGAATATGAAAACTTTATTAATTGTTGCCATTTAAATGTATGTATGAATGATTGATATATATATATATATTTATGTTATAATTTGATATATGAATCAGCAGTTAGTTTTCTCTTTTGAATTGTTTCACATTTTGCATGTCCGTGCCTTTTACAGCTAACTATACGGTATATGTTCCCCCTCATTATTGAAGGCCGTACGGTAACCTATATTTGCTTATATTCAATTCATTTGAACTCTGGTGGATAGTCGTATCATTAGCAATCACACCACGTCTAGTTATTTTTTTCTATATAAAATAGAAATAGGGACAGGATTGTAACATATCCGTAGTCATCTTGGACACAAGTCTCTCGTAACTGTGAACACTTGGTTCAATAATTGTCTTGTAAGTGTCAAAACCTGTATCAGGTAAATCCTAAAGCACGCAAGTCCTAGAATATTAAATTAACTGATATAATGTCAATGTGTAGATGCTGCTAGGTTGTTGCTACGTAAAAATCGAACGTTTGCCTTTGGAAAAGTACAGTCGTCTCTTTTGTCTTTAAGTTTAGTTCTCAACTGATCTATTAAGTCGAGTTTGAAATGTAAGTCAAGATATGTAGCATACCTAACAGTATTTACAGAATCGTGTTTACAAGTTAAATGAGATGTTATTATTTAGTGAAAAGAAATCGTTTATAGATCGTACCTTAAAATTTAAAGATATATTAATATAGTTTCTCATCGATCTTCTTGAAGGTTGACTCAAAAGAACACTATTTTGATTCGAACGCCACTGATGAGTATGTTAATCTATGTACGAAAATGCTCGCCTGGTCTACTAAATCCAAAGACTTGAAACTTTGATAGCTTCTTTTAAAAAAACATAAAGGAAAAAACAAGTCGGTAGGACGTGCACTGCTGGTTCATATACAAATACCGATTATTGGTTGAAATTGAACATTTTGATGAAATCATTTTCATTGAAGTACTTGTGATTTATATACAAAATGAATTTATAAAGCAAGATCCTAGGGTCTAAATGACCATCGTTTTTAGGAAACAAGGGTTGGGATATTTTTTCTTCTTTAGGTTTATGCGTATGTAAAGGCGGCGAAGTAAAATTGTTTCATGCCATTGAAACATAAAGATAATGACTTTGATTGTTTGATCTCTAAAAGAGTTTTGTCACAAAGTATAATTATTCATGGAGCTTATTTCCAAATATGAAGATGGTGAAACAAGTGGTTTATGTAAACATGTCGCCATAGAATTTATCATATAATACAGTATTACATTTGTTGGTGTCTTCCAGTTATTCCCACTTTTAAAAATCACTATTCCTTCTATTCCCACATGCAAATAACAATAGATGTTTTTATAAATAATATGTTTTTATAACATTCAAGGTTAATTAAAAGTCACCTGAAGTGGAAGGAGAATCAACGATACTACTAGCAAATTTTGACGACTTGAAACAAGGGCAGATAACAAAACAAGACAATGAAGCTTTCTATAAAGATGTCAAGAGAAGACACGACCATTGGTTGAATATCAGAGATAATAAGAAATTTCTCTACTCAGAACAACGAGTTAAAAACATAGATAGCTAGAAAGATCAATTTAAAGATGAATTCATATAAGTAAAGGGCGAGATAAGCCAAGGCCTTAAAAACTCTAATTTTGTTATACATTTTCCTTGTTAAGGGGCGAGTTAAACCTACCAATAAAAAAAAACCCCAAAAAAACCCAAAAAACTACAAGTAAAGTTCGTTACAAACAGATTTGGGAACCAAAACCTTGTCCACAATGGGTTTAATTTCCAGGCTTAGAACAAACCCAAAAGAATACAACACACTTAGCAGCTGCAAATATTATATATGGTGATGGTACATTTACTCCTGTCCAAGCTTATTCTACCAAGTATACACATTTCATGCAGTGGTTGACGGCGCAATGTATCCGCCAGTATACAGTTTACTTCCAGCCAAGAGCCAACTCGTATACACAAGGTTCCTTACTTTACTCAAAGATGTATGCCACCAACACCAACACCAACTACAACTACAGCCTACCACTATCTTCCTGGACTATGAAGCCGCCATCAGAAATGAAATGAAGCATATTCCGTATTTCCTGGCATCAACGCAAAAGGCTGTTTTCCACTTCACCCAAAGCATGTGGAGAAAAGCACTTGAAACAGGTCTGCAGGTTCCATACAAGGAAGACAACTACATTCATCAACTAGTACGCCGTTCCGCTGTCCTTCCACTGATACCTACTGCTGAGGTCGAAGATGTATGGTTGAATGCTCTTACAAACATAAATCAGGTCGATACAAACAATAAATACACTTCCTTTACAGACTATGTAACAACATACTGGGTAGAACAGAACAGACACTTATGGAACCACTACACAACACAAGGACCGAGGACTACTACTTATCTAGATGGATGGCACAGCAAGCTGAAGAAACTTGTCCATTACCCACATCCAAACACCTTTAAATCAAACTACTTAAACACGAGGAAGCTTTCAACGACCTGAACATGATCCAGTACACAGTCGGTGGGAAGAGAGTGGCCCAAAAGAGAAAGTACGTTGAAATCAACAACAGATTAGAAGATTTTAAGGTTAGACATCGTAACCAGGAAATAACGACCATACAGTTTGGTGATGCAGCATCCCACCTTCTTCACGTCGAAAAGATTTATGAACTTTAATAGACTTAAGTACAGTGACTTTGTAATTTATTTGCTACAATATGTGATTTTGTTTTAGTGCTTATGTATTGTACTTTCATTTGTTTTTATTTCTTTCATATATCAAGTAAAAATCAGAATTTATACATACGAAAATAACCAATTTACCTGTTCTCAATCAACACTTATCAATTAAATTTAATTAAACAATGTTATAATCCTTTGTTTGTACAAGTTTTGCACCTATTCCCACCTGTGCATTACATTTGCGCGCAGCTTTGATTACATTTGCGCGCATTCATTTTACAGGTAAACACAGGTAAATTATACTTATTTATTTAAATATTTACAAGTACTCCTCCCGTTAGTCTTGTTACCCTGATCACCAACGAGAAGAAAGAAAAGGCTAAAAAAAGAAAAAAGACCAACAGACAAACAATACTACACAAAACACACCATAGAAAAACTGAGCAACACGAACCCCACCAAAAACTGGGGGTAATCTCAGGTGCTCCGGAAGGGTAAGCAGATCCTGCTCCACATGTGGCACCCGTCGTGTTGCTCATGTTAGTACAAACCCGGTAATCAGTTTAATTCGGTAGGTCACATTCGGGGAAAAGGGGACGGGATTGTAGTTCTGGACATTTGGAACATATCCGCTATCATCTGTTTAAACGGATATTCCATAACGGTCAACCAACTCGTGATGGCGTCCGTAAAATTTACGTAGGGATGATTTCAACTTCATCACTTGGAACTCTTGATTTAATAGCTTCCTTGTGAGCAGCAACCCTCTATCAAGGAAATCATAATAGAAAAATACAAGCCCTGGAATATCGTATCAACTGGGAGATATATATACTCGGTATGCAGGCGTTGCTGGAATGTTGCTACATAGAAATGGAAAGTTCACAATTGGGAAGCTGAAATCGTCTCTTTTGTCGTAAAGTTTTGTTTTCAACCGACTCTCATTGTCAATTTCCAGATGTAAGTCAAGATATTAGGCAGACTTAATTGTATCTGTTGTATCCTTTATCTCAAGGTCGATGGGATAGATGCGTTCAACATATTCACCAAATTTTGAATTATTTAGTGAGGGAACATCATCTTTATAGCGGAAAGTAATGTTAAAGGATACTGCTAACTTCTTTTCTTTCTTCCTAAGAAGTTCTTGTATGAAGTCAGCCTCATATGAATAAAGGAACAAGTCGGCAAGAAGAGGGGCACAGTTGGTTCCCATGGGAATGCCGATTGTTTGTTGAAAAACACATCATCCAAACGTAGCAAATATGTTGTCAATCAAAAAATTAAGTATCTTGATAATGTCAGTTTCAGAGAATTTTTTGTTTGAATCAGAGTGAATATTTACAAAGTAGGATTTATCCCTCCCTTAGTCAAGATACTTGTATCTATGTTGGCAATTCTCTTTTATAAAACAAAGCAGGACCAACTCTTTCAATTTGTCTTTTAGTTTGGAATGGGGAATACAAGTGTAAAGTGTATACAAGTCAAATGTTTTAATACTATTGCAAGATAAAAGAGTCTTAGATTGTATGTACTCTAAAAGATCTTTGGATTTATTTTGTATCCACATCTGATTCACGCCACCTCTAGAATAGGTAATTTTACAATAACTTTGAAGCCCAACTTGATTGCTGATAAAATTTATGTTAATAATTTAGAAAGAGGTTTCGTGGAGCACTTGGAAGACCCAGCAATATAACGTTGTTTGTAAGGACATGTAGTTTAGGTATCCAATACAGTGATGGAAGATCCAGTTCTTCATCTTTGGTTGAAATTCCAAAGGAACATAGAACAGACCTATGATTATCTAAGTATGATCTCCTCTTTGGTCAATGTCGTGGGGGTATATGTTGAGTTTCCAAGTGAATTGTCAATACCTAAATCATTTATCAAGCAGTTTATGTAATGTGATTTACACACAAAAAATATGTTGTTTGGGGCTTTATCTGCAGGGACAACAACATATTTGTCATGGAGGTAGGACAAGTGTTTTGCAACATTTGGGTCTTTAAAGATTGATGTAGCATGGATATTCATAGACCCATTCATTTTCTTAATTCTGATTTGTATCAACGACCTCACAGCCTTAATCCATTCGGAAGGAGTATCTACGTCTTCTTTCTCTCGTTTAACCCATTGCCTGGCACCAGCCCAGTAGTCAGCACTTCGGTGTTGACATGAATATCAATTATATGGTCATTTTTATAAATTTACGTTGGTGTTGCAAAAGCATGAATTATTCGAAATACTAAGGATTTTCTTGTTCCAGGCATGGATTACCTTAGCCTTATTTGGCACAACTTTTTGGAATTTTTGGTCCTCAATGCTCTTCAACTTTGCACTTGTCTTGGCTTTCTAACTGTTTTGATCTGAGCGTCACTGATGAGTCTAATGTAGACGAAACGCGCGTCTGGCGTATCAAATTATAAGCCTGGTAACTTTGATAACTATAAATACAATCCTCGACTGAATCCATCAGTATTTTGAAGTTGTGTTTCCAATTGATGGATTTAGCCTCACGATATTTCGGGCCTTTGGATAACACATTTCGAAGAGAAGTGTTAGTGACAATGTTTAGGCCACCAGTAATAACGTGGCCAGCCGGATTATATATGAATGCGGAATTAACACAGGTGCTATCAGGATGTTTAGAACACGTGTTTGTAATTGAAAATTTTAGTTGCAATTGGTTTGGTCATGGAAGTATTATATTGATCAATATAATACTTCTATGGTTTGGTATAGGTATAAGAAATGATAGGTACAGACTGATCTTTAACATAGGAAGGTATTTTGGAGTGAACTGATTTATGATGAAGGATATTGCCCAAGTTGATGGCATCGAGACCTTTGTTGGCAAAGGAAAGTTAAAGAAAGGATCTTTTTTCCTTTTCATCTTTTCTAATGCGAACTGGTTTGAAAAGTCTGTGACTTGCAATATCCGAAATGATAGCTGTAAGTTTGTATATGTTTGAATGAGGGTTTTTAACAGTTGGTTTCAAACATAAGTTGTACAGAGAATGAAGTTTAGAAAGGGGTAATTAATAAAGCTTCGTGCGAATATGATGAATACCTAACGGCTTTTGTATAAACGGCATCAGGTCATTAATAGAGACATCATGGATAGTAGGTGATGTATAATGACCATGACTGCGTTTACGTCGAGGAGTAGAGTTGAAAATGTTCATCACATTCACCGAGCTACAGGAAGGACTAGATAAAATACCTATAATATCAACTTTGCCATTGCAGCCATATGGTGTCGCAGTTCCCAATTGTCGAATCCAGTAGTCTTTCTTGCTTACGGAGAGGTGTTGCAAGATGAGGATTTTTAGTCCTGTGGTATATTTTGTCGATGATGCGAACTTGCATAGAAAGGATTGAATGATCAGACTGTTTAAAATGCTGGTAAACAATATTAATGTCGCTTGTATTGTTGTTGATGTGTGATCTATGGCCGCACATACGTTTATTTGGCCTTCCTTTCGTTTCACTGACATATACCAATCCGCAAAGGTTACACTCTAATCCGTAGACGACATTTGTTGATTTACAATTCAGATCATCGTAGCTTCTGGTAAAATAAGACTGTTTAGTTAAATTGCTAGTGATTTGAGCATCTGTTATTAAAATTTTACATGTTTTGCAGTTTTTGGTTTTACATTTCGAAATGAGACAGTGTTTTTCAGAGTCATTAAAATCCAAAATGTCTTGTAGAAGAACTGAACACGGCTGCGAACGTAGATTATTGCTGTTGTCATTAGTATGATTATCTGAATGTGTCATGTTAGGGATATTTGTCATGTCTGGTGATGAGGGGACACCTGCCATATCAGATGACACCGTGTCCATGGTGACGTCTTTTTCGGACCTTTTTATACGGGGCGACGTCCGAGCCAGTATTCTGTTTGATCTTCGTAAATTCATGCATATTATGCTACTGGGCGGGTGATGTCCTCGGGGAGAAAATGTCCACCAGCAGAGACATCGACCCAGTGGTTGTAAAAGAGAGGCGAAAGATCGTCCAACTGATATGAACTGATAGTAATGCAACTTTATAGAAAATATCATTGATCTACCACACGTAGTTCTTATCAAACTGACTTAAGTAGAAACATGACTTCAGAAGAAACATTGATCTATCATAAGAAGTTCCTATCAAACTGACTTAAGCAGAAAACTTGAAAATTGCTTATTAATTCAAAGTCACTGGACCATGACCTAGGGGGCAGGGCCTCAAAATAGTCGTAAAACTGATATGTACTGATAGTAATGCAACTTTATAGAAAATATCATTGATCGATCACAAGTAGTTCTTATCAAACTAACTTTAGCAGAAAACTTAACATTGAAAATTGCTTATTAATTAAAAGTCGCTGGACCTCGAGATAGCCATCAAACTGATATGAACTGCTAGTAATGCAACTTTATAGAAATATCATTGATATATCACAAGTAGTTCCTATCAAACTAACTTAAGCAGAAAACTTAACATTGAAAATTGCTAATCAATTAAAAGTCGCTGGACCTCGAAATAGCCATCAAACTGATATGAACTGATAGTAATGCAACTTTATAGAAAATATCATTGATCTATCACAAGTAGTTCCTATCAAACTAACTTAAGCAGAAAATTTAATAATTGTTGACGCCGACGTCGACAGATAAGCAATACCTATGTCTCCCCGTCTGCGAGTTTCGTCGCAGGCGAGACAAAAACTATAATAGATAGATATAACATTATAAAGCAAAAGTGACCAGCACGACAGGATCTACAAATAAGTCAAATGGCCGAAATCTTCAGTCGACTTCTTATTAGAGTTATTGCACTTTAATGACGATTTTTACCAATTTTTCGTTTTTGCCTTATATCTTAAAATCTGTAATAGACAAATAGAAACATTAAAAAGGAAAAAAATATCAGCAGGATAAGATCTACAAATATGTCCATATGACTGAATTTGTCAGTTTATTCTTAATAGAGTTACTCTTTAATGATGATTTTTACTAAAAAGTGGCCATTGTTGAAGAAGCAGGTGAGCGACACGGGCTCTTTAGAGCATTTATTTTACATCCTTCGACGATCATGCGCCTAGCATGTAAAGCAAGGTTCTAACCACTACACCAGATCCAATCCTCAAAAGATGAAGTTTCTCTGGGTAGTGTTACCTTTGCTTGTCTCGAAAGCTTTCTAATTAGTACTTGACTGTTAAATACAAAGTGATGATTTCAATCCGATGCAGACATATCATGGATCTATATATAATTCATATATAGATACCATTACAATTTTAAATTGTATTGATAGATTATCTGCCTATGTTAGTGTCTTTACACCAAGATGTCGTTAAATGAAATTGGATACCCTGCATTTATCATGCTTTTCAATAATATATGATCAAATCGCTGAAAGACCCCCTGCTAAATTATTGAAAACTATCATTCTGCATTGACAATAATATCTTGGTGTAAATTAGATACACCCATTCGGGATAATGCCCTCAAGTTGTATCTAAAGATGTTTTGTAGTTGTGGATTTGGAATGAAACCTTAATTGCGTCTATCTTTCTGTCATCAAATTGATACCATATCACTGCTTTCGTATGGCAATATGAATCTCTGTATTATCTTGTCTTTTCTGGTTTAATTGCCAAAATGTTTAATTTTTTGCTGATAAATGATTACCCTTCTATGATATGTAAGTAAAGTTTAAAACAGACCCATATCAGCCAAATCATGTTTGCACGCATTACTCAGTGCATGCACACGCGTACAATAAAATCTTCAAGGTACTATGGTGTATACCAATAAAAACATTATATTGAAAGATAACATGAACTATAACTTTGAAATATAACACTTGTAAAGTTTACAGCTTTTTCGTTATTGACATGTATAACATATAATCGTATAAATTTCCATCTAAAATGAAAATAACAATTTATTAGTTTGGGGCATCCATAGCTCTTTTCTGGATTTATCTTTAATCAATTGACATATAGAAAAGCGCTTCGGACGCATGTGATTTATAAAAAAAATGTTGTTTACATTTTTTTAAGGAATTCATTTTTTTTCCGAAATTTTTGTCGTTTTTCGTTTTATAGTACCGATGCAGTGTGCTACTTCATCTTCTTGCTTTCGACCAGCTGATTTATTGAAATTATTTTGCAGTCCATCCGAACTTTTTAACTTATTTATATTTCCTGCGTAGTTATCTAATATACATCTTCATGTGCCCCGTGATTGTTTAAAAATTGTTTTTTGTATTTAACAGTGAGCTTGTCGGGTAGTTCATGCCAGGATATAGATATTAGATTTCTACAAAATATAATTAAGGTCTTTCCTTTACGTGAGGAAAGACCTCACTGTATTTCTAATGTTTTTTTTTTCTTCCAACATTTTTTTGACATGTCCTCCCCCCGTTTCTATTGAAGTTATCAAATTTGGACCATCGATAGACCTCATCATGAAGTATTACCAGATGAGGCTGTGTAGGATTTCATCATCACCTTTAGAAGTTATCTCCCTTTTATTTATTTTTTTCGACATGCCCCCCCCTCGTTGTTTTTGAAGATATCATGACCTTATTTGGACAATAGGTAGATCTCACCATGCAGTATTACCAGATGAGGCTGCGTAGGATTTCATCATCCAATTTGAGAGTTATATCCCATTGAAACAATTTCTTTTAATTGCATTTTTCTTAAAAATTATTACAGATAGAATCTATTTGAAAATGGCAACATATACAGGAACAGATGGCAATGCTAATAACATAAACATTTATTTTGTTATCGACCCTTATATGAGTTATTTCCCTTGAAATATTATACACAATTTTTGAAAAATTATATTTCGAGAACTGGAAGTCGTGGAGACTTGGGACCTTCACCAGTAATCTTTAGTTCATGTGACCTTTATTTGCACTCCTAGTCAAAGGTCACCGAGTGCAAAAAAGTTTTCACGCTGAAATTTCAAGCTTACATATTAAGAATACTATAAGAGATCGCTGCATACATATAGTGTATAAAATGTTCCTCTCGAAGAGCTCTACAGTTTATACATTAGGCTCAAAACTGTCCGACAATCCGTTCAAAAGTTACGACGAGATGATTCTTAAAAGTATAGTATTGTGTATATATCTTTGAAAAGGTAAACAGATATCAAGCTACTATAAATTGCAAAAAAATGATCAATATTTTAAGACCTTCAATTTGAGGTCAATGTCAAGGTCATGATGAAATTTTACTTGACCTTCAAAGTGTTCTTTGACCTTGACCTTGTGACATTTGAAAGGTTAAGTGGTCTTGAGTTGAATGGTGGTAGTCCCATGTCTCTACGACCTCTGGTTCTCAAGTTTGGTATTGCATCATATATTTGATTATTCTGTCCAATGTTTTTGTTACAGTGTTGTACGTAATCTGCAGAACATTTTTCACTTAGAAGATTTGAGATATATGTTTTAGAGATATTGCAGTTTGAAATTTTGTGAGGGGGGGGGGGGGGGGCAAACATTTCTGAATCAACATCAGCTAGCCACCTGAAATTTTCAGAAATTAAAGAGTTTAACATGGTTATATGTTTGACTAAATACCAAAAACATATGATAAACAAGAATGTGTCCATAGTACACGAATGCCCCACTCGCACTATCATTTTCTATGTTCAGTGGACCGTGAATCTGGGGTAAAAACTGTAATTTGGCATTAAAATTAGAAAGATCATATCATAGGGAACATGTGTACTAAGTTTCAAGTTGATTGGACTTCAACTTCATCAAAAACTACCTTGACCAAAAACTTTAACCTGAAGCGGGACAGACGGACGAACGGACGGACGGACGAACGAATGGACGCACAGACCGAAAAATATAATACCCCTCTACTATCGTAGGTGGGGGCATAAAAACAAAGAAAAATAAGCAGTTTGAAATTTTCATATTTCACATTGACTTTGTAAGTTCTATTTATAAAATTGATATTGCATCATGTTTTGGACTTTGTTAAATGGGGTCATGTGACATATGAAATTAAACATCCAAATGAGGTTTGTTCAAAAATGAAAAATTTAAACCCTCTTTTCCTGCCTAAAGAGGAGGGTGGGATCATTAAGTGCAAATATTAAAATTTCACAGATGGTAAGGTTGTCGCATATCAAATGAAAGTCCATAAAGCGTACATTTCAAATATCAAATTTATGTCCCCAAGTTTGGTGGGGTCATTGAGTGCAAAAAATAAATTGTCTTCTAAGGTAAGGTTGTCGTATATCAAATGAAAGGTCATAATGTGTACATTTCATTTATCAAATTTAAAAAGTCAAAATATGTGTTCATAAAATAAAATATATGTTTATAAAAAATAAATATACTTTAATAAAAACAAATAATTGTTCATAAAAACTAAATATGTATTCATAAAAACAAAATATGTAGGGGGCCTATTTAAAACATCAAAATATGTGTTCATAAAATAAGATATATGTTACGTTCAATAATTTGCATCATGGGATGCCCTGTATGTATGTACGTTAATTCCTCCGTTATGTGGAGCACCCCTCGAGGGCTGCGAGGGTACAGTGGAATCCGTGTACACTCCCTATGATGATTAATGGAGATGCGCCACTTACTTATACACAACCCACCACAACGGACCCAACACCATATGAGTGTTAGGACACCCGGAAGGCTGTTATCATGGTGGGGGAAGCCAAGGTACTCGGAGACAATCACCGGGCTCCTCATCGGAAACAGACGAACCGAAGAGATATCTGCAGACTGATCTCCAGATCAAAACCGGGGGCCACTTTGACCAACCGAGGCTCCCAAAGTCCCAATTTTAGTTTAAACTCGGGTCTGGTACCAGAGATGTGTGTGGGAGGGAGAAAATCACCCGTCTATATATATTTTTTATGCATATATATTTTATTTCATGAACCCATATTTTGACTTTTTAAATATACATTTTGTTTTTATAAACACATATGTTAGTTCTTGTGAATATTGCAACGTTTGACACACCATAACTGCCTATATCACCCATAATAATTTAATTCAAAATCCTTAACTCTTTCTTGGAATCAATAATGGCACTAGAAATTGGTTGGTCATACAAAAAATTTAAAGCATGGTACTAGTAACCCAGAAAAACTTACGAATAACTGGTACTTATCTGACAACACTGTTGGACATTTGATGCATTGTAATTACAGTAAGTGTTGACAATGTCTGCAACCAGTTGTTTAAATGGAGTTTCCACACTATTCAGCTGTAATACATTAAAAAATTTTGATATGAAAAATTACAAAATGTTTTCGCTATAGCATAACCATAATCCTGTAATATTTATAAAAATACTATAACTGGTATGATTTTAACAATGTATCGGTATCGCACCTTCATAAAAGAAATACCTAAACCAATTTTCATTTCTTCACTGTATACACCAGAACGCATATGACTACAAGCACGTTACTGTGACAGAGCTGGAAATTAGATATAACCCAACATAAGCAATGAATTATAATTATTTTCTCGATCCTTATATTATATAATTATATATATCAAAATAAAGCGTTAGGAATAAAGAATACTATTGTTGCATTATTTTTATAATATTTTAAGGTTTGATGTGCATTTCATTGCATTTAATTGTCTTCTGCAATAAAAAAAAAACGTCCTGTCAGATGTAACATTTTTCGTCAAATTTGTCAAAATTTCGGAAAAAGCGCATAAACGAGTAACACAAAAGCACAAAAGCACTCCAAGAAGGTTCACGTCATAATATAGTATGGATCAACGTCATATAGTAATGGAAGCTTTCCGTTGAAGTTTCAATGTTTTCTATCCAATTCTAAAGATCCAACAAATATGTCAGATATTTAACAGAATTAAAAAAAGTCAAAGAAAGTGGTTAAATACTAAAGGTAAGTTGTTTTCTATATATGATTACAAAGTTCTATGTTTGACAAAACCGGTAAACAAATTTCATAGAGAAATTTTGAAAATTAAAGAAACGGGCATGAAGATGCCAGGTCTGAATGAAATGTCCACTTCTTACTTTTGTTCGACAAAAAACGTTCTGGGTATCATTAAAGCACACACAAAAAAGCACACATAAACATCTTTGAGTTTTGCAGCTGATATATAGTTAGTTCTCATCAAGCGGAAAAATCTAACACCCAAACTTTCATACTAAGTATCTTATTCTAAAACCGAACCCAACATGAAATAAATACAAAGTCTGAATAGAATGTCCATGTATAAGTTTTAACGTCAAATACATTTTTCACCAAATTTTGACGCAATGAACGTCATTTTTTTTATGTGATCAGCATGTTTTAAATATTTCAATACGAAAACTGAAAAAAGAAAAATGAAACAAAACCAAAACATAACAACACATACCATTTATACAGACACATTTTGGAGGCCAGACACACTTAATTATTAGTTCTTTCGATTGTGAAAAGACGAATCCCGACAGATTTCGGCGCGGTCTTTATAGTAATTAAAAAAAGGGATCAATGAAAGTTTATCATTTCTTACCTTATAATATGTGTTTTATTTTATACATAAATGTAGCAATAAATGCGATGTCACGTGGGACGCGGCAGTTCGTTTATAATTAAACACGAAAATATTTTTTGTTATCAATATGATTGATTTACCGTGTTTAAATGATGTTTAAGTTTTGAATCATCTTTTATATACATTAAGCAATACCATACATATATTTAATGTATTTTTTAGGATGACCCTTATTTCGAAAATAAACAATTTTGAAAAAGCTGCATACTGCAAGGAACTGAAAAAAAGAAAGAAATCAGAAAATAATAACAAGTACTACGTTAACAATTCGGAAAAAATATAAAACAAAAAAAGTTATTGAATACAGTCAAATCACAGATGCAATTATATATACTTGAAATACAATCACAATTTTATCAAACCTTGATTTTTCATTCGGATAAATAAAGAAATTTAGATATGGACCAAGGCCAAGACAAAAAGATAAGTTACCCTCATCAACATTTTGGTATACGACATCATGTAAAACAATATCGTTTGGGTACATATAAGGCCTGAGTTGACATCTAAAAAGTAATGACAAGTTTCGTCTTCATATAAAACTCATCAGTGGCGCTCGAATTACAACAGTTGGAAGGCTAAATCAAATACGAAGTCAGTATTTGATCTTCGCTGTAGATCCTTGAAAAGTAATCTGATTTTTTCTGGACTAATATTTGAAGAGGAAAACAAATTTGATGAAATCTCCGGACTTTTTTGTTTATCGAAATTGGATTAAAACCAAAAGTAGGAAATGCACATAGATTTGGAAAACCAGGACTTTGGAGGAGTTAGACTAATGTTGCACAATTCTTATTTATGTAAGATGTTGGATGATATTTGAATAGAAACTCTAAAGAGCCTTTGTCGTTCCCCTAGATCTAGATCCACTCCCCTACATTGTAGACTGGAATATATTTCATAACTAAAAGCTCCCTTTTTTGTTAATCTCGTATTGCTATTTATTTTTTTCTGTTTAGTTTCTCTCGATGTTTTTGCTAAACACACAAAAAGAATGAAAATCATCATTCAATGGCAGCAATTCCTATAAGACGTGACCTTACTATCTTGGCTTTCTCGACTTTTTTGTTTATCACGTCGTGCTGATCATTTTTACTGCTTCTAATTTCTCTCTATCGTCTATAGTTTTTTTTGCCTATAACGCAATACGATAAAATCGTGATTTCTGGGCAATAACTCAAATGAGGATTGAACTGACAATTTTTACTATTTTACCTATATGTAGAACTTGTCTTGCTGAATATTTTTCGTATTGAAAGGTTTCTCTATTATAGTTTTCAAGACAATAGGCAAACATGCATAGAAATGGTGAAGAAAAATCATCATTTAAGGGCGATTTGACCATTCGAACATGTTGCCTTACTTGGAGATCTTGTCTTGCTCATCCTTTGTGCATTTTAAAGAAACATTCATGAAAATTGTCATTTAAGGGCAATTACTCCTATAAGAAGCCGTCTGACGATTTCGTTCATTGCCTACTTATTTCTAAATCATGTCTTGTTGATCATGTTTGTTATTTTAAGTTTCTCTCTTTCTATTAAAGTTTTTAAGTAATAGGCAAAATACAAAATAAATGGTAAAATTCAGCATTTAATGGCAATAACTCCTATAAGAAGTTGTCTGACAGTATTGATGCAAATGGACAGTAGGTAGATTTCAAGATTTTAAACATTTCAACCCCGTCAGATTTTCTTTTTCTATAGCGGTTTTCAAGATAACAAACAAAACTTGCAATTTACCCCTATGTTCTATTATTAACAATGTCGGTCATGTTGGTTGAAAGGTAGGAAAATCATATACTGTATTTTTATATAAATATATGCATGGGCTATGGGTGGCGCCAGGAAAAAACCCAACAAAAAACAGCCATGAATAGTCAAATTATTGAAAAAAAATATTTCCACTTCATGTTTCGGTTTGTACACACACACTATCAATTGTTTATTTTCATTATTGCAAAATTGATTTATTAAGAATTGAAATGCAAAATTCTAAGTCTTGTTATTAATTTTGAAAACCTCATAAATAGGGCCTTTTCCATTACCTGGAGTTTCTAGCTTTACTTTGTTGTATGTATCAAATACATTTGATGTTGATATCTGTACAACTGTCCTTAGTATAATGCAACTCCCACACTTTTTTTTTATCCTGGTTCAAATGTGAAAATACTGCAATTTCAGACGGATGGATACTCGACGGTAATGGGCATATACAAATAAAATTTATTTTTCATCCTTATCATTTTAGTTTGATATCTTAATTCTTTACCACAAGATATCAGTAAAACATATAGTATTAGGATACAAAATATCGGATCATGGGTTTTATGGTTTTAACTATTTTTTGTTCAAGTTACAGTTTTAGGTTTTTGTATTTACAAGTCATACTATGTTTCAGAAAAAAAAAAGAAATTTTTAAATGATCTGTTTATAAATGAACTACGAAAGGTTATGACTGAGATCAAAAAGGTAACTCAAAATATATTTTTCATAAATTTAAAAAGATTGATATATTCTGAGTATTTACCTAGATACTCAGAAAGCATATCACAGGGATACTTCACTTGAGCTTGGACAGTGAAGTATAATTGTAACAGGCAATCTGAAGAATAAAGAACATATATTTGTTGGAAAAAAATTGTTTTACAACAAACATAATGGCGTAACCAGATAGAGGATTCTGACTCATCTAAAATATCTGAATGATTTTGGATATTTGGTGCCAATTTATTAAATCCAACCAATAAGTTATAGCTTTTTTAAAAGTCACATTATGTTTTATGGAACTAGGAACTAGTGAATAGCATGGATCAATTGTCAGTACCTGATCTCTTGTTAAACCTTCAAGGTAAACAGTTACACCATAAAGCTGTTCATCAGATGTTGCTGAAAGATATAGATATGGAAAATTAAATAAATGATTCGGACAAGGGTTGCTTAAATTTTGTCCTGATTTTAAAAACTATATCATGCCCAATCCAAAAACAAAAATTACATCCTAAACATTTTGTTTGTGGTTTCATTTACACTCGATTTGATCTCTTTGGTTGGAAAACACTGAGAATCGCCTATTCTATACTATGCGATTCCTATTAAATTTGCTGGATGGTCGTATTTATAGACTTGTTTACACACACACATATATATATATATATATATATGTAAAAATGTGCAACCTGCTAACATCGATCGAACTTCAGATCTCGTTCAGGATCACAATCAAGAACCACCCAAAGAAAAGGGTATCAATTCGCAGATTTATTGAAATCTAGAAATGTTACACCATGGAAAAGAAATGTTAGAAGAGCTAAAAGAAACGGTAGAAACCGTACGCGCAACATTTGACACGCAAGAAACTACTGACCGAAAAAGTTTGTCCGAAAGAAATCATGACATGTAAACATCCAATCTTGGATATTCTCATCATCAGGGAAAATTAAAATATCATAACGGATCTATAAACAACCCAAAACTCAAATGCATTCTAAATCTAGTTCTTTTATTAGAGATATCCAACAAAATCCTGGTCCTCAACACCGAAATATCACCATAAATCTTTGCGGCTTGTGTGACAGACCTGTCACATGGTCATGCGAAGGTGTATGATGTGATGACTGCAATGTTTGGCATCGCAAATCATGTATTGGACTCTGTTTTAAGGACTATGAATTACTTCATAGATCAAACGTGCAGTGTCCATACATCTGGACTCGTTTACCTACCACAGTTTTGAACTTTATATAACAAAATGTTCTCACCACTCTCAAGAACCAACTTTTAAATAGATAGTGATCTCAATTCATCAGTTTTCAGTCCATTGCACACTAGTAGCCCAAAATCCATTGAAATGAGTAGATACAGTAGAAACGATAAAAAGAGCTGCAACCTTACAAATAGTACAACAAACGCCACTAATTCAAATGCATTTAAATTTCTACGTATAATGACGGTATACAAAAAAGCTGAACCATCTGCTTCCACTTACTACATCAAACCAGACATCATAGTTGGTACCGAATCTTAGCTAAAAGGAATTAAACCAGGGAAGCGAATGAAGAAAGACGCCATAAAATCATCTAAAGTTTTCCCAGAAAACTATAAAATCTACAGAAACGACACAGGCAGTCTTGGGGGCGGAGTATTTTTAGGAATACTCGATTATGTTATTTCAACTGAATTCATAGAACCCGTCACAGACGGCAAAATAGAATGGTCCAAAATCAAGTCGAAAACAGCAAAGACCTTTACATTGCATCATACTACATGCCTCATAGAAATATAAAATACATAATGAACCTGAAACTATCTCTAGAAAAGCTAACAATAGGAAAACCTAAACACATCATTATCGATGGTGATTTCAACTGCCCAGACATTGATTGGACCAACATGGAACTAAAAACAGGAGCATCAGACAAAGAAATACAACAGGCACTAATGAACCTATCTATAGTATACGGCCTTGTCCAAATCCATAACAAACCAACAAGAAAGGGAAACCTGCTGGTTTTGGTATTCACAAACAACCCGTCCCTTATTAAATCAACTGGCAATGCAAAAGGAATTTCAGGCCATGACATCGTCATTACAGATTATTCCTTGATAAAACCATACTACTGTAAGTAACACACACACAAACGATACATCTTTGGAAAAGCAAACTGGGATCAGATAAAAACCGACATAAATATAATAACAAAGGACATCTGTAATCATATAAATGAAATGCCAATAGACAAAACCTGGAAAACCTTAAAGAATGAAGTACAAGCATCAATCGACCTCGTTGTGTCATCTAAAATTATCAGGAAAAGCATTCAGTTCCATGGTTAAACAGATAATATACGTAAAATGCTCAAAAGAAAAGCAAGACTACACAAACATGCAAAGCAAACTGAAATCTACAAAGTATATAAACATTTACAAAAAGACTGCAAACGCCAATTCAGAAGTGCAGGATGGAATTAGATAAATGACATCATAAGTGCAGGATCCGAAAAAATAGTTCTAAACCATTCTGGAACTACGTGAAAGCAAAGAAACAAGACAACATTGGTACAGCACTGCTCAAGTCAAATGGAGGCCTTAAAATCGCCATCAAAGAAAAAGCAGAAATTTTAACAACCAGTTCAAATCCGTATTCGCAAAATTAGGTCCAAATTCACAAATACCAGAGCTGAAAAAAAGAACAACTTCAAATATTTCAAAATTGGACATAACTTAAAAATAAAAATATAAATCCATCAAAAGCCATGGGGCCAGACGGAATTCCAAACACCGTTCTAAAAAAATGTGCAGAAGAACTGGAACCGCCATCTTTCAACATTCAATAAATAGCAGCATCCTACCTGAAGATTGATTAAGTACAAACATAGCCCCAGTGTTTAAAAAGGGAGATGTCCACACAGCAGAAAATTACAGGCCAGTCTCACTGACCAGCGTATCATGCAAGCTGTTGGAACACATAATCTGCAAACCCATTCTAAAACACCTGGAAAAGCACAAAATACTGAAAAATTTTAATCACGGTTTCAGATCAGGTTACTCCTGCACAGCGCTTAGTCACAACAGAAGACTACTAAAAGAGAGGCGAAAGATACCAGAGATACTAAAAGAGTTTTGACAACAGCATCCAACTTGATATCGCCATACTCGACTTTTCAAAGGCATTTGGTACCGTGCCACACGATAAACTCCTGGCAAAACTAAACAGCTATGGAATAGATGGAAATCTGAATGCATGGTTAGCGTCATTCCTACAAAAAAGATCTATGCGGGTTGTTTTTGAAAGTGAGCACTCAGGATATGCCCACGTAGACTCTGGCATTCCACATGGCACAGTACTAGGACTGCTGCTCTTAGCCACATAAACAACCTACCAGAATGTAAAATCCCAAGTTTGTCTATTTGCGGACGACTGCCTACTTTATCGAGAAATTAAAACCTCGAAGGACCATCATATTCACCAAGAAGATCTAAAGGTTCTGGAAGTTATCAAAATAGGGAATGATATAAAATGTTACATGATTATCTTCAAACAAAAATCAACTCAATTCTATCAACTAGACAACCATGTTTTAGAGCAAGTTCAAACAAACCCGTACCTAGGTCTAAATATATCTAATGACCTAAAGTGGATCAACCATATAAGGAAAATTACAAGCAAGGCAATGCCCCCAAGAGTGCAAAAAATTAGCTTACCTAGCCATGGTAAGATCGATACTTGAACATGGTGCTGTCATTTGTTACCCATTTACCATCAGGGAAATAGAGAAGATTGAATGCATACAGAAAAGAGGAGCACGTTTCATCATGCACGATTGCGAATCCAGAAAAACAGGATGTGTAACAAATATGCTTTCCAAGCTGAAACTACTACCACCTCTCCAGGAACGAAGAAATCATCAGAGGATGATCGGTTTCTACAAAATGGTTGAGGGATTGGTGCCGGCTATTGAACCGACAAATTACCGGGTTTCTTAAAGAAATAAAAAAAAAACGCCAAGGTAAGGCCAAAATCTTTAATGATTACCAATACTCGAACATTGAAGATACTAGTAGACAAGAAACCAGAAATAGTAGATCTTTTAAATTGATAGATTGTAAAACAGATATCCGTCCGTAAGAACTCTTTTTTCCCGAAAACAATGGTAAAGTGGAACCATCTGGAATAGAATACCGCATGCTCAAAGACAGTTGAGGGTTTCACGGCTGCCCTTCAACAGTTGGAATAACCAACTAACTCTCCTTCCAGTGCACATATATCCGCGATCGGATCCTGCACTGTGTAACATACAGATACAGATCTTTTACTAAAATGGCAAAACGGGAGCTGAAATCGTACCACGTGACCTCAAACGTTTTTACATGGCACCTAGGCTGTCGTCCCTCCTCTTCAAGCACTTCGTGGTGTGAACATCACCTGGACATTCGAAATTTGTTGAATGACGTTATAAAGATAAGCAGTATAAGTAATAATTATACAATATATACAATATATACACATAAAATTGAGAATGGAAATGGGGAATGTGTCAAAGAGACAACAACTCGACCATAGAACAGACAACAGCAGAAGGTCACCAACAGGTCTTCAATGCAGCGAGAAATTCCCGCACCCGGAAGCGTCCTTCAGCTGGCCCCTAAACAAATATATATACTAGTTCAGTGATAATGAACGCCATGTACACATGATAAACGAATTTGGTAATTGTCATTATTTGCCGGAATATACATTGTCATCTCTTTTTTTAACTGCTAATTCCTGGGGTTTTATTTCGTACGACATGGACATTTTTAGGATTTTCAGCTTTTATTGAAGGCAACAAATTGATTAATACAAACTTATAAATATTGGATTCTTTCTTCATTGGTCAGTAAAAAAATATAAAAAACTATTTTACATTGTTTTTCTGGTGAACATTTTTCATTTTATCTTGAATATAGTTAAAATACACAAAACAGTGTTTTTTTGCCTAATGTTTACGTATTTACTCACGGATTTGACAAATAAATTTTGACATCTTATTTGAAAATCGTCGTTTTTTAGCGTCTTACATGTACTATGCAACTGAGAAGGATACCTTTTATGTTTAGGCTGTATGAACAATATTCTTTTTATAAATTTCAATGTTTTTTTACCGAACAAACGAAATATTAACAAAAAATTGTGCCTGGTATTTTTACAGACATCGAATAAAAAATTCTCGTCATCACGGAACATAATCTTTAAAGATACAATTTCCCAAAAAGAAGTAAAAAATAAATTAATATTTTTTTCTGTTTAAGTGATTTTCAATCATCAGTCAATCTTTGTAAGTGAAAACTTGCTATATATTCCATGAATGCAATAGAGTACATTTGATATCAAATTATGAACAAATCGCTCTTTTTATTTAAAATTGCCAAACGGAAGCTGAAATATTACCACGTGACCTAATAAGTTTTGCACACAGCACCTAGGCTGTCCTTCTAGTTTATTTCCACACATTACCTATTTTCTTATTCTTGTGAAGTTGATAGGCATTTTTGTCTGTCCACTACCTGATATAACCAAACATTTAATTACTTCTTTGTAAAATCCAGGGATGTACATGTATTTGATATATTCTAGAATTTTCTTCCCATAAAAATTTATCTTAAAATTAACCAAATTATACAAACCACACTGAAATATTTTAAAGGAATCAAATTCCAATTCGAAATGCCATTACTAATGAGTTTACTAATCAAAGATGCTTAAAGAGACATAACATAACTTTGTTTATCAATCACTTGTAATTCCCCTCTTCATACGACTTAATCATAGAATTTCTTTTAACCTTAACTGGTTTACCATCCCAGATGTATTTATAGCATTTACTTTCTATATCTTTTCTTTATTTCTCAAGAACTGTACATGCACTTGCCAAAAATGTCAACATTGCTAAAACTAATGTTGTTATAATAAGCATTTTCCCAAATAAAGTTAAATAACGTTACCCCCCACAAATGAAAAAAAAATTATCCATTTTCTCAATTTTCATCTTTAAGTTCCATTTTATACTTCTTCTCTGTTATGACCAAAATATATTCTAAATGCTTTTGTTTGTCCAATAAATCCCGGCTACCTTATCTTTACTGTTTTCAGTTTTTCCTATCCACTTACCCTCTGTTTTTGTTTTTTCAAAATGCATCCAGAAAATGACCCAAACATTTCTATTTCGTTCATTTTGGCTTTTGTTTTTTTTCCTTATTACTGAGAAATACAGTCGTATCGTCAGCTAATCGAGAAATTTTAATGCTATGATTTTCCCCATCTAATTTAACTATCAACCTCTTAATATCTCTGCAATTCTGTTATTTCGAAGTCTTAAATCCACGATTTCCACAGATGAAACAAAAAAGAAAGCCGATAAGGGATACCGTATTCCTCTCGAGTTTTGAAAAATTTCTGAAATCAATTCATTATTAATAACACAAGGTTATAACCCAGTATATACTGTTTTTACTCAGTTTACAAATGATGTGTTAAATCAAAAATGTTTCAAAATGATAAACCTAAAATCCCATTCCAATAAATCAAAAGCTTTGGTAAAATCATCAAAAACTATTTCCCCCTCAATCTTTTATGTTTCGTCATAATCAATAATGTCTTGAATCTGCCTCAAATCTGTTTTTGTTGATGTTAGCGAATGGATGCGTATTTAAAAATTAAAACCTTGGAATTAAGCAACGTATTGTTTCATGTCTCATTATTTAAAAGAGAATACGCAAATAATATATAGATGGAATCTTTTACAATTCATATCACCAACAAAACAAACAAAACAACTTATTATTCAAACAGAAACAGATGCACGACGGTCTTTTTTATGTATGTAACGAAGAAGAATATTATAACCACTTTTATTTTATTTCTTGTGGATTTTTAGAAAAATTTTGGAAAAGTATTTATGAGATAATGAGAAAATTAAATTTAACTATATACGTATCCATTTGCTTAAAACAATTGAGGGTTCAGTTTTTATCTTTACAAATTATTGTAAAATAGGTAAGGTGATAAATTTCAGAGGAGGGACGACATTCTGCACACGACACGCAGATTTATATATCTTATATTATCGATCGGTTGCAGTGATGATGTGTCATTTATTACAAGCTCTTCAGAGTCTAATCAAACAGGTTATATTAAAAACACCCATATATATATATATATATATATATATATATATATATGAACAACAACTTGTCTTTCAATGACAAAACACTATGTACAGATAAACGGCACTAGTATGGGCACAAAATGGCCCCGTCATATGCCAACATATTTATGGGCCAACTTGAAAAACGCCTCATGGCTAGTGCTCC
Organism: Mytilus californianus; assembly: GCF_021869535.1. Taxonomy (NCBI): domain Eukaryota; kingdom Metazoa; phylum Mollusca; class Bivalvia; order Mytilida; family Mytilidae; genus Mytilus; species Mytilus californianus. The sequence goes on from NW_026262581.1 coordinate 39,256,098, forward strand.
ATACCAGCCATTATCATGGTTTCGATTTATTGACGATATTGATTTTAAATGGACAGATTCACAAGACCATCTGAATAATTTCTAGAACACTGTAACTCTTTCTACCATTTAATTAAATTTACACACGAAACATCAATGGAGAAAAAAAACTTCCTTGATACTACGAGTTACATCCACAGCGGAACCATTATAACGGATCTCCATACGAAGAAAACAGACAAACATCAATTTTTCTCTCCAAAAAAGTTGCCATCCTAAACACTACTCCCGTGGTATCCCTTTCAGTCAAGCATTGCGAATCAAGATAATATGCTCAACTGAAAATAAGCAAAATGCTAGACTTGGACAACTACGTAAACATCTAGCTGTTCGAGGATACAATAACAACAGCATTGATATAGATTTCGAAAAAGCAAACAGAACTAGCCGCCAAGAACTTCTGGAGTACAAGGATAAGAATAAAGGAGACAACAGAACACCTCTTGTACTCACTTACCATCCTAATTTTAAAAATGTGTCATCCATTGTTCGAAAGCATTGGAAAATTATAGAGAATGACTCCAATTTGAAAAAAAGTATTTTCCTCTCCACCAGTCATGGCCTTCAAAAGACCTAAAAACATCCGTGACAAATTAGTGACAGCTGTATTGACAAAGCAACCTACTCAACCTCCCGGTTGCTACAAACAATGCGGGAGAAGTAATTGCTTATGTTGTAAAGCTGCCAATACTACATGTAGCAGTTCTGTCATCAGCTCCTTTACAAAACAAAGTTATACCGTCTACACAAATTCCAACATGTAAAACGGAGAAATCAATTTATGTATTCAGATGTAACACCTGTGGCATTCAGTACGTTGGAGAAACAATGGACAAATTTAATATTCGGCTAAATAACCATCGATCATGGTACAAAACCAACAAAAAACTGTCCCCTCACAAGACATATTCGCTCAAAGAAACATCCTTTTGATAATGTTACTTTCCAAATCATAGAAGTGAACACTGAGTGGGACACCACGACGAAAAGGAGAAGAGAAAACTTTTGGATCCACCATCTCCATACTTTAGAACCTGATGGGCTTAATGAAAAAGACGAGAAAAGATACAGGAAAGATAAAGAATAATAAATTATACAGCATCGTTCTTTATATTTCTGTAATATTGGCCAATGGACGTTGCAAACTTCAACCACAAATTTCGTAATTAAATAAATAATCTTGAACTTCATCCAAATTTTGAATTATTTACAAGGCAGCAAAATTCATGTACAATGAGCTGCAAAAGTTTCTTATCTGCATCCGATTTCACCTGGATAGATACACGCTCGATGAAGCTAGTTTCTCTAGCGAAATATTGCGTTTATTTATTATCGCATTGTAAATATTTTTAACATTTTAATGTTTACATACTAAATAGTGTGTTAAAATAACATTGTTAGGCAATTTATAATTTCATTTGTGTAATTGTATTAATCTTTGTTCTGATTAATCCACACTCAAATAGATTTGTATGTTATGTGTTGCTATTTATAGGCACTCATTATATATATATTTGCAGATTTAACATTGTTGTGCTGATATTTAGAGTAATTATGTAATGTATATAATATATATATAAATGTGTCTAAGAATATAACTTACACACGCTAATTGATACATTAAAAAAGTTCTATTAGATCTTAAATATATATACGCAATATTTCGCTAGACAAACTAGCTCCATCAGGCGTGTGCATCTATCCAGGTGAAATGTCATGTATCCGATTTCACCTGGATATGATGTCATGATGTCACAGACGCAAGGGTTCGAATCCCGCTGAGGGAAGAACAAAAATTTGATGATCTAACATTGTTGGGCTAAATTTGAGACGAATTATATATATATGGTGTTAGCCCTTTATAACCACGTGTTATGGAGAATGTCTGTCATAAAGTTGTCACATGTTTAGACGTATATATATATATATATATATATATGTGTGTGTGTGTGTGTGTGTGTGTGTGTGTGTGTGTGTGTGTGTGTGTGTGTTCCAAGTGGTGAAGGTGAAATCATTCCTTCGTAAATTTTACGGACGCCATCACGAGTTGGTTGACCGTTATATATATATTCGTTTCACAGATGATAGCGAATATGTTCTTAATGTCGTAACTACAATCCTGTCCCCTTTTCCCGAATGTGACCTACCGAATTGGACTTATTACCGGGTTTGTACTAACATGAGCAACACGACGGGTGACACATGTGGAGCAGGATCTGCTTACCCTTCCGGAGCACCTGATATCACCCCAAGTTTTTGGTGGGGGTTCGTGTTGCTCTATCTTTAGTTTTCTATGTTGTGTTTTGTGTACTATTGTTTGTGTTTGTCTTTTTCTTTTTTAGCCATGGCGTTGTCAGTTTATTTTCGTCTTATGAGTTTGAATGTCCCTTTGGTATCTTTCGCCTCTCCTTTATAAAGTGCCTAGAAAATCAACCTAACAATGTCTGATTCTTTACTTCCTCTCCGAGCGGGACTGGAACCTGTACTTTTTCACTTCTAACTTTTACGACAACACCGCCTAGCATTTATCTAACTATAGCTGATAAAAATCAGTTATCGTTTCGGGAGGTGTTACCTTCTCGTATGTATCAAACAAGGACATCTAGACACAATACATTTTGCGTGTTTCTTGTGTTGTCGTAGAAGTTAGAATTGAAAAGTACAGGTTCCAGCCACGCTCGGGGAGGAAGTAAAGAATCATATCTACTCTTACATTGTGAGATTGATTTTCTATGCACTTTATGAATATTCTAACGCCTGGTATTTCTTAATCATAAGAAATCCGATGGAAAAGGTATAATTTACAGTTGTCACTACACATAGGCAGACATATCTCATTACAAATTCATAGTGATTGTATGCTTCGAAAAAAAGAATAGCATCCTGTAATTATACTGAACAGATGAACATTTCTGTACACTTTAATATACTTCGTGTATTGTGTCTAGATGTCCTTGTTTAATACCTACGAGAAGGTAACACCTCCCGAAACGAAAGCTGATTTTTATCAGCTATAGTTAGGAGGGGATAAGGCGTATTCGCAATGCAAGGCGGTGTTGTCGTAGAAGTTAGAAGTGAAAAGTACAGGTTCCAGCCCCGCTCGGGGATGAAGTAAAGAAATAGATCTACTCTAACATTGTAAGGTTGACATTGCCTCTATATCTGAATTAGGAAGATTCCCCCTTCATTGTTTTTTTGCCACATGAAGACCGACTTTTGAGTGAAAACTAATCTAATTTACTTAAGGAGTGTTATTCTGTTTCAAAGTCACTTCGTGATCAAGGTATATACTCGTGGTACTCATGTGTAAATCATATAAGGTCCGACAATAATATTAGCAAACCTAAAATGAATCTAAAACAAATAAAGAGCCTGTTAGAATTTTAGTAAAGAACGAAATTGAGCAAAGATATAAAGAAATATATGACACTAAGATATCATCTCTTGATCAAAATAGTAAACTCCTTTTGTTTAAACATATAGAAACTGAATATAAACAAGCATTTCTATTTGACATACCATTATTTCGATACAAGAAAACTTATATGCAAATTTAGAATAAGTGATAATTTCCTCGCTACTGAAACTGGGAGACATAAAACTAGTCTTCGCCCTCAAAGATTTTGTAATACGTGCAAAGTTCTAGATGATGAATCCCATTTCTTTTTTTTATGTAAAATAAATAATGATTTAAGACTTGTCTTTTTGAACGATTTAAAAACCCAATACAAAGATTTTCTGATAATAATATGAAATACATTCTAAATCCAACTACTAGCCAGCAGGTGAAATATATAGGCTCTTTTATTAAACAGTCTATGGAACTGAGGGAAAGGGCACTTGAGGACATTTATTGTATTGTGTGTTCAATATTTTATTTTATTTTTATGTAAATGTCATGATTATATTGTTGTTACAAGTAACTGTAATTGCTATTATGTAATTTGTGCTTTGTATTATATATTATTATATTGATACACAGAGCTTTTCTCACGCGATAGGCTATAACAGAATAATCCGAATTACGATCAACGGTGATGGACAAAAATATAATTTTATTAAATAATAGTTATATGGCTTGAGATTTGGTGGCTGCTTTATTTTTTTAAATAGTAAAGTGTCCAATGCCGTGTAGTCACCACTATGTCCTCGGCACACACGCATTTCGACCTTTAATTTCATCATTATAAACAATAAACAGTAGTCAGCATGGGTTTACTGAAAAGAAGAAAAAAAAATGACAATCTAATGTTTGTTTCGATATGCATTTGCTTGTTAGTGTCTTATATAGATAAGATCCGAGTAGCACCTTAAGCTGATCCTACGTATAACACTACATGCTTACAACTAACCTGGACATAGAACATTATTGCACGTCTGTGTTCCTGAACCATCTCCTAAACAATTTTCTCCAGATCCTGCTTGTGATGGGTTACTACAAGCACGTGTTCTTGTTTGCAATCCTGCTCCACAAGTGAGTGTACATGCAGACCATGATTCCCAGTCAGACCATTTGCCATCGCGATCTGAAATTACACTAGCAAATAATGCAAAAAGTCTCACCGTCATTGATAATGCTGAATGATGTATTGGAAGTCATTGATACGTACAAAAGTACATTTCCAATTCATGTTTGAATGACATAAATCAACTGCAAATCAGATCTTACCAATCATGTTAGCTAATGTTGATCAACAATTTCATGAAATAAGGTCAAGGTCAATTAAATTAAAGTTTTGAAGCCTTTAAGGTAGATCGGGTGTATTCCGCCATATTGGATTGTTAAATAGCAGAAAACAATCGGTCCAGATCTTTAATAAAATGTGCAAGTTTTGAGAGAAAACTGTAATACATTTGTAATAATGTTCATCTAAATGAAGAAAACTGTGTGTTTACTCTTATTTTGATAACTGTTTTTTACAAATACAGAATCCTTTTGTTTGATTTGATATTTTTTTCAAACTTTGCCATATAAGGGGAGGTAACTCAGATAATGTAACTTGTATAAAGGAATTTGTTAGGAATTTACCTGATTTGTTTTGTAGCAAGAAAACGAGGCCCGTGACCCTATTTTGATTATTATATTCAGAAAGCACATTATATGAGCTATCTTTCCATATTTTATCTTAAAATTCTATCGTTTAGTTTTGTCTATCACACAAAATTCGGTTTTTCATGCATAATCAATACAAAATCTGACAGTTTTGCACAATCTGTAGCTTGAAAAAAAGCCCCGATCCCATACTTTTTATTATGTTTTTTTGAAAAAAATTGATATGAACTTCATTTTGGCACACTATTAAAAAATTCTACGGATTAGTATGATAAAAAGTTTCATCGAAAGCCATCGGTTTAGTCAGAATTCGGAAGGATACGTAACGAACAAACATATGTCGTTGAGATCACATTAGTTGAGCGGCGAATGTTAAAAAAGACGCTTAGTTCACGAGTTTAAATTACCTAAATACCACATGGAATATTTATGTCTCAAAATGTCTATCGATTACTCAACTTCAAAAAAATATGTGTAGTAAATGTCAAATGTGGTGCCAATGACGTTAAAAACGGCCTAAACTGACGTTATCCAACTGTCATCGAAGACCCCACTGCTGTTTCGATAGAATAATCTCATAATTAGCCCTTTTCTAAACATGATTTGTGAACTAAATTGGTTAATATGGTTACTCTTGAACTTCATAGATTCTAAGGACATTTTAAATAAGTGCTATATTTAAAGCACAGAGCTTCTGAAAATTGTGGATAAAAACACAAACAAATCACTGTTTTCACCTAGCATTATTTGACCGTGCAATAATTGTGTAATTTAAAGGTACAATCGTAAAGCCGTCGTATAATACTTCAATTGACTTGATTTACTTTTTGAAGAAAATTAGTAATAAGCAATATAATTGGTTAAACATCTGCATTTTATCAGAATTTCAATTCCGGATATGTGTCACGTAGAACCGACACTGTTCTGGTTTATAGTTATAAGCCAACAATACATCGTGTGTGATAGATTCCTCTAAGGCATCATTAAATAAAAGTAATATATAAAGGTATCATGTCTAAGGTATGACATATTCCACTAATGCAGCTATCATATACTAAATGTCAGACTCCTCTAAGAAATCACTGTATAAAGTTATCATATGACAAATTCCATTGTTGTATAAAGGCATAGTGCATAAAGTTATTATACAATATTAATGACAGATTTCCCAAAGGCATCATTACGTAAAGATAGATAGAGGAACAGGTCACACATGATATCTTTACATAATGATGCCTTTGGGGACTATCTTTACATAATGATACCTTTTGGGAATCTGTCATTAATATTGTATAATAACTTTATGCACTATGCCTTTATACAACAATGCCTTAGGAGAATCTGTCAGACATGATTCCTGAGTACAATGATCCCTTATAGGAATCTGTGATGTAATATAGTACGATACCTTTATACAGCGATGCATTGGGGGAGGGGGGAAGGGGGGGGGGGGGGGTCTGTCATACACTATTCCTTGATACAATGATGCCTTATTGGAATCTGTCATATATATATAGTCTTGTATGATAACTTTATACAGTGATGTCTTAGAGGATTCTGACATGTAGTATTGTATGATAACTGCATTAGTGGAATATGTGATACCTTTATATATTACGTTTATTTAATGATGCCTTAGAGGAATACAATATTATTGACAGATTTCCCAAAGGCATCATTATGTAAAGATAGATAGAGGAACAGGTCACATATGATATCTTTACATAATGATGCCTTTGGGGACTATCTTTACATAATGATACCTTTTGGGAATCTGTCATTGATATTGTATAATAACTTTATGCACTATGCCTTTATACAACAATGCCTTAGGAGAATCTGTCAGACATGATTCCTGAGTACAATGATCCCTTATAGGAATCTGTGATGTAATATAGTATGATACCTTTATACAGCGATGCATTGGGGGAGGGGGTCTGTCATACACTATTCCTTGATACAATGATGCCTTATTGGAATCTGTCATATATATATATAGTCTTGTATGATAACTTTATACAGTGATGTCTTAGAGGATTCTGACATGTAGTATTGTATGATAACTGCATTAGTGGAATATGTGATACCTTTAAATATTACGTTTATTTAATGATGCCTTAGAGGAATCTATCACACACGATGTAAACGAACTATTTTTGGATTAATCCGCGATGTCCCTTGAGGGAATCGCTACGGACTGATTCCTCTGAGGAACGTGCCAGCGTGACAATCTGTCTTAGGCAATTTTGCGACGGTCATTTGTACTTTTTATCTCTCGTATTTCTTGTTTACTTTTGAATTTCTGAAGCTGTGCGAGATATTTATGTTGTTGATGGGTATTATTGTTTAGTCGTGTTTGTTGAATTAAACCGTGAAAGTGACACTCATTGTATGTTGCGTTTGGTTTTCAGGTGTGTTCGATCTGTTGTATATTCAAGTAATGGACAATTACACTACTAATTCGTTAAAACTGGCGCCGTCCGATGCAAAGAAAAGGTGCTCTGGAGTTAGAGTTGACAAGTAAATAATCTGCAATTTTGTATTTGCTGGAATTTTAAGAAAAGCTACAGAATCTAGAAAAAAGTATGCTAAATGCTGCAGCAGTGAGACGTGACGATTTATTTATTCATTTCAATGAACTATCAATGTAATGATACGTAAACCGATTCAGCCATATTTAGGTATCACAGGTATTGTTTTAAAAGCTACACAAGTAAACAGAATCTAAAATCAGTAGCACGGCTAAAAAGGAAGCACCAGATATGAAGCCAGATTTATCCAATTCTTTGTTGGTTGAAAGTAATGTTGACCCGGCTTCTCGATACATTAAAGTGTATAATTTGCAAGAAAATGTCTCATAGAAAGTGAAAACATTACATACAATGCTGGAAGATTAGCAAATCTAAATGATGGTTCTGTTAGAGCAGGCGACCTCATATACCAAATAAAGCCTGAGAATTTGCTTAATAACGCAGTTTATCATGCTGCACGTTTCACCACATGCTTGGCATAAAGACCAAATTGCACAAAGAGTAGTTAAAATAGACAAAGACAAAAAGACTCTTGTTATTTTATCAATGTTGATCATGTACCAGTTAGGAGATAACTGTATTGTATACAATATTGTTATCTCCATTCTAATGAAACTGACAGAAAACAACGTCAAATCATACATTTAAAATCTGCCATACGTCGTCTGCGTTTGTGCGTACGTTTTTATAACATCAATTGTGAATTGATGCCATAAAAAATGATCCAATCAAAATGAACGCTTCAAACGACGTTGCATTATAATCTTTCTTACCAAATAACATTAGTAAGACCTACTGCAGTTACTCTAAACTCAATGCTTAAATTAAGAAGCACTACATGGATGCCATAGTGTTCTTTTCTAAACAAGGACATGGTAAATCGAACATTTAATTTGCAAGAGTCAGTTCTATTGGCGATGCCTTTAAAGCCGCAAATAACATCAAAGCAAAATCGAAAATTATTTAAAAGCCGTCAGACAGTGATGATATCAGCTGCCCGACTTCACGTTGTAACCATGAAGAGGCAGATACCACAATGGTTTCCCTTGCTTTTCATGCTGATGCTATGTTTTGTGGAAAAGACGGTAAGGATAGAATTGTTATCAAATCAGGTGATACTGGTTTTCTTGTTCTGGCTGTCCATTTCTACCTGATGCTAAAAATTACAAAATTAAGAAGTATGTGCTCAAACTGGTTCAATTGACAGCTTAGATAACAGACGATTTATCCCAGTTCACGCCACTGTTTCGTCTTTTGACCCAGTTGTTACCGAATTTCTGCCGATCATTCATGCCTTGAGTGGATTTTATTCCACTTCAAGTTTTTGTAAAATCGCTAAAAAGTCGGTATGAAACCTCCTTAGGACGAAAGCAAGCCACTTCAGTAATCTTGTAGCATTAGCACACGGGAATACAAGTTCAATAAATCGCACCACAATTTAAATTTGCTAAGACAACAGTTGGCTATATATAAAGATAAAAGTGTAATAAAGCTTGCGCCATGTGAGTAAGTTTTTACTAGTACGTGAAATATGACCAAGCAAAGTTTGGGTGTAGGCAATCGTTGCCAACCCAAATAATGACACGCCATGTGAGTTTGGTTGGAAAATTGAGCAAAATGACAAGTAAGAGCCAGTTTTCTTTAAAGGCCAAATGACATCAGACTCTCTACAAGACCTTGTTTGTTCGAGTAAGGGGAAAACATGTGCAGGCAGCATGCGTTAACAAGGAGCAGCGACTCATTTCTTAAACAATATTACGAGAAAAAATACTCGTAAGTCATGAACATTTCAGTATAACTTACGATAAATTTTAGTTGTAAAATTTCTTGGTAAAAGAGTCTTGTCCCTATCCAATATACCCTCATATTCCAGTGGCAGTCCAAATTTCCCCGACTTCAATAACTCATGCTTCTTGTATCATCGGAAAAAATTATCGTGTATTGAGACTAACAGTGGGAATTGTTTTCAAGAAAACTCAGTGACATGTCGAATCCTGGAATATTGAGACGAAATCTAACCTGCAAATGTTGTTGGATTTTTATCAACAATGTATTTCGGATACTCTATTAGTACCTATTATTGTCAAATGTATGTATATCTTGTCCAGAAATGCTATTTATCGAGGTCGAAAATCAAGATCATTCGGTTGCAGTTATTTATTAGGCTTTGAAATTTCCTTCAAACGTGTTACCTTCGAAAAAGTTAAATAATACGCTATTCTGACGTAATGTGCAAATATTAAACACATCTAAGTCGGAACTTAAGCATTGATACATAATACTAATTGTATAATTTATTGAGTGGATTATTGATTTCTCTAGATGAAAATAGGATTTTTTTAGTGATGACCTTTGACCTTGATTTAAGGCATGATGGCATCAGCTTTCATATATATGACACATATTTTCAAAAAGTACACGATTCCAGCTTTCCAATGAGCTTTTATAATGCCTTGAGGTATGTAGGTAATTTAAATTTCTAAAATTGTCATCTCCGACGCTCCACTATATATGTAAAACAAAGAAGTGACAGCTGATAAAAGGAAATAGGTAATTAGCGTATTCCGATGCTTTCAGAAGGTTTATTTTATTAGGGGTTATATTCACAAATATTCAAGGATTACCCAATTTAATATGTCATCCCATTTAAAATTTCAAACAATAACACTTCGATTATTAATTTACTACCGTTAATGTCGCTATTTCAATGAGAGATTGCACTTGTGAAATACCCATTAACTCTTGGTTACGTTCTACATGTAAATTACCATTGCTTATTGATCAAGTTAGATGCTTGCAACATAACCATTGGAAGGCAGTAAGATCCACAGTGAGATATTGTTAAACAAAAAGCTCCCAAGAACCTGAATCGCTCACCTGGTAAAAAATATGTAATTTTGATATTTTTTTCCCTTCATTGCGATCAGTTATATAATGATAGGTTAAACCAACTGTCAAGGGCAATTCTCTGATTAGCGGTCAATTGACAATTTCAACCAAGTGGATTTGTAACACAATTGTGTTCTATACGTTAATCATCAGGAAGTAACTAAATACGGCAAAACCGAGACGATTACATGTAACCTTTAGACACTTAATAACAATCTGTACGAATATTATTGACATATACCCTGCAGCCAATAAATGACCATGTCTACTGTGAAATAACATGTATCCGTCAGGGGTTAATTGCATAGTTTGACAATTAACCACAGACTAGTATTACTCTACAACCAGACTACTACGTAACCGGCCTACAGCTATGGACCGTTTGTATGGACCACTAGACTATATAAGATCTCTCAATGGACTTCAAGACACAATTCGATCACACCAGAATTCGTCAGATCTCGGCCAGTGTCTCAGTGAAAAACATTTATTTGAACTTTTAATCGCTCTTTGAATACTTGTAAATTAAGCAATAAATTCTAATTGACAAGTATTAGTTAACTTAATTGACTTCGCCACATAAGTCAAATTGGTGCCGTTCAGACCAAGGATCAACCAGGACTTCTAACCACTATACGATAGAAAGGAACCACGTAAGTTGCAATTACCATAGCTTTCATTCTTTTTTAATGGATAACCAAGATACTTCTATGTCAGCACAAAAAGTAGAATTAGCTTTCAACGGTGTCGCGAACGAACTTCATGGTTTAAGGGAAGTAGTTACTATTCAAGGCGATGTAGCCGCCGAACTAAAAGGGTTAAAATCAGCCATTTGTTCTCAAAACGTAGTTCAAGGAATAACGCCTTTTGAAGGTAATACGAAAGATTTTAAAGCCTGGATTAAATCAATTGAAAAATATGCTTTATTTTTTAATGATAGGGATCGAATTAAGGAAATAGCTTTTCAAACATGTAAAGGGGCTTGTTCAGATTACATACAAAGGTATTTAAGAGACCATCGGGATACCACTTGGGAACAATTAAAAAAAGAATTAACTTCAAGGTTTGGAGAAATTACGGACCCTCAACATGAGTCAACTCTTTTGAGACAATTAAAACAAAAAGGGGACGAGTCTGTTCAAATTTATGCAGAAAATTTATTGAATTTGGCAAATGAGGCATATTCAGATTTAGATGGACATAATGAAGCTATAGAAAGGGAACTCGTAGGCATTTTTATAGATGGTTTAGCTCATTCTTAAGAAAAAAGATTTACTTTAAGAACGGAAAGGGTAGACGAACCAAGGTATAAAACGATAAGACCAATGACATTAACTAGACCAGGACGGACTGAACCTTTGAACTCTCATGAACCAATGGAAATTGATCATTATCGTGATGCAAAACGTTGTTATTCTTGTGGTCAAGTAGGTCATGTATCACGTGATTGTCGTTCTGGGGGAAATTTGAGACAAATTAATGCCGTAGAAATGCAAACAGATCACGGAAATTCGGGTAGAAACAGGGAATTTAATTGTTATTCTTGTGGTAAGGTAGGACATATAGCACGAGATTGTCGTTCTAGGGGAACATATAGACAAGTAAATGCAGTTGAAACGCAACAATATCAAGGGAATTCGGGAAGAAATAATGAGATAATTTGTTATCAGTGTAATCAACGGGGACATATTAGGCCAAATTGCCCAAATAGAAAACCTAGGACTGTTAACATGGTAGAAAACTGGTGTGTATATCAGGAAAACTAAAGCGCTCTTGTCACGTTGAAGCCGGTGATAAGAGTAAAATTGAAAAGAAATTACCTACTTATTCTATAAATGTTGCAGGAGCTCCAAATTCAACTTTAATTAAAATTCAAAATCAAAGATATAGAGCTCTCGTAGATTCAGGCGCTAGTGTTTCTTTGATACACAAAAGAATTTTTGAAACTTTGAGGGATAAACCAAAATTACTAAAGAAAACGGCTAATTTACAGTCCGTAAATGGGGGGGTCTTTACATGTAGAAGGTTGTGCAAACCTTACATTTAAAATAGGTAGTACAAAAGTTACTCAATTATTTTATGTTGTTAGAGACATGAACAGAAATGTTATTTTAGGAAAAGATTGGTTAGTACAAAATGGAGTCACAAAATTTTGATTTAGGATGTTTAAGAATTCAAAAAAATTATGTTCCATTAGAAGAAGATATTAATGTGGCTTCAATTGTAAGATTAACCGTAAATGCCGTATTAAAACCACAAACAATTAATGTTTGTCCCGTAGGCCTTAAGAACAATCCAAGTTTTGGAAGTACTAAATTGTTAGAAATCTCACCTGTAGCTTCAGGGTATGTTAGTACAGAACCAGGCTTAATGATAAGTAATACGGTGGTTAATTTTAATAAAAATAGGAAGTTTCCTTTGATGATTGTAAATAACACAAACAAATCAATTAGGTTAAGAAGAGGTTGTGTAGTAGGTAAGGCTTCTCATTTAGAAGAAATAAATTTAGTCAATGTTAATCAATCACAAGGAACTTCGGAACTCAAAAAGTTAGATGAGTCTGAAATAAGTGTACCACAAGAATTTAAAAAGGATATACTTAGAATGATAAGGGATAATGAAGATATTTTTGCAACTTCAGACAAAGATTTGGGGTGCACTGATACAGTGCAAATGACTATTGATACCGGGGATCATCCACCTATCAGATTAAAACCTTATAGGGCCCCTCTCAATCAGAGAAAAATAATAGATAAGGCTATTGAGGAATTATTAGAGGCTAATATTATTAGGAAATCTAGGTCGGCTTGGGCTGCGCCTATTATTATCGTTTCTAAAAAGGATAAAACATCAAGGATGTGCGTGGAATATCGCAACCTGAACGCAGCCAGTAAAATTTATTCCTTTCCGTTGCCCCTGATTGATGACTTGCTTGCTTCAGTAGGTAAAGCCAAAGTAATGACATCGCTTGATTTAAAGTCAGGATATTATCAGGTAAAGGTCAAAGAGTCGGATAAGGAAAAGACTGCTTTTGTATGTCACAAGGGATTATTTGAGTTCAATGTATTGCCATTTGGTCTCGCCTCAGGGCCCAGTTTATTTAGTGAATTATTTACAGAGGTACTACAAGGGTTAGAACATTTTTCAACTGCTTACATAGATGACATTTTGATATTTTCCGAAACAGTGGAAGAACATTTAGGCCACATACAACAAGTTTTTGATAGATTAAGACAACACAAACTAAAATTAAAATTGAAAAAATGTAATTTTTTGCAAGATGAAACTAATTACTTAGGCTTTATAATAAGTAAAGATGGACTAAAACCAGATCCTGAAAAGGTTAAGGCCATTCAAGGCATGAAAGCTCCCTCGAATGTCAGGGAAGTTAGAGGATTAATAGGTTGTTTGAGTTATTATCGCAGATTTGTACCTTCATTTTCAAAAATTGCGGAGCCTATAGTTGCCTTAACTTGGAAAAACAAGGTTTTTGATTGGACCAACACTTGTCAAGTTGCTTTTGAAAAATTAAGGGGTGAATTAGTGAAAGTTCCATTATTGGCATATCCAGATTTGAATAAACCATATGTGCTTTACACGGACGCTAGTGATAATTGTGTAGGTGCTTGTTTAACGCAATTACAAGCCAGCCCAATAGAGGGTGAAAATGAAGTTGAAAGACCAATTTACTTCCTATCTCATAAATTGAGTGATACGCAAACACGTTGGTCAACCATTGAAAAAGAAGCCTTTGCGATTCATTATGCCTTACAAAAATTGAATCATTATTTGTATAATGCTGAATTTGTGATAAAAACAGATCACAAGCCTTTGAAATACATTCTGGAATCACCAATGCAAAATAAGAAAATTCAACTGTGGGCATTGAACATAACGGGTTATAACTGTACTATTCAGTATATTCCAGGGCCCCAAAACGTGTGTGCAGATTTTATGTCTAGATTACCTGCAGATGAAAAACGAAACGAAAATCCAGATCCTTATCCGGATATTAGTGACAATACTTACGAAATTAATGTGATTAATTCAAATAGATTTCATTTTTCTGATTATGCAAATAATGATAAATTAGTTGAAGATATTCCAGAAAAAGAAAATTTTCAGTTTGAAGAATTTGATATGTCAATTGAACAATTGAAAGACAAAACATTACGTGAGTTAAAGGAACAACTTGTAAGCGATAAGGTACCCGAGGCAGTGTAAAACAAGTACATCATAATAGATGACATACTTTATTACATTTCAAATGTAGATAATGATCCTATTATAAGGTTGTACATACCTTCTCATATAAAACAAGCAGTTGTAGAACAATATCATGATAAGAATGGGCACATGGGCATTGACAAAACATTTGATTCCATTCGTCAAAAATATTTTTGGCCAAACATGTTTAAGGAATTGTATAATTATGTCACTACTTGTGTACCTTGTCAATCACGCAATTTACAAAAGGTTAGAGCGCCAATTCAGGAAACAAAAATTCCGCCTTATCCTTTTTGTCATGTAGGGGTAGATTTGAGTGGACCGTATCCAACTACCATGTCAGGTAACAGGTACATTATAGGATTTATCGATTTATACTCAGGGTGGCCAGAAGCTTTTAGTGTCGCAACAAAAAGCACTGACAATGTTGCACATCTTTTGATTGAAGAAATTACTTCAAGGCATTCTGGGATTCAAATTCTAACAAGTGATAACGGAGGGGAAAACTGTTCTAAGGCTATGGAGGAAGTTTGTAAGGAACTTAATATAAATCATATTAAAACTTCATTCTATCATCCTCAGGGTAATGCTAAAATAGAAAGATTTCATAGAACATTACATGATGTTTTGTCAAAATTAATAGAAGATCATTCCACAACTTGGGATTTATACTTGAACCAAGCTTTAGCAGCAATTAGATTCAATATCAATGTGTCCACCCAACTTTCACCTTTTTATGCATTATATAACAGGGATCCAGTTTTACCTTTAGATAACATTTTACAGCCTAGGAGAAAATACAATGGGGAGGAATATCATAAAATTGCCTTGCAACAACAACATAAATCATTTATGTTTGTTCATAAAACCATGAAAAAATCTAAGCAGAAACAAGCTAAGAACGCAAACAAACATAGCAAAGATATAAAGTTTGAGGTAGGAAACCCAGTTTTTTATAAAAATCATAGAAGGGCAAGCAAACTTTCAAAAAAATGGACTCCGTTCTATAGGATTATAGAACAAACTTCACCTGTTAGTTTTATTTTAAAAAATCAGTTAGATGGGACAACCACAAAGGCTCATGCTGAACAAATTCGTTTGGCTAAGTAAGATTTGGAAATTCCTAACAACAATCAAGGTAAGGCATTACGTAAAGCTGCGTATGTAGTTCCCATTGAGTCACAATCAGAAGACTCCTCTGATGATGAAAGCATAGATTCAGACACTCCGTTAAATCAAATTGCAAAAAGATATAAAAAAGAAAGGGAAAGTTCTGATGAAGAAGATGATATACCATTGATGGAATTATCTAAAAAATTAAGGGGGAAGAAAATTTTCTCAGAACAAGATACTGTCAATAATAGTCAAATAGAAAGTGATGATCAAGTCATAAAAGAAGAAGTAGAAAATTCGCCTTCCGATTATGACGTCTCTGACATTGATGATAACATGTCTAGCACTGATTTTTCGTCTGTAACATCTGAAATTTGCGACATGGAAGATAACATGTCTGTGAATAGGGTTAAAATAAAAAATAATCAGAAACCTACTGATATTGGGGCTAACGAAACAAAATTGGTATCTAAGGAACATGTACACAATTTAGTGAGGGCTTTAATAGGTATTATGTAATTTACGAGTACTATTGACTGACATAAAACGACGACTACCGGCGACATTAAAAATACCTGGTGACGAAGTTAAAGATATTTGGAATTTTTATAAATTTTGACCTGTAGTACATTTTGGACGAAAACAAAATAATCATTATCATTACGTTACCATTACTAGATATAAGAGACACTTATGACATTTATAAGATTCACAACTTACCTGTACCTACTACGATAACTGATAAACAATCTGACTCGAGCAATATGGTTGCTCAGTATGAATTAGAAGCAGAAGTTATTGCTGCAAACCAAGAAAAAACTAAATATATGCTGCTAAATACCAATGAAATTGACAAGTGTTCCAATCCTTTAGTTAATTTTTGTGAAATTAAAAGTCCAGTTTATCCAGTTAATTTAAGTAAATTATGTATCATAGCCTTATTTGTCAATATAGAAAATTGGAAAACAAGATGTACAGTGAAAGTACGACCAAACACAATTTTGCCTATGGCAACTTATTTGACCGATAGTATGTGGGCAGTTACAACCATTAATGAATTTAGAATCACTATTAGATGTGATGACAATACAAACATGTTGACGGATCAGATAATTAATCCTCCTACCACTATAATTAATTTAAAGCGAACTTGTACCGCTATGAGTGATCATTTGACCTTATTACCTACTTATCAAATGTAAAGTACATTTTTAACAGAAAAAACGTTCGAAATATTCTTAAATACCTTTCAAGTACTGAATACAAGTTTATGGGAACCCTTTCATGCTGCTTTGCCAAATTTTACAAAGCTTGAACTACCAAGAGAACTAAAGGCGATTAAACAAATTCCTATGAACGCTTTGATTGAAAAACTTAGAAATTTAAGGGGAATTGAAAACGATTTTGAATTTCGGAATTGGGGAGTAGGTCTATCCCTGGGTTTGGGTGCGATATTCATTGGAATAGCTATATTTTTGTACTGTAAGTTTTTTAGAAACAAATCTTGGTTAGCCAAAAAGAAAGGTGTGAGTTCGGGTTCTAATGCCACGAACGATGGGTACCAAATGGTGACAACGCAAATGGTTGGGACAGAAGTACCTGATTCCAGAGAGAAGATTCCCTCTGCACCATTACTCAAAGACGATGCAAGATCGAAGACCGATGCGACCAGTCTCTTGAGAAAGATGTACCCAGAGCTAGATACGTCGACTACTTCGTAAAAGGACTGGATTGTAAACCATACAACGTAGACGACCGAATCCACTAGCAGAAGACGAACCGTGTAAATAATTTTAAAGTGATCCTATGAACTGTGTAAATAGAATTGTATAAACATTTGCGTTCCTACCCAGTATTGAGGAACAACTTACTATGATGGTGATGGAAATAAAACATGAACTATGTAAACCGAAATATTGAACTGATGATTCGAATGAACTATGTGTAAATATATCCAGCTATTAGACTTGATGAATGTGATGAACTTATTATATCATGATATTGGACTTATAGAACTTTATAAACTTTAGATATGTGGTGATGGTTACCGGAAACCTTACAATAAACTATTAGAATAACCTACAGGAAGAAAAATACCGTATTTTATTGAACTTTCGTTCTATTTTGGATGGAAGGCATTATGTAACACAATTGTGTTCTATACGTTAATCATCAGGAAGTAACTAAATACAGCAAAACCGAGACGATTACATGTAACCTTTAGACACTTAATAACAATCTGTGCGAATATTATTGACATATACCCTGCAGCCAATAAATGACCATGTCTACTGTGAAATAACATGTATCCGTCAGGGGTTAATTGCATAGTTTGACAATTAACCACAGACTAGTATTACTCCACAACCAGACTACTACGTAACCGGCCTACAGCTATGGACCGTTTGTATGGACCACTAGACTATATAAGATCTCTCAATGGACTTCAAGACACAATTCGATCACACCAGAATTCGTCAGATCTCGGCCAGTGTCTCAGTGAAAAACATTTATTTGAACTTTTAATCGCTCTTTGAATACTTGTAAATTAAGCAATAAATTCTAATTGACAAGTATTAGTTAACTTAATTGACTTCGCCACAGATTTGTAGATCTTATTTTGCGGAACACTTTTGCTCATTACAATTTCTCTCTGTCTATTATAGTTTTTGCAAAAACATAAAAAATAGTAAAATATGTCTTTCATAGACAACAACTCCTGTAAGAAGTCAACTGACGATTCGACCATGTTGACTTACTAGTAGATCATATAATGTTGAAGATTTTTACCTGGAAAGATTCTTTTTATTAACTACTAGAACACACCCGATAAAGGTACAGTTTTCGCTGCTTTCAAAATCTTTCTGTTTGAACCCGTCCCGGCTTGTATTCTTACCAGAATAAACTTACTATAAACAAAATTTGTTTTTTAACTAATTAACCAAATTAATAGTGGTATTGAGGTGGAAGAAAACAGACTGGCTAAAATAGTGTACTATAGTGTAACATAGATATAAAATAAGTACTGGAAGAATTCCAGGTTCTCCTGATAGATGAGTGATTTACAGAAGGTAACAGAAAGACATAGATCTATTATTGGTATCGGTATCGGATTCGACACGGAACTTGTTAATTATTGGTATTATTAGAGGTATTCCCGTAACAGTGTGGACAACCGTAGTACTTTTGTTGTTAATAGTACTGAATCATTTACCTTTACCTTGTTTGTCATCGGCTATCGATAATAATGATTTTACGCTCACTCAGTCTGTCAGAGGCCCTCCAGTGGGGATTTAAATAAACACTTGTTACACATTTCGATACATAAAGTGAAACTCTTTTCACAAAACTTTAAAGAAATTTGTTTGAAATATTCTTTATATCAGCACACACACAACAGTTTCATTTTAGATAATAATAAATGTTCAGAACTAATATCATTAAATAATCGAAAAATACATTTACACATTTGGATTTTCATTGTAAAAACTTTAAGTCGATAGGGTTTATTCACAAAATATCTTAGAAGAGAAAACATACTCCCACGTTGTGAACATTTAAGAGTAACCTACCATTTATTCAATGTATAGGATTTGTTTGTGAAAAGAGTTCCGGACGATGAAAAAAAAAAAAAAAAAATTAACTGGATATTTTTCACATGGATAATCGTTTGAATCATTCAGTCATACAAAGAACTCATATGATTAGTTTGCTTTGGATATTCTAGTACTACACTACTCAATTGCCTCTATTTATGTATATATCTATATGTATATCTAATTAATTAAAAGACTTTTCTGTTTGTATAATGCTTTTATGTAAAGGCGTTGAGAACCTTTGGTGACCCCACAGTTTAAATGTCTATGATAAATACGACGTGATAAGTGGGCGTTATATATATAGTGACGAACGTTTACCTAATTTAACCCAGTCAATGGGGAGACTTGAGCGCGCCAAAAAATGGTCTCGTCCACACTGTTATGAAAACGATACTAATTATGTGGAATACAAAAGGGCCTGGAATGGAGTAATTTTTAAACAACACCATTGTCCTATAATAGTTGTACATAAAGTTGAATTCTTTGATTCGTCGTTTTTACGTCATTCCGGCTAACAAATTGGACCTCGTTATTTTAGTAGTATAGATAATAGTTTCCTAAAAAAATGTAAAAAGGCTAAAATCATCATTAAAAAGAAATATATCTATAAGGGGTCATTTGAAGATTTCAGCCAAGTTGTCTTATTTGTAGATCTTATTGTTTTGGACATTTTTACTGCTTAAAATTTCTGTTATTCTGTTATAGGTTTTAAGATAATAACAAAAAAACTGCGAAATAAAAAATAAAAAAAGACATTTCAGGGGAAATGATTCCAAAATGGGTTGTCCGATTTTCTGAAAATTCCACAGAAGATAGACCTTGACCTGCTGATTAATTCTACCAATGTCAGATTTGCTTCAACTGCATTAGTTTGAGCTATAAACCAAACACTTTTATATTTACTAAAGAATGATATTTCAGGGACAATAACTCCAGAATAGATTGTCCGATTTTTTTGAAAATTATGGAAAGTGATAAACTTTGACCAGCTGATTATTTTAATTTTAAATTATTTGTATATATAGCATATAATTTGGTTTATAATACACCAGTTTCACATTTAACTGCGCATGTCTAATCTAATTAGCCAAACTATGAAATCACGCGATAATTTCCGAGAGTTCATCAACTGGGGGCTAACGGTTATAAGCAGTGACCATGCAGACTTGGGAAAAAAATCATCTGATTAAATGTTTGCGTTTACATGTCAAAGCAACATGAGCATCATTTGAATCAAAATATAAAAATTATATTGACGAGATAACTTTATTAACAATGACACATTTAAAGATTTTAAAACGGACTACTGCTGTGTTATTGGTTGCGGTAATATACGATCTGATATGCCGCCTGGCTTTAATTGTACCTTTAATTGTCACAAATTCACGCTTAGGTCGTACACTTAACGGGAAGAATAAATTAGATAAATAAACGGGACTCACTTCATCTACATAGTATTAGGCCATAAATTAAGAAGTCAATTAACACCTTAGCCATGTGGAATCCTCGTTTTACCTTGTACAATCTCACCAGGTGACAATTGATAAAAACGTACCCTTATCTATACATACAGTTACTGATAAAGGGCGACTATTTGATTGATTTATTCAACTTTTGTACACAATTATTTCCTGCATCCTGCAGATTATTCTTTCCATCCTGCCTGGTCATACTTATTTATTTTTAACTCCTACTAGAATATAATTTTCTAACCCCCCCCCCCCCCCCCCCTAAAAATCAAATGGTCATCTCCTTATACAGAATGTTAACCCTGGTACTTAATTTATACTTATTTATCATGGCCAGTACGGACCTTAATGCCACTGGGAATATTTTAATAATTAAGGAGGGGGGTCATTCAGCAATTTGATCTTTTTGTATGGCAAAGTGTGGTAAATATAGGATATTCAATTAATTTTAATGGAATGAAAAATGATAAAGTTGAAAATATGTAGAAAATTACTCTGGTTGCTGGGACTGAACCTCTGCATAGATGAATTCGATCATGAACATAGCTTAGATATTAAAAAGGTATTGAATGCATTGTATTATAGTCTGATGTTTGAAATTAAAGATAAACCTGTTTTTCTGATACGTATTTTAAAACTGCTTTTATATCTCTCTTCATTATCATGGCCGTTTAGAATATCACTGACGCAGAAATATTTGAAACAAATGTACATTCAAATAAGAGGATGTGGTATGAGTGCCAAAGAGACAACTCTCAATCCAAGTCACAATGTATAAGAAGTTAAAAATTATAGGTCACAGTACGGTCTTCAACACGGAGCCGAGGCCCTGTCTACTACATGTCAATTTTTTCTGTTGGTATTCTGAAAGCATTTTATAAGAGCTATATCTTTCCACATTTTATATTGATATTCTATCATTCATTTTACCTTCAAATATTCATATAATGATACCTTAAAATTTTTCTCTGTATAGTCCATACAAAAGGTTTCATATTTTTATAGCCTGTAGCTTAAAAACAAAACTCGGTGACCTATCATTGTGTTTTTCATATTTTTAACATATCACAATATATACTATAAAATTGAGAATGGAAATGGGGAATGTGTCAAAGAGACAACAACCCGACCACAGAGCAGACAACAGCCGATGGCCACCAATGGGTCTTCAATGCAGCGAGAAACTCCCGCACCCGGAGGCGTCCTTTTAGCTGGCCCCTAAACAAATATGTATACTAGTTCAGTAATAATGGACGTCATACTAAACTCCAAATTATACACAGGAAACTAAAATTAAAAATGATACAAGACTAACAAAGGCCAGAGGCTCCTGACTTGGACAGGCGCAAAAATGCATCTTTGACAAAGGATATAAGGACAAATTCTATCAATTTTGGTTTACACTTCCATACTACTATAAGTGGAAATTTCGATTATTTAGTAATGCCGGTAACGTGTCCTTGTACCCATAAAATTTCACGTAAAAGTCACCATAATAGTAACCTTTTTTTTTTAAAAGAAAATTAAAAGTTCGAGTCTATGATACTAAACCTATATGTAGGCCGTAACCACTTTACATGCATTTCACAAGCCAAAGATGCAAAATAATATTTCAGAAAAACTGCGAATTGATACTGGAACAGAACTGAAATTAAATGTATTTTCTTTTTATCAAATACTTTTCTCTTTTCAAGAAAAACCAAACTGATATACTGCAATGTACATAGCGCAGTAAGCAAAAGAAACCAATTACAAGATTAATACTTTTTTAAAAACCATTTTACTAATATTAAAACACAACTGGTAGCAACAAGATGACTTATTTTCAGGTTTGAATTGTTTGTGTTGGGATCTTTTAGAGCTTACTATTCGGTATGAATGTTTTCATTGTCGAGAGCTGTATGGTGATATATAGTTGCTTTCATCTGTCATTTGGGTCATGTGGATAGTTGTCTCGTTTGAAATCATACCACATCTTTTTACTTTAAATTTGTTAATCAAATAAACGATTATTAATATCTTAAACTTAAATAATCTCAAGCATACACCATGAGAGAGAGATGTGTATTATTAGTTGATTTATTATTGTGTTGCTAAATATCAGAGTCCATTTGATGTAGCCCCCTGTCACGTATGATATCGTTAATTATCGCGGGATTTAAACTCAAACGGGCATAGGATTTCGAGATCAGCGTTGATAAGTCGCTTATGTGAAACTGGTCTATTGTTTCGACAGCTGCATTTTATTGCTCGGTTGAGATGTCGATCTATAACGACTTTCGGGTGTTTGTTTTGGTTCTGTGTCTCGTCAGGAATTTATAGCTTAGAGGTCAGATCATAGCCGTAAACATAATTACTATTTGAAAATTAATTTGATAGATAACGCTCGGTCTTCTTGTGTCATTCATTTTGTTAGAAGTCTTGTCTAACCAAAAATATTCGATTTCATATAACCCTTAGTCGATCATTTATACAGGTAGTTATCTATGTCTTTGTTACGGTCCCTCTATGGATAGGCTACCACGTGACATTGTATATTTCAACAATCAAAGTTCATTTGTAGATTGGATAGTAAAACAATAAAGACTAGGTTGCAGTCAAAAAATAATTTATATGTTAGAACCTATTTGCCTTTTGACAAAACATGTGTTTTTAATAATGCGAATGTTTATCAAATATCAAGTATAATGATAACGCAATTATTGAATGGGAAAATGTCGGAAAGCATGAAGAAAATTAAGAAACGATATTTCTGTTATAAATATTTATCTTAGGTCGGAAACACAGTGGTCGGAAAGCAGAAAGATAATTAAACAACAGGATTTTTCTGTCAAAAATATCTAATTTCATTCATAGATACTACCAGACCAAGAGAATATTCATTATTAAGTTTAAACTGAGACTGAATTTATTTTTAATAGAATATAATTAAAATTGTCATATATACACTTTTCTATTCACAACTATCCAACATTGCTTTCAACTGACTTGTGCAAGAATCTACACACAATTACACATTATTTATAAAGGTTATTTAACATCATCATTATCTTATTCTATTCACAGTCAATTATTTCAATTCAAAAGCAAACACAAATTCAGCAACAATTTTTTTGTGACCAGTCAGCGGTCTTTGGTTCACGTATTGCTTTTCTTTTTTTGAAAGAAAGCAACTTGTATTACGGATTACTATACACAATGGATTCTCGGAGAAAAAGAAAGTCATCAAGTCGATATTCTCCATATTCATTTGCAGCAACAGACAAGAAAGTGACTATTCGTCTTGGTCAGTAAAACATTCAAGGAAGAACTTACAAATATTGGAATTAATATTACTTCAAAATTAAGTAAAACAGTGTTAAAACAAATTTATTTGGATAATCTTAAATCAGTTTCCGAATCTGACAAATAGTCGAATGAAGACCAGGAAGGCTGGCCAAATTTACAAAATGTGACCAGCCATTTACCTAATGAACTTCCACATAAAGGAATTTAACAGAAATTGTGATGAGACTAAGGAATTCTATGAATTCTAACAACACTAACAGGGACAATTCTAATACTCCTTTATCAGCGGTGTTTTCTGGGAATCTACAAGATACGCGAAGAAACAGGCTCAGTCATTATCGCTGCCTTAGTCAATACAACTGTCCTTTGGGCAGTCCATATATCACGATAATGATCGCGGTTTTCAATAACTATTATGTAAATAATTTCGCATACGCTGGTTAATAATCGATTTCATATATTATCCATACAAGTGAACAGCTTATAAGTTTACAGTGTATTCATACACAAATCCAAAATTACTACACGTTTATTTTCACTCTATACATTGTCATTCATCTGAATTGCGGAACATGATTAATTGTTACACATATTCACATGTTAACAGTTTCAAAATTATTTTTTTTGTATTAGGAACTACGTATATTTTCTTCATTTATAGAAAATGGAGCCAAAGGCAGAATAAACAAACAATTAGTTATTTTAATAAGAGTTCGTAGAGTTCCATGAAATGCATTGATTTGTTTTGAACGTGAATTTTGTTTCTAATTAATTATATCAATTTGTTTTATCATTTACATTTTTACTGTGATCACATGATTTAGCAGGTGCTCGTAGAATTTCAGATTCTGTATACCATGTACGATATGAAACCGAATTTGTATCAGGTCGTATTTAGTTATTGTCACTCAGCAGCATCACGTTCTATGCCATGCATACAGAAGGCTCTTAGTAGTACTAAGTTACTTGGCTTTTAATTATCACTGTAGTCTCCCTATACTTAACGTTTTTGATGCTTTTCGGTTATCGGCTCCTCGGCCTTAATTTCTTATGTTTCGGTTCCAAATGCTTAAGTAAGTTTCATATGTCCCTAAAGGATATTTGTCGATTTTAATGTATATGTACATCTTATTCAAAACTATTATGTTATTGAGAGAATAGGAATGGACGGGTTTTAGTCAGTTTTCAATTTCAGACAAGTATTAGTTTTTTTTTCTTCTTCTTCTTTCTATGTTATCCGAATATCATGTTTATATAAACAAGCTTAATGTTGAATGTTTACAATTGCAACGAGAATCACTGAAGAAATAAGATAGAAATCATCGGAGTACAGGCACAATTTTATTAGATGGTGGTGTTTTGCGAAACATAACAAAGTCATTCAAACTTAACAACGTCTTATCCTAAAAAAATATATTACGGAACCGATATCGATTACAAACAAATGAGTAAATGTTAGAGGGGATATGATATTTCAAATCATGAAACAATATCAATACATCCTTTTATTGCCGTCCTTTATCTAAACGTCATAGGCGCTACTTCAACATGGAAAAAACTTCTCCAAGTTTAGACGACCGCTAGCATCGGTCTGAGTGATATTGCATGATGTCAATCACGAATCATGTTCAAGTATAGCGTTTTGTAGGTATTTATGTAACTTGGTTTGATTGATTGAAATATGACTTGCTACTTGCATCCGTTTGACAAAACAAATGAATCGACACTCCATAGACTCAATATGATAATGCACGCTGTCAAACGTATGCAAGAAGAGTATAATCCAAAACCACGCCTTCCTATTACTTTTCAGGTACTTGGGAGAATTTGCAATTCTCTTAAAACAGGTGTTTTCTCTACCTTTACTGATTGTATGCTAGAAACGGCTTGTACAGTAGCCTTTTTTTTTCGAATTTCTAAGATGTGGCGAATTTACAGTTTCAAAACATTTTGATTCTACTGTAAATTTAAGTGTAACAGATGTTGAGATTCTTGATTCGTATGCTATTCTACACCTTAAAACCTCTAAGACAGATCCTTTTTACAAAGTTGTCAGTATACAGCTTCACAAATCTGATCATACTATTTGTCCCTTCTCTGCTATCAAAAAGTATATTGCAATCAGGATGGGTAGATAATCATCTCTTTGTTTTTCAGATCCATTGTTTGTCAAAGAGAATGGTAGCGTTTAAGACAGGGACTTTTCATCAGAAGTCTAAAACATGTACTAGATTAGTGTCGGTACAACTCTAGCTTATACAATGGTCATTCCTTTAGAATTGGTGCTTGTACTTCGGCAGGATCTGTTAATATTCAAGACCATCTTATCAAACACTTGGTCGGTGGAAATTGGACAGTAATTGCCGTTATATTCAGATTTCCAAGGACACGATTCGGAAAGCACAAAAGTCTTTGACATTGTCCAGTAATATCTGAGTCATTATAGATATGTGGACATAATCGAAATTGAATGTATGTTCTTTTTCCAAACAACAAATGTACTTTAACTGTGAACTTGTGACCATAATTGAACTTTTATATTAATAAAACTTTACTTGTTATGAAGTATTCAGCCATTCGAAGAGTTGCTGTTTTTTCGCGATACACTTGGACATATCTTTATACAATATCGTTTAGCAGAAGAAACAATGTATTTAAACTTTAGCCTAATCTATAGTGATCATAGACTATTTTCATATTACCGACTTTTGACTCAGGAGTTTATATTTTTTCGACAAGTTACCTTCCCTTTGGTAGGACATCCTGGTACTCGGTCAAGCAAGAGCAACGTAAAAAGGTAAAATCAAGCTTTCAATCGGTACACTTTTTGGGGGATATTAACTGTATTATGTTTTTCATTATTAGACAAAATAGTCGGAAAACAGTAAACTTTCCCCCCAAATTGCACAGATTATATGTTTGATTTGACTTCTTTTGGTTGCTCTTAGTTGACCGAGTACCAGGCTGTCTAACCACAGATTAGGTAACCTGTCGAAAAATTATACAATCCGGAGTCAAAAGTCGGTAATATGAAAATGTCTATTATCGGATTCGGATTAACCTCTTTCTTAGAATATTCAGCCGTGTGAAGTGTTGCTATAATAACTATAATTTACTGAATTCGTATCATCCGATTTTTGCTGAGAAATGTGTATTTCAATCTAGATCCTGCAGCAAACGTGAAAATTAACAGATGTGAACTTTATAGTTTTTCTAATATACAGTCCATGTGACGAGTTTCTGGTTTTTTTTCTAGATACATTCGAACTTTACCGTTATGTTATTGTGCATCTTATTTTGTATATATATATCTATATATATATTTTTTCTCACATGCGACTTGAAGGCTCCCATATACCCCCTTTTAAAAATTCTTACAACTTGGGGGATTACTCAGCTCATATCATTTTTTATAATCTGAGCAATGGCCATTCATTGCATTTTTTTTATCACTGGTCAGTCTTTTAAATGACAATTTTTTATTCCCCTAAGTTCTATCAACTTACAACTCGCATTTCATAAGTTACACTACAGTTGATGGGACAGCTCATGTCGAATTTCCTGTCAACCACTGTTTCGGAAGCATCCATAGTTCGCGCAAAACTAAACGCTTTACAACAGATCAGGATTCAGGGAATTCGACGGAGAAATATTTTCAAAATTAGCTAAAATATTTTCAAAAGTAGCTGAGATGATTTCCCAAGGGCCGTTCGACAACTGACAAAGTGATGGCAAAAGCTCAAATGGCCTTTTACGCCAGGTGAACTAACTAGAGGATCTAAAGAGCCTGTGTCGCTCACCTGCATCTTCAACAATGGTCATTTTTTTAGTAAAAACCATCATTAAAGGGGAATAACTCTATAAAGAGTTAACTGATAATTTCAGTCATGTTGACATATTTGTAGAAATTATCCTCCTGATAATTATTCCTGTTTAAAGTTTTTTTTATCTATTATAGTTTTCAAGATAATGGGCGAACATTGCAAAAAAATGTTAAAAATTATCAGTAAAAGACAATAACTCCAATACTAGTAACGAGTCGACTGATTATGGCTTATTTGAGGATCTTGTCTTGCTGATCATAAGTGCTTTTTAAAGTTTCTATCTATCTGATATAGTTTTTGAGATATGAGGCACAAACGCAAAAAATTGGCAAAAAATCATCATTATAAGGCAATAACTCTAATAAGGAGTCGACTGAAGATTTCGACCATGTTGACTTATTTGTAGATCTTGTCTTGCTGATCATTTTTACTTTTTTAAAGTTTCTGTCTATCTATTACAATTTTCAAAATAATAGGCAAAATAGAAAAAAAATGGTAAAACTCATCATTTAAGGGCAATAGTTCCTTTAAGACGTCGTCTGACAGTTTAGACTTAAATGATCAACATTCTGAACATTTTTGTCCCTTTCGGATTTTCACTATTTATACCGATTTTCAAAATAATGGGCAAAACTTGCATTTTACCCCTATGTTCTATTTTTAGCCATGTTGGCCATCTTGGTTGGCAGGCGGGGTCATCGAACACATTTTTTAAAGTAGATACCCCAATAATGATTGTGGCTAAGTTTGGTTAAATATGGTGAGCTAAAAAGGGAGACAGCAAAGACAAGATTTCAAGATCGATCTCTACGGTAAGCCCATATACTAATGTTAGTGAATTAGGGATATCATAGAGTGTGATGAAGTTTTTCTGATATGTGTAACACAGAAAAAAAGTTTGCAAAAATCAATAAAGGCGCAATCGCTTATTTTTATATATATTTATGAAAACTTTAAAAATAGAAATAATGCCTGGAAATTTAAGGACGAAAGGAATCAAAACTATATAGGATGACAAGATAGCATAATGACAAATAACACACATTAAGATTTGCCAAAAGAGCACCGGGACATGACGGGGCTTAACTTTTATTTTAACTCAACCCTGCCCTGTTTTATTCTCGATCTCGACAACCAAAGGAGTGAAGATAACATACAATATAATATATGTAAATCATGTCATACAAGTGAGAGGTTTAGCTAGCTTTAAAACCAGGTTTAATCCACCATTTTCTACATAAGGAAATGCATGTACCAAGTCAGGAATATGACAGTTGTTTTCTATTCGTTTGATGTGTTTGAGCTTTTTTTGCCATTTGATAAAGGACTTTCCGTTTTGAATTTTCATTGGAAGTTGGTATTTTTTCAATTTTACTTTTTCAGTACTCGAAAAACTGATTACCTTGGTTGTATTTGACAAAACCTTCCTTCCCCAATGCTCTTCAATTTCCTACTTTATTTGGTCTTAAACTTTTTTGATTCGAGCGTCACTAAGGAGTCTTTTATAGACAAAACGCGCGTCTGGCGTACATACTATAAATCCTTGTATCTATGATAATTTTATTTAAACGATAACAAAACATCACAATAAACAAAACAATAACAATATTCTATGTCGTATTACAATGTCCCCAGTTGTAATATGAAAAAGGTTTTGAAATATGCTTTTAGAAGAGTATGGTCAAAAGATGTGAAAACGCTGAATTTCTGTCAGATGGTCTCAGAATAGATGCGTTCACTAAATGCTATTGTAGTATAACTGTAAAAAATATTCAAAGTCCAATGACTCTATATCAAAATGACCCTTAATAACTCTTATAACACATCCTACAAAATGTGAAAGTATTCCTCCAAACGGTCTCAGATGAGTAGTGTTCATAAGTTGCCATTGTGTTTCAATAGTCAAAAATTGGCGAAGTCCCATAACTCACACAAGAATTATTTGAAAATGACGCTATAATATGGTCCACTACATATAAATTAATGAAAACAATCATAGCTACCAAAATGTGGTTTGATTGCCAATGAGACAACTCTCAACTAGAGATCAATGACGTAGAAGTTAAGACCAAGTATGAAAGCTTTCGGGCAAATAATCTCAAGGCAGTTACATTCACAGGGATTCATTGTGGTATACTGTAAAAAAATGGTCAAGGTCTTCACAGTTGTATGACTTACTGAGCAGAATTGGTTTTAAAATTGACATGTAGTTAATGAATATCTACAAGAAGAGGGTTATGTACAGCAGCAATGTATTTTAAAAACACTTGTAGACAACATAGAAAAATGGTTGAAGCTAGTTGCAGTAGTAGTAGGTGTCTGCAGTTAGTTTGAAAGCCAGCCAACCACGTCTAGGTCAAAGACCACATGACAGGTTTTCTGTCGCGACTGTCACGCAAGTCGCAGAATGCGAGAAATAGAGAACATAATCTGACGGTGGCTGCGGCAACGGCGTTAACTACTTAGTGTTTGTATAGCTTTATATTTCAGGGGTAGAGGACCAGGATGCTTCAAAACTTGTATATAGATGCGTTGTGTCACGAAGTTTCCGTCTCTCATATGATCATTGTCCTTGACCTCATTTTCATAGTTCAGTGACTGCTATAAAACTGTTAAAAAAATTTTCGTCATGTGAATGTCTCACTTTTAATGAGTTATGGAATAACTATATTTGGTGATTAGTATATGGTATCCTTGCAAGGTATACATGTCCTTCAAACAGGGTTCACCTGACCTAGACCTCATTTCATGGATCAGTGAACAAGGTTAAGTATTCGTGGTTAAGTCAGTATCTCGGATACTATAAACAGTGGGTCAACTGTCTTTGTTGTATTGAATGATAGTAAGGTGAACATGTCTTTGCGGCAGAGTTCATCTGACCATGACCTCATATACATAGATCATTGATAACTATAATTTTATATTATACATGTTGTATAACATTTTTCTCTAAGACTTATAACATAATTCTATCATGATCATTAAATCAGGCCAGACATTTCAGCCAATGCACTCTTATTTCCCCCTTTTAAAACTTACATCTATCACCGCTAGATAGAAAAAAAACAACATGTTTGCCCACAATTTCAATTTATATATTACATATATACACTATAGACTATTATGATGGACTGCCACCTTTCTATTTGGTCGCTACCAATAATTTATAAGGAATTTACAAACAAATAAATGCTAATTGATCGTGATCGTCATCATCGTCAGTGTTTCTTACTGCAACCAGATGGGTATTGACAAGATTAAACATATCTCATTTTCCTTACATGGACATAATGTTTCTTTGGTCCTTTCCTTTAGTGTATATTATCCCAACTTGTTTGATATGCCCATGTCTGTAGTGACGTTTCAGATTTCAATGAACGTAATCTATGTATAACTGATAAATTATTGAGTCATGGATTTCGTTACCATAAATTACTTCAATCTTTTACTATATGCATTCATAGACACAAAGGTTTGGTTTGGAAGTTCGACTGTACCTGTATAATTCTTATACAAAAACAGGATACCACATCCTATTTGTTACGGTAATGTAACATTTAAATACGACCTATGTAAACGTATAGATCATTTGAATAAAACTAATCCTTAAAGGATATCAGTTTAACACCGTGGAAGAATATTTGAATATCATTTTATTGGCACTAACATTGATTTTGTTTTTTATTAATTAAAACGTAACTTAATACGTATTGAGCTTGCATTTATGATAACTTATGGTCCTAAACCATGTCGATATTATGTTCTTATATTTTGGCATTGCACAAGTTCATGATGATTTTTACAGCGTGTTCTTATGTTGTGTTGTTAAATCATTATTTCAGGTAAGGGGAGGATTGAGCGCTCACAACTTTTAACCCCGCCACATTATATATGTGCCTGTCTAAAATCAGAAGCACGTAAATTAGTGATTGTTGTTGGTTGCTGTCTGTTATATCTGTTACATCTGTTTTTCGTTCATTGTTTTGTCATAAATCAGACCGTTATTTTTTGGTTTCAATTGTTTATCAATTTGTCAAGGTAGGGCCTTTAATAGCTGACTATATGGAATGGGTTTTGCTCATTGTTGAAGGACATATGGTGACCTTTAATTGCTTGATAAATATCTTTTCTCAGTAAATATTTTATTATGCAACTTGAATTTAGACACCATTGTTAATACATATATTCTTTTAACAGAAATTTCCCAATTTTAACCTTTGTGGATAGATGGAACATGCATGCTTGGCATATGTATTTCAGTGGCTGCAGTGGTTTGCTCGGGCATACCCATACCAATACAGCTTTGAAATAATTGCAGTTGTGCTTGCTGGTGTATAATTTATAGCACGAATGTGGTACATTATTTTGTAATCATCACTACGAAGGCGATTTAGATCAAAAACATCATGCAAGACCCTTACGTAGACGATCTTTCCGGGCTTCCATAGAACCGATAAGTCTATTTTTGCTTATCCTCTCATATGCCATATCCCGGGTCTGAATAATATAGGCAACAGTAGTATACCGCTGTTCGATTAAGCGAAAACAAATCCGGGTAACAAACTAAATCCGAGGGAAACACATCAACTATAAGAGGAAAACAACGGAACAACAGAAACACTGAACTGCAACAAAATGAAACGAGACCGACCGATTTGATTCTTATACTAAAATTACAACAACAAAAAGTTTAAAGTGATGAAAAACCGACACTAAACTTATTCTTCCGAACAAAACCACCATCTACAAACTTAACTAACCATTTAAAACAAATAAATCAACCTTACAACAGGCAAGAATGAGATATGTATAGAGTTGCAACTGTCCTATAGTTTATGAAATAATAGTGTGAGCAAGAAATAGAATAATGGCACGAGATAATCCGTGTTCAATCAAAGCAAAAATGTTGACCTTATTTGTGTTTTAAACTGATAATTTCTTCACAATTCATTACATTACTTACATTACACACACGAAATTTTGCACACACATGAGCTGTGTCTTATTGCTTGAATCAGTATAAAAGTCTTGTGATATTAACTCGAAATAATTTTGCTTTTGATGAAAATGTGGTAAATTTTTGTCTACTAAAATGCTGAAATAGTTATACTAAAATTACTTAAATATTTTTCGGTTGCGTCAAATCATAATATCTTATATGTTAACTACATTTATAAAGTACCATTTCTACCATTAAAAAAGAGCGTAATAATTTTATTTTTCATGTTACAGATTCCCCGTACAATACGGTATCTGGAGATACAAAAAACTACTATTAGTTAAAGACTTTAATGCACCCGCATAACACACGGCTGTATCATACATGTATATAGTGTTGTCAAATTGAACACAATTGCCTAACCAGTTACTCGGATAATCTTTCAACCGGTTTATGTTCAAAGAAAATGTACCCTAAGGGTTACTGGGGTAAAGATATATGGTCACTTTTGGTCTTCTTCCGACCTACAGTAAAATGTATAACATTGGCAAAAGTGGTGCATCCTTTTGTCTGTGTGGGATGTATGAATTAGCAGTCACGTCTGGTCATAATGGGGACATTAAATCCGATGCCTCGTGTAAAGAAAATGTCGCGCTCTTCGCACGTTAATAACCCTTGTAGCAATTCTTTGAGGGGTCCTTGAATGGCCTATTGCAAGGCTTAATTTCTGCTTTTAATAGATATACCCTCATTTACCTGTAGCATTCCAAATGTCCTATCCTCCATGACGGTCGACCTCTATTGCAGGACCTGCCTACTGAACATGACTGAACTATTTTCCACTAGACATTAGGCAAACAACAATCAATCCAAAACCAATCAAAGAAATCTCTGCACTACTTTATCACGGTGTATGGTTAAATAATATAATGTATTAAATTTATCGTCCCACTTTTTCCTTAAAAATTCTGTATAGTTCATATCTTCGTGGTACTGGAACGACCAGTATACACTAAGTTTGCATTTCACAATTTTTGAATCAGCAATTCGTATGAAATATGATGAAACATTGGATGTGGATGATATGCATTTTTACTTTTACGCCGTTCACTCGAAATTAAGTTAAAATGAAATGAACAACTAAATTGTAAAATTTGATCAGCGTACAACTGCTCAGTGTAGATTTTTTTACACACCTTTACACATAATGTTTATTTTAAGATTTTGTTCATAGCTGATACTAGACAATGTAATGTGTCTTCGTGCTAATGAATTAAGGCAACATTGGAATGTATTCATTGTTAACTAAGTCACACATGTACTGGATAATTGATATCAGTACGACCATCATGTTAAAATATTTCTATTGTTATTTTATGATTTCATTAATATACATTAATATCAAAACAATTAAAGTTCAGATTAACCGGTTTATGATTTTGGTATTCGATACTCCGTCCTTCCGAAAACTCTATAATTATATATCATTGGAAAGATTATTATCTGTACTTTCTGTTTTGCTCGGTCGTAATATAATCGTAAGATGCAGTTTCCGTAAAAACAAGGTCAAGAATACAAATTTCCAATTTTTGCTATAATTAAACAAATTGTTTTCTGGTTGTTGTATGATAAAATTTTCCAAAATATCATATAAACCTTAGGGAGCAGGATACAATAATTCCAAAAATCAACCCAAAATTAAGAGGTAAGTTGTGCAATGTTTACTGAAAATTGCAATTCTTAAAAAATGCTCTAAAAGCAAAACATATCTTGGGGGATCGATATTTATATCAAATAAATGAATAGTTTTTAGATCAAGGAAATTGCTTTTCATAATTTTAGAATGCAATTAATTTATGTTGTTCTGCTAACAGCATTGAATTGAGGTTTTGCAGTTGCCCAAAATAATATCATCTGCAAATAGCGGTCATTTGGTATTTCTATGTTTAGATAGCACATCGATTATTGTCGACATCAGAGAAGACAATAATTTTCCATAATTAAAGAAGGGGTATTTAAAGTTACAATAGAAATATATCAGCTAATTACAGTTAAATATGTATTTTTCGAAGTCGAACTTATTCACCTTTTGAAGTAATGTTGAAATGCAAACATGACTTTGCTCCTAAATCTGTGGCAATATTGAAATAAGTTAAGAGCGCTTGGAATCACATTGCTGTCTTTTGCCTAATAACAACGAACTAGAACTAATGCAGCTGTTTTTTTGCTCTAAATATTTGAATACATAGGTTCAATAATCGAATGAATGCTGTTTTCACCATAAGCTTTTAAAACACAAGTGCATGTAGTTGTGTATGTAACGACATTATTAGTAGTTGTGTTATTAGATATATTAAAGATATGCATTTTCTTTCTGACTGACCACATAAGATCAGTCCCGGTTTTAGGTAGTGTTCGTTTTTACATTTCGGTGTTTGTTTTATGGACCTCGTTTGTCTTTTTGACTTTTTAATTTTGGTCATGGTGTTGTCTTAGTTTCTTCGATTCATGGTTTGAGATTGTCCCCTTAATGTCGTTTTACTTTAAAGACACTAACTGCAGTAATGAGACCTTGAGAACAAATTATAGCATATAAAGCATTATAATGTAAAAAATAGCGATTTTACTCATGCTCTGGATAAAGTTTTATGGGATTTCTTTTTAACTTGATTGTTTTAGAAGAAAATACTATAAAAATACTAGTTTTGGCATATGATTTATGTATGCAACTTTGGTTAGTAGATAAATAAAGCGAAAACAATAAACTCCGGCCTTCGCTTATACGAAAACAAAGGAAGCAAAATCGCCAAAGAATCGCTGCAAAGTAAACTTATGAGGACTTAACGCAATACAAAAAAATATCCGCGAAAATAAGTTAATTTGATTACGGTGATAACCGAAATAATTCGAAATCATGATAAATTCAACCACAATTTTAAAAACGTTTATTACTAACACATCACTCTGTTTTTCGAATAACTTTGATGAGAGTATAATTTAGACATCTACCATAGAACTTTAATGCAAAACCACTTCCAAGTGTTTAGCTCGTAGTCGTCTAAATATATCTTTGTCTTTCAGCAAAAAATGTATTCATGCTTATTTATTTGTTGCATGCAGTTTGAGTAATTAACAACATTAATCGTAATATGTTTTATCGGAGTACGTCTCCTTTTACAAAATTTTCTTGAAGCTGATTGATTTGATTGCATGGTGGTTTACAGGAATTTTCGTCCTTATACTACTAATATTTTTGCTATTTAGGAAGTTTAATTATAACAAGAATTATTGGGAATTGCGAGAATGTTTTACATAAAATAATCTTTTTCAATTTGGTGTGTTCGAAGCGTTTTCTTAATTTTCCTTCATTTCTAAAATAATCAGCAGAGAATTGAAGACAGGTAAGAAGGTTAATTTAACTGCAACATATAACAAATCAGTTACTTGTAAATTACGTATTCCTATGAGGTTTCTTACTTCGGACAGGCACAAAGATCATTACAATGTCTAGTATATTATAGTTTGAACACCCTTTTTGTCGTTGATGAATTTATGCATTTAACCAAACAATGAACAATGCATAATGCAGTTGAAGCAGCCAAGAAGACACGTCTTCTAAATTGTATAAGTGAATTCTTTGAAATTTCACTTTTCATTAATTGATTTTTTTATTTATTTGTGTATATATTTTTAATTTCTCTTCATGTAAAAATAAGGAGATGTGGTATGATTGCCAATGAGACAACTATCCACCAAAGTTTAAATATAGTGGATGTAAACTTAAATTTAAAGAAATAGAACAAATAAAATAATAAAAACTAACAGTAGACAGCTCTCTCAAAAGCATAAAACCCATAACTGTAAAATATGATTGACTTTATAAAAAATAAAATGTTTTTTATTATATCAATGATTATTATGAAATTTCAAATCAAATAATAGGAAAAGTTGAAAGATTTTTTATTTCAGGCTGCCAGTTACAATCCATATTGAAACATCAAAGTTTCGCCCCAAAAATGACAACCAAAAAGCATGATGACCACGTGTATTATTTCCTTTAAATGTTTTGACATTCTTAAGAGCTGTTTTTCTTCAACCTCAATTTGACAACATACAATGTTTTAACGGAAGAAGTGCTATAAGCTGTGTGTTTGCAGATGGCTGTATTTTGGACAACTGCATGAGTTGTTATGATCTGCTGTATGATTAGAAGTAAGCATTATCGTAGTAAATTGATGATATCAAAAACTTCTTTAGCACTTATTCAAGGATTTTAGTTGGATTTAGGTGATTCAAAAACAAATATTTTGGTTTTCTGGAATTTCAGGAAAAAGGAACTGTCTATTAAAACTCTCTTTAAATATTCAAATGTGTGATTGATAAGTAACCGTCAATCTCTCTTCTAAAATATTTCCTTGTTTGCATACATATTTTGATTATGGAGAAGACAGAATATGCAATAATACTGACAACTTGGAAAAAATTAACTTTTCCGTCCTTGACCTTTGATTTTGATTTGACGGTAATTGCACCGTACGAATATTTTTACAACCGTGCAAAACAGAAAGTACAGTGGATGAGCTTTCGAATGATATATAATTTAGCCGTGTGTCAAATGGGTGCATTAAAAATGTATTTGTATGGTTAATGTCACTACACTTATATCAGCAATATGTCGTACAAAATTCAGTGCCGATCAAACTATCATGCTTACCCTTGGAAATATTAATTATATAGAATTTCATTGTAAACATTCTCACACCTACATTTTTTGTAAGATTCTTATGAAATTTATATCAAAGGTTTTTAATCTATATCATTTTTTTTCCCAGCAGTATCCAATAAGTTTGAAAATGAGCGCTGTCTGATATTTATAAAAGTTATGTCAAAGATCTATATGACCTTTGATCAATGTGTTAATTGTATATCCTGAATGGTCTTTGGATTTGAAATTCAAAGGTATGTATAGTTAATATTTTAACTTTTACATTTATTGTTTATACCTCTGTAATTTCATATGCATGCATCTTGTAAATTTTCTTTATATTAATACTTGTAACAATTGCATTCAGATCTAACAGTAGTTACCAAACTACCGGTTCATGATGCAGTGTTGCATCACTAATTATGTGATTAATTGATTAGTGTACTCTTCATATATCTTTATCGGTGCAGATACAACTAATTAATATTAAATACTAAATCAAAATTATGCAATTATGCAGCTATGGTCAAAATAGTAAAAAGCAAATGAAGATCAGGAAATATATGCTATATAGAGACAGAAGAATTGGTCTACTTTACTGCCTCCACCATTAGGTTGATCGGTATGGAACGCATATGCAGTGGGACCTGTCTAATGCGACACCTGGGTATTCCAGAATCCTTTAAACTAGTAATCTGTCACTTTTTGTAGGTCCAGAAAATAATACTTTCATTGTTTTTAACCTGTGTATTTCATTTAACTCTCTTATCTGGCATATTTGTTTGGTTCAAATATACTAGATAGGTTAAATTGTATCTGGTAATTTCCAAGAAATTACCGATCTCTTCTAATAACTTAGTTTTATCATTGCCTCCAATAATATTTGACACTTTCAAAAGAGATTTTAATCCTAAAAAGCGCATCTGATCTCTATGTAGATTTAGAGGTATAAAAGTTCGGTCATTTGTATTATTAAATTAATATTGCGGGTTTTTTTACTTCTTTGTATTTGTCTCTGAATGTTTCTGTTCGTCCTTACTCTCTCTTTTGTTTGTTTGCTGATTATCTAGTTTAACGTTTGGTATAAAAAAATAAAAATAAGAAGATGTGGTATGATTGCCAATGAGACAACTTTCCATCAAAGACCAAATGTCGTTTAAGTAAGCAATTATAGGTTACAGTACGGCCTTCAACGTGGAGCCTTGGCTTACACACCGCATAGCAAGCTATAAAAGACCCAAAAATGACCAGTGTAAAACATTTCAGACGAAAAAAAACCAACGGCCTGAATTATATACAAACCAATAAAGAAAAACAAATATCAAATACAGCAACAAGCGACAACCACTAAACGATAGGCTCCTGACATTGGACCCCCCCCCCCCCCCCCCCCTAACCCCAACCCCACCCTAACCTGTGACAGTGGTATAACAGCACGACATAAGAACAAACGATTAAAATCAGTTGAAAAAAGGCTCAACTCTTCAGATCGATACTATGCAAAATAAACTGTTAACAATTAACAAATAAACTTGTTCGATGAGACACAATAAAAACATAAACGGTACCAAATGCACACTAGGACAACACATGTCTCTTCATTGATGCTCGATAGTATACTAGTAATTAGCAACAGTTTGATATTGTGCTTGCTGTATTTCCGAATATGACTTCTTTCTGTTTTTTTCTTTTTCTGGTGTAAGAAGTATGCTGCGTTTCCGCTATATCTTTCTTTTATTATTTGTTAGGGGTAAAAAGGGGGGGGGGGGGGGGGGGGGGCACTGCACAACATACGATGAAAATTGACCCCAGTCCTTATCTTTTACGGTACAAATAGTTTTAACCATTGCAGAACTTTATGATTAGTTGAGCACATAGACACACATGCATATTGTTGGTACATTGTATATTTTAAGCTAGATCATAGTGGCGAATGAGAAGAGAAATAGCCGAGAGAACTTTAGATGGTTTTAAAGGACAGAATAAAAGTATGACGGATGGACAAATATAGGAATATTTTTCCCTCGACTTGTAGAATAATGTGGCACCCGTTCGAACTGTCGGATTATCGAACCGTCGGATTATCGAACTGTCGGATTATCGAACCGTCGGATTATCGAACTGTCGGACTATTAAACCGTAGGACTAAAGGGGCGTCAGACTGTTGGGCGGACCGTCTCCGCTAAGAGTTCATTGATTTAAAAAATGAGGTTCAAGGGTCTACGTTGACTGTCACTTCGAAGGTTAAAAAACTCAAAGTTGAAAATGAATACCACAGGAAATATAAGGGTAACAAAGTGCAACATACACTTAATTCTGAAGGTTTAGACGACCTTAATCAAGAAAGTTGGGCTATTGCACATTGTAGATCAGACTACGCACGTGAGACTGTTGTTGAAGTATTGACAAACTTATTAAACTGATTAAAAAATGGAAGTGCAAAGGTAAACAAATTCTTATGTATTTAGATGACAGATTTTGGTACCCATTCTGATATTAACGCGTGTACTTTTATTGCCACACAAGTTAAACTAGACCGTATTGACAGTGGTTTTGTACATAAAGTTGAAAAATCGATGTGGACTTATTGTAAAACATTAAAATACTTAGGTTATTTTATTGATACAGCATTCTTGAGCATTCCATTATACATGTTGAACTGTCTTTAGACAATTTATGTAAAGTTTATGTGAGAACTGTAGCTTTCGTTATTGGTCAGGTTATAATTATGTCTTATGTTATAGGTAATGTTGCTTATACTAAATACGTTAGTATTGACGCTATATATATGTCAGCTTTTTCCTTGTAAATAAGATATTGAAATGTCGGTTCAAAGTAAAGAGCAGCTTATTTTCTGGGGGAAAAATCTTAAACGCGTTAATGTTAAACTTGCAAAGGAACCACATTTTTGTTATCAAATATGTTTTTCCAGGTGTTAAGTGACGATATCGCAGAGTTACCAAATGATTTTGACAGTTATTATGCCATAATTCCTAAATATTAAAGTATAAAGTAGGCGCACTTGATTATTGGTGCATATTCTCTTACCAATTCTCAATTAATGAAATGTATTCTTGAAAGCGCTAAAAGAAAATTAGGCTCAAAAATCAGGAAGAAAGAGCATATCACTCGAGAAATACTACAGGATATGTATAACAAGTTATTTTGTGTAGATAATCTTTTTTTAAAACGTACCATTGGTAAAAAACAACTGCCATACTCCTGACTTGGTACAGGCATTTTTCGAAGAAAATGGTGGATTAAACCTGGTTTTATAGCTAGCCAAACCTAGCTCCCACTTGTATGACAGTTGTTTATAGAGTGGCATTTAATCTGATTCAAATTTGTATTTATTCAGGAATTTGTCGCAGGTGAAAGGAAAATTCGTTTTTCTTTCAACAATTAGCCTTTAAGCTATACTAGGATGAGGAAAATGTCCATTGGTGCCTTTTCTCCATTTGTTCCTGACATAAAATCGTAAGGATTACATAGTCTACGATCTGGTGGTGCAGCACCCGCAGCGAGGTTTGGTGTTTCAGACAGACTTTTTAAACGTCATGGACGTTGGAAGTCGGTCACTTCAAATGATAGCTACGTGAAAAACCTGAAAAGCAGAACGTATGATCGTTTCTAAAACTTGGGAATTTAATGAAATCTTCTGTGTTTTAATTTACATTTTGGACCTTTAAGTTTTTCATATATATAGATATAAATAGCTTCCCGTTCTTTGAGTTCAGCATCAGCGTTTCGTGCGACTGAAAAGGAATGGAAAAACATATTTGTGGCCATTTACTTAGGTTATATCAAGTAAATGTTCGTCCTTATCCGTTACACCCACTAAAATAAATTGGTGTAACGGATCAGGACGACCGTTTGCTTGATCTATCCTAAGTGAATGGCCACAAATAAGGTGTTTCGGATTCGATAATATATTATTTTAATATAAATGAAGTATCTTCCCTATTTTCTATCCGTCTCAAGATAAAACTCTATCATATTTTATGGCCTTGCCCTTTTTGAATTTGCTTTGGAGTTTGGTATTTTTGTTACACTTTTTTTTCTAAAACTAGAAAATAATGTATAAACAAAAAACATTTCATATGTGTTCGGTATATACTTCTCTACGCTTAAACAAAGCATTCGGAAAATACTACAGATGTAAATCTTGTGTTTTGATTAACATTAAATACTCGAACATTCTTTACTGACGTGTTATTAAAGTTTTCACATACAAACTATTTATGATTATGCACGTTCTTTCAACATAAAAATCAAATTTAAATGACTTTTGACAATGACTTTTTTCCAACATTGAAGCGATTTTACAATTTTCGTCTTCTTAAATGTCAACATGCTTTTAAAATATTTAACATTCCTTATATCTAATAATATGCCGACATAATGTAATTTTTATTTTTTCACTATTATTATTATTGAATATGTGGTGACAAGTTTTGCATGTTTTAGTTGGAGGAAAATGAGCAGAACACCAGAACAGTAAAGACGACGAAATGAGATTATCTAGTTATTTTGTCTTTGAATCTTGCTTACATAAGGAATACAAAAGAATACCATAGTATATAGAATCAAATTCATAACAGTGTAGACGAGACCATTCGTTTGCGCGCTCAATTCTCCAATTGACTGGATCAGATCAGGTAACCGTTTGTCTGTAACGCCTACTTAATACGTTGTTTTTACAAGGGACATTTAAACGTACGGGGTCACCAAAGGTTTCTCAACGCCTGAAAACAAGCAACTCGAAAAAAAGTACTACAGGCGTATTGATTAACATTGAATATTTTGACATTCTTCACCGACAATAGATAATCAAATTATTTATCATACCGCACGTTCTTTAAACATTAAAATAAAATTTCACTAGCTTCAAAAGAAGTAAAGAATGTGTAAGCAATAACCTTTTTCGGACTTGTCGCTTGCTTAAATTTGTACTGGCTCTTCGTATCTTTTAACTTTTATCTTGTCAAAAAGTATTCATTTTTAGAACGAATGCATGATAACTTTAAATCGTGGTACAATTAAAAAAAATGGTTAATATATTTTCGTACGGTCTTTTTCGTACTTGCAAAATATAGGACGCTACATGTATTTGGACACACCTAGCTTAATACAATTTGCATTTTCTTTATGAAATAGTAATCTTTAAATTAAATCACTAAATATAATTAAATGTTGAATAAATTTATTTACTGAAAAGTTAGATTTAATTAGTTGGTCCACCGTTCTACTGACTGACTCAGCATTCGGACTAGATTATTCAGAATAATACATTAAAGTTTGATGAATGCGAAACTGGAATCT
Source organism: Mytilus californianus (assembly GCF_021869535.1). Classification (NCBI taxonomy): domain Eukaryota; kingdom Metazoa; phylum Mollusca; class Bivalvia; order Mytilida; family Mytilidae; genus Mytilus; species Mytilus californianus. The sequence goes on from NW_026262581.1 coordinate 39,299,096, forward strand.
TTCTGCTAACCGCTTTACTTGATGAAAACCTATGCTTGGTTGCAGAACCGTATTCCTGAATCCATGATTACTTATAAATAAGAAGATGTGGTATGAGTGCCAATGAGACAACTATCCATTCAAGTCAAAAAGTAAACAATTATAGGTCAAAGTACGGCCTTCAACACGAAGCCTTGGCTCACACCGAACAGCAAGCTATAAAGGGCCCCAAAAAGACTAGTGTAAAACAATTCAAACAGGAAAACCAACGTTCTAATCTATATAAAAGACGAGAAACGAGAAACACTTATGAACCACACCAACAAACGACAACCACTGAACATACCACTCATTTGATCTGAGAGTGCGTTTTATTTTATTTTAATTTAATTCGTTTGTGTCGTATTTCTTTTTATCCCTAATTCTAAATTGATATGAATTAGTTTTTTCACCTTTTTTTCCTGAATGACTGAGGACCGCTTAAAAAGCATGTATCCCTCCGAAACATAAATACATTTAATCAGGACGGGTACACTATCATTCATTGGCATACTAACGTTCCCGCTAATATAATTTGTTTGATTGCATAATAAGCAATATTTATTGACTTAGCTCTCGGAGAATTGACCAATCCATTGAATGGGTTGCAATGCATGATTGGCTACTACGTACTTGATCGAGAACACGCGTGTTTTTCAGTGACCTACAACTCACTTTTTCTTCTTTTGTGTCTACGTTTAACAAAGCTTAGAATATAGCAAAGTGCTCTCGACCAATGAAATTGTAGAATTTGATGTCTCTTTATTGTGAAGAATGAATTAAATCATGTTCTTAGTAAGGGATTATCCTATTATTTAGGTCTATTTACAGTTCAAAACAAAGAATTCTATAAATGAGTTACAGCTGCCCCGAAGCACATTTATCAGATTGAAAGGATTTATCACACAGTGATTGAAACTGACTAAAAGTTGAATTGTGAAACAAACAAAAAAATCAAAATAAGTTGAAGTTTACTGGTGCACTAAAATTGGTACCTTTAATGTTATTATGAAAATATTAATAACTTAAAATTACTAAAAAATTGAATAATATCAAAGCAATTAAAAAAAAAAAGAAAAAAAAATTAAATAAAAAATTACCTAAATCCTTAGTTTTCCCAAATTCTGATTACTGGACCAGCGGTTGCGAAGAATAGTTATTTCCAATATTCCGATAAAATAAAAAAACAGGAATTTAATTTAAGTTTTGAATGTATTAAAAACTTTTAATGGCATTTATTTGAACATTGCCCTGACTGAATGAAATAGTATTTGATTTAAAAAGACGGACCAAAATATTGGCTGTGAAATAAAATCAGTTGTAACTCAAAAGTATTTATTGATTTAAACTGTAAATAAAAAAAAGGATAATTCCTCACTAAAATTTTACATGATTTACAGTCATACTCACAATCAGGAAACATATTCAATTCCTAATTTTTCGTTGTACTGTTGTGTCACCTAATGTCTATAACGCCTTTTTTTTTTTTAATATTTCCCAAATTATAAGAAAGTCCTTACATCACTAAAACTAATCCATAAATGAAATGCCGAAAAAGGAAGTCATGCATCAATTATAAACATTGCAATGACAATGAAACTAATTCTTGTATACAACCAATCAAGAGATCATTTGAGCCTTGAGCACTTTACAATATTCTAAGTTTGTAAGAGAATGATTATCCCTTACTTCATGATAAGTACTCGCTAACGCTCGTACTTAATCATGAAGAAAGGGATTATCATTCTCTTACATATACATAAGTTGAATGCTCAGATTAAAATAACAAACGGAGAGCTGATGAGCTGTAGCACCTGATAATTTGTAGTTTATTAGACAAACAAAACTCTGTAACAGTGTTACAACCTATGTTTTACAGTTAATCTGTTTAGTAGGAGGCTTTTGGTTAATTATTCTAATACCAAGATATTATGAACACATTATTTAATGCATGGATGGATTAAAAAAAATGTAAGTACAATTGTTGTGATTCAACTGCTGCAGTTCACAGGTCGGGACAATTCCAGATGCGGATTTAAGTGTGTGTGTGTGTGTGTGTGGGGGGGGGGGGGGGGGTATTGAGCTTCATACATGGTTAATGCATAGACATTCATATCCTACTCCAAATAAATACTGGATCTGTATCTGTTTTCCTTATACGGATATGCAATATTTAGCATTCAAATGCTTCCGCCAATACATGTATCAGTGTTTGTTTACAAATAATGTATGTTTTTCTGGCAATTGACCGACCAATCCACTGAATGAGTTGCAATGCATGATGGACTACTGTGTTTACAATTGTTTATAACTGCATGACATACAACACAATTTTTAAACACATTGCCGAAAAAAGAATTCATCTTCATACCTTTTCTTCATTTGTGTTTACATTTATGGTACATCAAAAATCGAAATGTTTTACATTTACTATATTTTTCTTTAATTTAATGATTTTAGATCTGGACATTTATTGTTATTTCAAGTGAAACTGTTGGGTGTGATGATAAAAAGAAACAAATTCCTTTTAAAATTTTGTTGCAAAAATGTTTTATTTTATGTATCGAAATGTGAAAAAAGTGATTATTTAAATCCCAACTGGAAGGCCTCTGACACACTGAGTGAGCGTAAAATCATTGTTATCGATAGCCGATGACAAACAAGTTAAAGGTAAATGATTCGGTATCATTAAAAACATAATCATTACGGTTGTCCACACTGTTATGGGACTACCTCTATATACATTTAGTGTACTTTGTATGTAATAGTTATACACCGAGGGATAGGTGTGTCTGGATAAGAAATCCCGTCGGCCGGAGGCCGGAGGGGTTTCTTATCCAGACACGCCGTATCCCGAGGTGTATAACTAACTTACACCCATTATAAACCCGATATTTGTTAACATTGATTATTAAATGAAAAAAAGAAAACGATAGCATATTTATTGACAATATCAAACCATGATTTATGAAAATATTTTTTTTATTACATGAACCCCCACTAGTAACCTTTCTTTGGTTATCTTCGTCCAAACTTTGACAAGTGAATATATTTTACAAATGTCAAATTGTTTTTTGCATATTCCCGTTAAATCCTGTGCTGATATGGATCAGCAGGTCAAGGTTGACTGTTTCGTGTATTCTTATTACAAACAAAAAATACATCATGCTCCTGGTATACAGTTGTCAATATGGACGGGTATAAGACGGACGACATTTTGTGGCAAGCGTTGGATTTGGTAGAAGAGACTAAAGATAAAGGCAATATTATAACTCAGAGTACTTACCTGTATCAGTTTAATAAAGGTAATCATAACTGTATTTTATATCTTACGATTTTATCAAAAACAAAAGCCCCTCCCCCTACTCTTCTCGAGAATAAACAAACATTCATATTCGAACATACTAAGGGATAGGTGTGTCTGCATTAAAAACCCCGACTACCAGACACGCTCAACATATAATATTTAAAATATAATATAGAGGAACTCCATTTTTGGGGGCAATCAGGGGCTGATCCCGGGGGTTCCCAACTCAAGAGAAAAAGGGGGGTCCAACCATTCAAATGCATTGATCTTTTAAATAAAAGTCGGGTCTAACCCGCGGAACCCCAACCCCAGATCGGCCACTGGGTAACCCGGGGGGGGGGGGGGCAGGGGTGTCCGGGAGTAAGAATCCCCATTTGGCATTTTTTTTAAAGATCAATGCTTTAGAATAGAGACATATGACTGTGATAAAAAAAAATTACCTTCAAGCAAAAGAATATTTAAAGGATTATTTTTGTATTCCATATAGATGCTTATTGGAATTTCCTAAAATGTGTTTTTTTAATATCATGAAACAATTTGTAGTAAACACTATAAGTAATTTCTTATGTTCATGCCATTTAAAAAATAATCAATTTCTATTGTTACGAATAACAATGGACTTTGTTTGCGGGATGTTTCTTAGAAGCAGGGGTTTCCAGAAACCCCGCTCGTCACACCCTGTGGTCAAAATCCATTGTTATTCGTAACAATAGATTTATTCAATTTACACATGTTTCAGAAATAGAAACTATGAAGTATAACAATAAAACTGGGGTGTAATACTAGTTATACAAATGATGTATACATGTTTGTTAGTCTTGTATGTTTTTTTTAATTTTGGTTCATTTATATGATTCGGAGTTTAGTGTGACGTCCATTTTCACTGAACAAGTACATATTTTTGTTTAGGAACCAGCTGGAGCCCGTCTCCGGGTGCGGGATTTTCTCGCTGTGTTGAAGACCCATTGTGACCTTGGCCTGTTTTCTGCTCTTTGGTCGGGTTGTTCATACACAAGAATCAGGGACAGCTCAGCGGGAGTAACGTTATCAGTGACCAACAAGGGAGCACTTTTGGACTGATAAAATTTAACATTGTTGTATATGGAAAAAACATGACAGTTGCTTTAAAATGATTTGTCAACATTTTATTTGTACAATCATAAACTATTGCCATGGCAGGTGAAAAAGTTATTAGATTTATCTTTATTTTGATGTAAAAAAAAATATTTTATGTTATTTTAAAGTGGTGTCCCTAATGATTTGAAAATTTCCCATGAACAGATACGTTTTTCCTACATAACTTAACCAAATTCAATGATGACGAGTGGTAGTAAAAAATTCCTATAAAATTCATTATTGTAGTGACATTATTTCGCCATGTCCCATGTTATTTTTGTATAATTCTTCTTTCTGAAGGTGCAAAAAAAAATATTTTAAGTTTACATTTGATGGTGTCCCTGGCAGTTTGAATATGGTGATTATTTCGTTATCAAACGTCAGTTCGTGTATACGTATATTGCAAAGAACTGAAACCGATATCTATACGTACCATATTGGGAAAGACGGAAAATGTTTGATATAAGATAGCGTCGAAACTTAAAAAAAAAAAAGTAATAATATTAATCATTTTTCAATTATTGTTTAAAATAAATTCATGATGACGAAAATGTTAAATTGAATTTTAGTCCTGATTAAAAATTGTTGAAATTTTAAACATTATCCGGATAATTTAAATATATAGATAGAACTTAGACACATTTTGTATGATTAGAAAATGCTAATGAATTACAAAGAGCTTATTTGCAGTCCACACCTAATGACAACGGAAACAATGTGAATTTGAAATTCTGTACTAAAAGTTGGATGATGAATTAATTAAAAATGCAAAGCATTTGTGTATTGCTATTAAAGTTTTGTAGGGTTCGGGAAAAGTAACATTTTAATTGTTCTTCTTATTCGTAAACACTTATTATACATGTATAGTACATATTTAAATTATTGGAAGGAAAAAGATATGTACAAGTATCGTTTATTGTGTTCTTATCCTAACCATATTAAGGTGTGAATTTAAACAACAACCACCCGCTGTTTTATCATCTGCCAGCTATTCAATTAATGAAAGATGTAGACCGACATTCATGCTGATTTTGAATATCATTTGACAGTACTAAAAGTTTAATGTACACTTAACCAGAGACCTATATACTAATATGTATTTATATGTCTCTGACTTAACGTATAACTCCGTAAACTTCTGTACTCAGGGATGTTTATACATGAACATATATAGCCCCGTCTAGCATGTCTTGTAGTTTGCATGAGAGATTTAACTAAAATCTTGAATGTTGAAATATTGGAATGATTCGTTCATTGTTGAGTTGAAATTGTATTGTGTCTTGTTTTTGCATATTACTCCCATCCCAAGTTTTCTTTTCAATATGGGTTTATGTTAAGAATAAACATCATTATCTAAAGGTAATACAGATACAGCGAAAATTGACACGAAGTAGGCAAATATTTCGAAAAATACGAATTATACCAACCTGTATGTATTTCACACTAGTAAAAAAGAAGAAAAAACGTGAGATTGCCTTTTAATGTACCTCTTTAAAATTATCGTAGCCTTAAAATTGTCAAAACTGATCAAATCGACTTTCTAAAATTCACAGGTTTAGTCTTTTTTACCCAAATCTTCTTTAAAGCGTCTCAAAATCGAAAAATAGATTTTTTAAGATTAGAAAAAAACCCACCTCTATTTTAACTAGTTGCGATTTTAGTCTTTTTTTAACTATATTAGAACATAAATCAGGCCATTAATTTTCTCTTTTAAATGCTTTCTCATTTTTTTCATACCGGGGCATTTTATAACATAACTTTTTATAACATATATAACTGGGTTTTACTCATTGTTGAATGACGTACAGAGTCCTATAGTTGTTAACATCCTCGTATTTTGTTCTTTCAATTGACGCAAAGTTTTCATCATACCACATCTTCTTATTTATAAGCCAATATATCTATTTGTTGAATTAAGATGATACATTTCAAATGTAGGACATAAAAGCCCCGGACACGAAGATGGTACTAGAAAAAAAGGCAGGTTAGAGATAGTTTGTCTCTGATTTACAATGTGAAAAAACTTATTTCATAGTAATATTTTGTGTTTTCTTGAACATTAATAATCATAAGTATAAACAACTTTGTAATCAAAATTAATTCACGCTAAAAGAATTCATAATGATCTAGTGATTATTTAGAAAATTTAGAAAATAGGCTGCGAAATTTGTTATTACTTGACTGGCTTTTAATATGGTACCAAGAAATATATCCTTTGCATGAATAAAATTTGATAGAATCATGTGCATAACAGTGTAGTCGAGACCATTGATTGGCGCGCTAAAATACCCCATTGACTGGGTCAGATTAGGTGAACGTTCGTCTGTAACGCCCAAAACTCACGACGTATTTATTATAGACATTTAAACTGTGAGGTCACCAAAGGGTCTCAACGCCTAAATAAAATAATTCGAAAAACTAATCAGGAATAACCTTTGTGTTTTGATTTATATTGAATACTTACACTGAACTGCGGCCAAGCTTAGCGAAAGGTCGTGCAACATAATCAGTCAAACAAACTTTATTAGATTAACTCGTTAAGGAACGATCGTTTTCATTGGTCAATTCAAACCTTCGACCTCACACCTGCGAAAATAGAACACGCGTACTAAAAAGCTGAATGGACTGATCAGTATTCACGTAGCCGGTCAAGGTCGTTAAAAACTTCCATCTTCGTATTCCCGAACATGATTGTGTTCTTAATAACCCCATGGCAATTCTAGCTTTTATACATGTGCATGTAAAATTTTAAACTTTAATCTTAACAGTCACGTCGAAATATTTAATTCAACTGTCTCCTCTCAATTGGTCCTGGATTAAGGGAGCTACCATTTTATTTTGATTGGGGGTGAAGGACTTGGATGAAATATTTTGTCCTGCATTTTTTTTTAGTCGTTATCTCTGTCCTGTCTTTCTATTTTTCAGTCTGTTAGGTCCTGACTATATTTATTCGTTTATCCTGATTTTTTACATAAATCGTCATCCTGCCTTTTTTTTGTCAAGTTGCTCACCCTGCCTTATCTTTTATTCAATGGACTTGATGAATTAACGTTGTACTTGAAATGAAACCGTACTTAACTACAAAAATAACCAAATTACATACTAAAGATATTGCTCGATTTTTATAGTAAATGGGTTTGTGTTATAAACTGTCATGTTCATTATTCATATTCTTTCATAAGTTTTAGGATAGTGTGATTTTTTTTCTGATTTAGTTTACTTGATTTTGAACAAAAAATCCCGAAATTCTAAGTAAATTTAATAATGTATTTTATTTTATCCTTATATTTTTCATAGTTCGGTACAAGTGCTGCATGCATAAAGACTATTACTTAACACAAATTATTAGTATAATATTTCGACCCCACTATTTGAAATTCACAAAATACTTATTTAATTATTTCGTCCAAAAATCATTGTTTTTTACGTTCGTAGTAACGTAGTACATTCCATTGTCGGTCACCTGTGTCAATTCACGTGCACACAACAATTGTTGTTGTATTTAAATCTTTCGGCCAATGAAATGAGACGTTACAAGTTGTTTGTTTGTGATACGCCAGAATGTTATCAATGAATTATCAATCGCTAAACTTGACTGCATTTCAGTGTAAACGTTCTTTACTTGTGTTTTCGTTATGTTTTGATAATCAGTTTTTATGATATCGCACGTTCTTTCAGCAAAAAAAAAAAGGATTTAACTGGCTTTAAAAGTTACAATGCATGTGTTGATTATTATCTTTTATTTCGGACGTCAAAGCGATTTAACAATTGCGGTTGCATGTCCAATTATGTCATCTTTTAACTTTTTTCTGGTCAAAATTTTATTTTAGAACGAATGCATGATCAACTTTAAAAAGTGTGCGTACACAAAACATATAGACAAAATATACTTCTGTCCTGTCTTTTTCGTACTTGCAAGTTATTAGACAATAAAAAGGCTATTTGAATCAAGCCTTGTGGAATTTGCATTTACGTTTTTGAATAGGTAAAATGTATAGTTTGGTGAACTTTTCTGCTAACTACTATACTTGTGAAAAACCCTTGGCAACAGAAACATTTTCAGCTTTTTTTTTAATCGACCCAATTTACATAGTAATGGACGACTTCGTACATTTTATGATCGCAAATAAAATATGGTTATAATATACTGTACACTGTAGTTCGTATATATACTGAAACCCTTTGGCAACCCCACAGTTTAAATGTTTATAATAAATACGTCGTGAGTTGTGGGCGTTACAGACGAACGTACACCTAATCTGACCCAGTCAATGGGATATTTTAGCGCGCCAATCAATGGTCTCGCCTACACTGTTTTGCACATGATTCTAAGTCTTCATTTATCAATTCTAACGAACAATATCCCAAGCTGTATAAAGAATTTATGTGATAAAAAGAATGTACTTCAATAATTTAAGTTTCTCTAATATATTCAACGATAGTAAACAGTTTTACTATTTAATTGTGAATTTTTGTCCTATCAATTGTGTGACGGTCAGGCGTGGTACTTTGTGCCATTTACTTGTAACTCAGGACTGTGAAAAATTACCTTTACTTATGACCTCATAACATTGTAAAGTCAATCGTTTACTGTTTCAGAGGCGTATAAAACAGATAGTAAATACCTTTTTTTCAGATTTTTTTTACTATAATCAAGAAGGGCAAAGAAGATTCTCTTGAAAGAAAGATTTGTCATTATGCCAAATGAAAATTAAACTATGAACTGTTTTTGACATAGTTAGTCGTGAATTCTTTCTACTACAGCCCAAGTAATTGCATATCTAAATATAATTTTTCTTTCCCTTTAAAACCAAGTGTCTTGCTGATAGCAAGGATTTAAAACTATACAAATCCTTGCTGAAAGTTAACATGTTAAAGGGTTCCCACTGATTAATCAATTGACACATATAATATGATCATACATAGAGTTGTCTTATCTTGCGAACTGGACACCAGATGAGTCCAGGAGATTAGAAACCCAGTTCAAAAGAATTATTTCTTAATTCGAGTTATCTCCCTCAAAAGTGTCCACAATTCTTGTACATGTGTCTCTTTGACACATTCTCAATTTTATAGTGAATACAAAAAGTGTTAAAAAAAATCCGCAAGGATACCTGTTAGCATACTTATCAATAGATATACGAAAATTGACTTGCTTTTGACGATCAAATTCCATTAACTTTGGAACAACCAATCTGGAAATTATTTAAATCCAAAATAAGTTTTTTTTTTTAAACCTGGCATTATGTTAAATTTTCCCGAGAAGTCGTTTAACTATACACGAGTTATTTTCAGACATACGTAAAATCTTAAAAAAACATTTGCAGATAATGTCAAATAACTTCACCAAGCTTAAGAATAGAAAGGGGGGTTCCTTTCATAATTTCTGACATAATAGAAACATTTCATTTTATTCTGTGAAAGGAAACGACTTTTTACCATACGATATATGTTCTTGCGTTTTGAGATTAAAATCCCACAGCTCTGGAATGACCAATCTGAAAAGTTTCAAATTCGACACATCGATTGTCTACATAAGACTTAATGTTATATACTTAGTTTCTATATTTCATATGATTTGTGAAAGCATACTAACTTTATCGTAAGAGATTAAAATTGTAATTTTTTTTTATATACTAAGTTCAATAAATCGAACTATTCATCAAAATCAAAAGGTACCTAGTCTTCATAAAATATGAAATTGAGTAAATCTTTGATAAGGATACGTTAACATATATTTGACTTATATAGAGACACGTGGTCTGACAGATGCACGGAAGGACAGATAGCCGTCGACCAGTATACGCCCATTCATGATGGTCGTAAGAGAAGGTAGTATGAACATGAAATAGAAAGACATTGTCTATTGAATGAGCAATTAAAATAGAAGAAAACAATAATCCTAGCTGTTCTATCTGAGTTCAGGTATTACACAAAATTAAGAAGAGCTGTCCACATAGCGGGACTTGTACCCCCGAAAATGCATTTGACTTTGATAAATGATATCCCCATCCAATGATGCATCAGCATACAAAATTTGGTCGATCAAAATTCTACGGTACACAAATATTGCACAGCACACAAATCAGACAAGGTTTTACTACCATAGGGTTCAAAGGTTCAAAGTGTGACATGACTTTGGTATATTGCACACCCTTACAGATCATGCAACTGCATACCAAGTTTGGTTAACCTATAAGTTTTACGGTACAAAAGTTATGAGCAGGACACGAATTGGACAAGGTTTTGCTTCCATACGGGGTCAAACGTCTTAGTCAAGGTCAGAGTGACATGATGTATCTACATACCAAGTGTAATCAAACAAATTTCAATGGTACAAAAGTTATGCGCGGACAAAATGCGGAACAGACGGACATGGTGATTCCTATATATCCCCCAAACTTTGTTTCCGGGGGGTATACAAATGCCGTGTAGGAAAAGTAAGAAAATACGAAGATACCAAGGAAGCAATTTAATCGTTTATAGCAACATCAACCCCCAAAACGAAGATGACATTCAGTGCTCACGAGAGGTGAGAAATTCCTACTCCAACAAGCAAGTAGCAATTACTAAAGTTATGTCCAGTTATAAGTCACCGTTCGTTTCAGGCATACACTAGTTATGATAACTTCAGTAAATTTTTCTTGGAGAGGACTTAAACTTCACAATTCAGAATCATTATGTTAAGTATCCCGATAAGCCATAACCTTTTACCAATGACATCCGCACCGGTAAAACATAAAATATATAAGCCTTAAAACATACCTGTGCATGTATTTCCAGGACCGAGCACAAAACCATCAGAACAGGAGCATATATAAGATCCTACTGTGTTATTACATACTCCGTATATGACATCACAAGTAGAATTATCCGCTGAACATTCATCTTTATCTGAAATACAAAATATTTGCATATTTAGCTCCTTTATCTAAATATATCATAAATTCCGATCACCGCAAACGGAAGTAAAGAATATATTTTTGCGCAGACGTAAGTATGCACAAATTTTCCTCAGCTCAAAATATAATCTGTAAGTAAAGTACACTGATTGGGTTTGAATGTTATCAAATTTTACATATGTGTTTATCACTTCAGAATTGTAAGAAAAATATGCTCACCAAGACATTAGTGTTCAAGTTGTTGTAATTTACATTCCCAGCAGGCATTAAAGTATATCACTTCTAACTGCAACGAGCCATTAAATATTCTTTTTGTAAAAAAGGTATAATAATAGTATATATTTTTTTTATTGGCTGAGCACGAAAATGTATACATGTAACACACACGACATATAAAAATACATAAATAAGATCTTTAGTAAAGAGAAATATGCAATTTACATAAGGGATTATATTTGAGGGTTTATATTTAGTAACTTGAAGAGGTCACAAAACGATTTCATACACATCTCTTATTAATCCTTTTAACTATGACTATAATGCTTTTAATGTTATCGAATTTAAAATTTGTATTGCTTTAAACTAGAATAATTTGAATATCGAACCGACTGTTAGCAGCCGGTTGGATATTGAATATCGAATAACGAATGACTAACTGGCCGCTACATGCAACTTTATATGCATCTTTTATTACCTGTATACAATTGATCATTTATACAACAGCCGTATTAGATATTTTGTCACATTTGAGAGTATTCTTCATTTTACGTTGTTAAGCATGTTAATTTGAAATTGTACTCATTGTTTCAGTTATATTCGTATTGTTCAAATTTTATCTAGTTACCTTGAAGTTTATGAAGTTAAACGTTAACGATTTGCAGTTGTTGTTTCAGCGTATGAACATTCAGTGTATTCTATAATTCTTAATATATCAATATATCTATCAATAAACCTAAATATTCTATTACAGTAGTTGTTATAGTATTCTTTTATTTGTCTTTGTAATTCATTACTTTTACTGTTTAGCCTATTTTTGGCAGTATCCGTTTGACGTGGCTCGATACTTGTACATCCCGTCATTGTGTTATTGTGCTATGGTAAATTTTTGTATTCTTGTATTTCGTTTTTGCTAATGTGCTTTGTCTTTATACCTTTTTGTTTGTCTTTGTTGACATATTTGCTTGTTTTTGTAGTGATTCATTTGACGTGGCTCGGTACTTGTACATCCCGTCATTGTATTGTTGTGCTATGGTAAATTTTTGTAATCTTGTCTTTCGTTTTTGCTAATGTGCTTTGTCTATATGCCTTTTTGTTTGTCTTTGTTGACATATTTGCTTTTTTTTGTAGTCATTAAGATTATAACACAATGTTGACTGCTGTACCCCTATTTTTGACATTTTTACCTATTATGTCTGTTTGTTTTGTTCACACATCGTTGTTAATATAATGGAATTTTATGAGACTCATACAAGTGAGAGGTTTAGCTGGCTATAAAACCAGGTTTAATCCACCATTTTCTACATAAGAAAATGCCTGTACCAAGTCAGGAATATGATAGTTGCATTCGTTTGATGTGTTTGAGCTTTTGATTTTGCCATTTGCTTTCCGTTTAGAATTTTCCTCAGAGTTTGGTATTTTTGTTATTTTAATTTTTACTACAACCAAGTCGATGTCAAGTTTCTTCCTAGAGGAATCTTTACTGCTGGTGGATTATTCCCCGAGGGCATCATTAACTTGGTAGCTTAATGCATGATGAATACAAAGAACAAACCGGCTAGGACGTCGCCCGGGTTACCAAGGTCCTCTTCTGCTACACGGAACACTGTAGCATTTGATTTTTTATTGGTGAAACTCGACAAACTTTGCGTAAAAGGATGAATCAACACCGGTCTGATAATAAAGATCCGCAATTCAGGGTTCTTTATAACCATTTTAATCAACCGGACCATGACCCTTCTTTATCTATGAAAGTATGCATCATCGAGAAAATTTATCACCACACCAATAGCCCTATACTAAGTACTCCTTTCCGAAAAGATAGAGAAAATTTCTGGATAAGGGAACTAGGTACTGCAATGCCATATGGTTGCAATGATAACATCAAAGGAGTAGGAAATTTGTCAAGTCGAGCCTGCAGTGATGTAAATGTAATAAGCTTATTTAATACTACTTTAAGACACAAACGCAGTCATGGGCAAACACATTACCATCGGCCTAATGTTAAAAAGTCTTCCAAATCTAGATCGCCCTCTCGGGGCTTTGATGACCTTCTTTCCCATCTTCATCATCCGCTAGGGTTACATTAAATTAGAACTATTATTTTTTCACTGCCTGTTAATTTTCTAAAATGTTTGAGAGATTATGCACTTGGCAAAGGATGCATAAATACATTTTCTCCAATATACAGACTGGTCAGTATAATTTGTGATGTACCTCTTTTCCGTCTTTTTAAACCAGTAAGATCGGAACCTTTACATGAGGAAAAGAGGAAATTACTTCCTGTTCAGTTTACCAATAAAGGAATTGATGCAATCAACATAAGCAACGTTCTACATCACAAGGAGGTAACATCTAAAATTCCACTTTATTTTCAAAATCAGTCTGTTCCTATTGTATCCTACAGTTACACCAAAACCATTGCACCTAAAGTATTTAACTATAAGCAAGCATTGCAGGACCTTGATTTAGAACAATACTTAAAAAACCCTATGAAATGTGACTGTTCCCACCCGCCTTATATTTACAGCCCCTCTGGCCATGTTATTACTGGGGATCTAAACATAATTCAACATGAACATCTCCGAAATGTGATAGCTCATGGTCCTAAGTTTAGAGAACCCCAACACATCAATTGGAACCATAACTTCAAAATAATTATGGATTCCATTGAGAACTACGCTAGAGCATGGGCTAACCGAGAAGAAGTTGAACTGGACACTTTGTCAGAATGGGTCAAAACAATCAGGTCTCTGATAAAACGTCGCATTCACAAGTTGAAAAACTGTGTGAATGATCGACCGAAGTCCGTTTTCAGAGACAAAGAGACTGTGAAATATCTATCATCTTTTCACGATAAGTATGTTATTGTTCATGCGGACGAAGCTTCAAATAATATTGCCTTTGTATGTAAATCATACTACTACGAGTGTCTTGTAAAAGAATTAGGAATAAATGAGCACATAGGAAATCCCACATACAAAAACATATCAATTGACAAGGATGAGATTTTGGCGAATCATAAGTCCTTCATGGTTTCAATGAACATTACATTGAACAGCAAATCGGAGGACTTACATTGTTTGTATTGGATACCTAAGCTTCACAAAATTCCGTACAAACAACGGTACATTGCCGGCTCATCTGCATGTTCGACAAAAGAATTGTCCATTATATTGACAAAGATTCTGTCCGCAGTGAAAGAGGGTCTTCAGAAATACTGTGAAACTGTTTACTCGCGTAGTGGTATTAACCATATATGGATTCTAAAAACTCTAAAGAACTTCTGGATAATTTTAAATCTCGATCTTTCTATGAAATTAGTTCTATCAAAACTTTTGATTTTTCAACCCTGTATACCACCATTCCCCATGTGAAATTGAAAAATCGTCTAAAAGAAATAATCCACAATGCTTTTCAACAAAAAATGATAGCATACGCTATAAATTTATTACTTTGGGATACCAAACGGCATATTTTGTTAATAGTGAACAAAAAGGTAAAACATGCTAAACAGAGGAGCAAGTGATCAGTATGCTGGTGTTTCTTATTGACAACATATTTCTTGAATTTGGAGGTAGACTTTTTCAACAAATTGTCTGCATTCCTATGGGAACGAACTGTGCGCCTCTACTTGCCGACCTCTTTTTATTTTCATATGAGTCGGAGCTCCTTCAGACACTTGTCAAAAGCAAAAAGATCAAAGAAGCCAAATCATTTAATTTCACATTTAGATATGTTGATGATGTTCTTTCCATTAACAATCCAAACTTTTCTGATTGGGTTCCATTAATATATCCTTCAGAACTAGAAATTAAAGAAACAACAGACACGGCTTCCTCTGCCTCATTTTAGACTTATACCTCGAATTTGACATAAGCGGTCATCTCAGTACCACAATCTATGACAAACGAGACGATTTTAATTTTGAAATTATCAATTTCCTCCACCTTAGTAGCAATATACCAACTTCACCTGCATATGGAATATACATTTCCCAACTCATTCGGTATTCAACAGCTTGCAGCTGCTACTCAAACTTTGTAAAACGTCACCAGTGTCTGAGCAGAAAGTTGATGAACCAAGGGTATGTCAAAGAACGTTTCGTCCTTTTTCTAAAAAAGTTCATTGGAAGATACCAAGACCTTGTTGATAAATATTCCGTATCAACTTCACAAATAATACACGATGGTCTTGAAGTAAAGATTCTAGGTACTGACGTTGTTTATCATCTTAGTAACGTGGTATAGTATTCTTTTATTTGTCTTTGTAATTCATTACTTTTACTGTTTAGCCTATTTTTGGCAGTATCCATTTGACGTGGCTCGGTACTTGTACATCCCGTCATTGTGTTGTTGTGCTATGGTAAATTTTTGTATTCTTGTCTTTCGTTTTTGCTGATGTGCTTTGTCTATATGCCTTTTTGTTTGTCTTTGTTGACATAATTGCTTGTTTTTGTAGTCATTAAGATTATAACACAATGTTGACTGCTGTACCCCTATTTTTGACATTTTTACCTAATATGTCTGTTTGTTTTGTTCACACATCGTTGTCAATGTAATGGAATTTTATGCGAATGTCATACAAGTGAGAGGTTTAGCTAGCTATAATACCAGGTTTAATCCACCATTTTCTACATAAGAAAATGCCTGTACCAAGTCAGGAATATGACAGTTGTTATCCATTCGTTTGATGTGTTTGAGCTTTTGATTTTGCCATTTGCTTAGGGACTTTTTGTTTAGAATTTTCCTCGGAGTTCGGTATTTTTGTTATTTTACTTTTTCCTATTTATTCTTTGAAAGGCAAACAATAAAAGTAATTTTCCAACCATTTTATAAACCCAGTTCTATGTAAATAATATTTGGTATTCACTATCGTCCTATTAACTGTGACATTAGACATTAAACTCTTTTAAATTAATGTTTCAAGATTTAACGCTGTAGGAATAAAAACACTAAGTCATAGTCCCATTGCGTTCTATTTTAAATTCTGCAATTTCAAGCATCCATAGCTATTTTGTCTTAAGTTCAAATAAAGAGACAGTCTTTTCATATCAAACCTATACCTTATCCTGACTTGTGCTTGTGCTGGTTCCCGGAAGTTTGGTAGTTAAAAACATGTACTTCTGATCTGAACAACAGAGCAAATACGCCCTCCTGGTTTAATTTTATATATGTTTCTTTTCATTAAAAAAAACTTTCACCAAGTCCTTAAGGTTGCATATCATACCGTAATTGCTCAAATATTTTACCTATTGACAAAGTTACAGCAGCTAAGAACTATTTTTTTTCGAATATGTACAAATGTCTTGAAGTTTCTTTCAGACAGGGGCCAAATTCGTGTTTTTATAACTATAACATCCCAAACATGCTATATTGACTTCTTTACTTTATTTCATTCTTTGATCTATTTCTAGCAAAGAAAAACACATAACGCATTCGCCCAAACACTATTTCAATTTATTCAAGGTCAAATGGGACTTGAGTATCATATGTGTTATACAAAGAAAACTGCATTTAGATAATAAAAGTAACCAATATGAGACACTTTTCATTATAACCAGTTCTAATTTGTTAACATCTACTTAAATAACAATATTCTTTCCTAAACGTCTTAATTTTATCAGAGATTATTCATTACATATAAATACAGTAATCCAAACATAAATATAATTGAGCATTTTGTCCCCCCTTTTTTCTGCAAGTTTGAAAAAGGGTGTTCTTGGTAAACAAACATACCTATATGTAATAACATGGATCAAAAGTGTAATTTATCTCTTAGCTAGACAACTTGCTAAACTGGTTGACAATTCTATTTTAAATGAGATTTTGGAATTCTACATAAGTAAATATCAATTTCAGAAGTAAAAATTATACAATAAGAAACCGAAGAAAACCTGAAAACTTACAAGATAATTTGACCAAAAACTATATTTTTACTATAAATCAGTCATAATATACAGGTTTCATTGATTTCAGTCCAAAATAAGAGAAAAATTAAAACTTCTTAATCGATGCATGCTTAATTAAGTCATCATAGATACCAGGATTAAAATGTTGTACGCCAGACGCGCGATTCGTCTTCAAAAGCAATGTTTGCATTTACAAAGGGACATTACTCGAGAACGGTAAAAGTGACGCTACCATAATCGAACTTGATCTGTGTCTGGTAGTAATAAGCATTGTGTATAAGTTTGAGAACATTTGGTTCTGGCAAAATAAAATTATAATGCGGAAACTGCATGTTTGCCTATTTTTCCATTTATAAAGGGACATAACTCAAGAGCAGCAAAAGTGACGCCACCCAAATTCTAATTTGATCTGTGATTGGTGGTAATAAGCATTGTGTATAAGTTTCATAACATTTGGGGGAGGGAAACTAAAGTTGGAGAACGGAAATTTTGGGACGTATGGAAGGACGTACGTACAAACGGACAAGGGTAAAACTCAATGCCCCCCGCCTCCGCGGAGGGGATATAAAAATCCAAAAAGAGTACGAAGTTGAAGAGCAACGAGGACCCACAATTCCGAGAGGTTTTGCCAAATACAGCTAAGTTTAACCTATTCCTGAGGTAGAAAATCCTTAGTATTTCGAAATATTCAAAGTTTTGGTAACAGTTAATTTATAATTATGATCATATCAATTATATATGTTAGGCGTAGGCATAATTTTGTTTAAGATATGTACGACTTTCTTGTATGTTTTCTGATACCGGGCCTGAATAAGAGGTTCTATATACCTGCATGAATAATATACAATAAAAATACTTTAGTCTTTAAAGGTTAATTTTGTAAGACACAAAATTTCAAAATAACTTTACAAAACTGTATTTTGCTATTCTTTTTAGATTCTTTTTTTATTCATACAGCTTTTGACATTTCTACAATGTACGAGTTTAATGAACCGTTGCTTTCAATTGTTTGGGCTTCACCATTCCTGATTAAGGTAAATCCAGAAAAGCACTTCGAATGCACGAAATTTAAAAGAGTTAATTTTCATTTTAAGGTGTATGTATATATACCAACACTAGTCCTTCTTCTCATTCACCCTGATCCAATTTGTGGTTTACAGATATCAGTGTACCAAAATGGACGGACTTTACTTAATTATGATAAAAGCTTTGTATATTTTTTTCATTTTTTTTTTTCTAAATCATCTTTATTGCACTTTTCTTTGCTGTTATGACAAATTACTCGATTTACAGCAGTTGGCTGTGAATCTCTGTGAATTAGTCACTGAATAAACACGGAAATTACCCAGCTTTGTGTATTTTCATGGGATAATGTGGAATAAGAAATGAGATTCTTAAATAAAAACTTATCTCTAGGGTTGATAAAAAAATTTCTCAACATATTCATACCAGTTATGTGAATGTGTATAACAATACAATTTTATTTTATTCAAATTTCATATTTATTTAGTTGTATTTAGTCAAGTTTCCGCTATTTGATATATTGGGCTTTGAGTTAATAGAAGGGCATCTACGTATACCACACAGTTCATTCACATACAGTCGGCTGTCAAATACAATGAACACTAACGAATTCTTTTAATGAATACCAGATAGAAATTCATTACAATGATGACATAATATAAAACCCTAGTAAAAGACTCGTCTGCTCCTAAACGGAGTGCATGTGCTCACAACTTCATATCCAAGCGGAGTCTGAAATAATAATTTTAATTTCTTCAAATATTAAAAGAACATGTGATCATTGATCATAAAGTAACACAATTTCGTAATAAAAGACCAATACATGAGAATTAAGACATCTTTACTATGAGCCGGACCCGAAATCGAAACTCAACCCGATTATTTATTTTTATCCTGCAATTAGCCAACTATTGTACAAATAACAGGTACGCAAAAACAGTTTAGCTTTATTTGTACTTGTACCTTCAATTTGTGTTTACGTTAGTTTAAAGGGAATCACTTATGATAAGTCTATGGTATATGGTATGCAGTTTTATAAGCAGTGGCATTTCTCAATTCCATGGAGGTTATTTAGCCCTACACCTTCAGTCATGGTTCATTGACTTTGAATGTTTTGGATAGTTTACTTTTTAAATATTGCCATTTAAATTTCAACATTTGCATTTTACTATCAAAATTACAAAAAAGGGGGACATATCTCTGTAACAACAGTTTATATTAGGTTGGGCGATATATGGCCTTGAAAAGGGCAACTGGAAGTGCCATTATGTAAACCGGAAGTAGCCATTTTGCACTAGTTCCGTTTACAAGTACATAGAAACCATATATGTTTAAATTCATAGAAAGTATATATATTTTTAGATGCAGTATGAAGTTACCTAACATATGAGCCGGACGTAGCACATTATATCCTTCATTTCAAGCAAAAGTATAAATAGAAATCATACATATTTCGAATCAGTGTAATGTAATCTATAATATGACACCTGCACTGGCATTTTGTATTCCGGAATAAGCCAATTATCTCCCTTTTTTCAAATAGATATAAACCATATATTTTTCGAATCAGTGTAATACAGGATATCATATAAAACCGGAAGTGGGTTTGTTTAGACTAGAACACCTGCAGTGACTTGTTGAAACCGGAAGTTGCTGATCATTTCCCTTATTTCAAAGCAAAGAACTTTACCCTAAATATTTTTGGAATATGTGCAGGACAAGTTCTTTTCTGAAACAGTTTTTTTTTTTCAAGCATCATATTGCCCTTTAGTTTCAGAGACAGATTTTTCTTAAAGTTTAGGTCGACGACGACGACAACAAACGCCAATTTATATCAATTGCTCTAATGGCCGGGCTTCGAGCTAGGTAGGTGAGCTTAGAACGATGCAAGTTGATGAAAAGTACCATTTTTAAGTACATATGAAACGAGTTTCTCGAAATAATAATGATGCATTTATATACTAGTATACTAAACTAAGTCCTCCATGCATGATTTGTTTTTACATTTATTACGAATTCAAATCATATTATCGACAAAAATATTTCATTCAGTGAAAACTTACCCTGCTAATTAACTTTCTTGTTATGTGCCGAAATTTACCGAATGTGACCTTAATAAACAATCAACATAGAATCATTGAGCACGTAAACACTAAGTGGAATAATAGACATGCAATAAAACGTGATGTTTGTTGTTCTGTAAATTGTTCTCTGATTTCGAGAGGGAAACCAGGTGATGGGCTATATCAACAAAAAGGGGGGAGGGAATAATAAAAACCTAACAAAAAATTATGTTTCCTGTAAATTTACAAGTCACAAATTTAACTTGTTCGGAAATTACAGCGAATAATTTATAGTTTTAATGAAATATATTGCATCATCAAGAGAGAGCTAAAATGGAAAATACTGATAAATAAAGCTGCAGATCTAACAAGCTAAGTGAACATCATCACATACACTGAAATCAAACTCAGGATACCTAAATAAAAAAAAAATATCTGAAATGTGGCTTCCTAGTTCACAAAAATGACGCGATGAGTTACACAGATAGATGCAGGTCATGTGTTTAGAGCAAACATGCCACTTTCCTTGTGAATGTCATTGCTTGTTGACTATATATATACATATACGTCTTTTGATTGGCTGAAAGTTTTTTGTCTATCAGCTCATAGACATGATTTTGTCATGTGATCGTGACGTCATCGACGTTTTTTCATGATTTACTCCTTAAAAAAGGAATTTAAAATTAAATTATAAGGAATCATTGTAAAAAATTTTCGAAATAACCACATTTTTATGTTATTTCTTCATAGACAGAAAAAATATTACAGTCATTCCTTAAATAACGTCTAGATATTAATAGCGATCTTTCTTACGAGGGCACTAGATCGTTACAAGTAACGATACCTGTACACAATAAATAAATTGAATATAGCCTAAAAAGTGTACAAAACAACACCAATATTAAAAAAAAAGGAAATATTTAATATAAGTATCTATAAATATTTCGGATAACAGATATGCTTCATCAATATGATTATGATGAAGTGAAATGAATCATATCAATTTATTCTGATTTAACAGAAACAATCTTTACAGTTATACAATTTAAAACCGAACAACGCTTGTATATTTCTAAAATTTCAAAAATGACGTAGGTTAAGTATTTAAAACAGAGACTGCATAGATATGCTTATATATAAAGAATCCATTGTTATACCATATACTTCAAGAAGATTACGCTATCGAGATCACTGTGTAGCACCACCAAATGGTATAGGTACCCCCGAAGCAAAGAAACAATGATAGCAAAAAGTACATATTCTAATCCCCGTACAGTAAACAACAATTCGCAGCTATTCGCCGTACAGTTTATTTGCTTTATTTGCATGAATTTCTCGGTGTAAAAATAGTTTATTTCGAAATACAGTGTTGTTCAAGCTTAAATGTGATTTACCCTTGTTCTACGAAAACATCAAATGAATAGTTGAAAGATAAATGTGTTTTTATCAAGTTTGAACTCGTCACATGCTTCGTTGAACAGGTATCACCCTATCCGATTCTGACGATTTGAAGAGAGAGAGAGCCAATTAAGGATCATAATCCTATATAGTAGCTACATTATTAGGAATCACTATCACAAAACTTTACTTGTCAGCAAAACATAGAATATAATGAAAATAAGATGAATTTGACCATACCTGACTTCAAATTTGTTTTTTCTACCGCTTCGGAGGTACCTATATCCGGTGGTGATGCTACACAGTGAAGATGCGATAATCACGATCAACGCAAACTTGTCAACTACAAGACTCGAGAGAAACGAGTTAATGTAGAAATCCCATTTGACAAATATTGCACCAATTTTATAACTATGTGCTGGAATGTCCATTAGGCGAAAAATTCTTCATTATTAGTGCTCACCATAAATAAAGTTATACCGACTTTACTGAATTTACTTGTGACTAACGTCTTGCGGTAGTAAGTGGAAAGACCTAACTAGAGTCCACCACAAAATAAGTCTTCTTGCCGGAAAACCGAGATCAAAGATACTAAAGCCTGAACTATTTCTTTTGCTTCAATGTTTGTTTAAATGTATTGATTGTAATTTGAGTATCAGAAAACTGTTCCTCTTTCCTCTTGGAAAACTTTTTCAGGGTTAAATCATAATCTGACGTAATCAAACTTGTTCAAAATCAACTGTATAAAATAATTTTCTATCAAAAATGTAGAATTTTAAGACCTTTCCAAACTTAACAACTTTCACCACAACCCGCATCATCTATTTCCCTCTAAACGATATTGTTGTCGTTCATTTATTAACAAAAACAGTATGGAAAAATTCCGATTTTAGCTGCGAAGGACACGTTTTTCTTTTGCACAGAATCAGTATAGAAGTTCATTTGGATGAATAAGTAGACATTTAAAGAACCTAAGACTACCTTACAAAAGTGTCATAGAAACGATATCCAGGATGCTAGGCTGCACCTAATTTATTACCTCAAACTTTGTGTTAAACCATTGCTTGTAATTTGTGTATCCGAATATGCATTTTTTGCATAGGATGATATTTATTTTTAAATTTTATACTCCACCTCCACCCCATTTAACTTCACTTTCCCATGTATAGTCATTATTTAGCTCACCATTTTTCAAGCAAAACATTTTACATTTTAAATTTTCGAGTCATATATAAGATCAAGATTAGACAAAAAGATTGAATGATTGATACAACTAGAGGCTAGCCTGTGCCGCTCACTTTGGTCTATGTGCATCTTCAACAATTGACACTCTCCAACATTGTAGCCTAGAATAGACTTCATGACAAGAATCTCTTTTTTTGTTGATATTTTATTGATGATTTTTTTCTGTTTCTATAGTTTCTCTCTATCTTCTTTATTTTAAACCATGTTTGACTCACCATTTTCTTCGGAAAATGCCTGTACCAAGTCATGAATATGACAATTGTTTTTCACTCATTCGGGTGGTTGATAATGTTTGATTTTATTCAATTTTTATGGACTTGCCCTTTTTGAATTTACCTTGGAATTGGGGATTTTTTATGTACTTTTTTTCTTTAGTTTTGCACAAAACACAAAAAGAGTAAAAAAAATGGTCATTTAAGGGGAATTGTCTCCTATAACAATCGTTATTTAAGGACAGTTACTCCTTTAAAGAGTCTACTAACGATTTCTACATTTGACTAATTTGTTGATCTTGTCTTACTGGTTATTTTTGTTTATAAAGTGTCTTTATCTATAATAGTTTTCAAAATCATAAGCAAAGACGCATAAAAATTGTAAAAATCTTCATTAAAGGGCAAGACGTCCAAGAAGGAGTCAACTAACGATTTAGGTCATGTTGACTGTTCTTGTCTAGCTTATCATTTTTGTTACTTAGGTTTACTCTATCTATTGCAGTTTACGGATAATAGGCAAAATTTTAAAATATGAGAGTAAAATTCGTCATTTAAGGATCATTTAAGGGCAATATCTGTGATAAGAAGACGTCTGAAAGTTTTGATGTAAATAGACAGTAGGTAGATCTCAACATTCTGAACATTTCTGCCCTGTCTAATTGGCAGGCAGGGTCATCGGACATATTTTTTTCAACTCAACCAGATACTCCAATGATGATTGTGGCCTTGAGTTTGGTTAAATTTGACCCAGTAGTTTCAGAGGAGAAGATTTTTGTAAAAATTACGGACGACGGACGACAACGGACGACAAGTGACGAGAAAAGCTTAAAAGAAGATGTGTAACACGCAGAGACCAAAATACATGAATGTAAGTTTTTTTTATTCTGTAATAATCAGAAGCTTAGGATGCTTTCTATTATTAACGATAACACGGCATAGCCCTTTTCAGCTGATTTTTGCAGTTTTTCGTACGTTGTCGTTTGTTGCTGTCAATCATATTTTTTTTGTTTATTGTATTGTACATTAATCAGGCCGTTATTTAAACAAACATCTGAAATATTTCACCCATCCAAATATATGCTTGGTGTCTTTTCTGTCAACTACATAAATGTTCTGCACCGTTGACCTTAAATATTTGCCACTTTTTACTACAAAATGACAGCTCAGAACAAGGACATAGGTGCACAGAACCAGGACGAATTTTCTCAGAATAAGAAAAAATTGTTTTGAAAATCTGCACTATTTTCTGCAATAAAAAATCGTTGTAATATACCTAGCGAGGTAAACAAATCAACCACCACAGAATCAGGACCAAACAGCACAAGGCAGTGCCAAATCATCAGCACAAAACATTATATATTCATAGAAATTGAATAAACTAAATACATACCTGAACAGTTAATATTGTCATTCATCAACTGGTATCCTGCCTGACAGGTACAAGTATCTATTCCATCTATTTTAGCACACTGGTATTGACAATTGGTGCTAGGATTACAAGCAATATCCACTAAAACATACAATTGTACATCTATCAGTTAGTCACAATTCTTTATGTGAATTTATTCAATGGTCTTATTACTTAAAACAAATAATTCCTTTTGAGTTATTGAATAAATAAAAAGTTACTACAGAGAACACTTGCATGCATGAAGAAAAACACAAAGCCTGTGTTACACTCATAACACTTGGTGAAACATAAATTATATTGGGTTTTATAAGTTTTTTTGGGGGGTTAAAAGTCTTTTATCATTTTGAAGTTTCCTTGCACCCGATGTATATTTGCATTTTTTATCTGTCCAAGTTCAATGACAAACAAAACATATAGCATGAGATCACTAACAAAAGGGGAAGAAATCATGTAAAATAGTTGGTCGGCACTCTTCCAAGACCTTACTGATATAAGCCTTTGATATAAACTTCATAACAATTCAACAAGAAATGTCAATGTGAGAGTCCTTTCAATGCAATGTTCAATATTAATAACATATTAGAGAGACTTTTCTCCTGGACAAAAGATCAGCGCTGATTTACGAACTCACCCAAGACATTGCTGATATAAACCTATGATAACACATTTAATTTTTCAAACTTTGCCAGCAAAAATGTTATATTTAATCCTGCAAAAAATTGCTATAAACAATTATTGTTTATGAATCTTAAAAATCATAAACTTATATGGAATTTGACCGTTTGAAATTTAAAAAAATCTTCAAACAAGTTGTCTTACAAATATAAAAAAATGAAGTTTTTTTTGACAAAATTCGTATTTTTTTTTTCTATGAAATCTTTTAAAGTCCATGTTTTATTTTTGTTTGCTTGAGAGAAAATTGTGTTGTCCATATTGTAACTGTAGTCTAAGGAAAAGATTATACAGAAAATCAGTAATATTCAGTACGGGACGAATTCCCTTGAGACGAAATGACATATCAAAGTTATAATACGTAACGTTGGTTTCCTTCCCCAAGACTACACAATTGCCCTGTAATTAGTCAACTGATACTAAATGCAATGTATCCAATAAAACACAGTCTGTCACTATCTACTATCTTTGTGCTAATCTAGGTTATATGTTAGCATTAGCTTGTAACAGAATGGATGTTCAGATCACATCTTCGTGTGTCTTTGAAAAACAAAGACGTACAGTTAAGTACAGCCTGTTACTTAGCATATGGCAAAATCCTAGGTACTTTATTCATTTGATTTGTACCACGTGACTTTGGCCCTTTTGATTAAATTACTTCCCTTAGTTGTAGATTGAAAATATAAATTATTTCAAATTTGCGGATAATTCAGTCTTTTTCCGTCTTGGATCTAAACCTAACGTGTCTTTGAAAACTTCCTTTGGCGGATATTTACAAATATGTTGTGTAATTCTAAAGAAAATTCTTAAAATTTGACTATTTACGAAATGGGAAGGATGAAATCATCATGTTTTTAAAACAATTTGGCCGAAAACTTAAGAAGGCAGGTAAGATAAAAGTTATTTAACCTGAAAATTCAACATACAAGGTGTGTCCCAATATGCAGACAAATAATGAACAATCTCTTCTTGTATCCTTATTTCTATTTTGAATCTTGCTTTTTTCGATTTTTCGTTATTTATATAGCAATTATACTACGGTTACACTTCCTATTTTTAAACTGAAAAGGCAGAAAGTTTTCAAAGTAGACAATGTTCAATTGTACACAAACAGAAGGCAAAAAACATTGACATTTCACCTATATGCGGACAAATTGCTGATTCGACTTAGGAATTGACATTTTTATTTTAGGGGAATGTATAATTCTATTGTAATGGCTGTCGTCATGATAAAGCAATATGACCGCTATGCAAATTAGCAAAGTACCTATAATGTTGCAATATTTATCTAAATGAAGTCATCAGTAATTCCCAAACTCCTCAGTTCTTAGTATTTTTTGGAATCCTTTCCTGTATGAACTTTCATTTAAACCTATTCAGCTTTTGATTTTTGAATCATTTAAACAAAATGTAATCCCTTAATTTTTCTTACATGTTGCTGCATTCTAAACAACATAAAAAGAGCTTAGTCACTGTGCCAATTACTGCTAGGTTAAAACGCATAATGACTCCAAATACATTTGTAAGAGTTGTCTTACATACCCAAGTCTAACCCCTTAAATTCCTGTTATTTATCACAATATGAAAATAGATAAAGCAGCCTTTGGAACTGCAGTAAAAAAAAAGATAAACAACCCAATACTGTGGATTCATTATTACTCGTGGGATACCAATTTTCGTGGATTTCGTGGATAAAGGTGAACAACGAATTCAAATGTTCAAGGTAGTACAAATTTTCTATAGGCTTGTATGCAGACTTCGGCAAAACCACGAAATCAAGTTTCTACGAAAGTACGATTGTTCCTGAAGCCACGATTATTGGTACCGACGAAAATAAATGAATCCACAGTAACCTGGGACGAATTCTATAGAAGGGACGTTTGTCCCATAAATCTAAAACAAAAAAAATCTTGTATGAGGAAATTCAATACAAACGCACTAAAAACACTCTTTGGAACTTAATTTTTAAGACAACATTTGTCAACCGTAATACTTATTTAACATGTAAAAAATACAAAAAAAAACAAACATTAAAATATATGAAATTATAATGCATACATTACTAAGTTCATAATTATATACTAAGTACCCAAATTGAACAGCAGTAACGTACTTAGCTATATATATCAATAAAGCTACACAAACGTAGCTGATCATTAGGAAAACAGCTGTCATCAGGAACGCTTAACGCCAAAAAATTGAAAGCCTAAGATTATACATACTTGAAAACTCGAGGAGCTTCATGCATATGTAGGCATTCCTAATAATTCGAAAAGGAATAGCAAAATGGAGTAAATAATATTTTCTGCTTCAACAATACAAATGACTATACAATCGGTTAATTTTCTTCCTTTATAGTTATTTTAATTTTATATAGGCTTGCACTTTTTTTTTAACTTTGTCTACATATTTCAATAAGTTACCTGCAGCAAATAGTCGTAAAACAAAGTTTAACCTATTAAGGTTTGAGTTATCCCGTTTTGTCAGACCAACATCAACTTTAAATCCTATTTTAAAATCCTCGTCGCCTCAATCCGCCTCAACATCTATTTATAAAAATTATAACACTGTTAGTTCACTGTTTGTTCACTACACATTTAAAATAAAGAATGCATCCACATGAGGTCAACTTTGCTTAAGAAAGGTGGAACTTTCTAAATAATTTCGAAATGAGTTTAGGAAAGACATCATCTAACTACCGAAGCACTTGTTACTGGGCTGATGAACAATTTTGGACCTAGCATTTAACCAGCAGCGGTATCGGTCCAGTGATAGAAGTAAAAAAAAAAAACAAAAAAAAAACTAGATAAGCATTAAAAAGGAACACTCATGTTAAAAAAATGTAAAGCAAAGAATATTTAAATATTTTAATAATGAGAAGCCACATGACCAAAAGACACAGAAAAAAGATTAGGCAAATCAACCATCAACTTTACATGAGGGAGTTTAAAACTTACTTTCTGTATAATAATTCTGAAACTTATCACCGGATAATTTATAAAGAATATGTAATAAATCATTCCAATACCGAAGCACTGACTACTGAGCTCATGATACCCTCAGATTTAATCAGTTTACCTTT
Organism: Mytilus californianus; assembly: GCF_021869535.1. Taxonomy (NCBI): domain Eukaryota; kingdom Metazoa; phylum Mollusca; class Bivalvia; order Mytilida; family Mytilidae; genus Mytilus; species Mytilus californianus. Next base: position 39,327,672 of record NW_026262581.1, read on the forward strand.
TCTGAGATTACATTCATTAGAAACCATGAAAATCAACTGTTTGAAAGGTAGTTTTTATATTAATTTATATTAAAATGAAATTTGTACTGTTATTGCAATATTGATATGTTAATAATTTAATTATCGTGTTCGACAAATTTTATGTACATCAATACATAGTGTGGTCACGCTTCACTGATTTTGTTTACAGATTTTAATAATGAATGTAATTGTAATAATGTAAATAGTTGCAGAATCTTTTAGAAGTTTCTTTATTACATCACATTGAATCTTTCAAGATTTAACTTAAAACAGAACGTACTAGAAGGCCATGTTTTTTTTTCTAAAATCAGTTTGATGAAACTTTAATTTGAAGGTAAACAACATAGTGTGAAGTAATATCGTCAATTTCGTTCCATTCATAAGTCCTATGTAGGACAATCTGCGTGGTTTATGTATAACCCATAACCAAAGCCCAGATAATCATGTGGTATGAAATAATTTTGCGTTCAAATTGATAAACTTTTCTCATATACAAAAATGGTTACCATAACTTTTGCGATTAAAATATGTATAAAGGTGCAAAACAAGATACTGTGTGAAGGAATGTTAAACACAATATTTGATACTGATTTCTCTTGAAAACAATTGGGTCGACGTAACAAGCTTTAGAATAAGAACCATTAGGTGTTAATGACAATGCAATTACCATAACACTAGAAACGTAACATCTATGTCATTCTCTCGTGACATCTGGCCTTCAGAGAAACATAGCCAGAAATTAGTAGTACTTTTGCTAATTAATATTCATAATATGTAAATGAGAATTGTACCACGTGATAATAGTTTGAACTGGACTGGCTTGATATCATTAAAATCTTTAAAACACGGATATTATAAGTTGCCTGTCACAGAGTCCTTGTTTATAATCACTCTGATATTTCCGTAAAGTTGTCAGGCGGTCAAAATCAAAACAATGAACGCGAATTTAGTGAATTTTTCGTGTTTTCGTGAGTTTATTCTTCTTGGCATTTTAACTTAACGTGGGAACCTAGAGTTCAATCACTACACATACAAGGTTTGGACTTGCTTATTCTTTGGACATTCAAGTTTCAAGTTTCACCCTGGCAACCTGTATTTCTAATGACCTTGTTAGCCAATTTTCAACACGAAGTTTGCAAATTTGACGTTTAAGCCATTTTAGCCTGTATTTTATACTGCAATGTTAAAAGCCTCTCGCTTCGATTTTTAAAATAGCTCAGGAACCTTGATTTTTGCAACGCCAGTCATTATATTTCGTTTAAACGGTGTATATTGTTGTGTATATTTATTTTCTGCCCCGGCAAACCCGTCTATCACTTAAATCAAAGTTAAAACAGACATTTTTTCCAAATTCCCTATCATTTCAATATAATTTCCGTGACCCGTATCCGATTTCTTTAGTATAATATTCAAATAAGCAAAGTGGCGTTGATTTCTGGATATGAGGTGTTTTGGACACTATTTCAGAATAATATGCAGTGTATCTTTGATGTGTAGCAGAGAATATTTTGCTGCATATTGCACGAACCTGTGGAACTAATGTTAAAAAGCAACAAAAGATAAGATACTATTGATAAATTTTACCTTTACAAGACTTCTGATCTGAGGCTAAATGGTAACCATTCTGACAAGTACATTTATAGGTACCAGGTAAGTTTTCACATCCATCCTGACAATTGTGACTACGGAGACATTCATCGATATCTAAAGAAGAAAACATCTAAGATTTTTAATACATGATATATGGTGAATTAATGCCCTGCAACATTTGATCATAGTCATACTGTGGATTTGATGAGAACTCTTAGCCATTGAACAACATTGTTACATTAAAATTGCATTAGAATGATTTATTGAAGATGCTTTACGCAAAATGGAAAACAAAACATAAATATTCGAGACAATAACATGTAAATATGATATGATTAAACAGGAAATAATAAAATAAACCTACACAAAGATGATGCCCCTGCTGCATGCAAGAATATAGTTCTGCAAATAATAGATCTAGCAAACAGTGACATTGAAGTAAATCTTGAGATGGTTGTACTATGTAATAGAGTCAGCTGGAAAAACCAGGTACCCATCACGCATAATTACCCCAAAAATTGCAAAGTTTAACATCTGGTAATTTATGGGAAATATATAGCAAATAAAAAAAAATGGCAATACCTTGTATTTCTTAACCTCAACATGGATTAATCTAATGAAGATGTTAAGTAGCTCACTTAAATTTACATGTATATTCAGTCTTTTCTTATTTATGGAGCACCATGATTTAACTAAAAATTTAGTGAAAATGAATAATCAAAATTTGTTTTCAGTGTAAAAAGTAAAATAACAAATATATCGAACTCCAGGGAAAATTCAAAACTGAAAGTCCTTTATCAAATGGAAAACAACTGTCATATTCCTGACTTGGTACAGGCATTTCTTTATGCAGAAAATGGTGGATTAAATCTGGTTTTATAGCTAGCTAAACCTCTCACTTGTACGACAGTCGTAGAGAATTCCATTATATTGACAATGTGTGAGCAAAACAAACAGACATAATAGGTAAAAATGTCAACAATTGGGGTACAGCACTCAACATTGTGTTATAAACCTAGTCACTATAAAAACAAATACCTATTTCAACAAAGAGAAACAAAATGGCATATAGACACTCTATAGATAAAGTACATAACCAAAAATGAAAGACAAGAATACAAAAATGACCAAAGCACAATAACACAATGGCGGGATGTATAAATACCGAGCCACGCCAAAAGTATATTACCAAAAATGGACTAAACAGTAAAGGTTTAAAATATACAAAGACAAATATGAAGAACACTATAACACGTTATTAAAATGATAAACAACATCAGTACCTAGAATCTATACTTCAAAACCATCATGTATTATTTGTGAAGTTGATACGGAATATTTATCAACAAGGTCTTGGTATCTTCCGATGAACTTTTTAAGAAAAAGGACGAGACGTTCTTTGACATAATCCTGATTCATTAACTTTCTGCCCAGACGCTGGTGACATGTAATAAAGTCCTAGTAGAAGCTTCAAGCTCTTGAATACCGAATGAGTTGGAAAATATATATCCCATATACAGGTGAAGTTGGTATATTGATGCTAAGGTGGGGGAAATTTATAATTTCAAAATAAAAAATCTTCGCGTTTGTCATAGATTCTGGTACTGAAATGAGCGCTTATGTCAAATTCGAGGTATAACTCTAAAAATGAGGCGGAGGAAGCGATGTCTGTTGTTTCTCTGTTTCTAATTCTGGCGAATACATTAATGGAACCCAATCAGAAAAGTTTGGATTGTTAATGGAAAGAACATCATCAATATATCTGAATGTGAAATTAAATAGTCTGGCTTCTTTGATCTTCTTGTTTTTGACAAGTGTCTGAAGGAACTGCGATTCATATGAAAATAAGAAGAGGTCGGCAAGGAGAGGCACACAGTTCGTTCCCATAGGAATGCCGACAATTTGTTGAAAAAGTCTACCTCCAAATTCAACAAATATGTTGTCAATAAGAAACTCCAGCATACTGATCACTTGTTCCTCTGTGTAGCGTGTTTTACCTTTTTGTTCACTATTAACAAAATATGCCGTATGGTATCCCTAAGCAATAAATGTATAGCGTATGCTACCATTTTTATATTGAAAAGCATTGTGGATTATTTCTTTTAGACAATTTTTCAATTTCACATTTAGAATGCTGGTATACTGGGTAGAAAAATCTAAAGTTTAGATAGAATTAATTTCATAGAAAGATCGAGATTTAAAATTATCCAGAAGTTCTTTTAGAGTTTTTGTATCAGCAAGAATTAATTGTTGGTCTCTGATTCATGAATAGATAGATGGATGGATTGGTGTTATGTCCAGTGTCAATTATTACATGCATATCAGGAGGAGAACATGTCTATGTGATATGAATCTGAATCCTGGTTTATATAAGACCAACACTCTGAGTCGGTTTTTAATGCTAGTTCACAGGGAATAAAACAACAGTCAAGAGAAATTTTTAAGACAATGACTTTTTTTATTAATAACATGTACGTTGAAGTAAATTGCACAAGCTTTGAATAATATGCATGTTCTTGGGATATCACTTTGAAAAAAATATTAACAAAGATAACGTACTCCAAGGCAAATTAAAAAAGTCCATAAAACTTGAAACTTGTCGACATCAAACGCAAGATTATATCAACCAACGGAACATGGAAAACAACTGTCATATTCCTGAGTTGGTACAGGCATTTCCCGAAGAAAATGGTGGATTAAATCTAGTTTTATATCTAGCTAAACCTCCCACTTGTATTTCAGATGTTTATAGTTCCGTTATATTAACAAAATTGGTTGAGCAACCCAGAGAGACATAATTTGTAAATTTGACACACCAATTGGGATCCAGCAGCCAAACCTGTAGTTAACATACATTACATACATACAACACAATTGAAACAAACACACAAATAAATCTGAAAAGACGCAAACAAACTAAAGGCTCTAACGAGGTCAACTAGATCTATGTGCATCTTCAAAAACGGACACTCTCTTAAAATGTAAACCAGAATGGAATTCATGACAAAAATCTCTTTTTTGTTGATCTTATATTGCTAATATTTTTTCAGTTTCTGTCTGACTTCTTTAGTTTTTGCCAAAATACAAACAAAAATGTCATTCAAGGGCAATTACTCCTGTAAAGAGTCTACTAACGATTTCTGCAAAAATTATTCTATTTGTAGATCTTGTCTAGCTGATAATATTTGCTATATAAAGTTTCTATCCATCTGTTGTGTATGTTAAATATCTTTGTGTTAATGTAACGTCGTTCGCGGCAAATTTGACAGTTGCCGATTTTGCGTTACGAAATTCCGCCAACTTGTGGCATTCGAATAACATCTCTGTTTTCTAACTTGTTATTAATACTACATTTCTTTAGTTACTGCTATTTACATGCTTTATAATGCAATATCGGTGTCAAGACGAATGAAACCGTGCTTGCGTTCTATATAATCCAATATTTATGTACGTATTGACAGTGATTTACATTATTAACCTTGACCTTTAGCGACATATTTTCTTGCACGCAACGTTATTGTGTGATTTGGCATATTAAAAGGGGATTTCCCATTGTAAACATTATTATGATTAGAATTTGAACTCAGCTTTACGGATACCTTTAGGAAAATAATTTGACATACAAACACATTTACAGAAAACCGTTAAAAACATATTTATTGTACTTCTATTTATTGCAGTGATTTAATGATAATATAATTTCAATTTCGTGAAGATGGTTTAGTTATTATTTAGTCAGAAAATACTGGCAAAGGTAATTTACAGAGATTGAATATCTAAAGACTACTAGTATATAGTTGTAATTAAGATTGAGAACAATCTTTACACTGGTGGCAGCGGACTTAGTTTTCTTTTTAAAGAAAATTTTAAGAATCTACGTGAATATTTTATTAGGCCCGCAAGTAATAAGTAAAAATATTTTAAAATTGGTACTGTCCATATTTGTTTACACACATATAAAAAAAAAAAAACTAAACTAAACATAGTAAAAAAGGACTCTTTGACAAAAGGTGAAAGAAAAGAAAAGTACACTTGGTGAGATTAATTAAGCTAATAGTATATACTTAAGTAATTCTAAATTCAACAAGGATAAATTCTAATCTAAGTTGAAGAAACATATTTATTAAATCCAAATATATGTCAACAAGGATAAATTTTAATCCAAGTTGAAAAGAAAATATATATTAAATTTGAATATATATTAACAAGGATAAATATAAATCCAAGTTGAAATAAAATAGTATAGGGGTATCCATCAACAAAGATTAATTCTAATCTAAGTTGAAAGTTAAAATAGAAATATTTAAGTCAAATTTTCATCAAGGATAAAATAAAATCCAAGTTGAGCTATATTAATATTGAATACCATATTCAACAAGGATAAAATTTGTTCCAAGTTGAGTTTTAAATTTAGGAGTCTATTTTCAACAAGGATAAATCTGAATCCAAGTTTTCAATAGGGTCAAAGTTAAAAATTATAGTCTATTTCGAAGTTGTAAATCAAATAGTCTATTTCACAATCTTATTTTTTACAACAAGGATAAATATAAATCTAAGTTGTAGTTATAATAATTTTTCAATAGGGTCAAAGTTGAAAAATTATAGTCTATTTCTAAGTTTTAAATTAAATATAAAAAAGAAGATGTGGTATGATTGCCAACGAGACAACTCTCCACAAGAGACCAAATGACACAGAAATTAACAACTATAGGTCACAATACGGCCTTCAACAATGAGCAAAGCTCATACCGCACAGTCAGCTATAAAAGGCCCCAAATGACAATGTAAAACAATTCAAACGAGAAAACTAACGGCCTAATTTATGTACCAAAAAATGAACGAAAAATAATATGTAACACATGAACAAACGACAACCACTGAATTACAGGCTCCTGATTTGGGACAGGCACATACATACAGAATGTGGCGGGGTTAAACATGTTAGCGGGATCCCAACCCTCCCCCTAACCTGAGACAGTGGTGTAACAGTACAACAAAAGAACGAACTATAAAAATCAGTTGAAAGAGGCTTAACTCATCAGATGGATAAAAATACAAATACTACAAATACAAGTGGACGTGGCCGGGTACTTGTACATCCAAACAACAAAAAGACACTAAGTACAGATCTGAGAGTACTCGCAGTTACTGACAGCTAGTTCAAAGCCACTAACAACTAATAAAAAAAATCATGCATCTAAGACTAAATTATCAATCCGTACACATACAACATCCAATGGATTTAGTGTGAAGACGTCATAAACAGTCAGAGAAAAAACATGACCTTGTGCAATGCCAAGATACAGGTATCGACAGATTGTAGATCCATGAATGTGTATATGTATATAACAATAATATTTAGTTTGCTTTTAATTTACTGATAACAAAATCAATATTAGTACCAATAAAAACAATATTTAATGATCTAATTACAGTGTTGAATTGGTAACCTTTTAGAATAAGTTTATTTAAAGGTTCGATAAGTTTACCAGGATCGTTTCTAAATTTCCGGGCACGGTAAACAATATTGCTGTAAAAATGAGGATGTGCAATCCCCTTTTGAAATACGTTTTCTACAGGTACAACCAAATTTCAAAACCAAATCTTTATATCTGTGGAAGAATTTAGTAAAGGTTTTAAGTAATTTGTGGTAACGAAATCCCTGGCTTAATAATTTACCAGTAATACATAGATTACGTTCGTTAAAATCAAAAACGTCACAACAGACACGAGCATAGCGAACGAGTTGTGAAATATAAACACCGTAAGATGGTGCCAAAGGAACATCACCATCCAAAAAGGGAAAATTAACAATAGGGAACGAAAAATCGTCCCTTTTGTCGTAAATTTTAGTGTGGAGTTTCCCGTGTAAAACCGAAATATCTAAATCTAGGAAAGGACAGTTGTTACCGTTTAAATTTGATTTATTTAAAGTAAGTTCCTTTGGGTAAATTTCGGCAGTATATTGAGAAAATTCTTGATTATTTAACGAAAAAATATCATCAAGATAACGGTAAGTGTTGTTGAATTTATCAATTTAATGCAATTTAGACGGGTCTTTATTTAGTTTGGTCATAAACTGTGATGCATAACAGTACAAAAACAAGTCTGCTATTAAAGGGGCGCAATAAGTGTCCATAGGAATACCTACAACCTGTCGATAAACTTTGGTGCCGAAACGTACATAAATATTATCAAGGAGAAAATTAACAGCTTCAATCATCTCATCACACCTCCAGTAAGTATATCTAGCATATTTTCCTTTCTCATTAGAGAAGAAAGCTTTAAATGAGTTGCAGCAATATATTTGCTTTCAGATTTACCAAACGACCTTTTAATTAAATAGTCAAATTTTTGTTTGATAAGATTGTGTGGAAGTGTAGTGTAAAGAGTAGAAAAGTCAAAACTGTCAACAGAATCAAAAGGACCATTAAAAGCACGTAATTTATCTAAAACATCCAAAGAATTTTTTACACTCTAAAAATAGTTAATTCCACTATTTTCATATATTTTATTACAATAGTATATGATAAGCTCTTTGATAGTAAGGAACTTGTTAAAAGCACTGAACTATTAGTTGTAGAACACTTACTAAAGGCCGAGATGAAACGATATTTTACTGGTTTTTTGTGTAGTTTAGGTAACGTAACCAATATATAGTATGGACCTTCAAATGTTCAGAAGAAGCCTTAAGCTGTGATGTGGTTATGCTATGTTTGTTAACTATATGACTCTCTGTGGGGCGCATGGACTTGAATGTAGATGAATTTAAAATTTCATTCTTAAGAACGTCCGTGTAGTATTTACGGCATACCACCACTAAATAGTCCATTTCACAAGCTTAGTTTTTTACAACAAGGATAAATATAAATCTAAGTTGTAGTAATTTTTCAATAAGGTCAAAGGTAAACGTCTATAGTCTATTTCAAATTTGTAATTTATCATATAGTCTATTTCACAAAGTAAGGCATAGGAAATTCTTTATCAATTTCAACAAGGATAAAAAGTAACCGAAGTTGAATAATTCTAAAAAAGTAAAAGATTAACAAGGATAAACTTTAATCCAAGTTGATTAGTAAATTGAAACTCTTGATTTCATTAAGCAGTCAAAAGTAAGATGTATAATTTGAGAAACAGACAACCTAGTATGTCTACGGGATCAATGTCTTTGGGAAGGGGAAGGGGATCTGGATTAAACCAACCAAGTAGTTAAACAATTCCCAACCATGCTATATCATCTGGGAATTTTGAGGCCCATTTTTCAGGGGACCCTAGAAACTCTCATGATTATTTTAATGCAAAGTTTGTCCCTGACTGTAATCAAGGGGAGACAATAAATAAGTATCTAAATATATTTCCTACTTCAATTGTTGAAGGAGAAAGGGATATAACTCATTTGACTGATCAAAATCCTCGTACCATGGATCATTCTGTAAACTTACCTGCTATAAGTCAAGGAATTGAGAATAACTCTAATCCATTTCTTGTTCCAAACCAAAGTAGAAGTGATAGCGCTTTAATTTCAAGATCAACAAATTGTGATTGTGATGAGCTCACACAATTAAGAAGACAATTAGATACCCTTAAAAACGAAAGTTTGGATTTAAAGAGAACAGTCCAACAAAACAGTATACATTTACCTAGCACCAGTTCAAGTCAAACTAACTCTCATCAAAATCTGTTCAACACAATTACCAAGTCAACAGATCAGTTCGAGCCAAGTGTATATCCATATGTGATGTAATTGAGCTGATTGCAGAAATGAACAATTGTAGTTTATCAACCAAAGCCATAGAATTGGTTACAGCTCTCAAAGATAAAGCAATGGTCTATGCCTCATTCCTTACACCAGAGACAAAGAGAACATTTTCAGTACTTTGTGCAGCCATGTCAAACAGATTCGGAGACCATGAGTATCCTGAAAACTACAGACAAGAGCTCTGTACTTTGAGGAAGAATAACAGAGAGACGAGACAAGAATATGCGTCAAGGGTCGAGATGTTGGTCAAGAAGTCTTTCCCTTCAATTGACACAACAAACAGAGTGTGGAGTATCTGTTAAGAGGCCTGCCGGATCAGAGTATAGCAATTGAACTACTTACAAAAAGGATTAACAGTATCACAGAGGTAATTCACCAAGTTACCTTATATGAGACCTATAAGAGAAGTTCAAGAGACAGAAACATCCGCCAGCTTGGTACAACAGATTACAGTGACACTGATGATTATGGATCCAGGGACATAGAGGTCAGGAAAGTAGGAGGGAAGTGATTTGTCACGTAGGAAAGATTGACACAGTTTGAAAGAGGCATTTCAGATTCTTTGGAGAAAATTATTCAAAAAGAGATGACCAAATACCATATTAACCACAGTCAAAAAGCCGTATACAGATAACAGAACCAAAACAAGAACAACTACCTGTTTCAACTGCAATGAAGAAGGTCACTATATAAAAGACTGTCGAAAACCAAGACAAATGCAAAGTAGCACAGAAAACAGAGGGTTTACCACGGATAAATGATGCTAAAGAAAGTACACAACATAATCCTTTAAACTAATAAGGGTTGAGACTGCTGGCCAAGTAACAGCCCCTGTAAAAATAAATAAATTGATTATTGGCAACACTAGTGGAAATAAGGATACTAGTTTATTGACAATGAACTACATGAATGATGATGATGAATTTGATATATTTAATCAGGACCTGAGCATAAATTTATTGTTTGAGGAATCAGAGGAAATACAGAAGAGTGCACCATGTGAAGTAAGTGGTAGTGCCAAACCGAGTCATGAAATAGAGGAAAATATTATCATTGATCGGGTTAGGGCAGCTACCATTACTGTTCCTTTGGACAATAGGGAGGTTGAAACCAAGGCAGTTAGTGACAATGGAGCTGGGGTGACAGTGATGAGCGAAGAACTATATTTCAAGGAGCCCATACCAGCCAATGCAGGAATAGTCATTGTTGGAGAGGGGGAAAATGGTAAAACAGAGTTAGATATTTCGCTTGATCATGGCAATAAGGGAAAACTCAAAAGTCCTGCGTCATGGATCAACGGTTCAGAAAAAAACAGATCAGTGATGAAGTAAAGTACGGTAGTCAGATGAATAAGACCAATATTCATAAGATGCCTGAAATACTGGAAGATTGGTACGTAAGAAACTTGTTGATAAATAGGTATGAAATTGTAGCACCTAAAACAGAAGTAGAACAAAAATTGAAGAAAGTACTTGAAAATACACATCATAGAACAAGCGACATTATGAAAGATTGGAGAAAAAAAAAAGAAAGCACCGGAAGAGGACATCATGGAAATTTGAAGAGATACGAAGAAAGATCTTGAACATGAAAAACACAGAACATAGGACACCATGATGGATTGAAGGAAAAGGAAGAAAAGACCTGAAGAGGACACAGAAGAAAATGACCGAAAGAGAAGAACCAAAAATCTGAATCAATAATTAAGACATTAAATTTTAAACATTTTATTGACATGAAACTACAATTTTGACAATATTTATTCGTATCTTTGTCATATTCGATTTATACAATTTAAGTGTAATTTTTGATATACGTGATAAATAAGATTATTCGTGTCAAGTATAGCAGTCAAAATTGACAAAAATAAATTTTCTTTATTTTAATATTCTATTAGACAGCAGGTGCTTGTTAAGAAATTGTTTTATTGAATGTAATGATGTAATATTTCGCATTAATTATTTAAAACTCGAGACGAAATTCTATTTTGACAGAGGGCAGTGTTGTGAATGTTAAATATCTTTGTGTGAACGTAACGTCGTTCCCGACAAATTTGACAGTTGCCGATTTTGCGTTACGAAATTCCGCCAACTAGTGGCATTCGAATAACATCTTTGTTTTCTAGCTTGTTATTAATACTAAATTTCTTAAGTTACTGCTATTTACATGCTTTATATTACAATATTGGTGTCAAGACGGATGAAATCGTGCTTGCGTTCTATATAATCCAATATTTATGTACGTATTGACAGTGATTTACATGATTAACCTTGAACTTTGGCGACATATTTTCTTGCAAGCAACGTAATTGTGTGATTTGGCATATAAAAAAGGGGTTTCCCATTGTAAACATGATTATGATTTGAATTTGAACTCAGCGTTACGGACACCTTTAGGTAAATACTTTGACATACAAACACATTTACAGAAAACCGTTAAAAACATACCTGAAGATATTTTAGTTATTATTAAGTAAGAAAATACTGGCAAAGGTTTTTTGCAGAGATTGAATATCTAAAGACTATATAGTTGTAATTAAGACTGACAACAATCTTTACACTATTTTCTACGGATTTGAAGATAATACGCAAAAAACACAAGAATTTGGTAAAAATCTTCATAAAAGAGCAAGAAGTCCAATGATGAATACACTAGCGATTTTGACCATTTGACTAATTTGATCATTTTTGTTATTTAAAGATTCTATCTATATACGTAGTTTTTATTATATAAGACAAAATCACAAAAAAGGATTAAACATCGTCATTAAAGGACAATAACTTTTATGAGGAGTCGACTGACGATTTCAGCAATGTTTGTCTTATTTGTAGATCTTGTCTTGCTGATCATATTTGCTGTTTAAACTTTCTCTTTATTTATATATCTTAATAGACAAAAATGAAAAAAATGGTTACATTTGTCATTTAAGTCAATAATTCCTATAAGAAGTCGTCTGACAGTTTTGACGTAATAGACAAAAGGTAGGGCTCAACATTTTGAACATGTCTGCCCCTGTCCGATTTTTTCTATTCATAACGGGTTTCAAAACAATACACAAAACTTGCATTTTATCCCTATGTTCTATTTTTAGCCATGTTAGCCATCTTTGTTGGCAGGCGGGGTCAACTGACACATTTTGTAACTAGATACCCCAATGATGATTGCGGCAAAGTTTGGTTAAATTTGGCCCTGTAGTTTCAGAGGAGAAGATGTTTGTAAAAGTTAACGTTCAACGACGACGACGGACGACCAACGACGGACGCGAAGTGATGAGAAAAGCTCACTTGGCCCTGTGGGCTAGGTGAGTTACAAAATATGATGTAATCATCGATTACATCTTGAAAACTTTTGGATACTTTTGTAAATTATTTTGATGAAATAGAACATAGTTTGAATGAAAATAAAAAGCTGCATGTATTCTTCAGTTTATACTACAGATAATTATTAAGATCTGTTATCGTCTCAATGTACCTTATGTGCAAGGTGATAAAGTTTAACTGTATTTCCAGCGTTTGTAACAAATGAATTTCAATACTTGCTAATACCTTAAAACCTTTTATCTAAATAAAAGAAGAAAAATAGTTTAATTATATGAGAATAGTCTGAAGGTAATTTCTGTACTGCATTGAAGTAAAAGGCTAATTTTTTCAAACTGCATTTAAGCATAATTTTCAATAAACAAAAAGATAAATTCAAGCATGATATTATAGTTTTGAGATTTACATAATAAAACTACCTGTTTTTTAAATTTTACAGGAGACACCAAAAACACTGTAATTAACTATACTCAAATTGGCTATCACTAATGATTTAAAAACAACAACAATTAAGTTAGCATGACAGAAAAAATGAACAAAATATGGAGCAAATAACCTTAAATAAAAGATATGATAAATGCAATGGGGCAAATCATTGTAAGAATTTTATCACTACTTGCTGCATCCCAAATTTTTAAATATTTCGGATCTTCGGTAAAAGCTTCCATCTAGAAAACAACTGTCAACATTACATATGGAAACAAAGTTTAAATGGATGTTTTTGTAAAGTTCTAAATTTTCACAACAAATACATTGAGCAACATAATTGTGCTGAACTTTCTTTGATATTTAAACAAATATTTGTATAATGTAATTGACAGTAATTGGAAAGTAATGTCATTACTTTTGATAAAGAAATCGATTTAAATCGATTATATACAAAAATCAAAGTAATCGTATTAATCGATTACTTTTGTCAGTCATCGTGTCAATCTCTGCACCGGATAACTTTAAATATTACTTGTAAAATTATTAATGAATTACTAGAAATTATGAATATTGATTTTATCAAAATGACTGAAATAGAGTACTTAAAATTTCTATGAATCACCAAGAAAAGAATAACTAGTTTTTATTAGTCATTACTTATAATTACTACCCATGATCAATAGTTTTGACAAATTCAATAACTTGAATTGAATAATTTAATTACATTTTTTGGTTATTGTAAGATATCTTTTAAGAGTGTCGACCTTTGTATATGCAAGTCCTAATTGAAAACAACGTTCAAACCAATGATTGCGTTGGATAAAAACCGCAATTTTTATACGTGTGCATGCAAAACAAATTTCTTTGTAGAGGGGTCTAAATACAGCACAAACAACATTTTCCAAAAGACCTAAAAAGTGAAAAAGTATATTTTAACAAAACGCATTTGACATATGTATATATATATTCAGTGGCATTACCGTCTTCATCAGGTAAAAAAAAACTGTCGACCAAGAGACATAAATTGAATATAACTTCGTACTTTATTTGACCTTTTAACCTTTATTTATTCGTAAGTCACTGATGAGTCTTTTGTATATGGAACGGGCGGCGTCTGGCGTACGAAATTATAAGCCTGGTATCTTAAATGATTTTTATTGACTTCATCTAATCCTAAATATTGTGTGTAAATTATATTTAAAAACAAACATACAAATATAACATTGATGATCAGAAAAACCAGTCATGCGTTGCCCTAAATTTAAGACTTCAAATGGGAGTTGTGTACCAGATGCAGGAACTGGTAATCAGCAAAAAATTAAACCTCCCAGGAGAAATGACTCTGATAGAATCTTCAGGAGGGGTGGGGTTGTGTCGGCACAAAACAAAACAATTCGTTAAGGTTTCCACAAAAGTCTGTGTCTCTCCTGCTATTGTCATGATTGAAGCTGTCAATGTTTAACTGAAACGTTGTCTGCAAAAGCTAAGTCAAATTTATCAGTCCAATTCATAAAATTAAAGATAAACATTTTTTTCAGATGTTATTTCTTGATCATAAGAATATTCTGTCGAAGTTTCGTAACATGCTAACTTAATTGTTGTTGTTGTTTTTAAATCATTAGTGATAGCCAATTTGAGTATAGTTAAAATCAAGGTTTAACAAAGTTATAGCTGAAAAAAGTGGTAACACAGACTGTATGTAAATGTCAACTGCAAAAACTAATCCTGCTAACAGTAAGGTACGGAGATGATAAATATAAATATTTTGAATATTTTGTTTTTCAATTATAAGTAAGATTCTGTCAAAATTTCATCAATTTTTTTAAGCTTGAGAAAGGAGAGTTCTTAAAATTTTTAACCCAAACCTGTATGTAAACATTAAATGCAAAAAACTAAGTTATTAGTAAAATAAACTTTTGATCATAAAAAAGCTGTTCTCAAAGATTCTTAATATTCCATTAAGGTTAGACAAATTATTGATGCCAAAAGTTTAACGACAGCGACGCCGAAAACAACGCTGCCAACGAACAGGATGTATATATTTATTTCTGAGACTGCATCTTACGATCCTTTACGACAGATAATTTAGCTAATCTGCAATCAATTCCATCTTCATGCCTAATATATCATGTACTGTGTTATAACTCTAGATTCTACTGACGAGGAAAGGTAACACTAGGCCACTGAAAGCTGAATTTTTAGTTCAGTCTAGGTGGCCGAGTGTTCTAGAGCGCTTGACACAGTGCAGGCGGAGTTGTCACGATATCCCAATAGCATGAGTTCGAATCCCGGCGAGGGAAGAAGTAAATTTGCAGATTTAACATTGTTGTGCTGTTATTTAGAGTAATTATGTATATATATAAGTACGTCTGATACAGTGAAGACTCTACAACAGATTTTACCCATCGGATCACCAGTGATGGTGATACAAGGCTGAAAATACATTCTGTATACATAATTCTGTATACATATTTGGTGCCACGATATCTCAGTAGCATGAATTCGAAACCCGGCCAGAGAAGAACAAAAAATTTGCTTCCGCAAATTTACAGATCTAACATTATTGGGCTGTTATTAAACGAGTTATATATATATATATATCTTCAAAATTTAAGAGTCTATCCTAAATTAAGGTAAATTATATGGCCTTCCAAACACCGTTTCGATTCCTAACATCACTGAAGAAACATTAATTGTCGAAATCGGGATATGGTGTACTAATTTTTGCACCTTTTGTTTGCTGTATACCATCTTTTCCGCAAGTTTATTGTTTTCTGTTTGATATTAAATTAATATTTAAGATCGATTTTGTTACATCTGGTGATCATTTTATTTGGAAATCGCCAATGGCAGTCAGCAGGGTTTACGAACATCCGTTGATCGACCTGCTAGTATAAAAATTGTGGTTTTTATCCAACGCAATCTTAGGTTTGAACGTTGTTTTCAATTTAGACTTGTTTATATACATGTATATATATATATATATATATCCGGATATGGTGTACAAATTTTTGCACCTCATGTTTACGGTATACCATCTTTTCTGCAAGTTTATTGTTTTCTGTTTGGTATTAAATTAATATAATTAAGATCCATTTTGTTACATCTGTGATCCGTTTATTTGGCAATCGGCATGGCAGTCAGCAGGGTTTAAGAACATCCGTTGTTCGACCTGCTAGTCAAATGCGTTTTGTTAAAATATACTTTTTCACTTTTTTGGTCTTTTGGAAAATGTTGTTTGTGCTGTATTTAGACCCCTCTACAAAGAAATTTGTTTTGCATGCACACGTATAAAAATTGCGGTTTTTATCCAACGCAATTATAGGTTTGAACGTTGTTTTCAATTTAGACTTGTTTATATTTTTTCGTTTGGGCTTGTATTATATTTGCCTTCGGGTTTATATGATCCGTTCATCCAATTTCAACACTTCAAAGTTCAAGAGTCAATCCCAAATTGAGGTAGATTATATGGCTTTCCAAATACCGTTTCGATTCCTAACATCACTGAAGAGACATTAATTGTCGAAATCCGGATATGGTGTACAAATTTTTGCACCTCATGTTTGCGGTATACCATCTTTTCTGCAAGTTTATTGTTTTCTGTTTGGTATTAAATTAATATAATTAAGATCCATTGTGTTACATCTGTGATCCGTTTATTTGGCAATCGGCATGGCAGTCAGCAGGGTTTAAGAACATCCGTTGTTCGACCTGCTAGTCAAATGCGTTTTGTTAAAATATACTTTTTCACTTTTTTGGTCTTTGGAAAATGTTGTTTGTGCTGTATTTAGACCCCTCTACAAAGAAATTTGTTTTGCATGCACACGTACAAAAATTGCGGTTTTTATCCAACGCAATCATAGGTTTGAACGTTGTTTTCAATTTAGACTTGTTTATATTTTTTCGTTTGGGCTTGTATTATATTTGCCTTCGGGTTTATATGATCCGTTCATCCTATTTCGACTCTTCAAAATTCAAGAGTCAATCCCAAATTGAGGTAAATTATATGGCTTTCCAAATACCGTTTCGATTCTTAACATCACTGAAGAGACATTAATTGTCGAAATCCGGATATGGTGTACCAATGTTTGCGGTATACCATCTTTTCTGCAAGTTTATTGTTTTCTGTTTGGTATTAAATTAATATAATTAAGATCCATTGTGTTACATCTGTGATCCGTTTATTTGGCAATCGCCATGGCAGTCAGCAGGGTTTAAGAACATCCGTTGTTCGACCTGCTAGTCAAATGCGTTTTGTTAAAATATACTTTTTCACTTTTTTGGTCTTTTGGAAAATGTTGTTTGTGCTGTATTTAGACCCCTCTACAAAGAAATTTGTTTTGCATGCACACGTATAAAAATTGCGGTTTTTATCCAACGCAATCATAGGTTTGAACGTTGTTTTCAATTTAGACTTGTTTATATTTTTTCGTTTGGGCTGGTATTATATTTGCCTTCGGGTTTATATGATCCGTTCATCCTATTTCGACTCTTCAAAATTCAAGAGTCAATCCCAAATTGAGGTAAATTATATGGCTTTCCAAATACCGTTTCGATTCCTAACATCACTGAAGAGACATTAATTGTCGAAATCCGGATATGGTGTACAAATTTTTGCACCTCATGTTTGCGGTATACCATCTTTTCTGCAAGTTTATTGTTTTCTGTTTGGTATTAAATTAATATAATTAAGATCCATTGTGTTACATCTGTGATCCGTTTATTTGGCAATCGCCATGGCAGTCAGCAGGGTTTAAGAACATCCGTTGTTCGACCTGCTAGTCAAATGCGTTTTGTTAAAATATACTTTTTCACTTTTTCAGTCTTTTGGAAAATGTTGTTTGTGCTGTATTTAGACCCCTCTACAAAGAAATTTGTTTTGCATGCACACGTATAAAAATTGCGGTTTTTATCCAACGCAATCATAGGTTTGAACGTTGTTTTCAATTTAGACTTGTTTATATTTTTTCGTTTGGGCTTGTATTATATTTGCCTTCGGGTTTATATGATCCGTTCATCCAATTTCAACACTTCAAAGTTCAAGAGTCAATCCCAAATTGAGGTAGATTATATGGCTTTCCAAATACCGTTTCGATTCCTAACATCACTGAAGAGACATTAATTGTCGAAATCCGGATATGGTGTACAAATTTTTGCACCTCATGTTTGCGGTATACCATCTTTTCTGCAAGTTTATTGTTTTCTGTTTGGTATTAAATTAATATAATTAAGATCCATTGTGTTACATCTGTGATCCGTTTATTTGGCAATCGCCATGGCAGTCAGCAGGGTTTAAGAACATCCGTTGTTCGACCTGCTAGTCAAATGCGTTTTGTTAAAATATACTATTTCACTTTTTTGGTCTTTTTGATTTTTATCCAACGCAATCATAGGTTTGAACGTTGTTTTCAATTTAGACTTGGTTGTATATATATATATATATATATACAAACCGCAATTTTTATACGTGTGCATGTAAAACAAATTTCTTGGTAGAGGGGTCTAAATACAGCACAAACAACATTTTCCAAAAGACCAAAAAAGTGAAAAGTATATTTTAACAAATCGCATTTGACTAACATGTCGAACAACTGATGTTCTTAAACCCTGCTGACTGCCATTGACGATTGCCAAATAAATTGATCACGAGATGAATCATGGATCTTAATTATTAATTCAATACCAAACAGAAAACAATAAAATTGCGGAGAAGATGGTATACCGCAAACATGGGGTGCAAAAAGTTGTACACCATATCCGGATTTCGACAATTAATGTCTCTTCAGTGATGTTAGGGATCGAAACGGTATTTGGAAGGCCATATAGTTTACCTCAATTTAGGATAGACTCTTGAATTTTAAAGAGTCGAAATAGGAAAAACGGATCATATAAACCCAAAGGAAAATATAAAACAAGCCCAAACGAAAAAATATAAACAAGTCTAAATTGAAAACAACGTTCAAACCTATGTTTGCGTTGGATAAAAACCGCAATTTTTATACGTGTGCATGTAAAACAAATTTCTTGGTAGAGGGGTCTAAATACAACACAAACAACATTTTCCAAAAGACCAAAAAAATGAAAAGTATATTTTAACAAATCGCATTAGATTAACAGGTCGAACAACTGATGTTCTTAAACCCTGCTGACTGCCATTGACGATTGCCAAATAAATTGATCACGAGATGTAACATGGATCTTAATTATTAATTCAATACCAAACAGAAAACAATAAACTTGCGGAGAAGATGGTATATCGCAAACATGAGGTGCAAAAAGTTGTACACCATATCCGGATTTCGACAATTAATGTCTCTTCAGTGATGTTAGGGATCGAAACGGTATTTGGAAGGCCATATAATTTACCTCAATTTAGGATAGACTCCTGAATTTTAAAGAGTCGAAATAGGATAAACGGATCATATAAACCCAAAGGAAAATATAATACAAGCCCAAACGAAAAAATATAAACAAGTCTAAATTGAAAACAACGTTCAAACCTATGATTGCGTTGGATAAAAACCGCAATTTTTATACGTGTGCATGTAAAACAAATTTCTTGGTAGAGGGGTCTAAATACAACACAAACAACATTTTCC
Source organism: Mytilus californianus (assembly GCF_021869535.1). Classification (NCBI taxonomy): domain Eukaryota; kingdom Metazoa; phylum Mollusca; class Bivalvia; order Mytilida; family Mytilidae; genus Mytilus; species Mytilus californianus. The sequence continues at coordinate 39,347,387 of NW_026262581.1, forward strand.
AAAAGACCAAAAAAGTGAAAAGTATATTTTAACAAATCGCATTAGACTAACAGGTCGAACAACTGATGTTCTTAAACCCTGCTGACTGCCATTGACGATTGCCAAATAAATTGATCACGAGATGTAACATGGATCTTAATTATTAATTCAATACCAAACAGAAAACAATAAACTTGCGGAGAAGATGGTATACCGCAAACATGGGGTGCAAAAAGTTGTACACCCTATCCGGATTTCGACAATTAATGTCTTTTCAGTGATGTTAGGGATCGAAACGGTATTTGGAAGGCCATATAATTTACCTCAATTTAGGATAGGCTCTTGAATTTTAAAGAGTCGAAATAGGATAAACGGATCATATAAACCCGAAGGAAAATATAATACAAGCCCAAACGAAAAAATATAAACAAGTCTAAATTGAAAACAACGTTCAAACCTATGATTGCGTTGGATAAAAACCGTAATTTTTATACGTGTGCATGTAAAACTAATTTCTTGGTAGAGGGGTCTAAATACAGCACAAACAACATTTTCCAAAAGATCAAAAAAGTGAAAATTATATTTTAAAAAATCGCATTTGACTAACAGGTCGAACAACTGATGTTCTTAAACCCTGCTGACTGCCATTGACGATTGCCAAATAAATTGATCACGAGATGTAATATGGATCTTAATTATTAATTTAATACCAAACAGAAAACAATAAACTTGCGGAGAAGATGGTATACCGCAAACATGGGGTGCAAAAAGTTGTACACCATATCCGGATTTCGACAATTAATGTCTCTTCAGTGATGTTAGGGATCGAAACGGTATTTGGAAGGCCATATAATTTACCTCAATTTAGGATAGACTCTTGAATTTTAAAGAGTCGAAATAGGATAAACGGAACATATTAACCCGAAGGAAAATATAATACAAGCCCAAACGAAAAAATATAAACAAGTCTTAATTGAAAACAACGTTCAAACCTATGATTGCGTTGGATAAAAACCGCAATTTTTATACGTGTGCATGTAAAACTAATTTCTTGGTAGAGGGGTCTAAATACAGCACAAACAACATTTTCCAAACGACCAAAAAAGTGAAAAGTATATTTTAACAAATCGCATTTGACTAACAGGTCGAACAACTGATGTTCTTAAACCCTGCTGACTGCCTTTGACGATTGCCAAATAAATTTATCACGAGATGTAACATGGATCTTAATTATTAATTTAATACCAAACAGAAAACAATAAACTTGCGGAGAAGATGGTATACCGCAAACATGGGGTGCAAAAATTTGTACACCATATCCGGATTTCGACAATTAATGTCTCTTCAGTGATGTTAGGGATCGAAACGGTATTTGGAAGGCCATATAATTTACCTCAATTTAGGATAGACTCTTGAATTTTAAAGAGTCGAAATAGGATGAACGGATCATATAAAGCCGAAGGAAAATATAATACAAGCCCAAACGAAAAAATATAAACAAGTCTTAATTGAAAACAACGTTCAAACCTATGATTGCGTTGGATAAAAACCGCAATTTTTATACGTGTGCATGTAAAACTAATTTCTTGGTAGAGGGGTCTAAATACCGCACAAACAACATTTTCCAAAAGACCAAAAAAGTGAAAAGTATATTTTAACAAATCGCATTTGAATAACAGGTCGAACAACTGATGTTCTTAAACCCTGCTGACTGCCATTGACGATTGCCAAATAAATTGATCACGAGATGTAACATGGATCTTAATCATTAATTTAATACCAAAAAGAAAACAAAAAACTTGCGGAGAAGATGGTATACCGCAAACATGGGGTGCAAAAATTTGTACACCATATCCGGATTTCGACAATTAATGTCTTTTCAGTGATGTTAGGGATCGAAACGGTATTTGGAAGGCCATATAATTTACCTCAATTTAGGATAGACTCTTGAATTTTAAAGAGTCGAAATAGGATGAACGGATCATATAAACCCGAAGAAAAATATAATACAAGCCCAAAAGAAAAAATATAAACAAGTCTAAATTGAAAACAACGTTCAAACCTATGATTGCGTTGGATAAAAACCGCAATTTTTATACGTGTAGATGTAAAACAAATTTCTTGGTAGAGGGGTCTAAATACAGCACAAACAACATTTTTCAAAAGACCAAAAAAGTGAAAAGTATATTTTAACAAATCGCATTTGACTAACAGGTCGAACAACTGATGTTCTTAAACCCTGCTGACTGCCATTGACGATTGCCAAATATATTGATCACGAGATGTAACATGGATCTTAATCATTAATTTAATACCAAACAGAAAACAATAAACTTGCGGAGAAGATGGTATATCGCAAACATGAGGTGCAAAAATTTGTACACCATATCCGGATTTCGACAATTAATGTCTCCTCAGTGATGTTAGGGATCGAAACGGTATTTGGAAGGCCATATAATTTACCTCAATTTAGGATAGACTCTTGAATTTTAAAGAGTCGAAATAGGATGAACGGATCATATAAAGCCGAAGGAAAATATAATACAAGCCCAAACGAAAAAATATAAACAAGTCTAAATTGAAAACAACGTTCAAACCTATGATTGCGTTGGATAAAAACCGCAATTTTTATACGTGTGCATGTAAAACTAATGTCTTGGTAGAGGGGTCTCAATACAGCACAAACAACATTTTCCAAAAGACCAAAAAAGTGAAAAGTATATTTTAACAAATTGCATTTGACACACAGGTCGAACAACTGATGTTCTTAAAACCTGCTGACTGCCATTGACGATTGCCAAATAAATTGATCACGAGATGTAATATCGATCTTAATTATTAATTTAATACCAAACAGAAAACAATAAACTTGCGGAGAAGATGGTATACCGCAAACATGGGATGCAAAAATTTGTACACCATATCCGTATTTCGACAATTAATGTCTCTTCAGTGATGTTAGGGATCGAAACGGTATTTGGAAGGCCATATTATTTACCTCAATTTAGGATAGACTCTTGAATTTTAAAGAGTCGAATTAGATGAACGGATCATATAAAGCCGAAGGAAAATATAATACAAGCCCAAACGAAAAAAATATAAACAAGTCTAAATTGAAAACAACGTTCAAACCTATGATTGCGTTGGATAAAAACCGCAATTTTCATACGTGTGCATCATATGGCAAAATCAAAGGTACTTTATTCAAATTATTTGCACCACGTGACTTTGTCCCTTTTGATCAAATTACTTCCCTTAGCTTAAGATTGAAAATATAATTTATTTTAGATTTGCAGATAATCCAGTCCTTTTCCGTCATGTATCTAACACTAATGTATCTTTAAAAACTTCCTTTGGTGGATATTTACAAAAAATGCTGTGTAATTATAACGGAAAATGCTTAAAATATGACTTTTTACGTAATGGGAAAGTTGAAATCATCATGTTTTTAAAAGAATTTGGCCGAAAACTTAAGAAAGCAGGTAAGTTAAAAGTTATTTAACTTTAAAATTCAACCTAAAAGGTGTTTCACTATATGCGAACAAATCATGAACAATATCTTTCTGCATATGTATTTCTGTTTTGAATCTTGCTATTTTACGATTTTCCGTCATTTTATTTGATCTTATATAGCAATTACACAATGGTTACGCTTCCGATTTTTAAACTAAAAAGGCCGAAAGATTTCAGAGTAGACAATGTCCATTTGTACACAGACAGAAGCCTAAAAACATGTACAATTCACCTATATGCGAAGAAATTGTTCATTCGACATAGGTATTTGCATATTGACATTTTTATTAAAAGGGCTTATATAATCCTATTGTAATGGCTGCCGTCATGATAAGACAAAATGGCCGCTATGCAAATTAGCATATTACCCCTATTTTTGCCATATGTGTAAAACTAATTTCTTGGTAGAGGGGTCTAAATACAGCACAAACAACATTTTCCAAAAGACCAAAAAAGTGAAAAGTATATTTTAACAAATTGCATTTGACACACAGGTCGAACAACTGATGTTCTTGAACCCTGCTGCATGACTGCCATTGACGATTGCCAAATAAATTGATCACGAGATGTATTATGGATCTTAATCATTAATTCAATACCAAACAGAAAACAATTAACTTGCGGAGAAGATGGTATATCGCAAACATGAGGTGCAAAAATTTGTACACCATATCCGGATTTCGACAATTAATGTCTCTTCAGTGATGTTAGGGATCGAAACGGTATTTGGAAGGCCATATAATTTACCTCAATTTAGGATAGACTCTTGAAGTTTAAAGAGTCGAAAAAGGATGAACGGATCATATAAACCCGAAGGAAAATATAATACAAGCCCAAACGAAAAAATATCAACAAGTCTTAATTGAACAACGTTCAAACCTATGATTGCGTTGGATAAAAACCGCAATTTTTATACGTGTACATGTAAAACAAATTTCTTGGTAGAGGGGTCTAAATACCGCACAAACAACATTTTCCAAAAGACCAAAAAAGTGAAAAGTATATTTTAACAAATCGCATTTGACTAACAGGTCGAACAACTGATGTTCTTAAACCCTGCTGACTGCCATTGACGATTGCCAAATAAATTGATCACGAGATGTAACATGGATCTTTAATTATTAATTTACTACCAAACAGAAAACAATAAACTTGCGGAGAAGATGGTATACCGCTAACATGAGGTGCAAAAATTTGTACACCATATCCGGATTTCGACAATTAATGTCTCTGCAGTGATGTTAGGGATCGAAACGGTATTGGAAGGCCATATAATTTACCTCAATTTAGGATAGACTCTTGAATTTTAAAGAGTCGAAATAGGATGAACGGATCATATTAACCCGAAGGAAAATATAATACAAGCCCAAACGAAAAAATATAAACAAGTCTAAATTGAAAAGAACGTTCAAACATATGATTGCGTTGTATAAAAACCGCAATTTTTATACGTGTGCATGTAAAACAAATTTCTTGTTTGCGGTATACCATCTTTGCCGCGAGTTTATTGTTTTCTGTTTGGTATTAAATTTATAGTTAAGATCCATTTATTACATCTTGTGATCCGTTTATTTGGCAATCGCCAATGGCAGTCAGCAGGATTTAAGAACATTTGTTGTTCGACCTGTTAGTCAAATGCGTTTTGTTAAAATATACTTTTTCACTTTTTGGTCTTTTGGAAAATGTTGTTTGTGCTGTATTTAGACCCCTCTAACAAGAAATTTGTTTTGCATGCACACGTACGTATTTGATCTAGCGTCGTAATACAGTACATGATATATAAGGCATGAAGATTGAATTGTTACAGATCAGCTGAAATATCTATTGTAAAGGATCCTACAAATTAATGCAAGATACAGTCACAGAAATAATTCTTTACAATAGATATTTCAGCTGATCTGTAACAATTCCATCTTCATGCCTTATATATCATGTACTGTATTACGACGCTGGATTAAAAACGGACGAAGAAAGGTAACACCCGGCCACCGAAAGCTTTATTTTTGTGAAGCCTAGGTGGTCGTGTGGTCTAGCGCGTCGGATACAGTGCAGGCGATTCGGTGTCACGATATCTCAGTAGCATGAGTTCGAATCCTGGCGAGGGAAGAACAAAAAATTTGCGAAAGTAAATTTACAGATCTAACATTGTTGGGCTGATGTTTAGACGAGTTGTATATACAGAATGTACACAGCCATGTATCCCCATCACTCTGGTGTTCCGATGGATAAATCTGTTGTAGAGTTGTCACTGGTTCAGACGTACTTATAAATATAATTATTTCTGTGACTGTATCTTGCATTAATTTGTAGGATCCTTTACAATAGATATTTCAGCTGATCTGTAACAATTCCATCTTCATGCCTTATATATCATGTACTGTATTACGACGCTAGATTAAAAACTGACGAGGAAAGGTAACACCCGGCCACCGAAAGCTTTATTTTTGTGAAGCCTAGGAGGTCGTGTGGTCTAGCGCGTCGGATACAGTGCAGGCGATTTGGTGTCACGATATCTCAGTAGCATGAGTTCGAATCCCGGCGAGGGAAGAACAAAAAATTTGCGAAAGTAAATTTACAGATCTAACATTGTTGGGCTGATGTTTAGACGAGTTGTATATACAGAATGTACACAGCCATGTATCACCATCACTGCTGGTGATCCGATGGATAAATCTGTTGTAGAGTTGTCACTGGTTCAGACGTACTTATAAATATAATTATTTCTGTGACTGTATCTTGCATTAATTTGTAGGATCCTTTATAATAGATATTTCAGCTGATCTGTAACAATTCCATCTTCATGCCTTATATATCATGTTTTGTATTACGACGCTAGATGAAAAACTGACGACGAAAGGTAACACCCGGCCACTGAAAGCTTTATTTTTGTGAAGCCTAGGTGGTCGTGTGGTCTAGCGCGTCGGATACAGCACAGGCGATTTGGTGTCAAGATATCTCAGTAGCATGAGTCCGAATCCCGGCGAGGGAAGAACAAAAAATTTGCAAAAGTAAATTTACAGATCTAACATTGTTGGGCTGATGTTTAGACGAGTTGTATATACAGAATGTACACAGCCATGTATCACCATCACTGCTGGTGATCCGATGGATAAATCTGTTGTAGAGTTGTCACTGGTTCAGACGTACTTATATATATATATATTTCGACTCTTTCAAAATTCAAGAGTCTATCCTAAATTGAGGTAAATTATATGGCCTTCCAAATACCGTTTCGATTCCTAACATCACTGAAGAGACATTAATTGTCGAAATCCGGATATGGTGTACAAATTTTTGCACCTCATGTTTGCGATATACCATCTTTTCCGCAAGTTTATTGTTTTCTGTTTGGTAATAAATTAATAATAAGATCCATTTTTTACATCTGGTGATCCGTTTATTTGTCAATCGCCAATGGCAGTCAGCAGGGTTTAAGAACATCAGTTGTTCGACCTGCTAGTCAAATGCGTTTTGTTAAAATATACTTTTTCACTTTTTCAGTCTTTTGGAAAAATGTTGTTTGTGCTGTATTTAGACCCCTCTACCAAGAAATTTGTTTTGCATGCACACGTATAAAAATTGCGGTTTTTATCCAACGCAATCATAGGTTTGAACGTTGTTTTCAATTTAGACTTGTATATATATATATATATATATATATATTTAGACTTGTTTATATTTTTTCGTTTGGGCTTGTATTATATTTGCCTTCGGGTTTATATGATCCGTCCATCCTATTTTGACTCCTCAAAATTCAAAAGTCTATCCTTAATTGAGGTAACTTGTATGGCTTTCCATATACCGTTTCGATTCCTAACATCACTGAAGAGACATTAATTGTCGAAATCCGGATATGGTGTACAAAAACCTTTGCACCTTTTGTTGCGGTATACCATCTTTTCCGCAAGTTTATTTTTTCTGTTTAGTATTAAATTTATAATTAAGATCCATTTATTACATCGGTGATCCGTTTATTTGGCAATCGCCAATGGCTGTCAGCAGGGTTTAAGAACATTTGTTGTTCGACCTGTTAGTCAAATGCGTTTTGTTAAAATATACTTTTTCACTTTTTGGTCTTTTGGAAAATGTTGTATGTGCTGTATTTAGACCCCTCTAACAAAAAATTAGTTTTGCATGCACACGTATAAAAATTGCGGTTTTTATCCAACGCAATCATAGGTTTGAAACGTTGTTTTCAATTTAGACTTGTTTATATATATATATATATATTTATAAATATATTGGAGAGAGTTGTTTATAAACATGTCTTCAATCACCTACAAAGAAATAAGTTAATATATGAATACCAGTCTGGGTTTCTTCCAAAATGTGTAACTGTTCACCATGGCCAGCTTTAAGAAATTTACAACTGTATTTTAAATTCACTAGAACATAAAGAAATTAGCTGTTTCGTTTTCTGTGACTTTTCTGAAACTTTTGATAAAGTTTGGCATCAAGGATTGATACATAAAATGAAGTCATACGGTGTGGACGGGAAGTTATTGAATTGGTTTAAAAGTTATCTTATCAACAGACAACCGCGAGTTGTTATTAAACAATCTTTGTCAGAGCTTTGCAGTATTTCAGCTGGTGTCCCACAGGGTTCTGTTAAGGGATATCTCTTATTCATTATCTATAGTAATGATAATGCTGAAATTTTTTTATCTCTTTATGTAGATTATTTGCAGATGACACATCTCTCAGCTATTCTAGTCGTGACACTTCACAAATAAAATCAGTGATCCGTCACGTCTTGAGTGAGCTAAGCGATTGTTCTAAGAAATGGCTGATGTCCTTTAACCCAGAAAAAAAAAACAGAAATGATTTTGTTTTCATACATTGGATCTCCGGAAATGAGTTTCATATTCAATGGCAAGAATATTAAAGTTATAGATTTTTATAAACATTTGGGTGTTACATTTAGTAGAGATGCTAAATAGAACACCCATGTGGGAGGTATCATAAAAAATATATCGAAACATTTGAATGTACTTAGAAAATTAAAGTACAGATTAAGAAGAAATAACTTAGAAAAGCTGTACTTGACTTTTATAAGACCGTTACTCGAATATGACTGTGAAATTTGGGATAATATTGGTGTCGGTTATTGTAACAAATTAGAGCAGCTGCAACTTGAGGCAGCCAGAATTATATACAGGTCTTCCTATTTTTACTAGTAGTAGATTATTATTGATGAGATTGGTTGGGAAACTCTAACTGAACGAAGAGAAAGGAGGAAGTTACAATTATTCTATAATATTCATCATAATAATGCACCAGCATATCTTTGCAATTTAATTCCACCAACAATCCAAAGTACAGATGTTTACCCCTTACGCAATGGGAATGATATAATATACCCTTTTCGTAGACTTTCATTGACCCAAGAATCCTTCAAACGACTGTGGAATAATCTTAATGTGGTTACACGCAACATTGACTCTTTAGGTAAATATAAAACCGAATTCAAAAATATTAAACTGAATTCAAAAGCCTAAGTACATTAACATTATGAATTTGGAAATCGTAAACTCAACATCATTTTGACTCAACTTAGCTACTTTTTTGAATTATGATCTTAACAGAGTCGATATCATTTCAGATCAAGTCTGATCGCTATGGTGCTAAGCGTAAAGATTCACTTCTATTTTGAATGTCCTAATTATGCTTATATAAGAATCAAACTATCTAATAAGCTAAACTGGTTACCAGAGAACTCCACTAAATTAGATCATCTTACCCTCCGGTGATTCGTCATCAACTAATGATGAAAATGAAAGAATTTAAAAAAATGTATATGCATGTATTAAAGAGTCAAAGAGGTTTCTAATTGTATAATATAGCACACTTAAGTGCATATATATGTATATTGTGTACAACCATTCACATCATCACACATCTTTTTTTTACATATCCCATATATATATAATGTATTGTATTGTTTGCATGCATGTTTTGTAAATTTTCTATTGTTATAAATTGTTCATGGGAGAAGACTTTATATGTGTGATTAATTTTTGTCTCATCCTTTTTGCATATCCGAGCAAACAAAATGTTTAAACTAACAGGATTTAATATAGGACCGCTATGTCTCGTATCAGTAATTTTCGCCGCAGACTTGATAAAAATTATCACGACTGTTCTCATTTTATAGTCGAACCGTAAAAATGTCAGGTTTGTTTACCTTTACAAGTGCGTTCATTGGATGCCATAGAAAAGCCTGCATAACATCCACATGTATATGATCCAACTGTATTATTACATGCACCACGTCCAATTTGTTTATCACAATTGTTAGTTCCTAATGAGCATTCATCAATATCTAAAAAAAAAGTATTTATATAAACAAGAATGTTGACAAATTCCATCATACACTCATTTATTTATAATAGTATGTTTACTGATGTGCATTCTATTTGATGGCGTATTCCAGGTATTAACGAGTTTTAAGTTACAAAGGTTTTGGTACAAATAGGTCACTGGATAGAAATTGTCACAGTCACTACCAGTATTTCATGATGTATGCACAAATCTTATGAATATGCCAATCTTTAGTTTCGCATATTTTAAAATGATATTCTCAAACATACCGGTATTAATATCCCTTAAAATCTCTCCAAAAGGAAAAAGAACATTTCGTCAATTCAGTTAATTCAAATTACATTCTACAAATAACAGCTGCTAATTTTATTTCAATGTAAACAAGATTGAGTCGACAGACTTTAAATTCCCTAAATTGTAAATTTTATCCATTTAATTAGTAAACAGATGTCGAAATAATACGATTTAGATTAAAAGACGTAATTTTCAAAAGTATTCAACTGCATATATTTCGGTTCTTATAAATAGTGATCTAACACCCGTTAAATAAATCATCAAATATTGAGAGAGAAAAATCATATTAATAGCGTCATAGTCTTAAATATATAATTGTTTTATTAGTTGTTAGTGCCTTTGAACTAGCTTTAAATAACTACAAGTACTCACTTTTCTGTACTGTTTGTCTTTAGTGTTTTTGTTATGGTTCTTGTTGTGCTTTGTATCGATCTAATGAGTTAAGCCCTTTTTTCCCCGAATGTGACCTACCGAATTTGACTTATCACCGGGTTTGTACTAACATGAGCAACACGATGGGTGCTACATGTGGAGCAGGATCTGCTTAACCTTCCGGAACACCTGAGATCACCCACAGTTTTTGGTGGGGTTCGTGTTGCTCAGTCTTTAGTTTTCTATGTTGAGTTTTGTGTACTGTTGTTTGTCTGTTGGTCTTTTTCTTTTTTAGCCATGGTGTTGTCAGTTTATTTTAGACTTATGAGTTTGAATGTCCCTTTGGTACCTTTCGCCTCTCTTTTTTAACTGATTTTGATAGTTTGTTCTTATGTTTTACTGTTAAATCACTGTCCCAGGTTAGGGAGGATTTGGCGAAAGCAAACATGTTTGATACCGCCGACTTCTGTATGTGCCCGCCCAAAGCCCGGAGCCTGTAATTCCGTGGTTGTTGTTTGTTGCTGTATATCATATTTGTTTTCCGTTTATTGTTTCGTACATAAATCAAACCGTTAGTTTTCTCGTTTGAATGGTTTTACATTTGTCATTTCGGGCCCTTTGATATCTTACTTTGCGGTATGGGTTTTGATCATTGCTTAGCCGAACAGTACCTTATAGTCGTTAACTTCTACGTCATTTGGTATCTGGCGGAGAGCTGTCTCATTGGCAATCATTACACATCTTCTTATATTTATGTTATAAAATATTTTGATCTTTTCAAACTTTATTTAAGTTGTCTTGCATAAACCAGGATCATTTAAAGGCCATGTGTCTTTGTTGACATTTATGCGTTCAATACTTTGCAAACAACACATTCCCACTTAATCTTATCGCATGGAAACTTAACCTTTCGATAACATAGTCACTGAAAAAATCTGGGTATAATTTTTTTTTGTTTCAGTACTTATAGTTCCTTTTTTTAGTAATAAACCATACAAAATATCGCTCATAGTACATGTAAAAATATGATTAGACCCGTAGTTCTCTGCTTGATAATATTTGAGTTTTTTGACGATACAGTATACCGTCATGAGATTGGTACCCCGATAGGAGCATAGGTTTGGTATCGTGATTTGGGATAACTGTGCTCTTCTATTGCAGATTTATTTCGTTACTGTCATGCATTAATTTGCCAAAACGTCACAGGAACCAATCGAAATAGCACTAATATGTATTTAACAAAACCTGCAGATGTTTAGACGACATATTCTATGTTAACAGAAACCCTAAAAATTCTTAAAATTTACAAATAAATTTTACAAACTTAAGTTAGAATTACGAAATCAAATGTTAATTATAACTTTTGTCTTTTATCAAACTTTGATATAATAATTTTTCATGGTAATTGTCTAACCAAAGTTTATGACAAATCAGTAATTTGTCTTTCCAAAATGTACCTTGTGTAAAAAGAGGCGGAAGATACAAAAGTGATAATCAAACCCATAAGTCAAAAACGACCTGACTATGCCATGGCAAAAAAAAAACAAAAAAAACGACAAAACAAAATCAACAGTCAACAAAACACAACATAGAAAACTAGAAAACTGGGAAACACAAACCCCACCAAAAACCGAGGTGATCGCAGGTGCTGTGGATGGGTGACCAGATCCTGCTTAACATGTGGCACCCGTCATGTAGTTCAAGTAAGCACAAACACGCTGATAAGTCTTATTCGGTAGGTCACATTCGCGAAAAAAAAAGAACAGAGTTGTTTTTACGACAAACGGAACATTATCGTCGTCAACTGCGAAACAAATATTCCATAACGGTCAACCAACTGGTGATGGTGTCCGTAAATTTTCCGAAAGGATGACTTCAACTTTAAAAACACTTGGAGCTCTTGGTTTAATAACTTCCTTGTAAGCAGCAACTATCAATCAAGGACATCATGATAGGAAATGCATCTGGAATATCGTATCAACTGAGAGATATATATTCAATATGCAGGCGCTGTTGGAATTGTGCTACATTGAAATGGAAAGTCCACAATTAGGAAGCTAAAATCATCTCTTTTGGCGTAAAGTATTTTTTCTAGATCGACCCTCATTGTCAATGTGTAAATGCATATCAAGAAATGAGAAAGCATAACTGTATATGTTGTATCCTTTATTTAAATTTCGACGGCACATGCGTCTTCACAAAAGTCCCAAACGTTTGACTATTCGGTCAGGATACATCATCTGTATAGCGGAACGTGAAGTTAAAGGATAATTCTAGCTTTTTTTTTATTCTTCATAAGAAACTCCAGTATGCAGCTTGAATATTGGAAGCCGGCAAGAAGAGGAGCACATATGGTTCCCATGGAAATGCCGATTGTTTGTTGAAAAATCGAAATCAACCATCTTGATAATGTTACTTTCAGAGAATACTTTGAATCAGACAGGTTTATTCCAAAGTGCAATTTATTCCGCCCTAAAACAAAATATTTGTATCTACGTTAGTTATTGTTTTTTTTATGAAACAAAGCAAGATCAATTCTTTACATTTGTTCTTTTGGTTTGAAATGGGGAGATACTGTGTAAAGGGTTTTACTTGTGTAAATTTTTAATCAGAAGTGAAAAGTGCTAGTTTGTAATGCCGTTTCATAATTCATTGAACGTAGCATATTTACTTAAAAAATTTCGCAGCAGGGATATACACCATTAATTGGTCATAATATCATAAAATTTTAAAAGAAGAATAAAGATTAATAGTGGAATAAATGATTGCACCAACAAGGATTACATAAAAAGTTGTATTTCACATACAGTTTTCCCTTAATATTATTCAGAAAGGTAACAAGGTTATTATTGTCATTTTAATTTTAATTTTGGGTTAATAAACTCATTCTATAAAAATAAGAAGATGTCGTTTGATTGCCAATGAGACAACTCTCCACAAGAGACCAAATGACACAGAAATTAACAGCTATAGGTTATCGTACGGCCTTCAACAATGAGCCCATACCGCATAGTCATCTATGAAAGGCCCCGAAATGACAAATGTAAAAGAATTCAAACGAGAAAAATAACGGCCTAATTTATGTACAAAATACATTCTAAACCATTAAACAGATTGAGTCTAACTTTGTTTCCTAAATTATGACCAACGCAGGTACAAATATATCGGGTTAGGAAAGGATAATTCCTATCTTGTAACAAAATTCTCTATTTAGATATGTTCCCTGAAATGACATCATCAAGAAGCTTGACTTAAAATATATTTAGATATATTTGTTATAATTGAGGGACGTGTTTTTTTCAACAGGCAACCGGCATTTGCAAGGGAACCAACTTTTTTCCTTTTCTTGTCGACCTGTTCTATTATTCAGAAGAGGTAGATTTCAAACAGCAGCTTCTCGAGAAGAATGGAAGATGCTAGCAGTATTCTTTTACTGCGCTTTCATGTTTTAGTTTGAGCGTTTCTGGTGACGGGAAATCCGAAAAAAAAACCGCTTCAGTCGCACAAAAATAAAGTTTTTATTTCATTTTTAAAGCAATTTATGATGTCATCTAACTATGTTTCGTAACTAAATTGAATGCATCAATCCGAAAGAACTTGAAATAACGGATACCACAAGTAAAGGTGAGTGTACTTAAGTCAACTTCGTACTTGATTGAGCCTTTTGCGCTTTTTTGATTCCAGCCTCACTGATGAGTCTCGTGAAGACGAAACGAGCGTCTGGCGTACGAAACTATAAGCCTGGTATCTTTGATGAGTTTTTTTCATATCTTGACTGACATATAGTAATTGACAATGCAGGTCGGATGAGAACTAAACTATTCGTTATGACAAAAAAGATCATCAGCTTGTGAGGACTTTCCATTTCTATGTAGCAACTTTCAAGCAGCGCTTGCATATGCATTAAACATCTCTCAGATGATACGATATTCTAAATCTTTTGTTTCCTATCATGATTTACCTGAATATAGGGTTGCTACTTACAAGAAATATATTGAACCAGATTCTTAATTAGAAAGATAAAAGTCATCCTTCAGAACCGTTTTACGTTTTGTGGTGTCCTGTGCTGTCGTGAATTTATGGGAGGTGTCCGTTGTTATTCTGCGGTTTACATGTTGTAATGTACTATTATATTGTTTGTTTATGTAATTCTCTGTGCTGAGTGTTCTTGCGTTTGTTTGTACTGTATCCCTCTCGCGTAGTGTTGTCATTTTAGTGGTGTTTTTAACATTGCCATATAAGCGGGATGTTTGGCTAGCCATAAAACCAGGTTCAACCCACCATGTTTTCTTAAAATGTCCTGTACCAAGTCAGGAATATGGCAGTTGTTATCAAATAGATATAAGAAGATGTGGTTTGAGTGCCAATAAGACAATTCTCAATCCAAGTCACAATTTGTAAAAGTAAACCATTATAGGTCAAAGTACGGCCTTCAACACGGAGCATTGGCTCACACCGAACAGCAAGCTATAAAGGGCCCCAAAATTTACTAGTGTAAAACAATTCAAACGGGAAAACCAACGGTCTAATCTATATAAAAGATGAGAAACGAGAAACACTTATGAACCACATCAACAAACGACAACCACTGAACAACAGGTTCCTGACTTAGGACAGGTGCAAACAAATGCAGCGGGTTTAAACGTTTTAACAGGCGCCAACCTTCACCTTAACCTGAAATAATAGTGTAACATCACAACATAGAAAGACACACTATAAAATATCAATTGAAATGGCTTAACTCAATCAAAAGACATATTAACAAAAACAAGTAAACATACACTGAACGAATAAATTTGATCTATGACACAATGTAAATACAAAATATAAAAAAGGGGGGTGAGATGTAAAACAATATCAGAAAAACTATAACCTTGGACAAAATGTCGTTAAATAAAATAACGTATACAGGTAAATAAAAAATAATTTTGTTGTAAGGAGTACATGGAGTACGGAAATATTTTTTACAAAATAAATAAATTTGTTGTTCATAGTACGAGAACAGAAATGAAAATTTATCGTCATACTAAATACTTATTAAAGGTGGTATCTATTAAAAATAGTGAGACGAGATATAACACAAAATAAGTAAACTTTAAATAACAAAAATGCATTACAAATTGTATCAACAGGTCAAATTAACATGAATTTGAGAGTACTCGCAGTTACTGAAAGCTAGTTAAAAGCCAAAAACAATTAATAATAAAAAATCATGCATCAGAGACTAAAAACAACTAAAACACACCCCAGCGATTTAGTGTTTTAACGTCATGGACAGTCAAAGAAGACATAACTTGTGCAATGCCAAAATAAGAGTATCGACAGGAACTAGGATAGTTAGGATTTAACCTTTTAATAAATATGTATAATGTTATATATAGATAAAGTAATATATATATACAGAAAATGAACGTGCATGTGTATTTATTCATCCCAAAAAAAACATTTGAAAAGAATACAAATTTAGTTCTGTTTTGATTTGTTGGTGACAAAATCGATATTTGTGTCAATGTAAACAATATTCAAAGATCTAATTATAACATTGATAAGATAACCTTTACTAATGAGTTTGTTAAAAGGTTCGATGAGTTTACAAGGACCACATAGTGATTTCCGCGCTTTTAGTACAATATTACCGTAAAATTTAGGATGTGAAATATCGTTTTTCATAAGTTTTCTACAGGTACAGCCAAATTTACTAATCAAATCTTTGTATCTATGAAAGAATTTAGTAAATGTTTTAAGTAATTTATGGTAACGAAATCCCTGACTTAATAATTTACCAGTGATGCATTGATTACGTTCGTTAAAATCTTTGACATCACTACACACACGGGCATAACGAACGAGTTGGGATATATAGACACCGTATGATGGAGCCAAAGGAACATCGCCGTCTAAAAAAGGAAAATTAACAATACGGAATGAAAAGTCGTCTCTTTTGTCGTAAATTTTAGTATGGAGTTTCCCTTTAGAAATTGAAATGTTTAAATCTAGAAAAGGACAACTACTGCTGTTTATGTTAGATTTATTTAAAGTATAGTCCGTTTCTATGTATGTTGGCGTTTGTTTTTGTTGCAGTTCAGTGTTTCTGTTGTTCCGTTGTTTTCCTTTTATAGTTGATGTGTTTCCCTCGGTTTTAGTTTGTAATCCGGATTTGTTTTCGCTTTATCGATTTATGACTACTGAAGAGCGGCATACTACTGTTGCCTTTATTTGCGGACGCCATCATGTTTTTGCTTGACCGTTCGGTTATGGAGTATCTTGATAACCGATTACTACGGGTATATTCCAATTGTCGTAGTTACAATTCTGTCCTATTTCTCACCAGCTTGACCTCTCGATATTCGAATAATCCTTGAAATGTTACAGGCCATGAAAACACGTGCCTCTAGTGTAGCAGAATCTCCATAACCTTCCAAAACACCTAAAATTACCTCATGGTTATTTGAGAGGTTCCTGTTGTTCAGTGTTTCGTCTTCTTTGTAGTGTGTTGTAGACGTTTTTGTCTTTTCGTCGTGATTTCATTTTTGATCATGGTTATTGATTGTCCCTCTGGTATCTTCTGTCTTTTTCCATTGATAAAAGTCATAATTATAATGGTGTTCTTCAATGAGTGCGTCTGATATGTTTGGGATGATCATCAATTTGCTAATTAGTAGTGTGAAGCGAGACTTCAATGTTTCTTTGATATTATCTGCTTTAAAACTTTTTCAATTTTTTTTTAATCTCTAATGAATTTATACATGAATGTTTAGACTCGGGACGATGGAAATCTTGACATAATGTATAGAAACTTGTTTAAATAAGACCGTATCGTATAGTGCTTCTTACACAAACGCTGATCCAACAGATGTATGAGGAGGAACGACTGATATCGACACAACATAATTCTTACCATTATGAATTAGTTGATCGATACGATGTGTAGGTGTCTAGACATATTTTCGTGGTTTTAGATCTTAAGATTCCAGTATGGTCATCTGATCTGTGATTTTCCGATTGTGTCCTATTCTCGATTTGGACATTTTTACTGAGTGTGCATTTGCATGGCGGATGATGCATGCATAGCAGAAGACCCTTGTCCTGGCGACGCACCCGGTCTCGTGCTGATTGGTGTTCGTGTGATTCCCTCTGGTATTTTTTTTGCCTTGATTTACTTCTTCCTAATCGATTTACGAGAATTGAGCATCGGCAAACTACATTCCACTTAACTTATGACCTCTATAGGCCTTTTTTGTTTTTATTGTTCGTATGTTGCTTTATTCACATAAACCTCCATACTTGTATTTCTATCAATAATTGATTCATCCATGCACCTTAATCAATTTTATTTGATTTTCAGTAGATCTAGCAGTAGATCTAGCACTTGTAGTTATTAAATATCTTTAAGTCATTAAAAACACGGAACTGTCGTAACAGTGACTACTTCGTTATGTGATTAAGCCTTCAGACTGTTTTGATTCTAGCGCCACTAATGAATCTGATGAAGACGTGACGCACGTCTGGAGTCTCAATTTGTAAGCGTGGTATCTATGATTAGTGTTTATTTAAAAATTTTATCGACCACATGTAGATGATTTTTGTTCAATATGTCAATTTTAGCGTAAAATCTATTTATGTTTGACCCAATCAAAGAGATTAAAAATTCTAAATACAGAAATCACTTTCAGTTCCGTAAAACAACATTATACATACCACTGCAAATAATGCCATCTCCTTGGTAACCAACTAAACAAGAACAAGTATAACCTCCTTCTGTGTTAGTACATTGTGCCAAAGAAGGATGACAGCTGTCAGTACCCAGCAAACATTCATTGACATCTGCATTGAAAAATAATAACAAAAACTATTCATTATATTGATTCTTCGTGTATATTAGTGTTGCAAAACACTTGTCCTACCTCCATGACAAATATGTTGTTGTCCCCGCAGATAAAGCCCCAAACAACATCGTTTTTGTGTGTAAATATCATTACATAAACTGCTTGATAAATGAATTAGGTATTGACAATTCACTTGGAAACTCAACATATACCCTCACGACACTTACCAAAGAGGAAATCCTAGATAATCATAGGTCTATTCTATGTTCCTTTGGAATTTCAACCAAAGACGAAGAACTGGATCTTCCATCACTGTATTGGATACCTAAACTACATAAGTGTCCTTACAAACAACGGTATATTGCTGGGTCTTCCAAGTGCTCCACGAAACCTCTTTCTAAAATATTAACATCTATTTTATCAGCAATCAAAGCCGGGCTCCAAAGTTATTGTGAAACTGCCTATTCTAGAGGTGGTGTGAATCAGATGTGGATACTAAAAAATTCCAAAGATCTTTTAGAGTACATACAATCTAAGACTCTCTCATCTTGCAATAGTATTAAAACATTTGACTTTTCTACACTTTACACAAGTATTCCCCATTCCAAACTAAAAGAGAAATTGAAAGAGTTGGTATTACTTTGTTTCATTAAAAAGAATGGCGAACGTAGATACAAGTATCTTGTCTTGGGGAGGGATAAATCCTACTTTGTAAAGAATCACTCTGATTCAAACAAAAAATTCTCTTAAACTGACATTATCAAGATGCTTGATTTCTTGTTTGACAACATATTTGTTACGTTTGGAGGACGTGTTTTTCAACAGACTGTCGGAATTCCAATGGGAACCAATTGTGCCCCTCTTCTTGCCGACTTGTTTCTTTATTATTATGAGGCTGACTTTATACAGGAGCTTCTTAGGAAGAGAGATAAGAAGTTAGCAATATCCTTTAACTCTACGTTCCGCTATATAGCTGATGTTCTCTCACTTAATAATACAAAATTTGGTGACTATGTTGAACGAATCTATCCCATCGAACTAGAGATAAAGGATACTACAGATACAGTTAAGTCTGCCTCATATCTTGACTTACATCTAGAAATTGACAATGAGGGTCGGTTGAAAACAAAACTTTACGACAAAAGAGATGATTTCAGCTTCCCAATTGTGAGTTTTCCATTTCTATGTAGCAACATCCCAGCAGCGCCTGCATACGGAGTATATATCTCCCAATTGATACGATATTCCCGGGCTTGTGTTTCCTATCATGATTTCCTTGATAGAGGATTGCTGCTCACAAGGAAGCTATTAAACCAAGAGTTCCAAATGGTGAAGTTGAAGTCATCCCTTCGTAAATTTTACGGACGCCATCACGAGTTGGTTGACCGTTATGGAATAACCGTTTCACAGATGATATCGGATATGTTCTGTATGTCGTAACTACAATACCCTTCCCTTTTCACGAATGTGACTTACCGAATTAGACTATTTACCAGATTTGTAATAACATAAGCAACTCGACGGGTGCCACATGTGGAGCAGGATCTGCTTACCCTTCCGGAGCACCTGAGATCACCCCCAGTTTTTGGTGGGGTTCGTGTTGCTTAGTCTTTAGTTTTCTATGTTGTGTCATCTGTACTATTATTTGTCTGATTGTCTTTTTATTTTTGGCCATGACGTTGTCAGTTTGTTTTCGATCTATGAGTTTGACTGTCCCTCTGGTATCTTTCGTCCCTCTTTTAAGACAACGAAGACTTATTTTGCCCTAAAATTGAACTTTGTAATATCAATTGTAAAAATCTACATTTACGATCTTAAAAAAGGAAATTACGATAATGTAGACACCCTTTTAATACTCAACACATTATTATTTTCTTGAATGCCGGTTATTAAGGTTATTAACCTTTAAGAATTCACATAGAAACCACGAAGGATGCTACATTTACGAGAGAAAGAAATTGAAAGTTGACAGTCATAGAACTTACTTTAGATACATCAGGTATAAACGGTAATAACTGTCCTTTCCTAGATTGAGATATTTCAGTTTTACACGGGATACTCTACACTAAAATTTACGACAAAAGGGACGATTTTTCGTTCCCTATTGTTAATTTTCCTTTTTTGGAAGGTGATGTTCCTTTGGCACCATCTTACGGTGTTTATATATCACAACTCGTTCGCTATGCCCGTGTCTGTTGTGACGTTTTGGATTTCAATGAACGTAATTTATGTATTACTGGTAAATTATTAAGTCAGGGATTTCGTTACCACATATTACTTAAAATCTTTACTAAATTCTTCCATAGATATAAAGATTTGGTTTGGAAGTTTTGATGTACCTTTAGAAAACTTATTTCAAACAGGATAGCACATCCTAATTTTTACGGAGATGTTGTTTACCGAGCCCGGAAATTTAGATACGATCCGCGTAAACTTATCGATTACTTAAAATAAACTTATTCTAAAAGGTTACCAATTCAGCACTATAATTAAATCTTTGAATATTGTTTTTATTGGTATTACTATTGATTTTGTTATCCGTAAATTTAAATCAAACTAAATATTATTTTTCTATACATATGCACATTCATGATTCTACAATCTGTCGATACCTGTTTCTTGGCATTGCACAAGGTCATGTTTTTTCTGACCGTTATAATAACGTCTTTAAACGAAATCCATTGGATGTTGGATGTGTACTGATTGATATTTTATGCTTAGATGCATGATTTTTTATAAGTTGTTATTCGCTTTTAACTAGCTGTCAGTAACTGCGAATACTCTCAGATCTGTACTTAGTGTCTTTTTGTTGTGGGGATGTATAAGTACCCTGCCACGTCCACTCTGTGTTTTTGTTAGATGTATGTCTGCTTTGTATCTATCTGATCAGTTAAGCCCTTTTCAACTGATTTTTTTTTAGTTTGTTCTTATGTTGTACTGTTACATCACTGTCCCAGGTAAGGGGGAGGGTTGGTTCATTTAATCTAGTTTAACCCCGCCACATTTTGTATGTGTCTATCCCAAGTCAGGAGCCTGTAATTCAGTGGTTGTCGTTTGATGCTGTATATCATATTTGTTTTTCGTTCATTATTTTGTACATAAATCAGGCCGTTAGTTTTCTCGTTTGAATTTGTTTTACATTTGTCATTTCGGGGCCTTTTATAGCTGACTATGCGGTATGGGGTTTACTCATTGTTGAAGGCCGTACAGTGACATATAGTTGTTAATTTCTCAGTCATTTGGTCTCTTGTGGAGAGTTGTCTCATTGGCAATCATTACACATCTTCTTATTTTTATATATATATGGTATACGGAATCTGTCCTTCAATTATGATAACATTTGATTGAGCTCATCATGTTTATGGGGTATATAACACTGTTTCACTTATTCCGTTTAACTTGCGAAATATCCTGCATTTATTTTAATTTTTACTAAATACATATTTCTTCTTTTCTGCCAAGGGTAAGTTTATCTGAAGCAATTAACCACAGAAATCTTCAAAAGGAGTTTCATTGGGTAGATATAGACGCAATATTTGAGAATAATGAATATTTTTTTTTTATTTATCATATTGATGCATGTCATTTTACAAGCTATTATGTAAATATATCACAGAAAAACATTTGTTTTCTTAGTTTGAGTCAATTCTTAGTTCTAACTTCATTTATTTTGGCCAAAAGCTTTTCACATGACAGACAATGTTATATTATACAGATTTATTACATTTTTTCATTAAAAGTATATATATCCTTCATTAATTATAATTTTGACTGAATAAAGTGTGTGTAATTTGGACCGAACACACAAAATGGTACAGACAGGCCTTTTTGGACCTTGAAATATAAAAATCAACAGTACTGAGCAATTTGCAGTAAGCTTGATATAAAGTTAGAATCAAGAAGTCCTAGTTTTGTATTAGCAAGTCATATTTTGTCCGTAATATGCAGTTTAATGTATGAGGGTCAGTAATTAATTAGCTAACTTTTAACAATTTTCAGTTAAAGGTCTTTTAAAGCTAAAAATTTGAAAGGTGTAAATTATAGCTGAAAATATGCTATGGCGTTTTGTTTCTGGCTATAACATGCACAAATCAAATCCTTAGACATAAAATTTTCTGTTTTGATTGAAGACAAATGATTTTTTTTTCAGCAATAACATCAAAAGATAATTTCTTTAATATCATTATCATAGGAATAGTATCAAACCTGCAGAATACCAGTCCAGTACCCAATACTTTAGACAAAATTGAAAATGTTATGACGTCATGATACGTGCATATTTCACGACGGTCCGTTATTTTGTTTGTCGCGATTTGTAAGATCTGAAAACATACTGCATGGATTCATATTCAGTGAACTTTAATAATACATTCTAATTCTTCCATTTCAAAGTTTCGGTATTTTTTATATAGCTATAACAAATTGTCGGGTAAACTGCAAAATATTTCAGAATATTATTGTAGTCCGAACATTTTTTGTTTAAACCATAGAATTTCTCGACATCTTTCAAGTTTATTCACCGATCGACCCGATTGTGAACATTTCTTAATAAAGCAAAGTGGTAAAGTTTCATTGTTTTATTCGTTTTTAAAATTATAAATCGTAATTATAAAAATAAGAAAATGTGGTATGACTATTAAGTTTATTAAACATAATTCAAAATAACAGTAACATTTTGATTGAGTTGTGTCAATCTATGTTTGTGGGTAATAATTTGTAATCAAAGTACCATCGTGCCACTTGAAATGATTGGTTGATTAAAAACTTGTTTATTTGATCCCAAACAGGATTGAGTATAAAATCACTTTTCTCTATTTAAAGGTTTATAACTCAACACCGATAAAAGCTTAAATCGCTAAAATCGAACTTGACCTTCATTTGGTCACAGGAAACAACAAATCTAAATTTCAAAACAAATTACGTAATAGCACGGACACTGTTTGGCAGCCGCCTGCCAACCCACCCACCGTATATCACCAAATTAATATCCGATATTTTCCTTTGGAAATCCGGTTAAAATCTGTTGAAAAGGGCGTAACTCATCAGATCGATACAAAGCATATAGGCACCCTGACAAAAACACAAAAGACTGATCTGATAGTACTCGTAGTTACTGAACGGTAGTTCAAAGCCAATAACAACTAATGAAACAGCATGCGTTTAAGACTAGAACATTAATCAGTGCACATCCATCATCCTTTGGATTTAGTGAAAAGACGTCATTAAACGTCAGAGAAGTACATGACCTTGTCCAATGCCAACATACAGGTATCGACAGATTGTAGAACCGTGAATGCACTTATGTGTATTAACAATAATATTGAGTGTGGTTTTAATTTACTGATAACAAAGTCAATATTTATACCAATAAAAACAATATTAAAGATCTAAATATAGTTTTGAATTGGTAACCTTTTAACAATTTTATAGAATAAGTTTATTTAAAGGATCAATAAGTTTACCCAGATTGCATCTTAATTTACGGGCTCGGTAACTAACATTACCGAAAAAATTAGGATGTGCTATCCCGTTTGTAATAAGTCGTCTAAAGGTACAGCCAAACTCTAAGCCAGAGCTTTGTATCTATGGAAGAATTAAGTA
This sequence comes from Mytilus californianus, assembly GCF_021869535.1. Classification (NCBI taxonomy): domain Eukaryota; kingdom Metazoa; phylum Mollusca; class Bivalvia; order Mytilida; family Mytilidae; genus Mytilus; species Mytilus californianus. The sequence goes on from NW_026262581.1 coordinate 39,371,293, forward strand.
CAAGTTTAAGTAATTTGTTGTAATGATATCCTTGACTTAATAATTTACCAGTAATACATAGATTAAGTTCATTGAATTCCAGCCACCGGCATAGAGAACAAGTTGTAATATATAAACACCGTAAAATTGTGCCAAAGGAAAATCATTGTCCAAAAAAGGAAAATTAACAATAGGGAACAAAAAATCGTCCCTTTTGTCGTAAATTTTAGTGAATAGTTTCCCGTGTAAAACTGAAATAGCTGAATCTAGGAAAGGACACTTTTTACCGTTTATATTTGATTTATTTAAAGTAAGCTCCTTTGGGTAAATTTCGGCAGTATATTTAGAAAATTCTTGATCAAGATAACGCTAGGTTATTGTGGAATTTATCTATTAAATGCAATTTAGACAGGTCTTTAATGAGTTTGGCCATAATCTGTGATTCATAACATTACAAGAACAAGTCTGCTATAAAAGTTGCGCAATTGGTGGATTAATTAATAGGGATTGATTTGAACACCTACAACCTATCGATAAACGTTATTGTCGAAATGTACATAAATGTTGTCCAGGAGAAAATGTACAACTTCAATCATCTCATCACATATTCAGTATGTAATATCTAGCATATTTACCTTTCTGGTTTTACTTTGCAATCAGATTTTTCAAACGACCATTTTATTAAATAGGAAAACGTTTGTGTGATAAGATTTTGTGGAAGTGCAGTGTAAAAAGTTGAAATTGTGTGGAAGTGCAGTGTAAATAGTTGAAAAGTTAAAACTGACAGCCGAATGAAAAGTACCATCAAAAGCACGTAATTTATCTAAAAAATCCAATGAATCGTCACTCCAGAAATAGTTAACTCCACGATTTTAATATGTTTTATTACAAATGTTAAAGGGGCATTAGCTACGAGATAAAATTATATTAAAAAATCAGATATGATTTTTTTTGTTCAATCATTAATGAAAGTAAAATAGTGAAATAACAATTCGCTTCTAGCAGCCAGTTTGGTTCATTTTTTGTCAAAATAAATTAAGAAACCTTGCTGGTGAATTATTCACTTGCAATGAATAATTCGACCTCATTGAATCCTTATTCATGTGACCTCAAATTTAACTCCTTCGCTGGAGATGGGTTACGCATGTATTCAGCTATTAAAAGGAAAAGAATGTCAACATTGAAAGTGAAACAAGGATGAACAATTTGATTGACCGATTCGATCTACAACAAAATCATTCATACAGGTAAAATTGATAAACATACTTTTAACCTACAATATGAAATCAAACACACCTAGAAAAGTCCAATTACACGTGGTCACTGTCACTGTCTATCTTTATTTATATTTATATTGATATCGGGTTAAATGACCGTCGGCAGTGCTCGGAGGTCATCTCGATGGTTAATTAGATGACGTCTAGACAAAAATACACACGAAATAGTATCGAGTTCATGCACTGTTAATTGTTTATTTTAAACTTTTTGTAATTTGGATATACGTTTTAATATGTTATTAATCAAATATGAGAATTTGAGTCAAATTGAGGAACATGAATTTGACATCTAATGCCCCTTTAATCATAAATTCTTTGACAGTAGTTAAGGAACTTGCAAAAGCACCGAAAGAGTAGTTGTAGAACACTTATTAGAGGCCGAGATGGAAACAATATCTTACGGTTTTTTTTTTTTGTAGTTAAGGTAACCGATACATACATGTAGTAGGAACCTTCACATGTACATCAGTGTCATTAGGCTGAGATTTGGTTATGATATGATTGTTTATCATATGACTCTCTGTGAAGTGCACGGACCTGAATGGAGACGAATTTACAATTCTATTCCAAAGTATTTCCATGTAGTATTAACGTCATACCCCACCACACTGTTAGTTGCCTTGTCGGCGGTACGAACACAAACCGCTTTGCGAGTACTTGAAGTATGTCTGTTTGTTTTGCTCAAACATTTTTATAAATATATGGAGCTCAATGCGACTATCATACAAGTGAGAGATTAAGCTAGCTATAGAAACAGTTTTAATCCACCATTTTCGACATAAGGAAATGCATGTACCGAGTCAGGAATATGGCTGTTGTTTTCCATTCGTTTGATGTGTTCGAGCTTTTGGTTTTGCCATTTGATAAGGGACTTTCCGTTTTGAACTTTCCTTGGAGTTCGGTATTTTTTGTAATTTTACTTTTTCCTTATTCTAGAAATAGGCGTATTATATACCCTTTTATCTATTCCTAACTTATTTTCACAACATTCATAGATTTGTTTCAATAAGAATTAAAAGTTTTTTTATCAAATTATTCCCGATAACATCAAATTTTACAATACGATGAAGTACGTCTTTTATAACCTGACAACATTGTTTCCAATTATTTTAGATGGAGGACGATCGTTTGGTCCTTTTTCAATAAGTTTTTAACCTCTCGGTTTGAACAATATTGAGGTATCCTGCAACATCATAGCCATAGGGATCATATCTATATTTCGACGATTCACAGTCTCATGTTAAAGGAGTTTTATTTTCTAAACTGACGTATCATTAAAAATTAAACTTCTACTGTTTTTTGTTTGTATATAAACGAAATAATATGTGGTTCTGTGTTATAAAAATAGGGAGGTATAAAGTTTTGAATGGCAGAGTCATTAAATATACTTGATAAGTTGATATTATCAATGCCTCTGTTAATATATTTAATTTTCAGAAAATGCCGTTGATGACCTCAAGGGTTATCGCGGGGATAGCCTATGGTGACAAAATGCTGTAATTAAACGCGTACATACATAAAGTTGGTTGAAAACGAGTTGTGTAACACTCTTTGAAAATAACATGTAATTTACAAATTGGTATTTGACCAAGTTTACATAATGATTGATGCCTACCATTGTTTTAAACATAGAGAAGAGATCGTCAAGCGTCTTATTTATACGATGTTTAATTCATTGATTTCGATAAATACGTTTGCAATGCGACCTATTATTACGTGGTCTTTTATTCAAAATATCATAATATAAACAGAAGAAGTTTTAGATATGTTTCCTTGTCTCTGTTATTGTCATTTAGACTGAGAGAATATGTTGTCTGCAGACGTTTAATCCAAGACAATACGATAATTTTATGGGAATCTTCAAATTGTGTATTCGATTGCCCTTGTTGTTTCTGGATCATTTCGAGTGGTTGGAATTTTATAAATTACATTGTGTTTTCCTAAATGTTGGTAAATTATATTTTTTAATTTATTAGATTTTCCAAAGTGATATAGATGTTCCTGTGTTCGTCTAAAATTTCCCGTCCTGTTTGTCCTACATATTGTTTACCACACTTCGGCTTTGTTCAAGTAACCAAATAAATGAGGCTTTAAGTTTTTCATGTATTGTCACAGGAAAAGGAAAGCAAACAAGATTTCCAGTTCACTGATGACCTACCAGTATTATCAGAGGATTATCTAGAACATGTTAGTCATTTTCCGGCATTGCACGGGAATATTAGAGGATATCCACGTTCATTTTTGTTTAATAATGTGGCTCCAGCGGCATTGCCACCCTAGACACAATTGTAAAAAGTGCTAAATTTATAAGGAGAATTTCGATTGATGGCGATTGAACTTATATGAGGCAGGTGTATATCCTTGAAGTCGTGGTATATTTAGTTTTCTTTCTTTTTCATAAAATCATGATTATCTAAAGGGTTATGTGAACCTTAAACGAGGCCGAAAGTCATAAAATTGAATAAGAATTACAATTACGGAATATATTAACAATAGATAAAGCAGTCGAAGAATTCTTATAAAAAATATGGTTTACAGCCAGACAAAATGACATTAGTAAAACAAAACAGACATATAACAAACACAGGGCAAATACAGAATGATATAAAAATTCTGAGTAAAACCATAAATTAAAACACAGAAATAAATATAAAGAAATAGAACATTAATATAACAGAAGATGTAGACAGCTCTCTCACAAGCACAAAACCCTTACTGTAAAATAAAAGGGAATACACCATAAGTACGGGGGCACATTCTACTGCATCCACACAACACGAGCAACATAACCTGCAGTAAATATAATAAGAACGACATTAAGGGATGTATTTTAAATAATGGGTGGGTCTCAGGTTCTTTCAAAATATATCGTGGAATACGACAAGGGTGTACGATTTAAGCTCTCCTTTTTTTTTATAACAGTAGAATTAATGGCAATAAGACTAAGAAGTAATAAAGATTTTAAAGGAATAAAGATAAAATTAGATGGAAAATATTGTAATTTAAAAATTTGCCAATTAGCTGATGATACAACACTGTTTCTTCAGTCACGGAAAGAAATAAATTTGGCTCTTAGTATAATTGAAGGATTTGGAAGCTTTTCATGACTTAAACTTAATAGAAACAAAACAGAAGGGGTATGCTTAGGGAGATTAAAAAGTTCAAAAGATAAATATGAAAATATAAATTGGACTAACAAACCAATTAAAAGCCTTGGTATCTATTTTGGGTATGATAGAAAAGAACGTCAAACATTGAAAAGGTGTTGGATAAAATAACAAAACTTGTAGAAAGATTGTCAAATCGAAAGTTAATATAAATAAGAAGATGTGGTATGAGTGCCAATAAGACAACTATCCATCCATATCATCATGTGTAAAAAGTAAACAATTATAGGTCAAAGTACTGCCTTCAACACGGAGCCTTGGCTCACACCGAACAAGCAAGCTATAAAGGGCCGCAAAAAGACTAGTGTAAAACAATTCAAACAGGAAAACCAACGGTCTAATCTATATAAAAAACGAGAAACGAGAAACACTTATGAACCACACCAACAAACGACAACCACTGAACAACATGCTCCTGACTTAAGACAGGTGCATAAAAATGCATCGGGTTTAAACGTTTTAACAGGCGCCAACCTTCACCCTAACCTGAAATAGTGGTATAACATTACAACATAAAAAGACACACAATAAAATATCAATTGAAATGGCTTAACTCGATCAAAAAGAAAATACACAAAAACAAGTAAATATACACTGAACGAATAAGTTTGATCTATGACACAATATAAATAAAAAAGATGTTTCAATGTCAAAAAGAAAACTTATCCTAGGACAAAATGGCGTTAAATAAAGTAAGGTACACAGGCATATTTAAATATAATAATTTTGTTGTTAGTACAGAATCATTTTTTACAAAATAAATTTGTTATTCATAGTACGAGTACAGAAGTGAAAATTTTTTCGTCATACTAAAAACTTATCAAAGGTGGTACATATTATAAATAGTAAAACGAGATATAACACAAAATAAGTAAACATTGAATAACAGAAATGCATACAAATTGTGTCAACAGGTCAAATTAACACGAAAGTACGATTTGAGAGTACTCGCAGTTACTGAAAGCTAGTTAAAAGCCAAAAACAATTAATAATAAAAAATCATGCATCAGAGACTAAAATCAATTAAAACATATCCCAGGCAGATATTTTGTGTTTTAACGCCATGGACAGTCAAAGAAGACATGACTTGTGCAATGCCAAAAGTAACGACAGGCAGTAGCATAGTTAGGATTTAACCTTATAATAAATATGTATGATGTTATGTATAGATAAAACAATTTCTAAATAGAAAATAAACGAGGATGTGTATATATACATCCCAAAAACAATTCGAAAAGAATACAAATTTAGTTGTGTTTTAATTTGTTGATGACAAAATCGATGTTAGTGCCAATAAAAACAATATTCAAAGATCTTATTACAACATTAATAAGATAACATTTACTAATAAGTTTGTTCAAAGGTTCGATAACTTTACACGGATCACAATGATTTCAGCGCTTTTAGGACAATATTACCACAGGCACTTGTCTCAGAAATATTTTTTCCTATATACCATTATATAACACAAGGTACTTAACTCGCATTTTTGAAAAATGTCACCCGGTCGCGAAATTCCGTTATATTTCGATTTCTCGGTTGTCAACCCCACTAAAACTTGTTATGCCGTAAATCTAAATTGATTCATCTACACAATGATGTATAACGCGCCTACCTTTGTTGTCGGAATCATTCATAGCACGCCTACCCAAGTATGTCAACCGTAATTATTTCGTCTACCAACACCCGATTAGATATATAAGTTATATTCTTGTGTTATATTAAGGTATATAGGGGAAAAAATTCTGAGACAAGTGCCTTTGAATATTACCGTAAAAGTTTTCTACAGGTACAGCCAAATTTACTAATCAAATCTTTGTATCGATGAAAGAATTTAGTAAATGTTTTAAGTAATTTATGGTAACGAAATCCCTGACTTAATAATTTACCTGTGATACATTGATAACGTTCGTTAACATCTATGACATCACTACACACACGAGTATAACGAACGAGTTGGGATATATAAACACCGTATGATGGAGCCAAAGCTCTTCTGCTACCAAATATAACCTACACTGCTACTAACAGTATCATAACTTAAGATAATCTACAAACAAAAATAAAATCTTATATAAATTTATTTTGAATGGAGGAAAAGATAAAATAAAAAGGTAAACTTCTCTGAGGGGGGTTAAAAATGATTGATATGGAGTTTATATAAAATCAATACATTTGAAATGGATTATAAAAATACTACAATCAGGAAATGCAAACTGGTCTGTATTATCAAAATTGTACCTTAATAAATTTGGAAAAAACCTACTTATTTTCAAGATGAATCTGAATAACACAAAATTGCTAGATAAAAAAATATGGAACGATACACCATTTTTCTATCAAGAGATGATAAAAACATGGATAACTGTGAATAATTGTGAAAAAAATCATCATGATCAAATCGATAATAATTTAGAAATCAGAAAACAGGTAATATGGGGCAATAGATTCCTAAAATTTCAAGGAAAATGTTTGTTCTTTGATAATTGGATTGATGGTGACATATTATATATAAATGACATAATTGATAACAGGGGAAATATATCAGAAGAAATAATTACTTCAAAATTAAGAAATAAAAGCAATTGGGTTTCTGAATTCTCAAAACTAAAAAAATCCATACCAAAACAATGGGTAGACAAATTAAAATCAGAGGAATCATTCAAAACAAAAGACCATATTAACCAAACTGAAATTAAACTTAGAGATAATAATGACTAACTATCAATATTAAAGACATATACAAAATAGTACTAAGTCCTGTAAAAACAGAAATACCAACTGGATTTTTGAAATGGGAAAGAGTCTTAAGTATAGGAAGACTAAAAAATGAATTCAAAGACTCTATTAAATTCTCTTTTATGTATCTTAAAGATAATAAAATAAAAATGTTCAGGTGGAAATTAATGCATTATATTTTGCAAAATGAGGAGCTGCTTTTCCAGTGGAAATTTCACAAAACAATTTTTGTTCATACTGCAATGAACTAAATAACTATAATCATTTTTTTCATTACGTGTTCATATCATAAAACATTTTGACAATCAATGAAAGATTTACTTAAAAAAGTCTGCATTGACGGACATGTAATAACTCTCCATTCTCATTTAATAGGATACAAAATTCATGATGATGCATACTATGCACTTAATCATCTGCTTAGCTTAATGTTCTTTTCAGTTTATAAAGCACATTATGTTTCTAATAAAAAGGCTAAAATGGTAGACACATTAAGAATGTTCAAATATGAAGTAAAAAATATAATAGAATTATATAGTATGGCAAATATAGAGATACGCTGCTTATTAACAAAGGTGTTGAATATTTTGAGAAAAAATTGATGTCATTTTATAGAATTAAGCTATTAAAAAAAACAGATGCTGTCAAAGTGTTAATTCATGTGATACTTTAATTATAAATGTACAATGTAAATACGTATCTATATGTGTTATGGTATGTACTTTGGGTGTACGTGTGTGTGTGTAGGTTTTGTGAATAAATTTGTTCACAAAAATTATGCTTTAATATTTCACCAATGATGTAAAGAAATGAGCACAAAACGAAAACAGTATGACATGTATGTATCATATAGTTTACTAACAAAAGTGCTCTATACTCTGAGCAGAAATTGGTGTAATTTTATAAAATTGAGCTGGTACTATTGGTAAAGCTACAGAAAGTATTTTTTTATACGTAGCTGAATGCATGTGATGCTGTAATTGCAGAAGTGTATTATTAGTTACATAGTGTGCTAGTGACCTAATACGATATAAATGGGGTCAGTAAATTCCATATGGGGTGAGAGCGAAGCTCGAATCCCCATATGGAATTTACTGACCCCATATATATCGTATTAGGTCACTAGCACACTGTGTAACGAATTTATCTTACCGACTATCTTAACATGTGGTAGTTAGACTAGTGGCCTATCAAACTGATCAAGTCTTCAATGTTAAGAACCTACTTTCATTGGTCTATACAAAAACAAATGCCAACAATAACAACTTGTAAGCTTTTAATGTGTTTTATGAATTCATTTCAATCGTTCATTATTTTCTTCGTCTGTTGAAACCTTTCATATTTTTCCTCAACACCGTGTTGTTTTTACAAAGGGACGTAACACCACTACTAACCGTGTATTGAAATTAACCACGCCTACTAACCCCATATGAAATATACACGGTCTCCACGCGGTTGCTTTTAACAAATCATATTCCTAGAAATGTATAGGAGGTAAGATAAGTACCTATGTATGTTTCTGTGTGTTTTCATATGTATTAGTATGTGTAGGCACGTGTGTGTTTTTTTCCTTTAATATATTGGTACTGTAACACATGTACGTTATATATTGTTTAAAAACATTTGATAGGTAAAGGTCACGACACGATATTTATTTGGGTCAAATCAATTACAAATTTATTAAATAATTAAGTTGTAAAAGAAAAAAATATATCAGTACAGCAACTTACCTTTTCGAATCATTATTCCAAATTTTCAAAACATTACAAAACAATATATCCAAACACGAGGAGAGAAACAAACGTGCGAGGTCACTGACCGCATTTCGTTTCTGATGCATTAGAAATATCATAAAAAAAAAATAATTCCGGAGTAACGAATAATTTCCGTAAAAATACTGACAAACTTGTGTAGTTATAGATATTGCAAAATAGATATTATTATAAATATAAATAATATACTAATTTTGTAGTAGTAAAGACTGTTTGTAACAGTAATTCATCCATTCAGATATTTATACTAATGTTATTTTTAGTTATTTTTACTGAATTTTCTCCCTGGATATTCAGTGGTAAATTTAACAGGGATACGTGAAGGAATGCTGTACACCAAGTTTAAATGTTAACAGCAATATGTGCAGTAAAGAATCAATTTGAGGGAAAAAAATGTAATAAAAGAAGAAGATGTGACATGATTATCAATAGGACCTCTACCAGAGGCCAAAATGACATAGAATAATGAGCGAATCCGATACCGCATAGTAAGCTATAAATGACAAGTGTAAACAATTCAAACGAGAAAAACAAACGGCCTGATTATTGTACAAAATAATAAACGAAAAACAAATATGGTATACAGAAATAAACGACATACTCTGAATAACAGGCTCCTGACTTGGGACATGCACATACAGCATGTAGCAGAGTGACAGTACGACACAAGAACTTACTATACAAAGCAGTTGGAAAGGGGTTAACTTAACACAAAGTACAAATCTGAGAGTACTCGCAGTTACTGAAATGGATTTAGTGTAAAGACGTCATTAATAGTCATTAATAGTCAGAGAAATACACGACTTTGTCCAATGCCAAATTATAGTTATCCACAGATTGTAGAACCGTGAATGTAAATATGTGTATCACAATAATACAAAGTTTGGTTTCAATTCACTCAAAACAAAATCAATGTTTATACCGATAAAAAACAATATTTAATGATCAAGTTGCAGCGTGAATTGGTAACCTTTTAGAAGAAGTCTATTTAAAGGATCGATAAGTTTACCCGGATCGTATCTTAATTTACGGGCTCGGCAAACAACACCAACGTAGACATTAGAAACTAGTTAAACGCACCGAAAGATTAGCGAATCGTATCATAATTTACGGGCTCGGCAAACAACATCACCGCAGAAATTAGGAAGTAGTTAAAAGCACTGAAAGGCTAATTGTAGAACACTTACTAGAGGTCGTGTTTTTGTGTGGTTTAGGTAACCAATACATAGTAGAAACCTTCAGATGTACATAAGAGGCCTTGGCTATAGGCTGATATGTGGTTATGATATGATTGTTTACTATATAACTCTCTATGGAGCGCACGGACCTAAATTTAGAAAAATCTATGATCTTATTTCATGTAGTATTTACGTCATACCATCACCACATTGTTGGCCGGTATTAACACAAACCGCTTTGCGAGTACCTGAAGTTTGTTTCTTATTCTAGAAATAGGCGTATTGTGAACCCTTTTATTCATTTCTATATTATTTTCAAAATTTAATATTCGACTATCTATTAATCAAATAAGAATCACGAGATTGTTTATCTGATTTTCCCCGTTTACACCATTTTTTAAAATACGACGAAAGAGCGTCTTTTATGACCTCACAACACTGTTTCCAATCTACTTCAGATGGAGGACGATATGCTGGCCCTTTGTTTCAATACGTTTTTAACCTCTCGGTTTTGAACGATCTTAAAGTCTCCCGTAAAAACATGGCCATAGGGATCATATCTAAAAGTAGATGATTCACAGCCTCAAGTTAAAGGAGTATAATTTTCTACACTGACTTCTAATGTAACTGGGCCTTTTGTACGTATACGAAATAATATGTGGTTCTGTGTTATCAAAATAGGGAGGTATATAGTATCAAATATTAGAGTCATTGAATATACAAGATAAGTTGATCAAAATCCATACCTCAGTTAATATATTTAAATTTTAAAAAAATACCGTTTATGAACTTGATTTTGGATGAATTTCCAATCAAATTTTCGTAAACGACTGTACGTTTTTGTAATAGACTGTTTTAGATAGCAATTCACAGTTAGGAGATTGGTTTCGCATTTTGACCCCGGTTAACTTTTCAAATATGAAAGTTATTGTGCGATAAAATTGAGTTTTAGACAGCTGAAAGAATGATTTAGCCTTCAAAGTGTGTTTATATGAACATCAAAATTCTCTTTTGTATGTTTTATTGGCCATTTTCTTTTTAACCGTCCGTATTTTCACATCCGCATGGGCCATAGGTCCAGAAATTATTGTAGTGTTTTCCAACACATATTTAACAATCGAATTTTCCAATTAATTTTATGGAAAAATGAGGAAAATGCATATGACTTCTATTTGGACTCATGATAGATAAAGGTCAATGGTTTCAGAAAAAGTATTATTCAAATGGATTGAAGTTCTAATTTGGACCAAATGTTGGGACTTTTGTGACATATTCAGTAAAGTCCCAAAATTTGGTCCAAATTAGAATTTCAATCCATTTGAACAATACTTTTTCTGAAACCATTGACCTTTATCTATCATGAGTCCAAATAGAAGTTTTGTGTAGAATAATAGCAGATTGTTGCGATTGAAAACAAAACTTTACGACAAAAGAGATGATTTCAGCTTCCCAATTGTGAACTTTCCATTTCTATGTAGCAACATTCCATAAGCGCCTGCATACGGAGTATATATCTCCCAACTGATACGATATTCCCGGGCTTGTGTTTCCTATCATGATTTCCATATAGAGGATTGCTGCTCACAAGGAGGCTTTTAAACCAAGAGTTCCAAATGGTGAAGTTGAAGTCATCCCTTCGTAAATTTTACGGACGCCATCACGAGTTGGTTGACCGTTATGGAATAACCGTTTCACAGATGATATCGGATATGTTCCTTATGTCGTAACTACAATACCCTCCCTTTTCACGAATGTGACTTACCGAATTAGACTATTTACCGGATTTGTAATAACATAAGCAACACGACGGGTGCCACATGTGGAGCAGGATCTGCTTACCCTTCCGGAGCACCCGAGATCACCCCCAGTTTTTGGTGGGGTTCGTGTTGCTTAGTCTTTGGTTTTCTATGTTGTGTCATCTGTACTATTATTTGTCTGTTTGTCTTTTTATTTTTGGCCATGGCGTTGTCAGTTTGTTTTCGATCTATGAGTTTGACTGTCGCTCTGGTATCTTTCGTCCCTCTTTTACACCAAAATGGGATTATATTTCACCATAATGACTAATAAAATCAAATCTATGGAAGATCCATACATATGCACATACATGACACAAAAAATAAGCCTTATTTGTTAGAAAGCAAGGTAAAGAAGCTGTTTAAAATTATGAGTGTCAATTGTAAGTTTTTTTTCCTAACTGTGTATAGCAACCTTAAGCTATGAACCATGGAATAATTATGCCGAAGCGCTTCCATGTACAGTAACCACCACCCAACGTAAAATAGCCGTTTTTTGCTCGTATGACTTCTGATCACGCCCGTTTTACATTTCGAAGAGGTATTTAGTGGTTGTCCAATACCAAAATGAAAATGCATTCGTTGCATAAATGACCACAGAAACTACGTTTGTGTAAAAAAAAGAAAATGTAAAGACACTGTTTGCAAATGATAGAATTTGTTAACAGAAATTTAAACTAAACAGTGACATAATAACAAATGAAATTATTTCAGATGATCGAATTTGAATAAAACAATTACTCACCATCACATATAGACTGAGACAAAATATACCCAGACAAACATAGGCAGTTGTATCCTGGATCTTGATTTATGCATCTGGACTTGGCCGGACAAGTACCTATAGCCAACAGACATTCATCAATATCTGAAATAAAATCAAAACTTATTTAATGTGATTAAGCGATCCTTCAAACAGCTATCTGAAGGATTTTGGATACAGTAGGTGGCAAACCTTGCAGGGTAAAATTATAAAACTTGTACCCTAAACGTACAAGGGAAACTTATATGTAAAATGAGTGTTCTAAATTGAACTCAACGATGTTTTAATTGAGAAATTAATTAACTTTTTGAATATATTTGGTCAATCTCTACTGTAATTATGGTCCAATTTTACATAACACAATGGTACATCATTCTTTTTTTTCTAATACTGTAAAAGTATAAGTTTAACTTAACGTATATCTTTGGACCATTTTATTTCATAAAAACTCGGGAAGGTGTATTTATATCTGGTCATTAGAAAACTTGGAAATGCCTATTTTGATATAACAACGAGGCATAACTATTACAGAAGACACGATTGAGCCACATTTTTTACAAAAGAGTAATAACAGGAAGTAAAAAAACTAAAATCATGGCCAAAGAAGGAAAGACAACGCCATGTCCAAAACACAAAATACAACTAGCAATATAAAAATGAAAACAGACGAATGGGCTACACGAATCCAACAAAAATCACAGTAAGGAACTGAGATACTGAGAAAGGGAAAACTTTACTCCGCCACTACAGGTGAATTAACTATTAAATTTCTGAAATCTTTGAATAAATTCCATCCAAAAACTATAACCGATATCAAATGTTGGACTGCTAGTCAAAACAATAATACTACTGAATTTTCCTCTGAGGTTTTGAGATTATTATATTTTTTTCTTAAGGCATATCATTTTGCAAAGGAGAGAACATAATCAAGAAATTTCAGACAATATCTAAAAAAGACATCCTTAAGATTTTGCATTAACCCTGTCATATCCTAATAAATGTACATGAGAATACAGTATTTTCTCCAAATTTCACTTCCAATTCCCCAAGCTCAGCAGTCAGTGCGTCAATTTCCCGTTGATACATTAAGAAATTACTGAATTTGTCTATTCTTTTTAGATACCTAATAACCATTCTACGTATTCATACATCCCTGCCTTTCAATTGTTTGAGTTCGAACGTTTCTTTGAAACCAGAAAATCGCAAAATTCATAAAGTGTTATTTTCATTTTTAGTATACATAAATAAAATTATCTTTGAGTTTGATAGGTTTTACGGCTTCCCCCCTTTTAGAAGTTACCTTGGAGTTCGGTATTTTTGTTAATACATGTTTCAGAGTGTAACAGGCTGAAATATGAAAAATTCAAACAATATTAAAGACTGTAATCTAAAAACAGGTTAATTGTCGTTCACAGCTGTTTCGTTTCGTATGGACAATAATAAATGTATCTGGAATCACCTTAAAAGTAATTCAGTAGTGGAATTGAGAATTGAAACGGGGAATGTGTCAAAGAGACAACAACCCGACCATAGAGCACAAAACAGCCCAAGGCCACCAAAATATCGCACCCGAAGACGGGCTTCAGCTAGCCCCTAAACAAAAATGTGTACTAGTTCATAGAAAATAGACGTCACACTAAACTCCGAAACATATAAATGAATCGAAATTAAAAAAAAACATACAAGACTAACAATGGCCAGAGGTTCCTGACTTGGGACAGGCGCAAAAATGCTGCAAGGTAAAACATGTTTTGTGAGATCTCAACCCTCCCCATCTAGCCAATGTAGAATAAACAAACACACAGTAATACGCACAGTAAAACTCACTTTAAAAGAAGTCCGAGTCCGATGTTAGAATAGGTAACAGAAGAAACTAAGCAAAATGACAATGATAACATAAATTACCAAAGGACTACTAGCAGTTACTGACATGCAGCTCCAGACCTCAATTCAACTGATTGAAAGATTATGTCTTCATCATATGAAAATCAAGCACAATCCCTCCCGTTAGTGGTTTGGAATCATACCATCATAAAATATAAGAGAAGAACATAACCCGTATCATGCCAACAACTGGTTTTAGAATAAATGTGTTTATTTCCGATGCAAAGACCCTATGAGAGAATCAATATTAATTCTAAAAAAAATGCCATCTTTAATGACCTGACAACAGTATCGTAACAATATCCCTTCTGGATAAGTCTGTTTAAAGGATTGGTTAGCTTTTGAGGTGAAAGACGACATTTGTGTGCTTTGTATAGAATATTACCATAAAAGATTATTATAAGGACCTGGGTAAATATCCCTTATGCCCCTGAAAGTGAGGAACCTAAAAGTAGTGCGTTAACAAAACATCTCTGTGCAGTGATATTGGTCATGTTTCAATTTTTAACAAGTGACTGAGCTTAACCATTTGTGCTGATTTGGAGAGCAGATGACCATAGAATAAAGGTGTAAAAGCTACGGAGTTATTAAATGTATGCAGAGACCTAAATTTTCAAAGAATTTATTGTGTGAAAAAAATGTATTTTTACATCCAGAAGCCGCATTACGAAAGACTTTTCAGGGTGTGCTAAATTTCACTTCGTACCCCGAACATTTAGCCACACATGTGAAAATGTCTCAGCTTCGAAACGCGCCATCAGACATTCAAGTTTACGATTTGGGCAGAAGAATTGTGAAATATGCTACCATTACCGCCTACCTGAAATGAATTGTGCATCTTTACCCAATTTGTGAACTTTATTTTAGAAGTTGTCAGACTGATTGCATATGAATGATTGCATCTTGTACACCAGAGCAAATTACGAAAATGAAGGTTAGTTGTCTTTTATAAATACCTAGTTATCACAGTAGGTTCTAGAATAACATCATTTATAAAGATCAGCAACATTTTTTGCTTTTTGAATGTATTACTGGCACGGGACTGGAGCACTTCTTTAAGGCACAATCAAAATCTTTGTTTACATGAGACACACATGTCATTGACTTAAAGAAGGGACTTACTTCTTATGGAAACATTTTATATTGTTAAATTGTAAGTCAACATGACACACAAAAGACATATTTATGCCATTATCATTAAAATCGACAGGAATAGCTGATAATGCATGGGAAATAACACACTTGATACGAGTATTTGATACATCGATAAATAGACAATTTGACCATTAATTAGCAGTCGGTCACTAAAACAATCAAATAAACAGACAAAATGTTCAACCTTTTAGAAACACAGAGCTACAATTATTCAGCTATGAAGCTACTACTGATTGCTCCTCATAAAAAAAGGTTCAAATGAAGGTGGACGCATATCCTTTTTTTTGGTTAAAATACTTTCAAGATATTGAATTTTTCTCTCTCAATTATACAGTTTCTATTTAAATGAAATGATAACACAATCTGATAATTGTTTTTGTCTTATTTCAGTTTCCGACGTACCATTCCAGTTTACCCTAAGACTGCAAATTAGAGGTTTTAAAAAGTTCGGAATTACTGGTAAGCATTTTATGTTATTAAGCAAGCTCTTAGTTTTATATTTATGGTATTTATGCAATTGAAACTACAGTCAAGATGTTGAAAATATGCCTAAATGAAAACTGTTGCTATAGTCGTGATAATATATAAAAATGTTTCGTTACTGATCTTTTCGGCTCCACATATTGAGTTAAACCCTGAGGCAGCTAATCGTTATGTGACACTGCAAACAGTGCTTAGCAATATTTTAATCAGTCGTTATTAAATGACATTATAATACGTGTGATGTCATAATGTTTACTTAAAAACCAAATGTGTATTTCTCACTAATAAAGGGTTTTCACTGAAATACATTTAACATTTTTTTTAAACTATGTGAAAGGACATGTTTTAAAATTTGAACTTCATTGCGCTTTTAATTATATAATGAAAATGTGGTTAACAGCATTTAAGAGTGGTTTCTAAGGTTGAAAATACCAGATTTCAAGTGGTAACAATTTTTAAGTATTTTTTAGGATTTGAGAAGAAATCTACCTTTTTGCATTACTTCTAAATTAAAATGCACTTTAAGACATTAGAAAATTTATTAAATGCTTCAACATGGTCTGTATATTGTTATTGAAGATTATTCTCGGATGTTTCATCTATATTGTGACCTATGAAGGTATATTGGAAGAAATTAATTATACTTACACATTGAATTCAAGATTATTAAATATAGCGATATAAGGGTCAATGCGTTACAGTGCTGAAACAACCTTATTTTCTTTCACAAATGGACAAAATCACACAGATTTCTTCAGAACGTCATACTGAAGACGATTACACAAGAATATTTGGAAAAATCCGAACTAAGGATTTCAATATGGGTCAATATCCCTAATGCGCCTCAAAGGGAGGAACTCAAAAGAAGTGCGTTGAAAAAATCTCTATGTAGTAATATTGGACAAGTTAATGCGCGATCCATTTGGGATGATTTGGAGAGCAGATAACCATAGAATAAAGATGTAAAAACTATAGAGATATTAAATGTATGTAAAGTACTAAATTTTCAAAGAACTTATTGTGTGAAAAAAAGGAATTTTTACCCCGAAAATTTAACCACATACGTGAAAATGTCTCAGTTTCGAACCGAGTCATCATACATATCCAAGTTTACGATATGGGCAGAAGAATTGAGGAAGAGGCTACAATTACCGCCTACCTGAAATGAATTGCGCATCTTTACCCACCTGCATTATTTAAGAATTGTTTAATTAAAAACGATTATTCTCCTATTTTTAAGTTTCTAGGGTCTGGACCCAAATGATGCAACAGTCAACTATGGTCATTAAGTTTGTAACGCTGCCTTTTATCCCAACATTTCTGTATGAAATGTAAAATGAAGTTTACCAAATCGTCACTATCCTAAATGTGCGCACTGACAAAATATCATTACTTCATGATTTGCACATGTTTTCATCTAGGTCGTATGAAACTCACTGTTTGTAACGAATATATAATGAAATTGTAAACAATACTGACATTCTACCCATAATCTCCCCATAAACATATTTTTGTTGACACTTTTTTACAATA
This sequence comes from Mytilus californianus, assembly GCF_021869535.1. Classification (NCBI taxonomy): domain Eukaryota; kingdom Metazoa; phylum Mollusca; class Bivalvia; order Mytilida; family Mytilidae; genus Mytilus; species Mytilus californianus. The sequence continues at coordinate 39,389,016 of NW_026262581.1, forward strand.
CACATCCCTGATTCGGGTAAAATAAAACAAAAAGTGAAAAAAATGTTTGATTTGATTGTAACTTGGAAAGTCATAAATGAGTGTTATAATATTGTTAAAGGGGCATTAGCTGTCAAATTCATGATCACCGATTTTACTCAAATTCACATATTTGAATTATAACATACTAAAACGTATTTCCAAGTTATAAAAAGTCTAAAATAAACAATTTACAATGCATGGGCTCGATAATATGTATCAGAATTTCGTGTGTATTTTAGTCTAGACGCCATCTAATTAACTATCGAGGTGACCTCCGAAGACTGTCGACGGTGATATAACCCGATTTAAACATAGATATTGATATAAATAGACAGCGAACTCGTGCAATTGGATTTTTCTAGGTCTGTTTGATTTCATATTAAAGGTTACAAATATATTCTAATCATCGTGTTTACCTGTATTAGAATGAGTTTTTGTGGATCGAATCAGTTAATCAAATGGTTTGCCCTTGTTTCACTTTCAATGTTGACATTCTTTTCTTTTTTATAACTGAACACGCTTAATTCATGCGTAACCCAACTGTAGCTAAGGGATTAAATTGAAGGTCACATGAATACGGATTCAATGTGGTCGAATTATTCATTTGCAAGTGAATAATTCATCAGCGATGTTTCTTTGCTTATTTTGACAAGATTGAACCAAACTGGCTGCTAAAAGCAAATTATTATTTCACTTTTCACTTTCATTAAAGATTGAACAAAAAAAAATCATATTTTAGATTTTTTTATATCTCGTAGCTAATGCCCCTTTAACATTTGTATGTTGACAAACTATCTAATTAACGACTATCTCCCTGTATTACAATGTGAAAACCACAAAAAAAATATTCTGATATCGAAAACTTTAAAGCATATGTGCATTTGGTGCAACTTAAAGTGTACTTTTGTCACGATTCTTCCTATTTCAGTGTTAACAGTGTGACATTTTGCTTTGCTATAGAAAACCCGAAAATCAGTCTTATCGAAAACATAGACAAGAACGTGAACCTCAACAATTATTTTATGATGTAATTATTTGGAGTTTCATCACAATTTCTTTCTTAAATATTAGAGGATATTGAGAATCTTAAAAGAAATTCATAAGTCTCCTAACAAACATGTTAGTCGGGAACAATAATCAATGATGAATACACATAATGTATGTACATGTATAGATCATCAAAATGTTTTAGATAAATCTATTTCGTAACATCTACTTGAAGAATTTTACTGATCTCAAAATTGTTTGTTTTACATTAGGTTTAAGTTTTAAAACACTGCATGAATTCAATATGGATAAAATTATATAATTTGAACTGTTATAACAAAATAAAAGAGGGATGTTAATCTTATTTAATTAAAAGTTAGATTTCTGGTGCACAACCCCTAAATGTTTTTAAATAAATATGGAAATACCAGCTGCAATTATCAAACAACAACATTAACAATTCTACCTTCGTCAATAACTCGATGAAGCTAAAAAGATCACAAAACGAACGAAGATAATATCATCAAACAAATATCTACTTAGTGATAATTAATAGTTTTACTAAGTTCTTTACATATCTAATTGGTGTATTTTTGTGCAGCAGACATATGTACATTCAAATGTTACGAGATACCAATTTATCAAAACAGCAAATACATTTGTTCTAGTCGTTTCACGCGTGCTGTACCAAAAGTATACATTTATAACAATAAAAGAACATCATTCAAATGTCCCGTTGTGGTGCACATATATTATCTGTCCAAGGGTAATAACTCAAATATACTTTGTTTTTGTTCTTCTAAACGTTTTGATACATTTCTACTAGATGTAGGTGTGCGATCGCGTACCATTACCATATCATAGATACCATGTAATTTTCAAAATAATTTCTATTTACTCCTGTAAAAAAATTTGTTCGATACTGATGATTAAAATCTTCATAAAATTCTGATAAAAGTGCTTGAGAGCGCTTAAATTGCAATATCACCTTGAATTCACATCCCAAAGGGACATAGTACCTATAAAAGAATGATTAGCGCTAGTTTTCGACATAATTACAAGAAATATAGGCTTGACATCAATGACATTGCAATTTTAGATAGAATTTATATGTTTATGGGGCATAACTCATTCAAAAATAGTTGAAAACTGTTCTTCTCCTTTTCCTTGATGCTTATGAAGCAAACGGCAGGGGCTTTTTTCAATTCGCATTTAAATAAGTTTCCATTATGTGGCGGGGTTGTTGTTTCATCGACATAATTTATACTCGACTTCTAAAATTATTACCATATTCTAAATACTAACCAACACATTTGTACTGTTCTATAGATGTGTAAGATGAGTTAATACAGTTACAGACATAGGAACCATTTAGATTCTCACAGTTGACATTGTTTTGTGCATTGCAGTTGTTTAAACTGCTGTTACTGCATTCATCAATATCTGAAATAAAATTAAAATTATTATCCTAACATAAGTTTAACATTTAGTATACCTGTGTAGTGTTGATTATGGGATACTGCTAAAAATGCAAACGCAATGGAAGCCATACTCAATTGATATTTAATAGCCTGTTTATTTTTAACATGGTCTGTTCTTTTAGTGCAGGGTTCGATGATGATGATGACGACATCGCAGGAAGACATTCTATTTTGGCTCCGGGTTAACATGTCTTTACTCTTACTTCTTAATGCTGTGTGCTCAGCGGTAAAGCAGCAAATGCCAATTTCCAGGTCTTTGATTTGATATGATTAGGGATCGAACCCACGGCAAGCTACCACTAGACCATCGAGGCGGTTCTAGTGCCATACAATATCATTGAGTTAGGTCAATATCTGTCAGTGATATGATCAATCAATGGGACAAAGCTTTAATTTGTTGTCAAAGTAAAGGTGAAAAGTGGTTTTCTATTTACTCTTTGGACTGACAGATCAAAGGCAAAATGAGCAATGTCCTTGTCGGGCAATGACATAGAAATAAAAAAAATAAAAAAATACCTCGACAGATTATCTCAGAATAATCTAATTCATATCCCGAAGGACATGCACAAGTATCTGTTCCATTGATTCTGTTACATGTATCACTGCAGCCATTATTTGGTTCACATTTATGTAATGCTGAAACAAAAATACTCTTTTTTATATGTTTTTCACAATTAATAACTCATGTCATATTGAATTTCTCATTAATTGCTTAGAAATTTAAGCACTATAAGTTGTGTTGAATTCGATTGAAATATACATGCAGATATTTGTAATTTCAATCAAAATTCAGTCAAGGCACTTTTAAGTTATTTTGGCTTTTAAAGAATTGTTGGTTACTTTTATAGATAACGTTCACTTGGTCTGTGCTTTCTTTCGTGCTTTTCACTCGATGAAACCGATCGTAATACATGTCAATTTGAATATTGTTTTTATCGGTATACCTATTGATTTTGCCATTAGTAAATTAAAACAAAACTAAATATTATTGTTATACACATATGTGCATTCACGGTCCTACAATCTGTAGATATCTATATTTTGGCATTGCACAAGTTTCTCTGACTGTTAATGACGTCTTTACATCAGAATATTAGTTATTTTTGGCTTAGAAATAGATGTCAGTAACTGCGAGTACTCTCATATTCATACTTTGCGTCTTTTGTTTTTTTTGTATTTTTTGTGCTTTGTATCGATCTGATGAGTTAAGCCCTTTTCGACTGATTGTTTTAGTTGGTTTTGATGTTATACTGTTACACTACTTTCTAGGTTAGATGGGGTTTGGCGCCTGCACACGTGTTAAACCCGTCACATTCTGTATGTGCCTGTACCATGTCAGGAGCATGTAATTCAGTCGTTGTTATTTGTTGTTGTATATAATTTTTTTTTTCATTTATTGTTTTGTAAATCAGGCCATAAGTTTTCTCGATTGAATTGTTTTACATTTGTCATTTCGTGGCCTTTTATAGCTTTCTATGCGGTATGGATTTTGCTAATTGTTAAAGGTCACACGCTGAACTATAGATAAACTTCTACGTTCTACTTCATGTGGTATGTGGTGGAGAGTCGTCTCATTGGCAAACATACCACATCTTCTTATTCTTATATCAACGACCATCAGATATTCAATTTGTTTAAGAATTCATGAAAAAAATCTTTTCGACAGAATGACAGTCCTGCAAAGATACACTGTTACTAACTTATTTTCACTAGCAGTTTATTTTCTCAACATTTAGGTCGAAAAAACGCGAATATAAATCGTCGTTCCGATATCAATCTTTTGATATTATTGTATATGAATGTAATAAAAACGTTGGAAAATCGCGAAAGTAAATCGTCTTAGGGCTAGAAAAGTCAAAACGCGAAAAAGTATCCGAAAAAAAAAATATCAAAGATCAAAATGTGAAAAGTTGATTGAAGGACTCACTAAAGTTTAATTGCAAAAATGTACAAATTGATACAAATACTTACATTGACATGTTCTTCCATCGGCTTTCAATTCAAAATCAGGTGGGCAATTACATGCGTAACTACCATCTGTGTCAGTACATAAAGTACTGTCATAACAATTATTATCAATATCTCTTGCGCATTCGTCAATATCTGAAACAGAAATTATATTGTCATTTCTGTATATCAACTCACTGGTTCATACCTGATTTTTTTTATAGTGATGATTTTTATCTTAATCTATTGACTATAATTACGAACTCAGTTTAATGATCATTATCAGCTATAGAAAAATGCAGACAACATTAGCACAGCCATATTTTTGTTGTTTTAATAATTTTTTCAATTTTTAATCAAATATGAATATTTGATTAAAAATTGAAAAAATTATTAAAACAACAAAAATATGGCTGTGCTAATGTTGTCTGCATTTTTCTATAGCTGATAATGATCATTAAACTGAGTTCGTAATTATAGTCAATAGACAGACTTGGCAAAGCATGTTAACAAAACATCAAGTAAGTCAACAGTAGCGGCTTAGAGTTCTTGATAAGAACCTTAAACATTGAGCATTCATAAAAAGGTTTTCGGAATGCTACTTAAAGTTTTGGGAACAGGGTCTTCCTGAACACAGAATAGAAAATTAAGGATGTTCGCTCCTCTGTTTCAAATTAACAAGCTTTTTGAAAGACTGTTATAAATTGATAGTATATAAATATAGAAACTAAAAAATCAGAAAAAAATGTAGGGTCTGTGTCCTTGTTTTCGAGATATAAGCCATTCAAAGATGACATTTTAAACTATATGTAATCATATTATAGAGAGAAGAGTAGAGGTTAGTGGGCAAAAATATTTGATGGCATTACATGGATAAAACTAGAGGATTCCGAATATCTGACAAAAACTCAAAAACAAGAGCGAACATCCTTAAGTTAAAGTTAACATTGTACAACAACCGCTATTTTGATTAAATTTTGAAAACAAACTTAAGATCTAAAAGGGACACAAAATAAAAAGAAAAACATTGACAAGTTTTCACATATTCATTATCATGTCCAATAAACAGGTTAAAACAGTCAAAAACATATAAGAAAAAAAATGATAATTTCCAATGAGAATCAATAGAACAGAAATGTGTGAAGCATCATTGCCGTACTGCAGTGTACCGAAATTTTCATTAAAGAAGAAATCTGTTTATATAATAGAAAAACAAAGGATGTGGGGGTATCCATTCATAACACAAAAACAGTACATGCACAGCAAAAAACAAACAAAATGTAAAGGAACAGCGCTTTTATTGCTGTTCTTCATCTGAAAGTCACAGTGAGGCCTTCAACACGGAACAAAAATTACTCTCACCTCACTGCAAGTTTAAGACGGTCTCTAGCACCGGTTTGAGCGGAATTCTTTGCAAAATGATTCGGACAGACTTTGTAAGATATAACACCACCAAATCGGGCCCGAGAACATACTTGAAAGTAGTACATATTTAAAACAAAATAGTTCGTACGCATAGGTGTAAATATCAAACTATTTACAATACATTTTAGTAATTAAGGTATCAAATGAAAGGTGAAGGATTGGGTACCCTTGTAGAACACATATAGACTGATAATTTTGAATAATACAAAAATGTATGAATGAAGTCGTGGTTAATAATGTTTTTAAACAGCAATGTGCATATACAAATTTGTTCACAGGAGACTGTGCGATTGACACTCTGAAAACATGATCGTATAGAGCCAGTTATACAGCGTATGATCATGTAAAAGAAAACATATTATTGTGTTTGCATAGTTGCTAGGTTCGAGAACCCATTTTTCTGATCAAAGTATGAACATGTTGTCCGCTGAAACTTTTTAACAGTTAAAAGACGCACATTAAGTAAAAGTTGCTCTAGTAATCACAATTTCAAACCATTATTCTTTGAATTGGTGCCCTGAAATTTGTGGCGATTCCCAATCAAGATGAACTTTACAAACAATGTTGCAGTTACGATGAAATTAAGGGAAGGGAGAAAATGTATAGTATCATTGTGTGAGCAGATAGTCTTATGACTATTGTTAAAGTATTAGGGCGGCTTCACCTGGTGCAAAATACCCAGCATATATTTGACCTGTCTCAGGCAAAATTTGCCTTATCCCCGAAAGCCAACAACAAAACAAAGCCCTCCCTAAGCCAGCGAAAAAAAAAACAACTTTAAAAACCATAACAAGATATATATCCCCTTTAAAAAAATCTGGTATGGTACACACGTTTTTACGGGAATAATGGTTGGTATCGACCGGGCGACTTTTTGATATATATACAGGAGCTCACGGAATTTTGCTACATTAAGATGGAAACTTTACAATGAGAAAGTTGGAGTCTTTTTGGTTCTCATGCCCCACAAAAGATGAATATTCGGTGCCTAGTTATGCTCCAATACAGAATCGGTCATTTTTTATCTGAAACTTTTCTTAGCGAAGATTTATGCCATCACATCATAATAAGACAGAATCTACACTTTTGTCTTATTTCTTTAAGTACATCTTTAGTTATATTTTTGTCAGAATATACTTGTTTTCCCAACATCAATTCATCTCTAAAAGATAAAGGAACAAGATTATATATCACCTTCTTCCAAAGATTTGCATGGCATAAATTGGTCAAAGGTTTTGTTAAATAAAAAAAATAATATACCATTTATTTTTCATTTAGTGTGATAGTCATTAATACCGATATCGGTGGATAGTAGAACAATTAAAATCTGTTTGTGCATTTTATAGCAAATTCTATCTTTGAATCGTCTTTCTCGATTAAAAGAGAGATTGAAGCATCTTTTGTTTTTATAAAAGAAGAATTCAAAGAACTGAACATATTCGTATATATATAGAGGACACACGGTAGGCATGTTCCTGACGTGGTAATGAATCCTTAAGAATATTCATTGTATTTCATATAATATTTAATTGTACACGGACTGATTTAACCACCTAAAATACTAAAAATAAGAAACTTTGATTATCAAATTAACGAAGATTTTTATGGTAACAATTTGTCAACGGACTTAGTTGAATGCAATTTACTCATGAACGGAATTTTACAAGTAATCTAATAAAAAAAAAATGTTATATTTTGCATTCTTTGTTCAGGATGACATTAAGTTTCTTCGGCGCTCTTGTCAGGTTAAGTTGCACATTTCGATGATAATATCCGCTTTACTTATTTTATCTTAGATTTGTAAAAAGACTGTTATGAAGATTTAAAAGAGTTTCCTGTCACCTTTCACTTTTATTTAGAGATTAAAGATAGTTAACTTTTAATCTTCCCGTTGTTCTATTTGTGTTGGTGAACCATTTTGCTAAATACCCAATTTCATTTGTGAAAAACAACAAGTTTACGACAAAATCTAAAAAAGTCAATCTACTAAAGAGCAATGCTTTACGACTTACTTAATTTCAACGGACCCGTAGAATACTCGATCAACGGACATTTCTCATATGACCTATAGTTGTTAACTTTTATGTCATTTGGTCTCTGGTGGAGAATTGTCTGATTACCACATCTTATTATATTTATATTTATACACAGGCAGATCAACGGACTGAGTCCTCGTTAAACTGAATGACGTTCTTGAATTAAGATTGTTCTAAAATTTAAATGATTTGTCCGTGTAGTTTTATAGTGGAAAATAGATCGATTGGATTGCCTTTCTGTTGATATGCTGCCCCCATACATCCGAAAAATATACAAGAGTGCACACGATGAAATGTCTCGCCTGCTTTGCTGATCATGATTGAATTTATTTTGAAAGTCTTTAGGAATAAGGGTTAACTACATACATCACATAAATTTAAAATTATCCATGCTCCTTGTTAATGAAGACACAGTCATGTGAACCATGCCAGAATGGCATGTATCGGAGAATACGCATACTTTTTAAAGTTTGAATAACCTGTGTCTCATCTCTTTTGCATATTTAAGCAAATAAAATATGTTTAAACTAAACTGGGATTTATACACCTAGCAACCACGTTTAATCTATTTCTAAAATATACTTAACTTATTGCCATTTGTATCTGACAATGACTCATGAAAATGAGGTCAAGGTCATATGAAACCTGCCAGACCAACATATACACATTATAATCATATCATACAACATATATAGTTGACTTATAGTATATGAGAACCAAACCTAAACTTGAAAATTAAACATTGACCAATGAACCCTTAAAATGAGGTTCGGGCCAGGTGAACCCTCCCAGACGGACATAATACTATCATTTCATTCATCAAATGTAAATTACCTTTTGATGATAGTATATAAGAAACTGACATTAGAATGAAAACATTGACCAATTAACCATGAAAATGAGGTCAAGGTCAAATGATCCTACCAGACTGATATGCACATTTCCACCTTACAATTATTTCATACGTCATTTATAATTGACCTCTTGCATAAAGTATTCTCTTGCATAAATTATTCTCTTGCATAAAGTATTTGATAAACAGGATTTTCTCGCTGTGTTGAAGCCCCATTGGTGGCCTTGTGCTGTTTTCTGTTCTTTGGTCGGGTTGTTGTCTCTTTGACACATTCCCCGTTTCCATTCTCAATTTTAGACTTAATCAGGAAAACTTGAACACTTTACAATGAAACATGAAATTAAAGCTGCCAGATTTACATGTACACCTAACGCATACACCATATAGTTGATATAATGCTTAAAGTGTGTGAGAAATAAACCAAACCACGAAAACTAAACTTTGACTTATTGAATCATGACAATAAGGTCAATGTCAGATGAACTTTACCAGATAGACATGTACTCCTGAAAAGCATTACACACATACAATGGTGTTTACCAGTTGGTTGTTGTGTTGAGAAACTGACCGAGCCACACAAACTAAACACTGACCACTCAAATGTGTTGAAGGTTAGATGAAAAATGACAGACGGAAATCAACATATTATGCATACACCAAATGAAGGTAACCTATTATCTTTATTATGCGAGAAAAAGACAAAACTACAAAAACGGACATTTATACATTTCAATGATCCCATATAACAAAGTAGTTACATGTACATTTTGTATCATATAATTCATAATGAGTGAGAAATTCCCATGAAACTATACAAAATTTTTCAGCTTTCGCTTTATCATGAAATTGGGGTCAGTGACATTAGAAACATGTCAGACGTAATTTTCGTTACATAAGGCATCTGCATGCAAGGTATGATTCACCCAGGTCTTCTTCAACCCTTTAAAATATAAAGCTTCATACAAATACTTAACACCGTCATCGCAGTCGGGTTAACATCTAGAAAAAAAAACAACAACATACAATTGCCAGCAACACGAATCAAGTTGATAATTACGTAGCCAAGCTCTAAACTATTAAATACCATCGAAGGTCAGGAAACAAAAATAGTATCTCATTAAATCAAAAGATTAGAATCGGATAATAAGGGTTAATGGCAATGTTGGTCGGTTAAGAGGGATATTGGACTTAGATGAAATAAATCCCCTAAGGATAATGAACTCAAATATTTTTATAAAACATTTACAGACTACACAATTAGCTTGTTCTGACGTTTGTGGTAGGCGAGTCGAAGAATGTTACTTGAAATTGATAAAAACATTTAAAGAAAGGTTCCCCATAAACAGTGGGGTCTGGAAAAGATCAATAAGTATCGTCACAAGTGTGTTATTCTGTAAGAGGGGTATTCTCAAGGTATGCGAAACATGTTTTATTGTAAAGATAAATCAATTACCAGCAGACTGTTGTGTGTTTTTTCGTGAGAAATGAAAAGGAATGTTAGAAAATATCAGTGGAACCGAACACATAGAAAATTTTCGTTAGCTGCCTTGTGATTTTTCGTACAAGTGTGGATAGTAAACCCCCCATTGACAGAAAAAAGTGCCTGTTTACTTAAATCATGCAATTGATAAACGAGATGATGGGACAGTGGATAATTATTTTCGGATTAGGGTACTGTATTAAAGTTGTACATTGTATGTTATTGTATCATTCTAAAATGAAATAGATGAAAAGAATACTTATCTATATGAAACCCTGTTCTTATAGATATTAATATAATATTATCAGGGAAACTTACCGTTAAAGCTGTAGCAGTAAGGTCATTGTTAACAGCTTTAGTGCAATAAATCTATTATCAAGTGTTAAAAAAAATATGATATGACATCTGGAGTGAGTACCTTTATATCTGATGCAAGATTATGTTTTCCATGCTTGATTTTTTTAGTCTTCTTTGAAACATTTATAGTAGAGGTCGGTCAATTTAAAACATATCCAATCGTATCAGGTGCGTTGACGTATACGTATCTGAGGACATACTAAAATAACATGTGGTACTATCCTTGAGTGAAATATCGTTGAATATGTGTAGAAGCTGCGCTAACGAGGTACGTGGCACTATGTGTGAAAGTGTGTAATACATATAAATGTCCAAGTTTAATTATCTCGCGTCTTGAACATAACCGAATCGCTTGCACCTTATGTTGAGCCACACAGAATGTAGAAGAAGTTTAAATTATTAAACTTAAGATTTCCAAATGGTACGTTTCTAAATATAAAGTAATGCAAGATTAAGAAATGAAGCGAACAAAGCTCCGTACCGGAAATGGCAAAAACCATAAAACAGGCATGAAATAACAAAAAAAGGGAGATCGCAAAAGGAAGGCGCGGTAAGTGATTTATTTGGCCCCCAATATCAAGTCCATTATGTCAAAAAGAAAAGTGCTTCAAGTTAATGAATAAAAGTGTGAGAAACTAAAATAGAACGATTTGTATAACTTTTCCATTGAATCACAATGACCAGGCATGCATATATGATTATACTATCTTATTTTCTGTGTTGCATTTGGTAATTTTTACTGTCTTCGTGCCATTGCCCCATAGCTGTTGTTTTTCACATGCCTACGTTAGCTAAGGATAGAGCCCCCTTTTCACAAAAACCCACCATTGACAATCTAGTAAAACAGTTTAATTGTTTTAGCTATAGGTTTCCATGAAATGAAGAGAATAAAGAGTTTAGATGCGAAACACAGACGTAAAGTCGGGATCAAATATTGTGTTTTGTTATATCTCCACTTACGTTAACGTCAACGTATCTGATATGAGTGGATACGTTTTTAAATGACCAACCTCTAGTAGGAGCAATAATTCACAAATTTAAAATCATTTATTTATGGTGCTCGCTAATCAATATTATAAAATTTGAGTTCTCTGAGGATTGTTCAACTGAAACAACATTAGCAGAAACTACTGATTCCTGAGATGAAAAACATTACATTAGCAATATAAGTTCAGCTGATTCGTGCATATTTTTAGAATTGTGGGTTTGATGATAAAAGCATGAAATTTTGCACAATTGTATATATATGCGTGGTAATCAATTTTAGCTATGGACCCACTCTGAAAAATCCAATATGGCGGCCATTTTCAAGATGTCTGCCAATCAGTCGAAATTTTACAACCATGTATATATTAAAGCAAATTATAGTCAAACCAAATATTTTAAAAAGATATAAAATGTAATCCAACGTTTTTAGTAAATCATGACGTTATATAAGACTTCATTTTTTTCAAAATGGCGGAAAATTTCAAAATGGACGCCAAAAATTGAAAATGAACAAAACTGAGTCAAGGCTTTGCTGATTTTTTAAGAAAATTTAATCAAAAGTCCCATAAGTGGAAAGTTTCGAACAATTATCGGGACGCCATCAGAATTTGTTTGACCATTAGGTACCATCTGAGTCACAAATGATAATGGATATGTTTCACTTCTCCTTGCCACAATCCGTTTTTTTTCCTCGATTGTGGTAACATCAAGATGATAAATAAATACGATTTATCACCGAATTTCTACTGGCAATGAGTAACATCACCAGTGCTACCAGTTGGCCAAAATATAAAAACCCTTCCGAACACCTGCGTTGGCCCCTAGCTTTGATGAACAGGGACTCGTGTTGTTTATACTTTCAATGTTGTGTTATTTGCTCTTTATTTTTCAATGTCTGTGTTGTCAACCAGTGAAAGTCTTGTTTTTTCATCGTACAGGCATGAAAAACCTTATTTCATCCCAAACGTTCACATTCGGTCAAGTTTTAGATAATTTACATGTACCAAGGTTTTTTTAAATATTTTATATTTTGTGAATTTTAAGGGTTAGAAAAGAGATATTTATAAATCCACTATTATATGATATATGCCTAATAACTGGATATGACTCATCTATCTATTTAAACAAGAGCACCTAGTTAGGTGGCACTTGTTGAACAGGAACTGCTGACCCTTCTCGAGTACATGAGATCGTCCCCGATTTGGGGTTGGTATTGCTCAATATTTAGATTTTTGTGTAGCGATTTGTGTTAGTCCTTTTCTTGGGTTTTTTGTTCTTATCTGGTTTTGTTTTACTAATGATTTTTGAGAACCCAAGTATCTTCTCTATCTTTTTTATTATCTAAACAAAAACATATTTTCACAACAGTTTTCAAAATGTTTCTTAAGGACAGTCCATTTAGTGTTTGCTCCACTGCCCACCACATTTTAAACAGGACCGTACATAAAATCATTGTCCTCGCGCTACTGTGACATCCATTTTATATCTGTTATTACCTCATTACAAATGGCTGATACCTTTGTGATAAATGTCCAAGAAGGTATATGCCATCCGCATTCACTCAAAGTAGCACTCTAGGTAAATGGCTGATACATTCCCCCGCCTAAAGCTTTCACATGCTTTGAGAATGTTGTGATTTTGCTTTTAACCCGCTCCTGGTGTAGAACATCATGTGGATTACATGATCACGTTATACTATTTCAAAGGTGGATTGAAACTTGTTAATTATTATGTCCATTTCTAGACAAAACACTATTAAATGCTGTAGTTGTGCGATATTGATGGTCAATCTAATTGCCCCAACTTTTTCCTTTTACAAGTGTGTAATTCTACTCATGGGCTTGATCTACATTTACCATTTTCAAATTACGTTTGCAACACTTAAATTGTATGATATCGCGCACGGGTACTGGAAGTCATAATTTTGATAGACAAATGCAAAGAACTAATAAATAAGCAGTATAATGGAATCTTTATACACCTAGAAGGAACATTCTCTTAATGATCTCACATAAAAATGTCTAGTTCAATCTTTAATGTTACAGACCAGTTGTGGTTAAGTGGACTGTCAATTTCCCTCTTATAACTCCATTCTTTGAATATTACATAGTTCTCACCAGGGTCTCTTTCCTCAGTAACAATTATGTCAGGATCTTTGCATAAGAATAAAAAGTACACCTACTGTAATCTTATGAAAATATCTTGTTCATGGTGCATGAGAGCTTCTTAAAAAAGCTGCTATTCATTAAGTTCTATGTTTCAACCACTGTTTTCTAACCAATCACATAAGGTTCTCAACGATCGATGCCATTTCTATGCTATTTTTATATGAAGCCCTAAATTAAAACTATTCTTTGTTCTGCTAGAAATATGTTTGCCCAGTTCCACTGTTCCGATTTTGCAAAGCAAAAAAAAAAAACGATTGATCACAAGTGATAATTGATACATGTCTTGGAAAAAATTAACACATTGCTGGATTGTATTCATGGAATGTCGAATCGTTGTGACAGATTTGATCTCTTCCTGAATGCGGACTGATATATGAAGGCAGATAACCATTTGTCTTGGCTCTACAGGCGTGGAATGCTGTCCAGACATATTTAGTGTTTTCATTATCATCTGCTTCAGGTCATCTGTGTTATCATTTAGTTAACTTATTTATTCCATGTATATAGTTGCACAATTGCCTAATTATACTAGGTTGGCATACACCGATATATCTGGTTAGAAAATTGATATAGTACATGTCCATAAAACGTGTATTATTAGATGCAAGTATGATACGCATGGTCATATTTGGTTAGTATTAATTATATAAGGATATATCTGATTATATAGTAAAATATATACTAAATTATAGCAATACTATGAATAGTTGTGCTGGCGCATAATATATTGGTTAAATTACCAGAGATTATACTAGTAAGTGAAATGCATATATTTCAAAGCAAAAGGTTATGGCGAATTTGCCAAGTTAGACTAGGAAAAGGCTGAAATATGGAAATTGTCGTTCAATGTAACGATTCTTTAGGCGTATTTGAACTCTTGTTGTTGTCAATATTGTCCTCGGCTGCTGTTGTAAAATCTACAGGTTTCGCGGGAGGAACCACATGTTCAATGTTGAATGTTTCATAAATGAAATCTTCTATCACTGTAGATAAATGGATAATTGGATCATTCATAAACGACAGAGTTAAACTGTACTTTTTGTCATTAAGTACCTCCTTTCCTGGTCCTAGCATCCAGTAGAAGGCCTATATACATTATGAGATGGTTTTAGTTCAGTTGAATGTAATGTTAGAGAAGAATAAAGAAATAAAACAGCAGTAACTTTGAAATGGATAGCGTCGTATTTCCCTTAATGGAATAACGGTTAAAGACTGTTGAAAAGACTTTCGCCTACATCATGTCTTTTTGAACTACCTGCATGTGCAGCTTTTTAAAGTAATGTTGTCATACAAGCAGATTGTTGCGGTTGCTTGTTTAATTGCAACGAGGAAAGCACCTGCCTTGTTAATGGCCTGGCAAGCCAGGGATTTACTGCAATTTTTAGATCATCACTATGTCCTCTTCCAGTTGATCACAGAGAAAACTGTTCGAGACGAAAAGTATACATTTTTGTTAAGTCTAGCTTAATTATTGGAAAAACACCAGTGTCTATACGTGATCCCTCGTTGTATATTTGTTGATTTTGTTATTTTTTGTGGCAGCTATCTTGGAAAAAGCCGCCATATTGAATTTTTTAGCTGGGTTCATAGCTAATATTTTTCTAAACACCTAGAACTACTATCATTCCCTTAAATTTGCCTTATATAAATGATATATGTTGATTTTTATATTTTATGGCGGTCATCTTGAAAAAAGGCCGCCATTTTGAAATTTGAAGGTGAGTCCATAGCTAATATTGTTTGAAACACCAAGAACTACTACCATGCCAAATTTGGTGCTTTTATCATCAAACCCACAATTTTGTCACAGATCCGCTGAACTATATTGCAGTGTTATATAATGACATCCAAAACCTACAATGCACAGAATCACTTACAAGCTTCTATGAATATTCACATATATTTTGACCTCAATAATAATCACTTAAATTATCAAAAGCGGCTTAACCATCATATCATAATTTGGAAAGAAAATGATCATCTGATAACATCTCAACAAAATATGGTACCAGAATAGAATTGACGATGGAAACGGGGAATGTGTCAAAGAGACACCAAACCGATCAAAGAGCAGAAAACATCACAAGGCACTAATGGGTTTTCAACGCAGCGAGAAAAATCCCGCACACGAAGGCGGGCTTCGGTTGGCCCCTAAACAATAACGTATAGTAGTTCAACGAAATGGACGCCACACTAAACTCCGAAACATATAAATGAATCAAAATTTAAAAAAGCACACATATGACTAACAAAGGCTAGAGATACCTGACTTGGGACAGGTGCATTAATGCGGAGGGGTAAAACATGTTTTGTGAGATCTCAACCCTTCCCCTTTACCTCTAACCCATGTGGAACAAACACACATAAAAAGGCACAGTAACACTCAGAAGTCCGAGTCCGATGTAAGAATAGGTAACTGTAGAAACTAAGCAAAATGACAATGATCAACACAATTTAACAAAGGACTAATAGGATATACTGACATTCCAGCTCCAGACCTCAATTAAACTGGTCGAAATATTATGTCTTCATCATATAAAAGTCTTATTCGATTAAGAGCACTTTCTGTGTTTATATCTAGACTTCATTTTAGTAATATGTTGCATTAGGTTTGAAGAATTAAATTATATAAAGTATGATTCGGAAGAAAGTATAAAACATCTGACCTTTTGTAAAAGTTGTATAATATTGTTTTTACATTTTGTAATTTGTATCCATAGTTTAAAGTGGTTGCATTAATCAATTGATAATCAGATGACAATTTATTTATAACTTACCAAACTTGTGGCCAATATTTTGGAAGTGCACAAAAATAAGGGCATACGATAGAGTTAAAGGGGAAGTAATGACGTTGCTAACGTAAAATGTTATTTTTCGCGACGTCAAACTGCGACATATCGGGAAAAGATGCTTTTTTCGAGTGATTTTAATCATTAGCCTGAAAACGGGTACATGAACCCCTCTTTTTTAAAATGACATTTGACTTGATACTATATGAAGATTATTTCTTCCAATTTTATGAATGATCGATGATTTTTTTTTAAATTATATAAATATACAGCCAAAAATTCCTTCTTTTTTTCTAAAATCTTGAAAATTTAATAAAAATGAATTATTTTCAAAGAAAAGTTACACAAATTAAGAGGATACTTTTGTAAAGAAGATATTATAAATAGTTTTACAAAAATCCGCATGTGTTTGTCTTTTGAAACAAAAAAGTTAATATGCCTATCAAAAAGATAGAAATGTCCAAGAAACCGAACTTTTAGGTAAATGTTTAAAATTTCGACCACATTTATCTCTAAATATAGCACATGAAGGTATGTTTTTTATTACATATTTGAATTGACCAGGTTAAAAATAGCTTGTATGCAAATTTTTGTAAAAACATTACAGTGGGATCGAAACTGTATCGTATGCCCTTAACTTAAAAACGTGAAATAATGTTTAATCAATTCTTTTCTTTCTTATTTTTTGCAAGAAAGTTTAATGTGGTATATTATGATACATTCAACACATTATGCTTTGAAAGGTTCAATAACTATTATTCTTATAAGACTCCCTTCTTTCGCTTTGTAAACAAACCAATGTTTTTATTTCAATCAAACATTGGGTTCCCGTGATTGACGTCACAATTGAAACTGCAACGTCAATTATTTTTTGAAGACGCTGGAAATCAAAATGGACATTTCTTTGGGAGTGGCTCGTCATAAAATTCAATAAAATCCTTAATAATGTACTTCTATTTATATTTGTACACGTTTAAGTTAGATCGAGTGTCTTTTTCTGAGCATTCCTTCTGGTCATATTGCAAAAACAGTTTTTTTTTAATATTTTACCAAGTATCAGACAATATACAACAGAAACATCTAAAAATTGAAATTTAAAGAATTTAAATCCATCAAACAATTTAATGTCGTTAAGAATTTAAAATTTTCAGAAAAATCCTTTAAAAATCAAGGGCAGATAATTATATTGAATTTGATAGGACAATTAGTGATTTTTTTTATTTTTCATGAAAATAAGACCCGTGATCCCCTATTTTTATTTAATATTTCGGAATTATTTTTGGAAACACAAGTCTCTCATTGAATTTTAACCAATTCTATCTTTTAATGTTTTCTCAATAAGAAAGAAATATGTTCCCCTATATAACCCTTATAAAATAACTGCGATTTCGTAAATGATCGTTTATTTCAATGTTTTAACGAAAAAACATGGTCCGTGACCCCAGTTTTTATATTGAAATTTCGAAAGTACATTGACCAAGAATTCTTTTACAGAAGTTTAAGAAAAATCTATCGTTTAACATTAAGACATCTACCTTAATTCGTAATTTGTTGTTTTTCCAGAACTTTCTTTGCTTCCAATCAAAATGTCTTTCGAGTTACAAGTTCGCTTTGAACGAAAAAATGTTCTGAATTTTCCTAATACAATCGAAATAATTCTTCGTCATTTCGTGTTTGATTTTGCCTTCAAAACTTGTTGATTCGAGCGCCACTGATGAGTCTTAACTATTTACAACCGTGGGTTAATCCGGCTTTAAAGACTAACAGTCAAAATACAGATTCTAAGCTGACTTCAAAAAAACATACAAAAGTATATTAAAAACAGTATCTACAGAAAATATTACTAGTAAGTGCCCAAAGGATGAACGTGTTACCGTCGAGGTGGTTTCCGTATAGGTACGACGGGTGCCACATGTGGAGCAGGATCTGCTTACCCTTCCGGAGCACCTGAGATCACCCCCAGTTTTTGGTGGGGTTCGTGTTGCTTAGTCTTTAGTTTTCTATGTTGTGTCATCTGTACTATTATTTGTCTGTTTGTCTTTTTATTTTTGGCCACGGCGTTGTCATTTTGTTTTCGATCTATAAGTTTGACTGTCCCTCTGGTATCTTTCGTCCCTCTTTTAGACAATACTTGGTAATGTTTTATGAATATTTAAAGCCAAAGGCGTAGCCGAGGGTTTTAAATGTTCATAAAACATGATCAAGTGTTGTCTGACCAATGTTAAACATATTCAAACCTTAATTCGAGTGACATCACAAAATTAGCCCCTCCCATTGTAATAATCAAACCTTAATATGAGCTCACTTTAAGTGTTAACATGGTTAGTAAAAGGAATTTAAATCATATTTAATGGTCATTTCAACAGATGGAATGAAATAGCAATGAGATAATTTTGTGATAACAAAAAAGGATAAATTATTCAAAAATTTAGATTTCTTCTGCTTCAGGTATAATTTAATACTTATACATCTAAAATTCCTTCATTTTAAAAATCACACAATGTTATATAAATCAGCTGTTCTAAAATTGTATAATTTTTAATAATGACTTCATCAATAAATTGTAAAATTACAATCGTTTCAAAATCAGATGCTTACTTTTTTTTTATTAATGAATGTATTGTGGCTTTTTTTCAAAAACTTCCTTTGATTTTTTTTATCAACATTCATTTTTTCTTTTAAAAAAATATTGATTTTACATAAACATAAATATAAATATAAATAGATAGTGACCACGTGCAATTGGATTTTTCTTGGTGTGTTTGATTTCATATTGTAGTTTAAAGTATGTTTATCATCGTTTTTACCTGTATAAGAATGATTTTGTTGTGGATCAAATCGGTCACCCAAATGGTTCATCCTTGTTTCACTTTCAATATTGACATTCTTTTCCTTTTAACAGCTGAATACATGCGTAACCCATCTCCAGCGAAAGGGTTAAATTGAAGGTCATATGAATACGGATTCAGTGAGGTGGAATAATTCATTTGCAGGTAAAAAATTCATCAGCAATTTTTTTAGGTTATTTTGCCAAAAATGAACCAAACTGGCTGCTAGAAGCGAATTGTTATTTCACTATTTCACTTTCATTAATGATTGAAAAAGAAATATCATATTTTATTTTTTATTATATCTCGTAGCTAATGCCCCTTTAACATATATATGGTCTGAAGTTACATTTATAATTATGCAAATCTTCCGTAACCATTTATAACCAGGTATCTTTGACGAGTTTTGTTTAAGGCATTTGCTTATTTTAACATGGGTACGCATTAAATTTGTAAAAGATATTTACAATTCTAATATGACGTCCTTATTACGCTTTTTAAACAAAGCCATGTTCTAATTAGCACAAACTACGTTTGACACATGCGCTCAAACCTAATGTTTACATTCCCGTTAGTTTCACTTTATCCTAATAAAAAATATATATATTAGATGCTTACATAAACTTTATTATCTTTGTATGTATATTGAAGAAGCTCTTGATTTGAGAGACCACCATACTGTTTCATCAGATAATAATCCTTTATAGTAGTTTGTGCATATACATATATATCTTATATAGGTGATTGTGTGTTTTAAGTAAAATTATGAAAATTTAGAATAATCGTGATGTATATGTGTATGGTATTGATATGAGTTTAGAATGTAATGGTATTCATAGAATATACTTAGAATGTTATGGTATCCATAGAATTTACTTATGACTTGCTGTTACATGCATCTATATTTCATTTATATGTTGTTTTAATATTATTATTGTCTGTATTCGGAACATGCCTCTATTGTGCTCTTTCCAATAAATATTGAATTGAATTATATATTTTTATTCAAACAACATATATTTACCCTGGTATTAGTTTTTAAACTTATTAGATATGAAAATGTAATGTATATACGTCATGGGGAGGAAACGGGAACAGCCTAACATTTTTAAAGTATTTTCGTACGCTTCGACCTATAAAAATACCGTATTTGTCCTATTAGAATCGGAATAATTTCTTCATGTCATGATTTATGCTGATTTTAACATTGGTAGGCATTAAATTTGACCATATTTTACACCTCGCTGACGCTTAGTGTAAAATATCGACAAATATAATGCCTACCCATGTTAAAATGAGTATAGAGCATGACATGAAGGAATTATTTCTTAAATATAATACCCATCCATATCAAAATTAGCAAGACAAGGGAGGAATTATTTCGAAATATTAATCAAACAATACAGTTCATAGCAATGAGTAAATACTTACTTTTGCATGTTTTTCCATCATTTTCTAATGTGTAACCATTACCACAAAAACAAATAAAGCTGCCAATGTTATTCAAGCAACCTTGTGTACAATTCCCCCTATCTGTTTGTGAACACTCGTTTAAATCTGTGAAAAGATAAATATTTGATTATATAAGGTCCAAAAGTCGCGAAACAACTCGTAAAACTAAAATATCACAAAATAATTAACAAACATCAGATTTTTCGCTGCAATGCAAATGGTCGCTTAGATGATTGTGGTGACCTTACTTCTTCCATTCCTCGATTTAAAATGGTATTCCATTGTTTAATGTGTGAGTTTTCTAGCCATTCCGTTGGTTGATATATTAGAGCTTTTGGTTTTTGTCAGGGTTTATGGACGTCACCTTTTTGAAATAACGTTCGAGTTCGATATTTTTGTTAATATATTTTTTTTTACAATAAAAGCTTGATAATTTTTATTTTAAATAATTTTGATATCAAACTTACCTAACATTTCTGTAAAGAATGTTCAATTATTCAATGTTAATCAAATGACAAGTTTGCTCGTGAGGTATGTTTTTCGAATTATTTGTTTTAGGCGTTGAGAAACCTCTTGTCACCCCATGCTTTTAAATGTCCATAGTAAACGTACATACATGTACAGACGTAACGGACGAACATTTACATAATCTTACCCAGTCAATGGATGATAAAGCTGTTACGGATTCGATTATGACTTGTTTCTACATATTTCACATTTTGCATTATTGCTTGTGCTTATAGTCTACTTAAATAATAACTTTGAAAACATGAGCTTTTTATACTCAAATTTAGGCGTGAAATTGTTTTTGCTGTTTCAAAATTTCGGAAATTGTTCTAAATTAAGGAAAATTTCTACCTCATGCAAAGCTCTGATTCCTTGCCAGGCATAATCTATACTGTTTGTCGTTTTTGGTTTATAAGCTATTGAATTTTTTAATAAGTTTTGGATTTTCAAATATTTTGGCATAGAGCATAACTGAAGAGACATTTATTGTCAAAATGCGCATTTGGTGCAGAAAAAATGCATTAATGTGATAATAGTAAAACGTGATGTTATTTTTAAGGATTGCTTCATTTCCAATTTTGTTCCGTCCGTCATCTATATATATATAGATGACGGACGAAACAAAATTGGTATATATAGATGACGGACGGAACAAAATTATTTCAGTTTCATTATGTCATATTTTTAATTTAAGCATCAGAAAATCAGTATACCCATCGTTATACAAACTGGCTAAAGTTATTCCAGTTTTTAAAAATAAAGGTTCAAAAATTATGTATTTAACTACAGACCTATTGCAATTTTACCATTACTATCTAAGATCCTTGAGCGACACGTAAAAACTCATTTGATGAATTTTCTAAACAAATATAATCTATTGTATGTCATGCAATCAGGCTTTCGGGCAAACCATTCCTGTCAAACTGCTATGACGTCTTTGTTAGATAAATGGTTAAAAGCCATTGATGAAGGAAATTCAGTAGGGGCAGTATTTTTGGATCTGTGTAAAACTTTTGATCTTCTAAATCATAAACTGCCCCTTCAAAAATTACAAATATATAAATGTTCTAATAATTCAATTCATTGGTTTACTTCGTATTTGGCTGATAGACATCAGGGCGTATCCATTTCAAATACTTTTTCAGATGTATCTACATTAAAAGCAGGTGTACCTCAAGGGTCAGTTTTAGGTCCTATATTATTCTTAATATTTATTAATGATTTGCCTTTATGTAATCCTAATCATAATACTGATCTATTTGCTGATGATAGCACTATTTCTGTAATTGGAAAAGACAAAAGGAATATAAGTCAGGCACTCAATGTTGTATTAGAAACTATTTGACATTAGGTTGATGAAAACAAAATGGTAGTTAATGTGTCAAAAACTAAGACAATGTGTATAGGTTCAAAACAAAAACTGTCTGTCATGTGCAATGACACATTAAATATATCCATTTATGGCCAACATATTAATGAAAGTCACTGTGAAAAATGTCCTTGGTATTTTTGTTGACGCCACTCTTTCTTGGTATGATCAAATAAATCATATAATCAAAAAAAGTTAATTCTTCATTAGCTTTATTAAAAAGAATCAAGAAATACTTGAATCATAATGCACGAATTCTATTTTACAATGCGTATATTCTTCCACATTTGGATTACTGTTGTTCAGTATGGGGAACAAGTTTTTAGTTGACAAAATTGCAAAAAAGGGCAGCTAGAATTATTTTAAACGAACACGATATTCGTAAACCATCTATTGAACTATTTAAGGATTCTGGAATTATTCTCGTTACCAAGAGAATACATGTACTTTACCACAAGTCATTATTAATGTATAAATCAAAACATGAACTGGCACCAAAATATGTATCAAATCTTATTGTGCCTACAAATAGTAAACAATCGTACAATACTCGACTTTCATCATCAGATAATTTTATGGTCCCTAAATCAAAAACAGAATTATACAAATCAAGTTTTTCTTTTAGTGGTCCAAAAGTGTGGAATTCACTATCCAGTGAAATTAAAAAATCAAAAACTATATCTGCAATCAAATACTCTTACAAGTCATTATATTTTTAAAAGTGTGAAATTTATAAGTTAAGCCACAGTGTATACTATAGGTGTTTTTTTTTTCTTTTCTTTTTTTTTGTTGTTGTTACATTTGTGTATATATACATCTATTGCTTATATGTGTGTAATAGTAGATTAATTATGTTTTATTGATGTAGTTGATATTGTATGTAGAGAGCCTTATTGGAAGTTGGTTTAATCCAAATGAGTTACTCTCTTTAAATATTGATATTATTATTATTATTATTATTATTATTATTAATTGGAAATGAAGCAATCCTTAAAAATAGCATCACGTTTTACTTTAATCTATTTATATATATATAGATGATGGACAGTGAACCTTCCGTTAAGAATGAAGACGACCAACATTGTGGAATTTGTAAAAATGTATCTGAAGGTTCTGAATTTCATTTTAAACAAGGCCATATAATTGAAATAAAAACTAACTTTACTTGCGCTTCTGAAAATCTTTTATACATAATTACATGTAATGATTGTGGATAAGATTACAATGAGCAAATAGGAATGTCACTTCGAAAAAGAAGAACAGTTCACATACAGCAAATTCGTCAACCGATTTATAGACAGAAGACCGTACTGTGACCTATAATGGTTTTCTTTTATAAAATTTGACTTGGATGGAGAGTTGTCTCATTGGCACTCATACCACATCTTCTTATATCTAGATACCACTTAGTGAACACTTTTTTTGCTAGCGGGAACACAATTAAATACTATCAGTGTGCTGAAGGAACAACCGAACAACAGAACAACAGAGAATTAACAAAGACATTTTTCATTCAAAAATGTAAACTGAATTTGAACAGATAATTGTTTTTTTTTCCAAATAACCGACATATTTATATCATAACGTTTACACTCTAACACTTCCTTTGTTGCTTTTGTACTTTGTCAATTGAGTGTCTATATGCCATTTTGTTTTTCTTTGTTGAAATAGTTTTTATGGTGATTCAGATGGTAGCAAGTCATTTCGTACCTTGACCATTTCGTACCTCTGCCATTTCGTACCTTGACCATTTCGTAACTGCATTAACCATTTTCTACCTCATAGACTAAATGCATGTTTACTTTTTTGTATCATATACGTTGTATTTGCTTGAATTTCCTTGAAATTTTGTCCCAAAATCGGTATTGGAGATTTTATAAAACAAAAATGTACAATTCAAAAAAGGAAAAATCTTTCATACTGCCCCATTATAAGTTTTTTTTAAATGTTTTATACTTAATGCATTAAGATTGGGGTGACATATTGTTATTCTACGTTTCTTTTTTTCTCTTATTAGGTCTTTCCACTTTTCCGTGGAAAGACCTATTGATTTTGTTCTGATTATTTTTTTTTTCTTCCGCCTAATTTTTTTCCTTCGCTGTTTTGTTGTTTCGCATGATGTTGCTTAGATATTTGGAATATGATATCGAACAGTAATTACTCTTTTGAAACTGACACTGCGTAACAGAATACTTTCCCATATAAGAGTTATCTCCCCGAACACTGTTTTTCTTGTTATTTCTAAAATTTCGCAACCGTTTAAGAAACCGACAAATTAATTTTTCCAAATTGCTCGTTATATCTTAAGGATGTTTCGTTTAATTTTGACCGAAGCCGTATAGAGATTCCATATGAGAGTTATTTCCCCTTTTGTATTTGATATAAGTGAAATGTATTTGTAACTGGAAAACCATTAGTGATAGAGGCCTATGGTCTTTTGATTTGAGGTCCTTGGTCCATAAAAATGAAAATCAGGTCGAGGTCAAAGCTCAAGATCATGTTCAAAATTTTGATTTTGGCTTGTTATCACTAATTTTCAGAAATCTTATAAGATATCGACAACATATATTTACAGAATTGTGAGTTGTGACATGTCGTAACACGTAGATTTTAGTTAAAAGGGTACGTAAACATTTGATGGGAGTTTTCGCCCCTCTTATATCTACAATTATTCGTAAAGTGATATAATTCATTAACCAAACATATTAAAGACCTAAGGTCTTTTGATTCGAGGTCCTTGGTTTATGACCTTGAAATTTAGGTCAAGGTCATAGGTTAATTGGACGTTCTAGATATTGAACTTTGCTTCAAATTCATATTTATATATCATAAAGCCATAGGACTCTGTGCTTTAGGTTACAAGCCATATGAGTTTGAAAAAGCAAACCGGAAGTAACCTTGTGTAAACCAGAAGTAGCTATTTTTACAAAAGTGTGTAGAAACCATATATTTTTGGAATCAGATAAGAATAACCTATCATTTGACACTGGAAATGACATTTTAAACCGAATATAATATTTTCATATCAAAATAAATCGTTAGCAGTGGAAAGACCTTCAATTGTTCTCTGAACAGAGAACAATTGGTTTTTAATTTTTATTATTCTTCTTCCATACTATTTATCCGCGCTAGTTCTCTGAATTTAATGGACCAATGTTGATGGAACTTTACTATAATGAGGACCCCGATGTGCAGCTGTGCACCTTGGTATAGAATAGTTCAATAATTTTGAAAATGGCTGCCGTTACCTTAGCAATGGGGGACGAGGGTGCCATCCGTTATTGCTAGCAATTACAAATCTAGTCATTCTTCTTCTTTTTCTTTTTCCTCTTCTTCTTCTGCCGCTTTTAAATTTGAACTTGTCCACACCCGTTCTACCAAAACCGCTATTCAGATTAAATTAGGGTTTCACAATATGTTAGACTAACATGTCTAGTGGTGTAATCAGGGTTTTGTTTGTGCAATGGGGTTTATAAAGGGGTACTTTTAGGGGCAAAACGGAAGGAGGGGTTAACTATAGAACTCCATGGGATTTTCCCCCACCCCCAATGTTCTAAAATCTTGTAAATGGTCGAGATCTCCACCCCTAAACCATATATATTCTGGCTTGTCAAACCAAGATGATTTAAATGGTATACAGGGTAAGACCTGAGGGGTCATCCCAACCCCTGTCATTTGAATTTGTTCAAATATCTTGTAATTGGTCAAGATCCACACCCCTAAACCATATATTCACAAAGATTTGAATGATATACAGGGTCAGTCCCCAGGCGTCCCTTATACATATCACTTTACTGGACCAAACTAGTTTTTACTGGACTTTGTCCAATGTCAGGTGACCCTGGGAATGACGAGTTATGGGAGCTCCGTTTGGGCGAATTCGTAACAGCATCCTGTTACAATCATTTCTTGTTGAGAACTGGTGTGAGCTAATTTACACATCTTTAAGCTTAACAGTAACATATGTTACAGTTATTTCATGCTGTGTGCCATTTAATTATAAAATCAATGGGTTTTGTCAAATTCAGAACATGTGGATCAGTCATCGTAATTTGCATACAAGATCATACAAGAAGTTGGAAGTCTCGTGGTTGGAGTGGATTTATTCCTTTGTATTACAAACATGACATTGTCTCAGAGGTTATATAAGTAAGATTGACTTGTTTTGTTTTTACCTATTTAGCAAGCCAAGGTTTCGTTTTATTCAAAATTGCTGTCCTATCGGTCGATGTTTACAAGCATCTGATGTACAATTCCCATTGAGGATGTGTATTCGAAAGTTGACTTTGCGCATGTGCGTATTTGGTAAAAATAGAAGGAAACTTTCTGAGGCTCGAAAAGTGGAAACAATAGCCTGGTTTATCTTTGTTTAACAGAAATAAGATAATTTTCATAGTTGGATGAAGTAAAGAGAAGTTGGGGTGAAGATACAAGATTATGGCTGTTTCCTAACGCGAATATCGCGCCACCCGTAGTAGAAGCTTTGGGGACACTATAGTGATAGGTAGAATTTAGCAATTGCCATAGCTATTTAGCGTCTGTATAAAAACAAAAGCGGGATAAATTTAGGGGTTCTGTGATTCTGACAGACAAAGAGAAAAGAACAGAGTATTGGAACTTACAGAACATTGACTAAAATGAAGGTACAAAGAAAGTTTATTTTATTTAATATGAAAGTTAGACAAGACTAAAAACTAGAACATAGCTTGCTTAAGCTTAACAATTGCAAAATATGCTTACGTTATTCTCACATTTTATAGCAATAATTATGAAAACATGAGCAATTCAGAACAAGACATTATTATTCTTTTAAGTTCTAGTCAGACAAAACTCCGAAAAGGGAACATTTACACATATGGGTGAAATCCTCGTATTGATTTTTTTAAGACTTACATATTTGGTTAAAACTGAAAGTTTCTAAAGTCGACTCGACAATACAAAAAAAGTATAATAAAATACTGAACTCCAAGGCAAGTTCAAAAAGGGGAAATCCATAAAAACTGAAAAAATCAAACGCTATCAATCAACGGAAAAAAATCAAACAAACATACAAATTTATCTAGCAAAGACGCCAACAAAAAAGGTGTAGTAGATAGTAAATTTGACATTGACGTCAACAAATAAAAGTTTTTGGCGTTGATAGAGCATACTGTATATAGTATTCACTTTCTCGATAAAGCAAAAATTAAGTAGATATAAATACCAGGGTAAACAAAAGAGAAAAACACTGTAAAAATCTTTTGTGTCCGAATCGCACTTAAGGACCCATCTACAAGGACTAAAAGGCAGAGTTATCCCGTTTGAGAAGATTTTTAGAGTTAAAGTATAGAAATAGACCATCAAAGAATAAATTAACTATATTGTATAAAATCCTGTCATAAAAGCAAACATCATTAGAATTTCAAAAACTTATCTATCGTATGCATGTATAACATTATTCTTCTGTCGTAAAACGTATGTTTCCCTATCCCATAACGAAGTTTGGTTGGGATATTTAGTATTTTGAACGGTAATATATATATCACACGCTCATTACCGAAACCCGTGACAATATTATCAAAAACATTAAAAAAAGATCTACATTTTGTACTAAAAGAAATACAAGTGTTTGATCCGCGTTTGGTAAGAATATAAGAAATGGAAAGGTGTGGATGATTGCCAATAAAACAACTATTCATCAGAGACCAAATGACGTAGATGTAAGCAATTATAGGTAACCGTACGGCCTTTGATAATTAGCAAAATCCAAACCGTATAGTAGGCTATAAAAGGCCCATCGTGATAAATTGAAAAAAAAATCAAATAAGGAAATAAACGGTCTAATTTATGTTCAAAACAATAAAAAAAAACAATTATTTATGATAGTCAGTGACCAACAACAACCCCTGAATTGCAGCTTCCTGGCTTGGACCACACACATAAAAAATGTTGAAGGGTTAAACATTTTTGCGAGCGCATAACCCTCCCCTGACATCGGACAGTGGTGTCCATTGGAATACATACAACCTGTCGATAAACTTTATCGCAGAAACGTAGAAATATGTTTTTAAGGAGAATATTTACAGTTTTAAATATCTCATTTCTCTTCCGGTAAGTATTTATAGATTATCGTTGGTCATCTCAACGAGATTGATTTTCTCGCTTGAGCCGGTACGGCGAAAGTGAGAAAAGCAATCGAGTTGAGATGACCAATGATAATCTGTTTATCGCTATTTTACCTATGACGACGTTGTTAATTTCATTGACAACAGCCTGTGCGCCCTTAGTTTCTAGCGATAATTTTTCATATCACTCTACTGTGCTGAGATAGGAAATTATCAGTCAGTAAGATGAAAGGAAAATTTTGTAAAATAGCGATAAATCTCACATATTTCATATTTCCCTCATGTGTAGTTGTGATTTCTTGCCCGGCTTTGGCAATACTTTTTGTCTCTATTGATATATAGGCTCTTTATTTTTTGAACAAGATTTGGATTTTTAAATATTTTGGCCTCGATTATCACTGAAGAGACATTTATTGTCGAAATGTGCATCTGAGGCAGTAAAATTGGTACCGTTTATGTTATCAATTCAGAATAAGGTTTATATCAGTTTCAGCAAATAAATTTGCAATCAGCTTTTTAATAAAAAAGAAAGAAAAAAACCATTTGTTTGAAAAGATTGTGTAGAAGTGTAGTGTAGAAAGTCGAAAAACTTACTATCACTATCAGGAATGATTCCTACCACTTCCTTAAACTATTGTCTTATCTAATTTATAAACCCCTATTATTAGAATTTTCCAAAATATAAGTAATTCCTTATATTACTACGACTGGTTGATAAAAGTTACTTAAATGTCTGAAAAGTAAATCATGCATTAACTATATACATTGCACTGACCAAGAAATTCATTCTAATGAAACATATCGAGAGGTCATTTGATTGTAGGTATAATCTCACCTGAACATGTAAATCCATCACCTGTATATCCATTTTGACAACTACACGTGTAACCAGGTGTGGTGTCTGTACAAATTCCAAATTCCTTATCACAAAAATTGGTGGTAGACTGCGCACAATCATCAATATCTGTAATCATATAAACATTCTCACAATAGGTCTTGTTAGGTTAATTTCTGTGATGTCGTTTTTTGGGGTTTTTGTTTGTTTGTGTTTTTTAGGGGGAGGGGGGATTTGTTAAAAGGAGCATTTTCGTCGTGTTGTTTAAGGAATGACTGTAATATTTTTTTTATATCTATGAAGAAATAACATCAAAAATGTGGTGCACACTGAATATCATATAAAAGTGTGCACCACATTTTTTAGGTTATTTCGAATAGACAGAAAAAATATTACAATCATTCCTTATAATTCAATTCAAAATTCCATTTTTAAGGAGTAAATCATGAAAAAACGTTGATGACGTTACGGTCACATGACAAAATTATGTCTATGAGCTGATAGACAAAAAACTTTCAGCCAATCAGAAGACGTGTTACATCCAAAATTAAATTATACTAAAGTGTATTAAATAAATTTTCATTGCTATCTTAATTTTCGAAAACATATG
This sequence comes from Mytilus californianus, assembly GCF_021869535.1. Lineage (NCBI taxonomy): Eukaryota > Metazoa > Mollusca > Bivalvia > Mytilida > Mytilidae > Mytilus > Mytilus californianus. The sequence goes on from NW_026262581.1 coordinate 39,419,252, forward strand.
AAGTTGAATGTATATTTTGCAAATAAATAATATCTCAGAAACAGGCATAATATGCTTCAAATTCAAGAATTGAACTTCGGCCTTTTATTGCAAAATCTTCTATGTAACTTGCTTAAATCTGAAATTTGATCAAAGTAGTTAAGATAAGTTTTAAGATAAAGATTAACTGTTTGTTATATCAGCTTGAATATTGGAACCTAATCGCAGATATAAAACAGGGGTCAAAGGTGTCTCTATCGCCCACTTGTTTGCAATCTCCAGTATTATTTCATGCTCCTTACTTGATTTTTTTCCTCGTGTTATTTACATTATTCATATTGTCGATTTTTTTATCTACATAAAACTTTACATGATAGGTAACGTCTCATTTTCTCCCTCATACGACTTCCGGCTTAATATAATGCGATTACATAACAAAAAAGACATTTATACATTCACCCTTACGGACGTCCATGTCCGCTTCATGTTCCCTGCAAATCGATACCTCAAATTCGTACTACCCATATCAATTCAGCAAACCAAACACCGTACAAATATCGACAATCGGAAATTGCAACAAGAAATAACGCCATATGTTGCTTACTTACGTTCAACCGAAATTCAGGTGGATATCAATAAATGCTTGAAAATAAGAAATATGTTTCTGTTGAATAAAGGTAAATTCGTTGATCTGAAGTCAATTTGAAATCTCTCACTTCTTCTTTACATGTTAATTTACTGATCAACCATAGTTAAGACAGGAAGGGGTATTCACGACGCAAGAGAAACCGGACGTTTTTAAACGAACGTTTAAAACTATATGTATATACCGTATACATCATTGCGTCAAAAACAATGTTTCATGTCTCACACTACAGGCAGTTAACACCGACATTAATGGAGTCTATGAGGTCAATGTCAATTAGTATGTCTTTTGACACAAATTCAGTAGACCGCTAGTTGTACTTACTTATACAAGTCACACCATCATTATTAAGTCTGTATCCTTGCTGACATGTACAGTAATAACTGCCTTCTGTATTGACACATCCCATAGAACAATCATTTGAATTATCAGTACATTCATTTATGTCTAAAACAGAAAATTACAACATCTTGTATAAGGATATAGTGAAGTCCAGAACTGCTGTCCCTAAAAGGTGTAAAAACAGGAACAACTATACCGAATTTGAATATTGGATGATGAATAAATCTTAATTTCATACGATTTCGAAAAAAATGTATACCTATCTTTTAAATTAATGTTTTTTTTATATCAGTATCGGTATTAATTCTAATGCAAAGGAGTTAAACTATTTTGTAGTACAGTATGTAACAATATTCTTCCAAAGAAACGAAATGATTAATAAAGAATTATATTAAGAAAATAATGTGCATACTCCCTCAGTCAAAGTTGACCTTAGACATGTTAGACTCGTAGATCCTTTTGGTCGTAGAGCTCTTAATAGAGGTCGGTCAACTTAAAACGTACCCACTCGTATCGGATACGCTGACGTATACGTATCTGGAGATATATCAAAACATAATATTTGATCCCTAGTTTTATGTCTATGACTGTTGCGTATAAAGAATATTTATTTCATGGGAACCCAAAACAATTAAACTCATTTTTTAAAGATTGGCGATCGTGATGATTTTCGAAAATGTTGGTTCTATCACTGATCACTGACGTAGATTTGTTTAAAACCACGGACATAGGGCAATGGTAAGAAGACAGTAAAGAATCACTCAATGTAACACAGAAAAAAATATATCCAAATCATGACTGGCCATGGGTGTACTATTCAGGTCAGGTCATATGAATATAATACAGATGCGTGTCATTAGCAAAGTTCAACAATTGTGAACGTTCCACTTCTTTGTAACACGATTTCAGTAGCGCCTGCATATGAAGTATATATCTCCCAGTTGATACGATATACTGGGGCTTGTATTTCCTGTCATAATTTCCTTAATAGAGTGTTGCTGCTCACAAGGAAGCTATTAAGCAAAGAGTTCAAAGTGATGAAGTTGAAGTCATCCCTTCGTAAATTTTACGGACGCCATCACGAGTTGGTTGACCGTCATGGATTATCTATTTCACAGATGACGACGGATACGTTCCAATTGTCGTAGCTATAACCCCGTCCCCTTTTCCCCGAATGTGACCTACCAAATTAGACTTATCATCGGGTTTGTACTTACATGAGCAACACGACAGGTGCCACATGTGGAGCAGTATCTGCTTACCTTCCAGAGCAGCTGAGATCACCCCAAGTTTTTCGTAGGGTTCGTGTTGCTCAGTCTTTAGTTTTTCTATGTTGAGTTTTGTGTACTGTTGTTTGTCTGTTGGTTTTTTTCTTTTTAGATATTTATTTTCGACTTATGAGTTTGAATGTATCTTTGATATTTTCGCCTCTCTTCTACAAAAATCGTTCTATTTTACTTTCTCACATGTTTATTCATCAGCTTAAAGTACTTTTCGTTTTGAAAAAAAAAAGATTGATATGAGGGCCAAATAAGTCACTTACTGCACCTAATCCTTTGTGATGGCATGTCACACTTTGTCTTCCCCTTTTCATTTTGAAATTTCATGCCAGTTATATGGGTTATTCCCATTTCCGGTAAGGAGTTGATTTCGCTTTCTTTGTAAATCTTGCATTACCTTATATCAAGAAGCGTACCATTTAGAAATCTCAAGTTTGTTCTTAATCATGTTCTATATTCTATGTGGCTCAAAATAAGGTGCAATCGATTCGCTTATGTTCTAGATGCGAGATAATTGAACTTTTGACATTTATTTGTTACACTAATCGGTGCCATGTACCTCGTTAGCTCAGCTCGTACACATCTTCAACGATATTTCACTCAAAGATAGTACGACATATTAAATTGGAGCAAAACAATTCACAACCATGGTCCGATCTATTACCTAATAACATTATCGGAACCAAAACGGTATATAAATGAGGCATTACAAATAACCAAATGCAAATTAATCAGTTGCCCCAAAGTTTCAAAGTTTTATCTCCTTTATTGTCTAAAACGAGTACATCGAGATATAGTCACAATCGTGGTCATATTATTTTGAATAAGTACATCCCAAGATACGTATACGTCAACGTATGTGATACATGTATGATTGGATACGTTTGAAATAGACCGACCTCTATTAGAGGTTTTCAAATTTGCTACGTATCAGGTACCGTTGGTACGGAACTACACCCTAAGTGTTGTTTTGGAGGTATCATTTAATGCATGAGATTATTTTATTCATCATGATAATATTAAAGAAATCGAATTGCATATCAGCAAAATCTTGCTTAACTTTTAATCTGATAGCGATTTTGCCGTATCTAGAACACTTTGTATGTGATTCTATCTAAAATTATTTAGTTAGTGCACAGTTGCATAAATTAAACAGAAATCACACGAACTGAGTTAAGACGGTTTTTAAATTCTAAATAAAGGTTTGCATTTTTGTTTGTTGAATGTATTGTTTATGTTTTGTTTATATCTAAAAAAAAAAAATAGAAGAATATTTTCTTATGTATAAACAGAATTTGGAATAATTAAAATACAGTCTATGAACGTTTTTCTTTAACACGTGTAATCGTAATGTTACTGATGTTAGTTATGCAAGTTAACATGTCAAAATTGTGTTGATTTCTCAAAATAGTTCTTGCATGATTTTGAAATTAGTTAATATCATTTTAGTAATATATTTCGATAATTACAGAAGGGTTTTTTCCGAGCTTCTTTTTGCCCTTGCAATTTCAGGGGACACAAATCTAAATTACAAATCGTTCGTGCAACGGTTACTTGCAACTTCAGGGGAAAAAATCTAAATTACAAACCGTCCGTGCAACTATTGCTTGAAAGCATAATAGAGTACACACAATATTGTTTGCTGTTTATAAGAAAATATCCCGTGAAATTAATACTAAAGTGCAGCTAAAAATCCTCTAGATACTTTTGATTATGATTCATAAAACATACGTTGACAGTAATTGTATACATCAATTATTTTCAAAAGTTTAATGACGTATCACAGTTCGTACTACGATTGGTCCGGTAGTAAATCTAGTACGACGTGGATATTTTTCGTATTTATAGCAAACAATATGGTGTGAACTCGACTATGCTTTCAAGCAACCGTTGCAAGTAACCGTTGCACGAACGGTTGTAATTTAGATTTATTTCCCCTAAAATTGCACAGGCAAAAAGAAGATACGATATAAAGCACATTTACAATCAATTTTATTTTCGCCTGTTATAATATTAATAAAATATAGAATTAATGAGTAAGAATTTTGTGGGATGTGTTTTAGAAAAATTGAAAAAATAAGAGCCACTTTTACATACAAAATTGACCTCATTATAGTGTTTTAATGATGAAATAAGAATAAACATATTTTACGCCGTTCGGGTTACTAAATCTAAATTATAAAACCGAATGTCTAAGTATCTCATAAATGTCAAAAACACATACACATATACTATGTCTTCACATTGTTTTAAAATATTTGATATCGTAGTTCACATTTAAAATATGTATCATCTTTACCATTTTTATATTTTTCGTCATTTTCACACATCGTCTTACACATCTATAAGATATTTTACCAATAATAAAAGTACGAAGAAAGGGTCAACTCATAAGATACGTTTTTTCAAGAAGAGTATCAGTGCAATTTACTTTAATTATATTGCATTGTTCCTGTTTTTTTCTCTCAACAATTCAATACACTGGTGATCTTTTCATCGGCAGTAGAGTCGTATATATTTATTTTTCAAGATTTTTCGGTTTACTCTTTTAGAATGCATTTCTAGAAAAAAATATTGAGTTGTTGATTAAAAAAAAAACATTAGAAGGTGCCCTTTTTTCACCCAGAATGAAATCCCAGCTCTCTCATCTTTTCAAGAAAATAGCTTCTGTATTTATCGAAATATATTACTTAAAGTCATATGAAACTTCAAATTAAAAAAAAAAACAGTTGAATATGTTTTATATACTTAAATGGCTAAGTTTTACTCCAAAAGAAGTGAACGTGAACTTTTTTAAAAGAGAATCTTTACATTATCACAATCTTCATAAATGTACCGATATTGAATTATTGACTTCCCAGACACTAATTCGCCGATATTTTCCCGTATGCAGTGACCTTAACTACGAGACCTCTGGTTATAACTTCGGCCACCGCACAGCGCAAGTGCGAGGGGAAAACCGTGATGAAAGAATGTAAACAAACGTGCTCTTGATAGTAAATAGTAATAACAGATTCTTAAAGAACAAATTTAATACAACAAATCATTAAAAAACTGTTAAGGAATAGTTTAATTAACAAATAGGAACGCATGGAAAATATAAAAACAAATGCCATGGTTTAATTCACTTATCTGTCACGTTTTTCACGTGCTCTACTTTTATTGTTTATCAATGTCACGATCCGGTTAACTTCGGCAACAAACTCGAATGTTAATTAGCTTGCGATCAACAACCACTGAATGAAATATTATTTGTCGATAATACGTTATAGATGTGTAATAAAAATTAAAAAAAAACGTGCATGCAAGACTTAGTTTAGTATATATGCATGCATTGGTTCAATAATTTCGATAACATTAAAATTTCAAGAAACTCGTTTCATTTGACTTTAAATAATAGTAACTTATTTCAAAATAATTATTTGCAAGAACTATATTGAGAATTGACATGTTAACGTATAAACCTACATTTTGGCTGTACCTGTAGAAAACTTATTTCAAAACGGAATATAATCCTAAATTTCACGTTGATGTTGTTAACCGAGCTTGGAAATTAAGATACGATCCGGGTAAACGTATCAATTCTTTAAATCAACTTATTCTAAAAGGTTACCTATTCAACACTGTAATCAAATCTATGAATATTGTTTTTTATTGGTATAAATATTGATATTTTTATCAGTAAATTAAATCCATACTAAATATTACCCATATCATATGTACTTTCACGGTACTACAATCTGTCGGTACCTATATTTTGGCATTGTACACGGTCAATGTTTTTCTCTGACTGTTAATGCCGTCTTTACACTAAATCCATTGGATGTTGGATGGGTACTGATTGATATTTTAGTCTTAGACATATGATTTTTTTATAAGTTGTTATTGGCTTTGAACTAGCTGTCAGTAACTGCGAGTAGTCTCAGATCTGTACTTAGTGTCTTTTATGTTGTTAGAGATGAGGAATGGATATATACCCTGCCACGTCCTGTGTGTGTTTGTTTGATGTTTTTGTTTGATTATCGATCTGATGTGTTGAGCCTTTTTCAACTGATTTTTATAGTTTGTTCTCATGTTGTGCAGTTACACTACTATCCCAGGTTAGGGGAAGGGTTGAGCGCTAACAAACTTGTACAAACCCCGCCACATTCTTTATGTGCCTGTCCCAAGTCAGGAGCCTGTATGTCAGTGGTTGTCGTTGGTTTATGCCTGTCATATTTGTTTTTCGTAAACTGTTTTGTTATAAATTAGGCCGTTAGTTTTCTCAATTGAATTATTTCATATTTTTCATGTCGGGGCCTTTTATAGCCGACTATACGGTATGGGTTTTTCTCATTGTTGAAGGCAGTACGGTTGCCTATAATTGCTTAAATCCACTTCATTTGATCTTTGGTGGATAGTTGTCTCATTGGCAATCATACCACATCTCATTATTTTTATATCGGTAACACGTGTTTGAGAAAGTCGTTCATAGATAGTATTTTAATTACTCTAAATTTTGTTTATACATAATATATGTCAGGTCTGTTTGATTCATGCATGTGTGCACTAGCTAATTAATCTTATTCAGAATCACAAACAATTTGTTCAAGAAACGGTGAAATCGCTATCAAATAAAAATTTAGGCTAGATTTCGCTGATATGTAAATTTCTTTAATTTTATCACGATTAATAAAATAATCTCTTGCATTAAATGATACCCCCAAAACAACACTAACGGTTGAATTACGTACCAATCGTACCTGACACGTAGCAAATCGGGAAACCTCTAATTAGCGTGTTTCGATATTTATCTCTCCGGCTGTCATATTTTTATATTTTGAACGTTCCTAATGAAGAAAAATCGACAAAAGCGCTTCGGATGTATAAAATTGATAAAAGGTTATTTTTTTATTCATAACAAAAATTATATCTATCTTTTAAGTCATTTTTTTAAACATCGGTATTAGTTCTAATGCCAAAGAGTTAAACTAGTCTATAGTACAATGTATAACAATATTTTTCCTAAGAACCCATAAAGATGTATTAAGAATTTTAAAGAAACTAAGTTCAAACTTTCTCACGCAAAGTTGACCATAGACGGATTTTGGATATTACTTTTAGGTCCATTTGGTCGTATAGCTCTTAATTAGCGTTGTTAAGTATTTCTTTAATTTTCTATGTCACCAAGCATTTGAGGTACAATTTTAGGTGAAAAAATTAGGAAAGTATTAAGAGGACCATCACAAAACACAATTAAATCGAAGATAGGCAGGCTACCATTTAAAAAAAAGAGAAGAAAGACGGCAATCTCCGACACAGACTTCATATACGTTCCATACGTGCTTCGCAATACTTGACTTTATATGAATCTTATAATTTTTCATACACATTTTCATGTTTTGATATGCATTTAATAGCAAATAGGGAAATGACAAACTGGATTGTAAATCTTATTGTTATTCTAAATTATTTTGTCCTTTCTGGGACCTTGGACCTTATATTCTTCAAATATAAATGTCATATTAAATGAATAAAGTAGCAAGATTTAAACAGAATAAGCATGCTTAGAATTATGGCGTTGATAGTCTCCACTATTCTACGGCTAGAAGGTTAGCAAACAGTTGGAGTTGTAAATGAAAAAAACACAAACATCTAGTATCAATTTAAATCTTGATGGTTCCAGGTGTCAATTAAATTGCTTTGGTGACTATGATAATCATCATCATAATAAAAAAAATACAGAGGGTGTTGTATAAGACAATATGAAGAACATAATTATGACAAAAACTCGTATTAATTACAAAATATGTTGAAAGTTTTTCTTACCAAAGCATGTTTTATTGGCAATACCAGATCTATATCCTACATGACATCTACAGTAGAAATCCCCTTCTGTGTTTTCACAATCTGATGTTACTGGACATTTAGTCGGGCCAGATGCACATTCATCTATATCTGTAAACATACAATATATTCACCTCAAAATGTCAAAATAAATATGAGTTTCATACATTTTGAAATATTCCTTTGTTCTTGATTATTTCTACATTTTCATTACGGAGTTCTCTAAATGTATTAAAATTAACGAAAGTAAAATATTTCTATATAATAGAGTATCATGTGTTGGTATTAACCCGCAGCAACGTTTCTCAATGCAGAAATGCAGCGTGGTCGGCATCTAGAGTTTTTTTTTCTCGCACAAACCGTCACAAGAGCCATTTTCATGTTGATGGCAGTACTGTTACTTTAAGATAAAGATTAGTTATATTTGTTGTCTGTTCCTTTCCTTCAGGTTTTGTCATGTTTGTGTAGTAATTTTTTGTCTTGAATAGATAAACTCCTTTCGTTTTCAATTTCCATAAAAACTATGATGATCCCTTGTTCCTGACTTTTGTTTGTTGTCTAGTCTTTTTACTTGGGTCATGATGTATTTGTTCATTAACTTATTGTTTAATACCTCCCCTTGTAATCATCTTACTTTTCCAAATAATAAATATCTCGACAATTAATGTCTCGCCAGTGATGATCAAGACCAAAATATTCAAAAATCCAAAACTTATAAGGCAGATTAAATCGAAGTGGTACAAACATCATACAAAGACGGCAAATTCATGCGAGTAACATAGTACAGGTAACGAGTACGTACATGAGATATTTTCAAAAAAGGTAATAAATACACAAGACATTTTTCAAATGTATACGGATAGCATGACGCCCGGATATCGAAACCTGGTTCACGATGTTTTTTGGGGGAATTAATAGCCTTTTCTATAGATGGTGCTAGTTGAGAAGATGTTGCCTAACCTTCCGGAACATATGAATTCATCACTCATTTTTACAATGGTTAATGTTACCTTTACGTTTCTGTATAAAACATTTGCACAATTATGTTGTGATGATATTGTTAGTTATATCGGTCATGGGGTTGTCCACTTTATATCCTTTTTCTGGCTTTTACATTTGACTTAGATGGATACCCCACATCGTTTGTTTTTCTACTGTATTAACGGAGTTGGTTTCTTGTGTTGTGTGGAGGCCGTAGACAGTTTCCCCGTGCTTGATGTGTATGCTCTTCTGTATTTTTAAAGTTATGGTGTATTTATTCTTGAGATAACTTCTCTTATGTGTACCACATCATTCTCTCAATTTTAGGCCAGTTTGTGTACTAAAATTTTAATAAGACGCACACATTTTAATAAGACGCACGCACGCAAAGCTATAATTATTGGCCTTCATTCCTATCCATGTTAAATTTTCCACTTCCAAACATTTTATAGGGGGGCGTGATCAACATACCGTTATTTATATATTAGACCGTACTGATAACCGGAACTTTGGATACACCAAACCAGGTAATTCATATCTGAGAAACAGGTCATATATGCCCTCAATTTTAGAATTCATTCATACATTTTTGTATTATTCAAAATTATCAGTCAATATGTGTTCTACAAGAATCACCAGTCATTCACCTTTCATTTGATACCTTAATTACTAAAATATATTCTACAATAGTTTGATACTTACAACTATGCGTAGGAACTATGTTGTTTTAAATATGTACTACTTTCCAGTATGTTCTTTTTTGACCGGGCCCGATTTGGTGGTGCTACATCTTACAAAGTCTACCCAAATCATTTTACAAAGAATTCCGCTCAAACCGGTGCTAGGGGCCGCCTTAAACTCGCAGTGAGGTGAGAGATTTGTTTGCTCCGTGTTGAAGGCATCATTTGGACTTTGAGATGATGAGCAGCAATAAAAACGCTGTTCCTTTGCTTTTTGTGTGTTTTTTGCTGTGCATTTACTGATTTTGTGTCATGGATGGATACCCCATATCCTTTGCTTTTCCATTGAATTACAGTAGAACATTTACTTAAAGCGTTGTTTTCAATTTTGTAATGAAACAGGGCTAGGAAAGACACAATTAGAGTTACACTTTTAATTGAGCCCTTATCACCAGAATTTACTCATTAACAGATAGATTTGATTAAAGGAGTAGCTATACTAGTTTATACGGAGCAGACACTGTTAGACCTTCCTGAGTATCGGCGTTTTTTGTATATATTCACGGTGTTGTCTGTCTTTTTCGATCTGTAGTTGCCAAATTAGCGTCTTTGGTGATTATTTTTTTTATTGATGATCTCTGTATTTAAACGATTGTTTCTGTATAACAATGAATATAACTTTATCAAATTATTTAAAAGAATAAAAAAAATTCTCGTCTGTTTATTTTTGAATCGAAGAAATTCGTAATTTTCAAGCAGACATATCACAGTTTATGACCAAACTCAGTAAAGACCCGTCTAAATTACATTTAATTGATAAATTCAACAACACTTACCGTTATCTTGATGATATTTTTTCGTTCAATAATCAAGAATTTTCTCAATATACTGCCGAAATTTACCCAAAGGAACTTACTTAAAATACATCAAATTTAAACGTTAACAACTGTCCTTTCCTAGATTTAGATATTTCGGTTTAACACGGGAAACTCCACACTAAAATTTACGACAAAAGGGACGATTTTTCGTTCCCTATTGTTAATTTTCCCTTTTTGGATGGTGATGTTCCTTTGGCACCATCTTACGGTGTTTATATTTCACAACTCGTTCGCTATGCCCGTGTCTGTAGTGACGTTTTTTATTTTAACGAACGAAATCTATGTATTACTGGTAAATTATTAAGCCAGGGATTTCGTTACCACAAATTACTTAAAGCCTTTACTAAATTCTTCCACAAATATAAAGATTTGGTTTTGAAGTTTGGTTGTACCTGTAGAAAACTTATTTCAAACGGGATTGCACATCCTCATTTTTACGGCAATATTGTTTACTGTGCCCGGAAATTTAGAAACGATCCTGGTAAACTTATCGATCCTTTAAATAAACTTATTCTAAAAGGTTACCAATTCAACACTGTATTTGGATCATTAAATATTGTTTTTATTGGTATTAATATTGATTTTGTTATCAGTAAATTAAAAGCAAACTAAATATTATTGTTATATACATATACACATTCATGGATCTACAATCTGTCGATACCTGTATATTGGCATTGCACACGGTCATGTTTTTCTCTGACTGTTTATGACGTCTTTACACTAAATCCATTGGATGTTGGATGTGTACGGATTGATAATTTAGTCTTAGATGCATGATTTTTTTTATTAGTTGTTAGTGGCTTTGAACAAGCTGTCAGTAACTGCGAGTACTCTCAGATCTGTACTTAGTGTCTTTTTGTTGTTTGGATGTACAAGTACCCGGCCACGTCCACTTGTATTTGTAGTATTTGTATTTTTATCCATCTCATGAGTTAAGCCTTTTTCAACTGATTTTTATAGTTCGTTCTTATGTTGTACTGTTACACCACTGTCCCAGGTTAGGGGGAGGGTTGGGATCCCGCTAACATGTTTAACCCCGCTACATTCTGTATGTATGTGCCTGTTCCAAGTCAGGAGCCTGTAATTCAGTGGTTGTCGTTTGTTTATGTGTTACATATTTGTTTTTCGTTCATTTTTTGTACATAAATTAGGCCGTTAGTTTTCTCGTTTGAATTGTTTTACATTGTCATTTCGGGGCCTTTTATATCTGACTGTGCGGTATGGGCTTTGCTCATTGTTGAAGGCCGTACGATGACCTATAGTTGTTAATTTCTGTGTCATTTGGTCTCTTGTGGAGAGTTGTATCATTGGCAATCATACCACATCTTCTTTTTTATATATGATATAATTTGATCACATTCATATTCTTAATATATTTAGGATTCATGCTAGCTATTTTAAAAGTATGGAGGTGGAAATCAATTGTTTTTGTGTAGTTATAATACATTGATATCTATATTTTATCAATTAGACACATCTAGCCTAACAAACCTCTGCTGGTGGATAGCTAGGCTACGAAGGTATCATAAGCATTGTGGCTCAGTACTTCGGTACTGGCATGCAAATTCGGATATTGATTTTAAGAAATTTGCATTGATAAAACTTAGGAAATCATTTAAATTTGAGGAGTGTATCCCCATCAAGCATAGTTCTCCTTATTTGTCCAGATGTGTCATTTTTAGTTATATCAGCCCAGAGAAGTTTTATAAGGGTGATGTTCAAGATATTTATGTTTTTTTACAATCATATTTAGTGTAAAGTTGTATTCAGAGAAGTATTAAAGTCTGAGAACTAAAGAATGGCGAACATTTACTGTGTAAAATGAGTGTTGTAAAATTGCAAACTAAATGTGTATCAGCAAAGAGGAAGTGGTGGGACGGCAAATTAAAAATTTGCTTACACGACAAAACTCAATATTATAAAGCTCCAGACCCAATAAAATATTATTCGCTTTCTTAGAACCCAACAAGAGTTTGACACACGTTTTCTACCCATGGTCATTTGGATGGACGAACCAATTCAACGGACGGAGTTGAGCGGTTACTAGCCTCGTTTTCGCCGTTGGCGACGCAGATTTAAAACAACAAGTCAAAGCAATATACTAATTCAAACGAACGACGCATTTATTTATATAAATAAACGAAGAATTTGTCATACTAATAGGTACCAAATTTTGCAAAAAAAATAATTTTAGTTTCTAATGTTTGTTTGAATTTTTTAGTCAGTTGTGTTGTATGTCTCTGTAATGTATGTTTGCACAGTTTGGCTTCTGCATCCCAATTATTGTCACATTATCCACTTATGTCTGTTTGGGTTGCTCATCCATTTTTGTCATTATAACGTATTAATAACTGTCGTACAAGTGGGAGGTTAAGTTAGCTATAAAACCAAAAACAAAAAACGTTTGATTTTGTCAGTTTTTATGGACGTCCCTTTGAATTTACCTAGAAGTTCGGTATTTTTGTTACACCCTTTTTTTCTTTTTCAATTCTTTTTCGTTCCTTTCACAAACGTAAAAGAATATAATGTTTGCAATACTTGTCAATGCTGAATTGCATTTTAAGCATATAAACATTGACATTTATTCGATGTTTACACACATATGTTCGTTTAAGTTGTCAGATTTGATAACTCCGTCAAGAAAAGTAATAAATCAAAAGTCAGAGATAGGTAAATTTTAAATCAGATATTTGAAAAACACATCAACTAAGAAACTGAATATTAAAGTCAGTTTCGATGTTTTCAGACTAAATGATACACACATGTTCAGCTTTCACGAAGTTGTCAATATTTCCCGTTTGATTTACAATATATGAAGATATTAATTTATGATGAATTCACTGTAACTCTAATTACAGGTAAATTTCATTAATCCTTATTGCATTTTAATCACGTATCTCCAATAAAAAAACTATTTACCTTTGTTCAAAAAGATCAAATGTTGGAGAAACGTGAAAACATGGTAATTGATATTGTTACGTCCTATTAATCAACTTATTCATGTAATCATTGTTTTCTATTAATTCATCATGTTTATAATGTTGTTCTACTATTGTGTATATAAATAATTATTCTCGTTTACCTGTTTACCTATAGTAAACTGGTTTATATCTGTTACACATGATTGATTTTATGTTACTGATTTACCTTGTATGAGTGTGTTATTATGATATCACGTGACTGGTCAGTTCTACTATAAAAGGCGTCTGAAATGACACTTGAGTGTTCAGTCTGTCACAAGATACAAAAAGTTACGAACCCATATTGAAGGCAGCTATGGAAATTATAATTACTTTATAATTAATAAGTAGACATTGGTTACAACCCATAATTGTGGTTAAAGATGATCAATACTTGTAGTTAAAGATAACCAGAAACTGTGGTTAAATTATACCAATAACTGTGGTTAAACTATACCAATAATTGTGGTTAAAGTATACCACAAATTGTGGTTAAAGTATACCAAAAAGTATTGTAAGTGTTTACCAATATTAACCATTCACCGTGGTTAAACTGACCAGCTGTGAATGTCATAACCCATATCAAGACTATTTGTTTCTATTACTATTGTTAAAGCTGTCGATACAATATAAAAAATCCGATAGCTAATAAAATCATTTATCCTATGAAAATCTTGAGTTGTTCAGCCATAATAACGATTTCGATTCATGCTCGCAGCTGAGACACTCAATGCACTGAACCCAAAATTGTAACGAAAGGCGAGCGCGTTACAATATGGTAACTGTGTTATCCAAATATTTTACCTTTTATAAACACACCAAAAGTGCTTATCGACCTGCATGATTGTACTTCTTAAGAGTATATAACACGTATTTTTATAACAATTACTAACTGATTAGGTATCGAGAAGGGTCATCGTGCCTGACAAGATCTAAAACTAGTGTTTTAGTTATTTCTATATATGTTTGAGATAAGAAACAGATGGGGCAGTCGGTATACAGAAATTATGTAGTCTAGTAATTTATGTTCGTTTGAACGGAGAGAATTTAGAAAATAATAACAATAACTAACTGCTTAGGCATAAATATATTCACCTACAAATATTTTTGATTAAAAATTAGTTATAAAAATGGAGAAATAACTATAACAATGACTGTAATTATTTATTTTCTTTTTAATCCTTTTTATCAAATATTAATATTAGGTATTGCATAATCCTGTGTTTCTTATACGCTTTGTTGTGATGTTAACTTTAATTGAAAGGCTTGCGCAATGGGTAGATGACAATAACATTCTAGCAGACGAGCCTGATGGTTTCTGTCAGAATCGAAGCACTGTAGATCAATTATCTTCACTCACAAATATATTTGATATCAGAAAAAAACTTCGTAAATCTACTTTTTGTGCCGATTTTAAAAAGGCCTATGATATCATAAATACTATGGTAAAAGCTAAATGGGCTTGGTGTTGCAGAGAATGTGTGTGCTGCTATTCAGTCTATTTATACAAATGTATTATGTTTAGTACGATTGTACGGTCATTTATCAGAATAGTTTAATGTCAACAGTGGTCTTAAACAAGGATGTCGATTATCACCTATGCTATGTAATTCCTATATAAATTGCCTAGTGTCGTTCTTGTTATCATATGAGTGCGGTATTGGTATAAATGTTGAAAAAGTTTGCATTTAATTGTATGCTGATGGTGTGGTTATTCTCTAGTAAATGATGAAACAGAATTACAAACTCTGTTAAACGCATTAGATAAATGGTGTGGAGATAATTGTGTGAATATTAATTCCAACTAGAGGTATATTGTGCATTTTAGAACACCGTCGGTTGTTGATAAGTCACATGTTGTATTTAAATGTGGAAATACTATCTTGAATACTCTACTACTTCTACTTATTTAGGTCTAGTTATAAATGAATGTTTATATTATAATGCAATTGCTAAAGCTGTTGCAACTTCTGCAAAAAAAGCACTGGGTCTTGTTATAATTAAGTGCATAATTTAAGGTGGTGTTATTTTTATATATAACTATATGCATGTTTGGTGCTCCCAATTTTTAATATGGTGCCGATTTTTGGGTTTCAAGAATTTTTTCTTTCATAAATACCAAACATAATAGAGCGTGCAGATATTTTCTTGGAGTTGGTAAATATACTCCAAACGCTGCATCCGCACCGGATTTGGGAGGACACCTATCTTTCAAAAACAATGGCAATGTTTAATTCGACTTTGGTGCCGTTTGAAAAATATGATATCTCCAGAAAAGTTTTCATATGGGCATAAGTTATGAGTAAAAAAACACAGGCGTATAATAATTGGATTTTTTTGTAAGGAAAACATTTTCTGGGTACAATGTAGAATATACGTGTAACATTACAGAATATGTTGATAGTACTCAAGATGTTAATATTATTCAGTCTAAAATGTTCAACTAATATGTTGATCAGTGGCAATGCAATCGCACAGTAAGACAGAGCTCTATCTGGCAACAATGGCAACAACCTTAGAATATCTAGTTTATTTAAAAACAGTTTTGAAACATATTGCAAAATTTCAATGCCATTTACACAGAGGAGTTATTTTTGGTAAATTTGTAGGTGTGGCACCATAAGGAATCGAAACAGGGAGTTTGGAAAATTTACTTTTAGAAGATCCATTCTGTGATAATTGTAAAAATATTTTAGAAGTTGAAGCCCATGTTATTTTATGGTGTCCATTATATGACGATTTTATGAAAAAATTATTTGATAAAGCAAAACATTTTGTGATTTTGTGGCTTTTAATGATAAATGGAAATAAGTGTTTTTATTCACAAATATTAGTATAATTCGTAGCTGTTATCTAATTTTAAATAGACGTAGAAATGTTTTATAATGTATTTCAGGTATCTTTAAATGTGTTTGATAATAGAAGAACTTCTATAATGTTTTAATGTTATAGTCTCCTATAATTCTGTACAGAATGGCTGTCAATTTTATATCTATATTATACACTTACACATGTAATTTTGTATTATATATTATTGAGAAATAAGAATAAAAAAAAATATTGAATTGAATCCGTTTTCTGCATTATGATACATATTTTACAATCATTTTATGAAAACCTAAACAGATACTTATGAGTCCCATTTCAAAACCGCTTGTGTTATTGCATTTAATTCATTCCAGACATTTTAAACTTTTAGACTAGATTCCGACATCTTTTGTGCGTGTTTTATTTGTGTGTTCTTTTTCGTGTTTATGTGTATGTCTGTTTGGATCATTTTTTCTTGACCGCGTAAATATTTAAAAAATAAAGATGCTGCTTTTATACTACTCTTACCAACACAATAATTACTACTGTTCATTGCATAGCCTTTCAGACACTGACAAATAATATATGTACTATTAGTTGATTCTGTTGCACATGTAGATCTGCTACTTCCTCCATCACATTGTATCTTCTGGGCTGCAGTACACTCATTTTCAGCTGTAATATTTAAAAAAATTGTTTTTATGTTATTGCAGCCAAATCCATCTAAGGTCAACTTTGTCTGAAGGAGATTACACATTAGTTTCTAAATAATTTCTAAATTATAAAGTGTTACACTTAAAAATACTTCGTATATTGTGTTAGACGACCTTGTTTAATTCCTACGAGAAGGTAACACCTCCCGAAACGAAAGCTGATTTTTATCAGCTATAGTCAGAGGAGGGGATAAGGCATCTGCGCAATGCTAGGCGGTGTTGTCGTAGAAGTGAGAAGTGAAAAGTACAGGTTCCAGCCCCGCTCGGGGAGGAAGTAAAGAATCAGATCTACTCTAACATTGTTAGGTTGATTTTCTAGGCACTTTATAAATATTCTACGCCTGGTATTTCTTAATCATAAGAAATCCGATGGACAAGGCATAATTTGCAGTTGTCACTACACATAGGCACACATACACATATATCCATTAACAGTGAGTGTATGCTTCTAAAAATAGAATAGCATCCTGTAATTATACTGAAGAGATGAGTAGATGATCATTCCTGTACACTTAAAAATACTTCGTGTATTGTGCTAGATGACCTTGTTTAATTCCTACGAGAAGGTAACACGTCCCGAAACGAAAGCTGATTTTTACCAGCTATAGTTAGAGGAGGGCATAAGGCGTCTGCGCAATGCTAGGCGGTGTTGTCGTAGAAGTGAGAAGTGAAAGTACAGGTTTCAGCCACGCTCGGGGTGGAAGTAAAGAATCAGATCTACTCTAACATTGTTAGGTAGATTTTCTAGGCACTTTATATATATATATGCAATGGCAGTCAGCATGGTTTAAGAACATTTGTTGTTCGACCTGTTAGTCAAATGCGTTTTGTTAAAATATACTTTGTCACTTCTTTTGGTCTTTTGGAAAATGTTGTTTGTGCTGTATTTAGACCCCTCTAACAAGAAATTTGTTTTGCATGCACACGTATAAAAATTGCGGTTTTTATCCAACGCAATCATAGGTTTGAACGTTGTTTTCAATTTAGACTTGTTTATATTTTTTCGTTTTGGCTTGTATTATATTTGCTTTCGGGTTTATATGATCCGTTCATCCTATTTTGACTCCTCAAAATTCAAGAGTCTATCCTAAATTAAGGTAAACTAGGTGGCCTTCCAATAACCGTTTCGATTCCTAACATCACTGAAGAGACATAAATTGTCGAAATCTGGATATGGTGTACAAAAAATCTTTGCACCTTTGTTTGCGGTATACCATCTTTGCCGCAAGCTTGTTGTTTTCTGTTTGGTATTAAATTTATAGTTAAGATCCATTTATTACACCTTGTGATCCGTTTATTTGGAAATCGCCAATGGCAGTCAGCAGGGTTTAAGAACATTTGTTGTTCGACCTGTAAGTCAAATGCGTTTTGTTAAAATATACTTTTTCACTTCTTTTGGTCTTTTGGAAAATGTTGTTTGTGCTGTATTTGGACCCCTCTAACAAGAAACTTGTTTTGCATGCACACGTATAAAAATTGCGGTTTTTATCCAACGCAATCATAGGTTTGAACGTTGTTTTCAATTTAGACTGGTTTATATTTTTTCGTTTGGGCTTGTATTATATTTGCCTTCGGGTTTATATGATCCGTTCATCCTATTTTGACTCCTCAAAATTCAAGAGTCTATCCTTAATTGAGGTAAATTGTATGGATTTCCAAATACCGTTTCGATTCCTAACATCACTGAAGAGACATTAAATGTCGAAATCCGGATAAGGTGTACAAAAACCTTTGCACCTTTTGTTTGCGGTATACCATCTTTTACGCAAGTTTATTGTTTTCTGTTTAGTATTAAATTTATAATTAAGATCCATTTATTACATCGGTGATCCGTTTATTTGGCAATCGCCAATGGCAGTCAGCAGGGTTTAAGAACATTTGTTGTTCGACCTGTTAGTCAAATGCGTTTTGTTAAAATATACTTTTTCACTTTTTTGGTCTTTTGGAAAATGTTGTTTGTGCTGTTTTTAGACCCCTCTAACAAGAAATTTGTTTTGCATGCACACGTATAAAAATTGCGGTTTTTATCCAACGTAATCATAGGTTTGAACGTTGTTTTCAATTTAGACTTGTTTATATTTTTTCGTTTGGGCTTGTATTATATTTGCCTTCGGGTTTATATGATCCGTTCATCCTATTTTGACTCCTTAAAATTCAAGAGTCTATCCTAAATTGAGGTAAATTATATGGCCTTCCAAATACCGTTTCGATTCCTAACATCACTGAAGAGACATTAATTGTCGAAATCCGGATATGGTGTACAAAAACCTTTGCACCTTTTGTTTGCGGTATACCATCTTTTCCGCAAGTTTATTGTTTTCTGTTTAGTATTAAATTTATAATTAAGATCCATTTATTACATCGGTGATCCGTTTATTTGGCAATCGCCAATGGCAGTCAGCAGGGTTTAAGAACATTTGTTGTTCGACCTGTTAGTCAAATGCGTTTTGTTAAAATATACTTTGTCACTTCTTTTGGTCTTTTGGAAAATGTTGTTTGTGCTGTATTTAGACCCCTCTAACAAGAAATTTGTTTTGCATGCACAGGTATAAAAATTGCGGTTTTTATCCAACGCAATCATAGGTTTGAACGTTGTTTTCAATTTAGACTTGTTTATATTTTTTCGTTTTGGCTTGTATTATATTTGCTTTCGGGTTTATATGATCCGTTCATCCTATTTTGACTCCTCAAAATTCAAGAGTCTATCCTAAATTAAGGTAAACTAGGTGGCCTTCCAATAACCGTTTCGATTCCTAACATCACTGAAGAGACATAAATTGTCGAAATCTGGATATGGTGTACAAAAAATCTTTGCACCTTTGTTTGCGGTATACCATCTTTGCCGCAAGCTTGTTGTTTTCTGTTTGGTATTAAATTTATAGTTAAGATCCATTTATTACATCGGTGATCCGTTTATTTGGCAATCGCCAATGGCAGTCAGCAGGGTTTAAGAACATTTGTTGTTCGACCTGTTAGTCAAATGCGTTTTGTTAAAATATACTTTTTCACTTTTTTGGTCTTTTGGAAAATGTTGTTTGTGCTGTTTTTAGACCCCTCTAACAAGAAATTTGTTTTACATGCACACGTATAAAAATTGCGGTTTTTATCCAACGCAATCATAGATTTGAACGTTGCGTTCAATTTAGACTTGTTTATATTTTTTCGTTTGGGCTTGTATTATATTTGCCTTCGGGTTTATATGATCCGTTCATCCTATTTTGACTCCTCAAAATTCAAGAGTCTATCCTAAATTGTGGTAAATTGTATGAATTTTTCTTACGAAGGCGTTAGGTCGTTAAAAAAACGATACTATACACAATATGTAAATTGTTAATACGCATGGAAAGGGTTATAAGTATTTCAGATAACAAAATTCCTTCACCAGTACGGTGTTTAATTAATCATATCAATCTATTCTAATTTTACAATAAAACAATCATGAACGTACTTGAACGTACAGAATAGAACATTATATATATATTTGTGGAAATATCACATCCAACAGATATGAAATTAAGACCAATCGTTGCAGGAGCGAAATCTACAACCTAGAGACTATATAAGCCATTTTGTAGATCTTATACTTAAAAATCTATGTCACTTTTACCAAGTTATATCAAAGACGACATGGATTTTTCAAGATATGTCCCTTCAAGAGTATCGGAAAACACAATTTTGACAAGTTTTGATGTTACTAGTTTATATACAAATATTCCACATGAACTTGGTCTATCAGCCGTAAAACGCTGGATCAACTTAAAGCGGGATTTATTAGATAGTCGGTTCGAAACGGATTTCATCATCGAAGTTCTAAACATCGTATTACAAGAAATTTTTTTGACTTCGATGGGCAAATACATAGACAAACTAAAGGTATGGCCATGGGAACAAAAGTTGCTCTTACATATGCAAATCTAGAACTGGGATATTTAGAACATTTTTTGTACAATAAAGTAGCGAAAGTATTTGAGCAAGAGTTTTTTATATATGTACTAAAACATTGGAAAAGATATCGTGATGATTGCACGATGGAGCAGATCGAAGGATGACCAAAACAAATTCAAAGAAATTCTAAACTATCTTCATCCTTCAATTAATTGCAGCTTGGAAACCAATGGAACAGAATTACCCTTTCTAGACATTTAAAAAAGAAATCCGGTACTGATATAATAACCTACTTTATTTTACAAGAAAACAGATACTCACCAATATCAAAACTTTCACTCCTGTCATCCGTCACATGCAAAACGAAACATACCGTATTATAAGGCAAGAAGAGAATGTGCGATTGTTACTAATGAACAACTTCGGTAACAAAGACTACACACTGAAAAGCTTCCTTACACAACAGATAAACCCATTCAGACTAATTGAAAACGGCATCCATAAAGCTTAACAACTTACAGTAAATGAACTCTGAACGCTAAAAGAAAGAAGGGATAATACAGAACTTATACCGTTTGTATGTAATCATGACCCGAAAATGACATACTTATTCAACGTCACGAGGTCAAACCTCCCATTTCTTCACCAAGGTGACAGGATGAAAACGATGATAAAAAGGAAAACTTCATTTATAGCCGTCGACAGCCAAAGAAATTGAAAAGACAATTGATTGGAGCTAAATTTGATTCGAACCAACCGGAATTGTCATTTAAAATTTGTGGTGACACTTGATGCGTTGTATGTTCCAAAGAAAATGATTACCTTGAAACCGGCAGTATAACATATTCCCACGATGGACAGAAATTGATAATGAATGCTAACATGGCATGTAAATAAACAAAATTAATATACTGCATTACATGTAAAAACTGCAAGGAATTTTACATAGGTCAAACTGGAAAGTTGAATGAAAGGGTCCGAATACACAAGGAAAAAATAAAGCATCTGTAATACAGGCAAATTCCATTGAGTTGGACACATTGATACATGTATCAATGGAAAATTTGAATATATATCAAAAATATATAAATTTTTCAAGTGCAACAGAGGTGCGAAATATACCAACATGAAATAGAATAATATTTCATAAAAATATTTAAACCAAAGCTAACGCAAAATGCAAGAGTTATAGAACTACGACGTAACGTCTTAGTCTCTTCTACGGCGACGCTTTCAGAATCTTGACAAGTCCCTACAGAAATATGAAATCGCTAGATAAAGAACACTCGTTTTTCTTATTTATTTTTTCTCTTAAATATATTATTCTGTGCATGAGAAATTTTTTTTTTAATATACGTCTAGAAAGTGTACAACAACGCTAAAACAATGATTAAAAAATATGAAGAAAAAACATCTTTCCCGAATGACTCTCTACTTACTGGACCAGGAAGTGTTGTGGTCAATGATAGTGATAGTGATAAATATTTTGGATAATACATATCCTTCATCAGTATGATGTAAAAGGAATCTTATCAATTTATTCTGATATTAATCAAAATAATCTTTAAAGTAATACAAATAAAAAACCGAACCACGCTTGTACAATTCTAAAATTTCAAAGTTCACGCAAATTTACAAATAATCTTTACAAAAGAGGCTGCGTATTTATGTATCCCAAATGGAAATAACACATCGAGCTATAGTGGTTAGCACTGAGAGATTTGAACTTCACCTTTTCCTTGATGCAATTTGGTGGCAACGTTTTTAATTTTCTTATCCAAAATCGTAAGTAACGTTACTACTGTATCACTAGCCTGTTAACACTGAGGTTGTGAGTTCGAATCTGACACGTTCGACCCCAAATAATTGACTTGGATTGTCAGGTTTTCCTATCGAAGGTCGGTGGTTCTCTTCGGGCATGCCAGCTTCTTCCACCAATAAAAACTAACCACCATGAAATAGCAAAATATCATGAATATAGCTGAAATTGGCATTAAATACAAATCAATCAATCAATCAATCAATGTAATTACTTGGAAAAGGGAAACCAGTCTGAGAATGGATATTTCAAACAATTACGGACAACTCAAAATGCTTTAATGTATGTAATGGAATATTTTGTTGAAAAATTTATGAACAAGGATACCTGCAAACCTAATGAAGGTGATTTAGTTAAGTATAAAAATTGTATCATGATTAAGATAATTGCCGTGTTCAGTAGTAGCCTCTGTAGATAGCCATAGGTGGCAATTTATGCACGTTTAGAAGGAGATGCTCAATCTGTAGATGCATCTGATTTCCACTCCTTTAGAATCTATTCAAATAGCAATTGATACATACCCATGCATTGTCGTATCAAAGAATATTGACCTCAGATTTAAAACAAAGAAAAGACCTTTCACAAACAATTACTAATGTGAGGGTCTTCGAAAATTATCATTAAATATTGATGAATAAAATCCTATGAGGGTCTTTTGATTTAAATCGACCGTTTGAGGAAGACAGCAATCTACGCAGTTAATAAAACCGGTTCTAAGGTCCCAGTAAATCTACTTGTCTGGATATGTTTTTAAACCATGGACAAGCATAATAACGGGATCGTCTCTCTTGGACTTGGACACATTCGGATGATTTCAAAAATATTTACGATTTGGGCTATAGCGGAAGAACACGTTTCAGCGTCCAAAATATCTGTACATGTTTTTGCATACAGTGAGTCAACTGGACACGTTTCGGAGTACTAGTGCTACATATATATACAATACAATATGAGAAAAAAAACCAATAGTAAGTGAGTTAAAATATCTTTTAGCGTCTAGCCCTTTCATCCATCTGTAGGAACTTGTCAAGACTGCAAAATTGTTATTAGTAACGTTGTTGAGGAGGTTTTATAACGTTATTATATCATTGGTTGCATTATTCTTGTAGTTTAGCATTTAGCATCGGCGTAAATGCTTTAATATTGTGGAATGATGTGCAGTATTTCCTTTGATATCCGTTGTACTGTGAATAAGATAGAATGAAGGAAGAATAAGGGGTGAAGCTTATATAAATGTCACAACTGTACAATAACTGCCTGTATCTCCATTTAAAGTACGCGTCTTTCAAGGCTATGTTTTTGGTGGTTTCATAGAAATTTGAAATAGTAAAAAAAGTACCCCATAATTAGGCTTATCCTCGCTGGAAATAGGACCAACCTGTTTCAAATTGCATCTGAGTCCTTTAAATAGGGTTTCGTCTGTGCGGCTAGGACTTTCGACAAAAGCAACATTGTTCCCATTAGAACAGTTCTTGTCATACACAGAATTATTCCGTAAGTGTCTCAAAAGCCCACATGCAATCAAATACAAGCTTTTCGGCGGGTATTCCGCGCCATCTTTTCGTCTTGCCTCAATAATGAATCTTTGCAATCAATAGTTCATAATGGCCCTGTTCATTTCATGCAATTGCCGTATATCTTCCCAACGCTGTTCACGCAGTTTATTAAATACGTTAATGGCCAATTTTGTGTTGCTTTTAGTGTTCACATTCTTTTGATTCTCTACTAAAATTTTCAGTTCTTCTTCAGAAACAGGCTTTACGAATCTTTAATGTTCCTCTTTATATAAATCGCATTTAAGATTAGTTGGGAAATCAAAATTAAAAACATCTGAAGGCAGATGCTGTTCCATTGTCTGACTTATCGATACATCCTCCATTTCCTGGGACTAAAAATGTTCGTTTCACATGTTTTCGGCAATTTGTGAAGTAGTTTAATCGACCAAGGAAGAAATCCTTAGATTATTGTCTTCTAACTTCTTGGCGTAGCTGATAAGTTCCATCTTCTCTTCAAGTGAGAGCTATAAAAGGTCAACGTCCAACATTTAACATTGCTTTTCAAATTATGCCGCATTTAAAACTCAAAACTATGTGCTAGGCATAATCCAGAACTTTCAACATTGCAAATTTTCTTTGGATCATTCCAAAAATCATTCACAGCACTCGTGACAGTCTGTATCTGATTTATAATGAAAAGGTGTGGTTATTGATCTCGTCCGTGAACATACTTGAACAATAACCACGCCCCTTTATTGTAAAACAAATACAGACCGTCACTCGTACTGTAAATATATAACTTATAATAGTGTGGAAATGGACACCTTGTATTTAAATGTTATCGTGTCTGTCACTGACTGTCGACAACAAAGATTTCACGCAATAACAGTATGTCAGGGGCTTCTCAATGGAGATGTACATAATTATATCTTTACACATTTCCATTCATACAACATAAAATAAAAGTTTTTTTTATGAAAGTTTATAGAAATTTGTTTTGAATAGATTTATGTAATCACAACAAAAAGTTTCTTTTGAAAGATTAAGTATATTTAGAGGTGATATAATCAAGAAATCGAGAAAAAAAAAAGCGTTATGTTTTTTTTTCATTTTACAAAACTTAAGTTCTGAGGCTCTTTAAAAAAATTACGAAAAAAAATATTCCTACGAGAGAAACCTACGATCCATTTTCACCCTAAGATTTTTATTGTTGTAATAAGAACCCCTGACCTTTATATAATCATTTTAGTTCTCTGGACTACAAACATTTTGCACGGAAAAAAATTGAAGTTCCATCGAAGACTCCAACGACCAGATTTTTCTTGAACATTTAATTATCAAGCTAACAAAATATTACTCGTGGAAATATCATTCAAGAAGCATCTGAATCCGTTCGTTTATGTGCAAAATTTGCGTGATGGTGAACACAAATCGCGGTTTGTCATTAGGTCTTTCCACTTTTCTGTGGAAAGAGCTATTGTATTTGTTCTGATTATTATTATTTTTTTTCTTCTTCCGCCAAACCCTTTTCTTGAGGTATAAAGTTGTTTCGCAAGATGTCGCTTAGATATTTTGGACATTATATCGAACAGTTATTGCGCTTTTAAAACTCATCTTTTTTTGCCGAGGACTTTTTATTGTAAAATTATCTCCCCAAACACTGTTTTTTCTTGTGAGTGTATCTCCTCCGTAACCAAAAAAGATAACGACAAAATTCATTTTCCCATTTGTTCGTTACATCTTCAGGAATGTTTGGCTTATTTGGATCGAAGCGATTCGGTGAAATATTATAGGGGTTATCTACCTTTACCAAATAAATTTGTCGTTATGTTTTTGTAACTCATAAACCGTTAGCCGTATAAACGTAGAGTCTTTTTATTTGAGATTTGAGGTCCTTGGACCCTAATTAAGAAAATGAGGTCAAGGTCAAAGGTCAACGTCATGTTCTCAATTTTGACATTTGCTTGTTTTTGCATTTTCTCTGACACTTTTTAAGATATATATGAAAAAACTAGTGCAAAATGTTTGCATTATTGTGATGAAAATATGATATATTAAGGCTGAAACAATCCAATGACATCTTATAGGAGTTATTGCCCCTGAAATATTTTATTTCATGGTATTGATTATTACTTCAAATTGGTACATGATCCTTTGCAAAATGTTGGATGACATATGACCTTGAAAAAAGTCAATCGGAAGTAAACTTGAGTAAACCGGAAGTAGTCACCATATATTTTTTGAATGGGCATACATCATTTGAGTTTTATAAACCGGAAGTAGCATATTATCTCCCTTATTACAGGCATAAGTAAAAACAAACTATATATTTTTGGAATCAGTGTAAATTAAGCTATCATATGAGACCGGAAGTGACATTTTCTAAACCGGAAGTAGCCAAGTATCTCCCTTTTTACAAGCAAAAGTATATATAAACCATATATTTTTGGAATCAGTGTAAATAAAGCTATCATATGAGACCAAAAGTGACATTTTCTAAACCGGGTGTTGGCAATTATCTCCCTTTTTTCAGGGAAAAGTAGAAACCATATATTTATTGAATCAGTATGAAGAAACCTATGGTTGGACGCCAATAGTAACTTTGACTAAACCAGAAGTAGTTTCTTATTTAGAAAAATTGATGTGGAAAGACCTTTAATTGTTCTTTGAACAATTGGTTTTTAATTTTTAATGTGTTTCGTTGTAGTTATAACTATGCAATTGATGGAATGTAACTAGGATTTTCATTGCTGAAGAATTCTAAGCTGATTTCAAAGGCTTATAGCACCCTCTTTATTTGAACTGAATCATGAATTGTTGCATCCTTACAATTCAGAACTGTACTAACTTCTGTTTCGGTATCTGTGTTTCAATATCTATCGATGAATTTAATAATATGTTCACAATACACCTGGCTCTGTATTAGAATAATAAATCAAGTGCACTCAATAAAAAATTATATGTTATTATGTCAACATAAACCTGTAACCAGTAACAGTGTAATAAATTTGTTATTAATCAGTTTTATCTGGGTGCTCTCGTTATATTAGTATAGTATAAAGGAATTGTGAACATATTTAATTCATGGTTAGATACTGTAACACAGATTAAAGAAAGTAAGTACAATTCTAAGTCTATTTGTTGTGATACGTTCATTCGTTTTTTTCAAATCAACAAAAGAGCTGCTTTTAACAGGTCGGGCACATTTCCTCTTACGGATATAGTATTATTAAGCATACTAATGCTCCCGCCAATGCATGTGTCAGTGTTTTTTGATAAATAAATATTTTTTACTCGGGCCATTGACCAATCCACTGAATGAGTTGCAATGAATGATAGACTACTATGTGTTTACAATTGTTAATAACTGACATACTACACAATTTTTAACAGATTGCCGAAAAAGAATTTTTCTTACTTTTTCTTCATTTGTGTTCACATTTACAGAACTCAATATAAAGTATCAAGTCTACGCTCAGATTCGCGAAAAGTTGTTTCGTTTCTTAGAAAAGAGTGTTTTTAAATACTCGAACCATGGCCACTAATATTATGGATAAATAAACAAGAAAATCAGACATTTATTTGTTCACGAGTCAGCAACAAAACGACACGAAACCCCTTTAAGACTTAAGGTGAACTTACTTCTGATTTCCAAAACAACGGAAGTTATTTCGTAAAATTTGCAAAACGAGTGACAAATATTCGAAAAATGAGTTCAAAAATGTTGTTTTGGCACACAACAGTTTTTATGATATTTGACCTACATTTTTTGTACTTCTATCATTACAAAAATCAAATCAAGCGAATAAAAGAGCCATGGTTAAAGCACTTCAAATGAATGCACTAGTAAAGTGCATAACAATACACAAATCCTGTTTTACTATTGTGACAAGATGAGATTTCGGGCTGAAATGAAAAATGACACTTTTTTCAATCAAATTTCGCGTGTCCTTAGATGAAAGTAAACTTATCGTATCCCACAATGCATTGTCGTTCGTTGTGTCGATTGGTCAAACTATCATGGACTTGTTTACGTTTAGGCAAAAATGAAGAAAAAAAATGGTAAAATTTGTCATTTAAGGGCAATAACTCCTATAAGAAGTTGTCTGACAGTTTTGACGTATGCTTTCAATTGGTAGAGCTCAACATTTTGAACATTTTTGCTCCCGTCAGATTTTCTCTATAACGGTTTTCAAAATAATAGACAGAACTTGATTTTTACCCCTATATTCTATTTTTTGCCATGTCGGCCATCTTGGTTGGCAGGCGGGGTCATTGGACACATATTTTAAACTAAATACCCCAATGATGATTGAGGCCAAGTTTGGTTAAATTTGGTCCAGTAGTTTCAGAGGAGACGGACGACAACGACGACGACGGACGCCAAGTGATGAGAAAAGCTTTCTTGGCCCTTAAAACTTTAATTTAAGTTTTTTGCACGAAAAAAACCGGATTCTTACGAGTTAACGTTTGGTCAAGAAAATCTGATAATTTGAGTCTTCGATGTGTTCCGTGCAAATAATTATCTAGTCCAGAGGACTACAATGATTTTTGTGAAGGTCCGGGGTTCTTATTACTAAAAAAAAATTGAAAAGGAAATTGATCATAGATTGTTCAACTTGTACGAAAACATTTTTTCGTATTTTTTTTATGAGCATTAGGACTTAAGTTTTGTACAAAGACACACATATAACTTTTATTCTGATTACTTGATGTTATAACATCTGAATATAATCTTTCCAAATAACTTTTGATGTGATTATAGAAATGATATTTGATACAAATTCGGATAAAATTTTATCAAAAAGCTTTTATTTTGTGAATGGAAATGTGTAAAGATAGTAATTAGGTACATCCCCATTGAGAGGATCCTGATATACATTGCGTGAAATCTTTGTTGTCGACAGCAAGTGATTTTAATACCATGTTCGATGTGTCCAGGATCACACTCTTATGAACTTCATTATAAAGTAATGATCCATTTCTTCCCGATACGAATCGCTTTTTCTGTTACATTTCAAGAACGGTATAATTTAAATTTTTCCATTTTCACAACGATCTAAATATTCATTTAGTGGAATTTTCCGCTATTGTAGATGTCTTATTTTTTGTGTGGACACGAACCCGTTCCCAAATGGTGTTACCTATCTGACCTTTATACTATTTTTTGCAACTCACGAAAGTCATACAATATATCAAACTGGATGACTTACATGTCATATTTGCATTTATATGAAATGTTGTTTAGACGGAATAACATTGGACATGTTTGGGCGAGGTTCACTAAGGGTATTGGCCCTAAGATTTAGATGTTTTTAGAGGTCAAAATATTACAAATTTCACATAGAAATAGTTGTGATATTACTACTAAAACAAAATAACCTCTTTTTGGGACTTCACATTACAAATTGCGAAGTAATGAACCCTTAATTATGCATTATTTGTGTTGAAACGTCAGTTTTTGAAAAAAATTCAATAATTCTTAACCGTGTTTAGCATAGTTGAGCATTTTTAGCACACCCCAGATCTAAAAACACCCCACACCCCAGATCAAAAACATTGGACATGTTTGGGCGAGATTCACTAAGGGTATTGACCCTAAGATTTAGATGTTTTTAGAGGTCAAAATACTACAAATTTCACATAGAAATAGTTGTGATATTAACAGTCAAAACAGTCGGGAGCTAAACCGTGTTTAGCATAGTTGAGCATTTTTAGTACACCCCAGATCTAAAAACACCCCAGAGCCCAGATCAAAAACATTGGACATGTTTGGGCGAGGTTCACGAATGGTATTGGCCATAAGATTTAAACAATGAATGCAAGCAGTTCTGACATCATGTATCGGTCTAGGTTCTCAAGAAATATTGTAAAATATGGATATCAAGGAACAGGACATTGAATTATATAAAAACCGCAGCTTGCAAAAGGCACTTATTTTGCAATTCGAAAATTGATTTCACAATCACGTGTTGTATTTCCTGTACTAGTTTTTCTGTATCCCCCAGGCACAGTCAGCATAAGCCAACCAAGATGACCTAGAAATTTTTTGTGTTAAAGGATTCAAAATATACCTTGCAGATCAGCTGTTTTTTTTGTCTGGCATGGTTAGTAAAATTATCATCCTTTATCACAGACAAAAAACAGCTGATCAGCAAATAAAGCATTTAATTGCCACTATACATCATGTACTGTGTTGTAACCCTAGATAACGTCGACGAGGAAAGGCATTACTCGACTAATGAAAGCTATATTTTTTATATAGCCTAATTGATCGAGTGGTCTAGGGCATGGGACGCAGTGTAGGCGGTGTTGCCACGATGTCTCAGATGCAGGCATGCGAATCCCGCTGAGGGAAGAACAAAATTTTCTGACGCAAATTTGCAAATCTTAATTTATAGTAATAAATTTGAGACGAAGTATATATAAATTATGGTGTTAGCCCTGTATAACCACAGGTTACCCGAAGGAAAAAGTCTGGTATGTGTTGCTATTTATAGCGTTGTTCTATATAAGAATCGTCAGTGGCGCTGAAATCAAAACAGTCGGGAGCCAAAATCAATACCAGAGTTAAAGAGCATTTAAAACCATAAATCTTATAAAGTTTTGCAAAATCTGGCTTATGCAGACTGTGCCTGGGGGATACAGAAAAACTAGTACAGGAAATACAACACGTGATTGTGAAATCAATTTTCGAATTGCAAAATTAGTGCCTTTTGCAAGCTGCGGTTTTTAAATAATTCAATGTCCTGCTCCTTGATATCCATATTTTACAATATTTCTTGAGAACCTAGACCGATACATGATGTCAGAACTGCTTGCATTCATTATTTTAATTTTCAACGAACATATTTCATGTTATGAGAATATAATCTCGTCATGGAAAAGGACAATCTACACATGTCATTTCAATGTAAATTAACTTACGAATACATGATACAGTGTCAATTGATAGTTTAAATCCGCTTCTACATGTACAAGTATAAAGTCCAATACCATCGATACAAGCCTGATCACAATTGTTCATTGGTGAACATTCATCTCTATCTACAATATATATAAGACATCTAGATAATAGTCAACGATCTAATGAGGGCGTTGGATCGTATGAAAAACGATACTGTACAGCATAAATAATGTATAAGACTATTAAGGGTACAACACAACACCAATATTTAAAAAAGGAAACCGTTAATACAAGTATCAATAATATTTTTTCTTGAACGAATTACAAATTTAAAACCGAACCACGCTAGTATAATTCGAAAATTGCAATGTTCACGTAGGATAAGTATTTAAAACAGACTACATAGATGTGTCTCCAAAATGAATGATCGATTTGAACTTCCAAACTTCAAAACTTGACGAAGGTTAAGTAATTACAACAGAGACTGCGTAGATTTGCTTAGTTTCTATGTTGCCTTTTCTAACATCGGACTCATATTTCTTTCATGCAGAGTTTTACGGTGCGTATTGCCGTGTGTTTGTTTATTCCACATTGGCTAGAGGTATAGGAAGGGTTGAAATCTAACAAAACATGTGTAACCCCTCTGTATTTTTGCGCCTGTCCAAGTCAGGAACCTCTAGCCCTTGTTAGTCTTGTGAGTTTTTTTATTGGTTCATTTGTATGTTTTGGAGTTTATTGCGGCGCCCATTTCGCTGAACTTTTATTTATTATAGTTAAGGGGTCAGCTGAAGCCAGCCTCCGGTTGTGGAATTTTCTCGCTGCGTTGACCTATTGATGGCCTTGAGATGTTTTCTGCTCTTTAGTCGGGTTGTTGTCTCTTTGATTCATCCCCAGTTTCCATTTTCTATTCTATTTAAAATGAATAGCATTGTGCGATTTGAACCTGTATAATTCTTTAATGTCAAATATCGACAACAGAGATAAGTACCAGCTTTTATAAGAGGAGACATCAGCTCTCACAAATAAGTCTTTCAGACTTGCTGGTCTCCGAAAAGCTAAGACAGAAGGTATGGGAAAGATCTTGGATAATTTAAACTTAGCTTTTCGGAGACCAGCAAGTCTGAAAGACTTATTTGTGAGAGCTGATGTCTCCTCTAATAAAAGCTGTTCAACTGCAGGATGGTGCAAGTCGTGTGGTAACAGACGATGTTTGACTTGCCAACAAATACTGAATACTCAAACATTTACTTGCCACTCCACCGGGTCTGTGTACACTATATTTTGTAATGTAACTTGCAAAAACCAGAATGTTGTATACCTTCTTCAGTGTCGATGTGGCATGCAGTATATTGGCGAGACAGAACAGCCATTCAACAAACGCA
This sequence comes from Mytilus californianus, assembly GCF_021869535.1. Classification (NCBI taxonomy): domain Eukaryota; kingdom Metazoa; phylum Mollusca; class Bivalvia; order Mytilida; family Mytilidae; genus Mytilus; species Mytilus californianus. The sequence continues at coordinate 39,451,837 of NW_026262581.1, forward strand.
TGAATGGTCATCGAAGTGACTACACCTGCAAGCGCGACCTCCCCGTAAGTCGTCATTTGAGATCACCTGGGCACGCCCAAGCTGATCTCAAATACCTTACCATCACTATCATAGACCACAACGAGGGTTGGTCAAGGGCCGACAGACTTTCTCGGGAAAGAATTTGGATAAGAAAGCTTAGGACAGTTTCCCTAGAGGGCATAAATGAAAAACATAGAATGTGTCACTCATTTTCCCTACCATCACTTGTTTCCAGTAACTCAGGCTTCCGTTTTGTACTCTTACAGTTATAAGAAATTTATTCCTCCTCCCAAACATCAATATTGAAAAATTTTACCAGCGTATTGATTATTGATAATTTGTATAGCATTCAAGATTTTTATTTCAGTTTGACTACCACATGTCAAGATAAGATTCATTTTACATCTTTCTGATGAAGGATATTAGTTATCCGAAATATCTAAAATTTGTTCATGATTTAATTATTTTTTGGTGATGTTGTACCCTTTTAGACTTGTTATATATTATATTTTGTAGTGTACTGTATCATAATTTTATGATCCATCGCCCCGTAAGATTTATCGTTGGCTATTATTCAGTCTATACAAGTCTAAATTGAAAACAACGTTCAAACCTATGATTGCGTTGGATAAAAACCGCAATTTTTATACGTGTGCATGCAAAACAAATTTCTTGGTAGAGGGGTCTAAATACAGCACAAACAACATTTTCCAAAAGACCAAAAAAGTGAAAAAGTATATTTTAACAAAACGCATTTTACTAACAGGTCGAACAACTGATGTTCTTAAACCCGGATGACTGCCATTGGAAATTGCCAAATAAACGGATCACCAGATGTAACAAAATGGATCTTAATTATTAATTTAATATGAAACAGAAAACAGTAAACTTGCGGAAAAGATGGTATACCGCAAACAAAAGTGCAAAAATTAGAACATCATATCCGGATTTCGACAATTAATGTCTCTTCAGTGATGTTAGGAATCGAAACGGTATTTGGAAGGCCATATAATTTACCTCAATTTAGGATAGACTCTTGAATTTTGAAGAGTCGAAATAGGATGAACGGATCATATAAACCTGAAGGAAAATATAATACAAACCCAAACGGAAAAATATAAACAAGTCTAAATTGAAAACAACGTTCAAACCTATGATTGTGTTGGATAAAAACCGCAATTTTTATACGTGTGCATGCAAAACAAATTTCTTGGTAGAGGGGTCTAAATACAGCACAAACAACATTTTCCAAAAGACCAAAAAAAGTGAAAAAGTATATTTTAACAAAACGCATTTGACTAGCAGGTCGAACAACTGATGTTCTTAAACCCTACTGACTGCCATTGGCGATTGCCAAATAAACGGATCACCAGATGTAACAAAATGGATCTTAATTAATTAAGAAGCAGGGTTTAAGAACATTAGTTGCTCGACCTGCTAGTCAAATGCGTTTTGTTAAAATATAAATATAAGTTCCAATATTATTCGATATTCACATCATACATATATATGTTTGATGTGAGGAAATCGAATAATATTGGAACTTATATTTTCAAAAAATAAGATTGGGTTTGATTGCCAGTGACATACATATCCAGGAAAAAATTACAAGGATGTTAACTACTACAAGATACATGTACATTACGGTCTTCAACAGTGAACAAGATTTCAAAGGCCCGGGATAACAAAATGGGAAACCATAACTTATGCAAAAGAGGAAAGCAACAGCCTCATTTGTAGTTAACAAAAAAAACAACAGCAGTGTTCATCTCAATGCTCCGTCAATATTTTGTTTTTTTTAATATTGTTACAATATACATTTTTCAGTTATATTTAGGTACAGATTTCTCAGATGCAAATAGACAATTGGTACAAATTCATGACACGTATACTATACATGCACTTAAAATCGCAGGAATAGCGCTTTTAATTACTGTTACTTATCTCAAAGTCAAATTAAGGCCTTCAACTCGTTGCACTTCAACGAGTATTCAGGATGGTCATATGGTCATACCAGAGATTTAACCATATTTTTGGTAGATGTCCGTTATTTTGCATCTGTGTATTGAAGAACACAGACGGTTGGTAATATCAAAAAATTACCAACTACAACGGAATAGGAAATCTAATAAATTCGACAAACACATTTTAAAAAACAGAAACAATGAAATTATTTAGACAACCATGAAGTCAGTTTATTTGTGAGAAAAAACTTTTTCCCAAGCCTACGTCAGTCAGAAATAGAACCACCCTTTTCGCAAAACACCACATCGACAATATAAAAAAAAATGTGTTAAATGTTTTAGCTTCCCATCCAATTAAGATTTTGTATACGTAACATAGACTTAAAACTCGAAATAGAATGTTGTGTTTTGATATATTTCAAGATACGTATACGTCAACGTATCTGATACATGGATACGAGTGGATACGTTTTAAAATGACCCTCCTCTAATGTTGACATTCTTTTCTTATCACACGCTTAGCACATGCGCAACCCACCTTTAGTTAAGAGTAAATTAAAGGTCACATGAATAAGGATTCAAATGAGGTTGAATTATTATTTTGCAAGCTAATAATACACCAGCGATGTTTATTAGCTAATTTGAAATATAAAACCAAACTGACTGCTAAAATATCATTTCACAATACCGCGTTAATAAATGTTAGAAACAAAAAAAAATCACTTTTTAATTGTTTGTCCTAATGGTAGCTAAAAATCCCTTGACACTTGTTGCTTTATTACATGCATGCGATACACTTTCATTTGCTCACTCAACATACCAATACATTTAGTGAATATTCTAAACTTTGGAAACTTAGTGTAAATTTCAATAAAACGAAGATTATGATTTTTTTTCAAAGGCGTTTTGTTCATTTGCATTATGATGATTGGGAATGGGAGGCGAAAGATACCAAAGGGATAATCAAAACCATAAGTCGAAAACAAACTGAGAATGCCATGAGAAGGAAAGAAAAACGATCAACAGACAAATAACAGTATACAAAACACAACATAGAAAAATAATGACTGAGTAACACGAGCCCAACCAAACACTTGGGTGATGTCAGGTTCTCTGGAAGGGTAAGCGTATTCTGCTCCACATGTAGCACCCGTCGTGTTGCTCATGTAAATACAAACCCGGTGATAAGTCAGGTTCGGAAGGTCACATTCGAGGAAAATAGGATTTGAAGAATTGAAGTTACGACAATTGGAACATATTGGTTGTCATCTGTGAAACAGATATTCCATAACGGTCAAACAACTCGTGATGGCGTCCGTAAAATTTACAAAGGGATGATTTCATCTTCATCACTTGGAACTCTTGATTTAATAACTTCCTTATAACAACAACCCTCTATAAAGGAAATCATGATAGAAAATACCAGCTTTGGAATATCGTATCATATGGGAGATATATACTCCATATGCAGGAGCTGATGTAATGTTGCTACATAGAATTGGAAAGTTCATAATTGGGAAGCCTAAATCATCTGTTTTGTCGTATAGTTTTATTCTCAAACAACCCTCATTGTCAATTTATATATGTAGGTCAAGATATGAGGCAGACTGTATCTGGTGTATCCTTTATTTAAAGTTCGATGGGATAGAGGCATTCAACATAGTTAGTTATCGAACTTTGAATTATTTAGTGAGAGGTGTTATGATATTGTAACTATCATGTTTATTTAGTTGGCCTAATTTTTTTGTGTGTGGCCTTATAACATGTATAATATGTTTACAAAATAATTTATAACTGTGCAGTTTAAAAATCACTGGAACAATCATAGATACTGACGGAATGATTAGAACTTTCTATTTTACTTTCATAACGATTCCAGAATGATCATAATAAAAGATGCGTAATTTAAACTTCTTACATTTTCTAGAAGTTTCCGTTCTAAAGTTTTCTAGGAGTTTCCTTTCTATGGTGTTCTAGAAGTTCCCGTGACAACTATATATACAGATACCGAAATTACAGATCAGACATTAACATACTCTGGATTTGTTACATTGACACTTTTATTTACATTTATAACATCATACTAGATTGTAACTTATTGGACGTAACGTTACTATTCTGTTTGGTTTCCCGCAACGGTAAAGAGAAGAATGCCGGATAAAGGAAAGACAAAAGATCGGACATATATTGTGACAGTTAAGTTGACATTTCTATTTGTGTAATACTTCTTGTAAACTTGTGTATAATAAATCTTGTTAAATTTTATTATTGATTTGTGTTTTTTCGTTGGCTACAATTTAAAGGTGATTTCTGGCCGTAACAGAGGACATCAACTATATAGCGGAATGTGATTCTAGCTTATTTTCATTCTACTTAAGAAGCTCATGAATGAAGTCAGCCTCATATGAAGGAAGGAACAAGTAGACAAGAAGAGGAGCACAGTTGGTTTCCATGGGATGCCAATAGATTATTGAAAAACACGTCCTCCGAACGTAACAAATATGTTGTAAATCAAGAAATCAAGCATCTTGATAATATTAATTTGAATCAGATGGATCTTCTACAAGGCATGATGTCTCCCTCCCTAAAACAGAATAACTGTATCTACGCTGACCATTTTTGTTTATAAAACAAAGAAAGAGCAGTTCTTTCAATTTTTCTTTTAGTTTGGAATGGGGAATACTTGTGTAAAGGGTAGACAAGTCAAATGTTTTAATACTATTACAAGAGGAAATAGACTTGGATTGTAAGTACACTAACAGATCTTTGGAATTGCTTAGTATCCACATCTGATTCACGCTACCACTAGGGTAGGTAGTTTCACAATAACTTTGAAGCCCGATTTTGATTTTGATAAAATTGATGTTGATAAAAAAATTGAAAACAACACGTTTAATAATTCCATGCGTCCGAAGCGCTTTTCTGGATTTACCTTCATCAGGAACGCTCAAAGCCAAACATTTGAAATCCGTATTTAGAAAGAGGTTTTGTGGAGAACTTGGAAGACTTAGCAATATAACGTTGTTTGTAAAGATACTTATGCAATTTAGGTATCCAATACAGTGAAGGAAGCTCCAGTACTTCTTCATCTTTGGTTAAAATTCCAAAGCAGTTTGTTGAAAGTGATTTACACACAAAAACAACGTTGTTTAGGGCTTTATCTGAGGGAACAACAACATACTTTTCATGGAGGTAGGACAGGTGCTTAGCAACGTTCGGGTCTCTAAAAATCGATGTAGCATGTGTATATATATACCGATTTAGTTTCTTTAATTCTAATTTGTATCAACGACCTCATAGCCTTAACCCCTTTCGGAAAGCGTATGTACTTCCTCTTGTTTTCGTTTAGCCCATTGCCTGGCATAATCCTCGATTGAATCCATCCCTATTTTGGAGTTGTGTTTCCAATTGATGGATTTAGGCTCTCGATATTTCGAACCTTTTGATAACACATTCCACAGAGAAGTATTATTGACAATGTTCAGGTCACCAGTAATAACGTGGCCTGTCGGATTATATATGAAAGGGGAAGCTGTAAGATGTATTAGTTAAATTGCAAGAAAATTGAGCATCTGGTAAAAAAAAAAAAAAACAGGTTTTGCAGTTTTTTGTTTTACATTTAGAAAGAGATATTGTTGTTCAGAGTCATCAAAGTCTAAAATGTCATATCTGGTGATAAGGAGACACCTGTCATTTCAAACGACACCGTCACTGTTAGGTCTTTTGTAGCCGAACCGCGCATCTGGAGTACAAAATTTTAATCCTGGTATCTATGATGAGTTTATTGGACAAAATTATATAAATTATAACTATATTTTAGTTACATAAAAACAATGAGCAATTTATTCATCAATACTTGAGTATACATCAAACTTTTCTTTGGACAAATAAAGTCAATATCATAAAGATAGTTAAAGGGACATGGTATTCAACAAATAAAACTTTGTCAATAATTATGTCAGTCGGAAAGCTGACCGCGGTGTGACCCCATTTCTAAAGTCAACAATAGAAGTAATGTGACTACCATATTTAGGCATTTTGTTGGTCATTTTTTGTTCAACTGAGACAAGTCGTTTACCCCCAAAAAGGCCTATCAAATAAAATCAAAGCATGCTGTACGTTAGTACGTTATACATGACAACTGCATATACTTTAGAAGTTCCAACAAAAAATGTTTTGATTAAACGTACTGAATTAGAATACGAAGTTTTCAAACCAGTCGCGACAATTGTTTCACCAAAGAAGTTAAAACTTCTTTCTTAACTTCTGGGGAACATATTATGCTAAACTTACATTATGTGATGAGGCTTTTTATGAACAAAATCGTGCCACTTAACATGCTGTAATTCGCAAATGTGCCACCTCGATCTGTCAATATTTCTGACGAAGCGGTTCCAATTGTAATTTACGAATTCCGTCCCTTTGTTGACACTTCAAACTCATTTGTACTATAATTATTATTTTAGCACAATATGCTGTTATTTACAAGTGATTATAATTCAATTACTTAATTACATTTTTACTAAATTTAATTGATATTTTTATACTTCAGATACATGTAAAACATTTAGGTAAACATATTTTATCATTTTCAAAACAGATCCAGGAAATAGTGCTATTAAGTTACTCTTAGACATAATATATTATTCCAATGGTTCCCCTAATATTTTGGTATATATTTTTACTGCTGTAACCGAATAAAGCTAACAAGGAAATACATGTAAAATTAATTAAACTTAAAGACTATCAATTTTGTCTCATTCTAGATATAACAGGTTCTACTGAATGGACTCAAAATTGTAAAAAGAGTCCTCAACAAATGGATAATGATTAAAATGGGAATTCATGAACTTGTGAAAAAATAACAAAGATAAAGATTAAATCTCACAATTTTTTTTTTTTTTTTTTTTTTTTAATTCTATATAATTTTATTTGAAATGTACATTTGTTAGAGATACATAAAGTACCGGTACCTTATCCCGGTCTCGTTGACGTTAGTATATAGCATTTCATAAGGTTAGTACTTGTTAGTACACAACATACAGTTTTGCTAATAAATAATGTATAACAGAATAAAAAGAAATTACTATGATATATTATAAATCTTAGTTAAGAAGATAAATTAATTTTTTCTGCAACCAAATTGTAGAAGTTTTTATATTTGCCTTGTTTATTTGTCAATATTTCGTAGTGTTGGAAAAGTTCACTTTTAAAAATTTCAAACACATTAATTTGTTTTGTTTTCTGCTCGGATATGTAATACACTTTATATATAGTAAAAAGTACGATTGTTAGAAAATCGTTGATATTGTAATAATTTGTATCGTTTATCTTATATCCATACAAAAGTGATGCCAGTGATATTATATGATGTCCTATTTTAAGTTTGTCTAGTATTAGTTTTATTTGATCCCAAAATGATTTTAGATATTTGCATGTCAGAAAATAATGATCATAATCTTCAATGACATTACATATATTACATAGAGGAGTTTTAGTTATTTTCCAAGAGAAAAGTAGTTGTTTGGTTGGTAAAATGTAATGTAGAAATTTCCATCTTAATATTCTCAATTTATTATCTTGGATATAGTTAAAGATGAAGTACAACATTTGTTCTCTTTTCCTTGTATTGTTATCTAAATTTAGAATTCTGTCCCATTTTTGAAATCCTATTGCTTTCTCATAATATCTATTTAAAAGCGAGATGTAGATATCTTTCGAGGAAAATATTTTTATTGGTACCATTTTTCCTTCTCTATCTTTGAATTTAAATTCGGAGTCGGTAGCAACTTTTGTTTTGATTGACTCTTCTTTTATGAGCTCTTGTAACCAATGTTTTGGTATTGCTTTCATCAATTTAGAATATTCCGAAAACCAATTAGCATGGCAAGATAGTTTATCCAAAATCTTATTTTGATTATTTTTTCATTTATCATCAATTATGTCATTTACAAATAAAATTTTGCTGTTTATCCAATTTTTGAAAATAAGACATTTACCATTTAATTTGATATGCTTATTGCCCCATATTAGTTGCTGTCTGATATGCTTATATGTTAGTCGATTTGATTCTTTTTCAGATTTTGAGTTTATCCATGATATAATTATTTTTAAGTAAAATTCTGGAACAATTTCTTTTAGTTTATTGATTAGATTAGTATTGTTAAAGTCCATTTTAAATATAAGGAATTCTTGTCCAAACTTGTCTAAGTAAAATTTTGGTAAGACTTTCCAATTGGGTGATGAGTCTTCATTATCAATGAGTCTTTTTACCCAATTAATATTTATGGATTCTATATATTTATCTATGTCTATCATTTTAAGTCCGCCGGCAAGATAATTTTTACTTATTATAGATTTTTTAATTTTTTCTGGTTTATTATTCCATATAAAACTATATATTATTTTTTTAAATTTTGCGAGATATTCTTTATCAATATCTGTTACTGATGCAACATAGGTTATATTTGGTAGGATTAGTGATTTAACAAGAGTTATTTTACCTAACATAGTTAATTTTCTTTTATTCCAATCTTTTTCCGATTTTTCGTATTGTCTTTGCAAGTTTAATTTTTTAACACTCATTTTTATTAAGTCCAAAATATATTCCTAATACTTTTATCGGTCCTTGTGTCCACTTAATGTTTTCAACTTTATCTTTACAAGATTTTAAATTTCCGAGCCATATCCCCTCTGTTTTATTTCGATTAAGCTTTAGGCCTGAAGTGATCCGAAAATTTCGATAATGTTCAAAGTTAATGAAACTTCTTGTTTTGAATTTAAAAATAAAGTGGTGTCATCTGCAAGCTGGCTTAACTTTAGAGTATGGGTTTTATTATCTAGTTTGATTTGAAAACCTTTAAATTTTTTATCTTGTCTTAATCTACAGGCTAAAATTTCAACAGCAATAATGAAAATTATAGAACTCGCGGGACACCCTTGACGGATCCCGCGCTCAATGCTGAAGGGTCTTGAAATCCACCCATTATTTAATATACAACCCTTTATATCTGTATATAAAGTATTTATCCACTTCAATAAAGATTTCTGAAAGCCAAATTTCTTTAATGAACAATACATAAATTCCCATTCTAACGAGTCAAATGCCTTTGAAAAATCTAAAAAAAGAATTGCCCCGTCTACGTTGAATTTTTCTGAATAGTCTATAATATCTTGGATTTGTCTATTATTAAACCCAATATATCTGTTTTTTACATACCCGTTTTGATCACTGTGAATGATTTTATGCAATACTGGTTTAAGTCTTTGTGCAAGAGAATATGCTATAATTTTGGTATCTACATTTAATAAAGTAATTGGTCTATAATTGTCTAAATTTAACGGGTCATTTTTCTTGTAAATAAGGGTAATTAATCCTAGTTTCTGTGAATTTGTCAATTCTTTTTTCTCATAACAATGGTTAAAGACATCTACAGCAAAATATTGTAAGTTGGACCAGAAAGATCTATAAAATTCAATTGGAAGACCATCAATACCCGGTGTTTTGTTAAGTTTCATTTTAAAAACAGAATTTGTACATTCCTCTATTGTCAGCTTTCCTTCAATTTCATTACTTTCGTGTGTAGTTAGTTTGCTGTTTATTTTTGTATTTTCAATATAATTCTCAATTTCTCCCAAATCTGGCTTAGTTGACGTATATAAATTCACATAATAATTCCTCCCCATTTCTAATATTTTACCTTGATCCTCAGTTATTTCCCCTTCACTGTCTCTAATCGCAGTAATATTTTTTCTTGTCTGTCTCGATTTCTCTAATCCCAAAAAATATTTTGTATTTTTTTCGCCTTCTTCTACCCATTTAACTCTTGATCTTATTTGTGCCCTTTTTATTTTATCAGAATATAGAGTTTGTAACATTTCTTCTGTTTTCTTTATTGAATCTATTATGTTATTATTTTTCTTTTCATCAAGGACATTATCCTGAATTTCATTCAAAAGTTTAAGTTCTTGTTCTAATTCTTTAATTTCATCTCTTTTATTTTTAGCTTTAACTTTACAATGTTCAATAGTCGTCTCCTTTACCTCTATTTTAAACAGATCCCACACGATTGCTAAACCTTTTCGGTCTCTTAATTTTTCATATTTATCTATTAAAGTGTTTATTTTCATTTTGTATGATTCGTCTTAAGAATACTATTGTTTAATTTGAAATAACCCTTTCCTTTCTCCCCCTGACAATGATTTATCTTAAGTGAAATTGCTAGATGGTCTGTATATTGAATTGTAGCGGGTCTTATATCAGTGTGGAGTACTCTAGGTCTCACGTCTTGACTAACAAGAAAATAATCAATTCTACTAGCTACTTCATTATTTTTTCTTCTCCAGGTATATTGTGTTTTATTTGGATTTATTACTCTCCAGATGTCTATAACTTTTAGTTTTTTTATTAAACTTTTCAACGCATTTGTCTTATTTTTTATTTTTTGTTTATCTTTTCTATTACTTTTTCTATCTTTTATATTAAGCGTTTCATTCATATCTCCCCCTATAATAAGTATACCAAGGCTATATTTTTCAATGACACTTAAAGCTTTTTTAAAGAATATATTTCTATCTTTACATGTGTTTGGGGCGTAAAGGTTAACAAAAGTAAATATATGTTTATCAATTTCTATGTTGATTAAAACAATTCTTCCCTCTTGATCTACATATTTGTCAATAATTTCATGTTTAATTATTTTGTTAATGTAAATCGAAACACCCTTTGCTTGTGTACTTCAAAAACTATGATATAATTCTCCCGTGAATTCTTTGTCTATAGAATTATCCGAAAAATGAGTTTCTTGTAAAAATATAATATTGCATTTCTGTTGTCTCATCCATTCTTTTAGTCTAATTCTTTTTTCATGTTTTCTCAACCCCTGACAATTTAAAGAACATATGTGTAATAGATTAAGTGACATCTTGATTGTTTTTTAAAAGTATTCGATGATAAACAAATAAACAAAAATAAAACATACAGGTATTTACAACTATAGAAATTAGAGACAAAATAAATGACACACATATATCATCAATGACAGAGTTAACCTTCACCCTGTGAGTTGCAATATAATATACATGTACGCACATACATTTAATTCCATATTGACCGACTTTGATAGGTTTTCACCTGTTTCTATATTTAGAATCATTGACTGGTAAAATATATCGACCTTCATGTGTAACAATTGATTTCCACGAGCATCGACACTATATTAACCGGTATACCTTACATTGAAATATATAATTGTGTTGGATGTATAACAAATGTTTCTAAATGGGTAAGTATTTTGTTTATAAATAAATATTTGTATACTTTTAAAAAGGTTTTCAAAAAGTATAACAGCGAGATTAGAATTCCATATAAACTGAAAGATTATTTTCAAATGCTTTCGCATGTATATGATATATATACAGACACGATTGTTCGGTTTACTTGGGTTGTCTTTTCTAATACGGAGATTTATCAATTCAAGGAAATCATAAGTACCATGAATAAATATTGTTTGATTATATATTGAAATTTTCGCAGCTACTATAAAATATTGATAATTATCTATATAGATAAAAAGGTATAAATAGATCAAACTGATTTGTTTACATTTTTTACACAGGTGAATGGAGATAGCGATGTGATTAATTTGCATATCTATATAAATAGCTAAGTGTTTTGTAGTACATTGTAAATATATTTATAGGGCTATACGACGTAAACGCACATATACATTTTTCTATACATTAAAACAAAATAATTACATATTCATGTATAACTATACTAGTTATTTCATGTGAAAAGTTTATTATCTCATTCATGGTCTATATATTCTATATTGACAAACATCTATATATACAAGTTATTTGTTGTAATGATATTGTGCAGAGTATATACAATCTAAGGGTACTGTATCATACTCTGCCACATATTTTTTATTATGTTTTTCATAGCTATAGATAAAATAGGAATATTTACAGATGTTTATACAAGTATATATCATTTTGATTATTTAGAGATCAGTAGAAAATGTGAAAGAAAATGATATATGGTAACTGTTCTTAGACCTATGTCTTTGAAGCTTTGCTGGAGTCAGTTTCTCTATTGTGGTATTCATCGGTTGGGGTTGTTGCTGTTCTTTTTCCATGTTTTTTGTAGTGGTGTGTTGATTTCAGAATTCACAATAAATTTGTCAATTGGACCTTTTGCTTCTGATTTTGCCTTGTTTTTTGTTTTATCTTTTTTGTTTTGTTTCTTTTGTTTCTTTTTCTGTAGTTCAGACTCAGTTTCTTTATTTGTGACTTCACTGATTTCTTTTGATGTTTCTGTTATTGCATCTGTAGGTTGCAATATGGACTGTGAAGGTGGGATTTCACTGTGATCAACATGATCACCAATGTCAGTCTCATTCCCACTTTCACTTTCACTTGAATCAAATTGATCATCATTGTTATTGCCTTTAGTGTCTGATGCTTTTGTAGTTGGAGTTGGAGTTTGGCATTCTTTTGCTTTATGCCCTTCTTTTCCACATTGGTTACAGACCCAATTGTTTTGGCACTTTTCTTGTTTGTGTCCCTTTTTCAGACATTTCTGACAAGTTATGTAAGGATTTATGTAGATTTGTCCTTTATAATAAATTTTGGCATTGTACTTTCCAATTTTTGTGAATCTGGGCAAAGTGCCTTCCAATGGTTGTACATAGAAGATTCTGTCTCCAGATTGGCAGTCAGTGAGAAAACCATCTATTCTCAGTCTCTCTCTGAAATAGCTTGTTATAACTACGCCAATAGACTGGAAGAACCCGAAAATCTGACCGTCATCAGCTGATAATGGAATATTGGAGACACGTACTCTGAGATATTCTGCTGGTCATTTACAGTTATTCTTTGGTTTTTATTATAGATTGTTAAAAGTTTATTACGTATAGATACGCCAGATATGAGGAGGTGGTCTCTTGCTTCTTCTTGTGCAAGGTAAATGCGCCACATCTCTTGACTCTTTGTAGTCCCTTCATTTGGTATCTTGGTATCTCTGTGCCGATACTTTTGAATACTTCTTCGTGTGTTAAGAAGTCTTTTTGTTGAAGTATTGAATTGCCGAATAAATCTGTCTCAAGGATAAATACGGGCTTTACTGACGAAAGTTCTTCAAGATGTTCATTTTGATTATCATGATTTTGATTTGCTGGTTTTGAAACAGCGCCGGCATATGAGTTGTTGTCGGCCATGTTGTTTGTTTTGGTTTAGTTAACGGGTTGATTATATTAAATTTATGGTTTTAAGAGTTTATATAAACTGTTAAATATACTTTTCTACCATTTCTGATGATTGTTTTCTGTAGCAAAATATAAATTGGTAGTCCTAGACGGTTATTTAACTTATTATTAGACTAATTTTGAGGAGCATGAAAAGTTCCGTGGATATCGTTCGATGCCCCTTAGATCTCATAATTTTTTTCTTTAAATTAAAAAAAATATATCTAGGCCTATTTTAATTCAGTGCAGTTTTTGAGTGATAAGTCAATGATTGTATTATTTTGGAAGAAAGCCAATTGGAAGAATAAATTGAACCCTTTTGCTTTAACAGCTATCAGTAAACGCCGTTTCAAGCAAATCATAAATCACATGGCATAAATAAAAAAAAATGAACTAAAGATCCTTAAAGGCATACAGGATATAGATATATCATATTTATTTCAGGAATTCTTACCATTACAAGTTAATGCTTGGGCATTCCACTGGTAACCATAGATACAAACACATGTATAACTTCCTACTGTATTTCTACATACTGAATTTAATGGACATGGACCTGTACTACATTCATCAACATCTGTAAAACAATGACAGTAGTATAGTAATATGAGCATAACATTGTATACATAATATATTAAAACTTTAAAGTCAGTTATTTAAAATTATTCATAAAAGTTATCTACCTGAGAAAGCCATAGGTAGCGTACATTCATATTTCATGAACTACGATAGTTCATAGGTCGGTATTTTTTGTCTCTATGTAATTCCTTTGACGACTTTGTACCAGTCTGAATTTACGCCGATTTTTACAGTCTGATGCACTGTTTTGCGTTTACGATACTGTTCGAGTATCCTAAAATATTAAACCTTTTACATATTTAATGTAGATGGCCTGTTTTCTGGTAGTTTCCCTTTCGTATTATGTGTGTATTTCTGTTTTTCAATGCCTTCACCTTTGTAAATGACTAGTTTGGCCTGCCATTTATTTTCTTTCGAGCGCCACTGATTAGTTTTATGTTGACGACCTGTGCGTTCTGTTTGCGAATAATAATAATAAAGAAGAGTGATATTGAATTTCTTCTGCAAGATGTCTGTACCCGATTGGAACGATTGGAAGTAAACATTATAATCAATAGACAAATCAGTTCCAACTGCAGAAAAATGTCAAATATGGAGGGTAACATGTTCAGTGTGAAAACTTATATAGATAAGGTTAGACAGGAGGTGAAGCAAGTCTCTCAAGGAGTAGGTGGTATAAAATTCTTTGTCTCTGAAGTTGAGGATAGTTACAAATAAATTATACAGGAAAATCAGAATCTTAAAAATGATATCGTTGGCATACAGGCAGGATCAATGAGCGATAATCTAGTATGTTAGGGTATACATGAATTTTAAAATAAGACTCCTGACAAAACGGAAAGTTTCTACGCGAAGTTTTGGTAAATCATTTATAGATATCTCTTTATGATGCAGATGTGATAAAATTTGACCGTGTTCACCACACAGGCTCAGTAGACAAAAATCTGTGACCTATAATTGGCAAATTTGCAAAGTATACGCAAAGAGAAAATATGAGGTGTATGGCTCCAAGGTAAAGGAATCATATTTCTATATAGACGTACAGTACCCACCGTAAATTATTGCTGAAAGAAATAAAATGTATCCTTCTTTTCAAAAAAAAAAAAAAAAAGAAAAAGGAAGTACACAGTTTTAGATTGGTTTATAATTAACTGTTGATAAACAATTTTTTGCACAAACGAAGAGAGAGCTGAATCATAGGATTTACAGGAGGTTTGACAAAACCTCAATACTGTCTCATGGAATGTAAATAGAACATTAAGAAATAAGCTTGAAATGCAGATTTTGTTCATAATTTTGTAATTAATGATATTGCTTTCTCGTCTGAATATTGGATAGATGATAACACTGATATATATAAATGAAGAACTGTTTGGTAATGAATTTTTAATCAATAGTTATATAAGAAAAAAGGAAAAGGTGGTGAATGGTCCTCTTGTACAACAAATCATTGTACAATCCTTATTCTTATATTAATAGGTTAACTATTATGGGTAGTCTGTTTCTTAATTCTAATTTTATTTAGTTGTAATATATTTGAAACAGAAAAATCAAATCTCCGGTTCTCGATTTTGTGTAATAAATTTTACTTCAGGAGCCTGTAGTGAAGTGGTTGTCGTTGGTTCATGTCTGTCATATTTGTTTTTCGTAAATTGTTTTGTTATAAATTAGGCGGTTAGTTTTATCAATTGAATTGTTTCATATTTTTCATGTTGGAGCCTTTAAAAGCCGACTATACGGTATGGGTTTATCTCATTGTTAAAGTCCGTACGGTTGCCTATAATTGCTTCTATCCACTTCATTTGAACTTGGGTGGATAATTGTCTCATTGGCAATCATACCACATCTCCTTATTCTTATATTAAGTTTATAATTGAAAGGAAACTTATTAACCTAAAAGTAGTATCTATAATTCGTAGAAACGAACTTCTGATAATATATATATGTATATCATGTACTGTGTTACGACGCTAGATACAAACTGACGAATAAAGGTAACACCCGGCCACGGAAAGCTTTATTTTTATAGAGCCTAGGTGGTCGAGTGGTCTAGCGCGTCGGGCATAGTGCAAGGCGATTTGGTGTCACGATATCTCAGTAGCATGAGTTCGAATCCCGGCCAGGGAAGAACAAAACATTTGCTTCCGCAAATTTTCAGATCTAACATTGTTGGGCTGTTGTTTAGACGAATTATATATACAGAATGTATTTTCAGCCTTGTATCACGATCACTTTTGGTGATCCGATGAAAAAATCTGTTGTAGAGTCGTCACTGGTTCAGACATACTTATAATATACACTACAAACCAGTAAAAGTCTGAAATGGCCTATATTTGTACTCGACTGTACTGATTTTTACTAGACCAGTCTGAATTGGTCTGAAATGTACTTGATAATACTCGACTGTAGTCTGAACCATACTTAACAGTCTGAACTTGTACTTGACCTTTACTTGACCAGTACTTAACCATTTTATTTTCGTCTGAACCGTGCTCGACCTAGTCTGAACCATACTCGACCTAGTCTGAACCATACTCGACCTAGTCTGAACCATACTCGACCTAGTCTGAACCATACTCGACTAAGTCTTAACCAACCTAGACCTAATTTTTGTATCTATCTATTGTATTTCATCAATTTAGGAACTGTTTTTAACAGCTATTTCCCCTGGCTAGAAATTTGAACAACAATTTGAAATTTAAAATGTATTCAATATGGCATTGAAACCAAAATATCACAATAAACATAATATAAATTCAACACCATATTTATCAACACTTACAAATATATATCACCTTTAAAATAAAAATAAAACAAGCTGATCAAATAATCTCAAAACTGAATTGTGACGATTATTTTCAATGTTATTAAAATTTTTTTGAATGTTTCAGATATATTTTATGGTTACTTGACAATTTTCACCATTTACTTAAGCCTTGTATAGATTTGTGGTGTCAGTTGAGTTTAGTTAATAATTTTTTTATTAAAATATATTTAAAATAGTATATAAAGCAACTTAATAAATTTAAAAAATCACACCTTTGTTTTGTAAAACCAAGAATTTAATATAATCATGATAATAGAACTTCCATAGCAATCCTTGATAACCATTTAAAAAAGGAAATGTGTTCCAAAGTTGCAGAAAAAATTTATTTCAATTAAATTTAAATAACTTTTGTCAAGATTAAAGACATGGCATACAAGAAGCACTTTAATAAGGTTTATTTACCTCAGTACATGTGTGTTTTACAGGTAAAAAGAAAGCCCTTTTTTTCTTAAACTCCTGTATTACTTATCTAGTGAATTCAAAAGGCCTTGCGATTTAAGTTTTACAGGATGTTGCAATTTTTAATGAATGTTAATTATAAATTAATACTCTCTGACCAGGTGTGATCTTTTTAATGAGTTTGCCCTAAGCAGGAGGTATTACTTTATACTTTACCACTAATCAGAAGAAAAATTTTATCTATTTCTTTAATTTTTTCATCCCTTTTTGATATATATTATATATAATATATCCCAAATTGTAATAAGAATAGATATATTTCTAATATAAGGTTAAACAATTTCAGTGTCAGTGATTTTTTGGCTGTTGTTACCTCATTAAAAAGATAATTATATAACTATTGTATGTAACCATGAAACCTATATAGTTTTTCTTTAGGAATTTAGGAAAATTCAGTTTAAAAAAAAAAAAAAAACACATGCCAAACAAGAAGCACCTTAATAAGGTTTTATTACCCTCAGTAAAGGTGTGGTTTTTAATTAAAAGATTTTTTTTTTTAACAAAGCTCTAAAACTTTAAAATTAATATAATTAAATTATTATATAAGATAATTTAATTTAACTATCTCTATTTGATAAATCTGAGATTCATGTAAGGATGTAAAAATATGTTTTTATATATATCTTTATTTTATTGTGGCTGTTGTCATGTCAGAAAAAAAGAAATTAATTTTAACAGCTAAAATTAAAAAAAAGTATAGGTTTTTTGGTCAAGTATGGTTCAGACTGGTCGAGTATTGTTCAGACCTTTGGTCGAGTATGGTTTAGACTGAAAAAATTGGTCGAGTACAGGTCGAGAATGGGTTAAGACTGTTTCAGACTGGTCGAGTAATAGTTCAGACTATTTTCAATGGCAAAAATAAGGGTCAAGTACAAATCAGTACGGTCGAGTATGGTTAAGACTGGGGTCGAGTAATGTCGAGTAAAATTCAGACCAATTCAGACTGGTCGAGTAAAAATCAGTACAGTCGAGTACAGATATAGGCCATTTCAGACTTTTACTGGTTTGTAGTGATAATTATTTCTGTGACTGCATCTTACATTAATTTGTAGGATCCTTTACAATAGATAATTCAGCTGATCTGTAACAATTCCATCTTCATGCCTTATATATCATGTACTGTGTTACGACGCTAGATAAAAACTGACGAGAAAATGTAACACCCGGCCACGGAAAGCGTTATTTTTATAGAGCCTAGGTGGTCGAGTGGTCTAGCGCGTCGGGCATAGTGCAAAGCGATTTGGTGCCACGATATCTCAGTAGCATGAGTTCGAATCCCGGCAAGGGAAGAACAAAAAATTTACTTCCGCAAATTTGAACATCTAACATTGTTGGGCTGTTGTTTAGACGAATTATGTATATACCGTTTCGATTCCTAACATCACTGAAGAGACATTAATTGTCGAAATCCTGATATGGTGTAAAAATTTTTGCACCTCGTGTTTGCGGTATACCATCTTTTCCGCAAGTTTATTGTTTTATTGTTTGGTAATAAATTAATAATAAGATCCATTTTGTTACATCTGGTGATCCGTTTATTTGGCAATCGTCAATGGCAGTTAGCAGGGTTTAAGAACATCAGTTGTTCGACCTGCTAGTCAAATGCGTTTTGTTAAAATATACTTTTTCACTCTTTTGGTCTTTTGGAAAATGTTGTTTGTGCTGTATTTAGACCCCTCTACGAAGATTTTTTTTTGCATGCACACGTATAAAAATTGCGGTTTTTATCCAACGCAATCATAGGTTTGAACGTTGTTTTCAATTTAGACTTGTTTACATTTTTTCGTTTGGGCTTGTATTATATTTGCCTTCGGGTTTATATGATCCGTTCATCCTATTTCGACTCTTTCAAAATTCAAGAGTCTATCCTAAAATGAGGTAAATTATATGGCCTTCCAAATACGGTTTCGATTCCCAACATCACTGAAGAGACATTAATTGTCGAAATCCGGATATGGTGTACAAATTTTTGCACCTCATGTTTGCGGTATACCATCTTTTCCGCAAGTTTATTGTTTTATTGTTTGGTAATAAATTAATAATAAGATCCATTTTGTTACATCTGGTGATCCGTTTATTTGGTAATCACCAATGGCAGTCAGCAGGGTTTAAGAACATCAGTTGTTCGACCTGCTAGTCAAATGCGTTTTGTTAAAATATACTTTTTCACTCTTTTGGTCTTTTGGAAAATGTTGTTTGTGCTGTATTTAGACCCCTCTACGAAGATTTTTTTTTGCATGCACACGTATAAAAATTGCGGTTTTTATCCAACGCAATCATAGGTTTGAACGTTGTTTTCAATTTAGACTTGTTTATATTTTTTCGTTTGGGCTTGTATTATATTTGCCTTCGGGTTTATATGATCCGTTCATCCTATTTCGACTCTTTCAAAATTCAAGAGTCTATCCTAAAATAAGGTAAATTATATGGCCTTCCAAATACCGTTTCGATTCCTAACATTACTGAAGAGACATTAATTGTCGAAATCCTGATATGGTGTACAAATTTTTGCACCTCATGTTTGCGGTATACCATCTTTTCCGCAAGTTTATTGTTTTATTGTTTGGTAATAAATTAATAATAAGATCCATTTTGTTACATCTGGTGATCCGTTTATTTGGTAATCACCAATGGCAGTCAGCAGGGTTTAAGAACATCAGTTGTTCGACCTGCTAGTCAAATGCGTTTTGTTAAAATATACTTTTTCACTCTTTTGGTCTTTTGGAAAATGTTGTTTGTGCTGTATTTAGACCCCTCTACCAAGAATTTGTTTTGCATGCACACGTTTTGGCGTCCGGTCAAAATTTAGTTAATGCCAGCATAAATAAAAACAATGGAACTTCATTTAAACAATTGCTAATTTCATTTGAAGATATAAACATAGCAGCATTGGTAGATACTGGTAGTTCCATCAATGTTATTTCACAAACTTTGTATAATACTCTTCCGTACAAATCAAAATTGAGTTTTGAACAATTTCCGTCTTAAGTACGACTTGCTGTTAATACAAAGGTCTCTGGTTTAGTGAAAGTCTTGGTAACGTGCAACAACGAACAACATGCCATTGAAGTTTATATTTATGTTAGGAACTAATTACTTGCAAAGTAACAATATTATTATTGATTCTCGCAATTTTTCTGATAATTTCAAGTCAGTCAAAGTGCAAACACACAAGAAACTTACAACTCCTTCAAATTCCGAATGTATTGTATTCCTACTTATGTTCTGCCTGGATTAAATCGTGTTTGTTCAAATCATAAGTCCATATATCACGGAATAGAAGTTCCTTCATAATATTAGTTCCAAATGGAAACAGTATTCTGGAATATTATTTCCACTGGAATAAATATTACAGTAAATGTTCTTAACGGAATAAATGGTATAGAATAATTGTTCCAACAGGAACAGATATTATGATATTGTTTATAACAAAGTTTCCAGTGGAACTTCTGTTAGGCGGAACAAATATACATTGACACATACTCGAAAAAGGTTTAATGGTAGCTAAATCTCTTGTCACCGTTTCTTATAATCACTAAGTGAAAGTTTTAAACGCAATAGCACTGATCGTTGTTATTCCGAAGGACAGAGCAATAGCGGAGTTTTTGTCGCTTAATTCCGATTACAGTTATGTACCTATTGACTGTTGTCCAGTTGTACAGAATATTGATATTGTAACAAGTTGTGTTACACCTTATTTGAAAGATTGTATTGATAGATGTAGTAATGAACATATAGAGTAGGTTAATGATCAAATCACCTTGTCTGATCACCTTTCAGAAAGTCAACAAACTGAACTTGCATAACTTCTTTACAAAAATATAGACTTGTTTGTTACCGATGACAATCCTAACCTGGGATATACAAAACTAATGGAACACACGATTCATTTGAAGTCCGATGCTACTGGTAAACACCAGAAACCATATCGATTACCACCATACAAACGTGAGATTTTGAGACATCACTTAGATAAACTTTTGAAACAAGGTATCATCTCACCAGTCAGTGAGACCAAAGATTTGCCAATAACAAGTCCTATTGTCTTAGTAACCAAACGTTCGACATCTTTCGATCAGCATGCTCCTCAGAACTATCGTTTTTACTGTGATTTTCGTTACTTGAATTCTCAAACACAGGAATTCAAGTATACAATACCAAACCTGCAGGAGCTTACTGAATCGTTTCCAGAAATGACGCCGAACTATATAACGTCTATTGACTTGTCATCGGGATTTTTCTTAATGGGAATAACACCTGAATCTTCTCGTTATACAGCTTTTAATACATGCTTTGGGACTTATAAATTTTTGAGACTACCTATGGGTCTAAAAACGTCACCGAATACATATCAACTGTTGATGGACAGGGTGTTACATGGACTTTAATCCCAATCTTGTTTATGTTATTTAGATGATGTTATAATATGTTCCGAGTCTTTTGATCAGCACATTTCTGATTTAGATGAATACTTAGCCGTTTTAGGGATGCAGGCTTGAAGCTTGGACCGAAAAGAGTTCTTTCGCGGCACAATCAAGTGTTTGTTTAGGTCATCCTATTTCGAAAGATGGAATATTGCCAACTGCAGATCGCGTTAAAGCAATTCAGGAGTATCCTGCACCTCGAAATGTAAAAGAACTTTTTGGACTTTTTGTACTTTTTAACTGGTTCAAGAAATTTGTTCCGAACTTAAGCGCTACAATTAGCCCTCTTACTAGACATTTGAAGAAGAATCAAATATTCAAATTGGGAAAGGAACAAGACATAGCATTTAAAGATTTAAAAGATCACCTTGTCAACTCTGAAATGTTGAGTTTTCACCAATTTAATATGCAGTTTCGTTTGAGCGTTGGTACATCTTCTCATGGAATAGGGTATATGTTGTACCAACTTGATTCGGAGGACAACACTTGTAAACCACGAATTATTCGTTTTGGGTCTAAAAACCTTAGTCGTTTGCAGCAATCGTATGGGCCAACTAAATTAGAGCTCCTAGGGATGGTTGTGAGTATATTGGATTGTTCCGACTATCTTGGAGGAAACCAATTTATTGTGGAATGCGACCACCAAGCGCTGAAGCCTTTATAGCAAAAGCAATTTAAGGGTGCAATTTATGAACGTTGGCTTTCTATTCTTCAACAATTTAATTAAGAAATAGTATATAAGAAAGCAGAGCAAATAGTAGTACCAGACGCTCTGTCGAGATGTGACAAAATTTGACATAATTTTACCTAACGGTCAAACTTTTGCAAATTTATTTCAAAACAAACCAGAAGCAGTTTAGGCTATACATGTGTCAACAGAAGAACAACCATCCGATCATTCTGATCCATATGATGCTGATACCGATGAATCGCAAGATGGAAATGAACAATTTAGGTAAAGGCACAGCGCATATTACATAAATCGTCAAAATCAGATACGGGCATTGATTTTGATAAAATTGTTAATGACAAAATTTTAGCGAAAATTTATATGCCTATCAATAACATCAAAGAGTTACAGCGTCCAGATCTGTCATATCTCCAATTATTGACTATTTACAAAACGATATATTCAGATTTACAAAAGGAAGCAAGATGTGTTCAATTGAAATCTAACGATTATGCGCTCATTGATGACATACTGTTCCATTCAAGAGTTGCAAAATCTAAACGCAATAAAATAATGTCACATAATCAAATTGTTATTCCTCGAGCGCTGATACCTTCTGTATTAAAAGTTGTCCATGATTCGCCTCTCGGTTGCCATGCCGGAATGAACAATACACTTGACAGGGCCAAGGAACATTTCTTTTTTTCAAGGATGGGAAAAATTATAACCGATTATGTACAAACATGTCATTTTTGTCAAGTTCGGTTACAAATTTTAAAACCAAGCAAGCCATTGTTTCACCATTGATTCCTTCTGAGCCATTCGAAGTGTGGCGAATCGATTTATACGGTCCGTTTCCAAAGTCGGTAGATAGAAATACTTATTTTTTCACTGCGGTCGACATGTTCAGCAAATTTATATTTGCGCATTCATTGAGAAATAATGATGATTGACAGTTTGTGAATTAATTTATCGTATGTTTTCTCAATTTGGTCTGTGCCGAACCTTAGTTTCAGATCGTGGCTCAGAATTTGTAAATCAATGCACCGCTGGACTTTGTGAACTTTTAGAAGTGACACAAGAGTGCACGCCCGCCTTTGCTCATCATTGTATAGGAGCATGTGCAAAACAACACAGGACACTAAATGAACGCCTAACTGCGCATGTTTTGAAAGAAAAATCATGGGAAACGGAGATAAATTCTGTTACTTTTTCAATGAATTCGTCAGTCAACAGTAGTATAGATGTTTCCCCGTTTTTAATTGTATTGACATTTTAACCTGAACGATATTCATCCCAATATGCAAAATTATTTTTCGGAATTAAAGGATCGTCTTGAAACATTATGGGAAATGGTTGTGAAAAATGTTCAAGCTTCAGGAGAAAAAATGGAAAAAAACACAAACTTTAAACTAAATGAACTAAAACTTTCGATTTGCGATTACGTATATTTACAAAGAACTCTAACCGGTCAGGGTAGAAAATTTTAGCCACTTTACGACAGACTATTTGTTGTTAACAGCATTCCTAGTCCTCACTTGATCAAATTACGAGATCCATCCGGGAAACGGAAATTAAGATCACCTGTTCATATAAACCGACTAAAACTTGCACATAAAAGAGCACCAGATCCCCAAAATTATTTTGTACAAGTTCTACAGCAAAATCCAGTTTCAACCAGTTCCGATTCTGATTCCGAAAGTTCCCAACATGAAATAAATACTGAACAAGATATTCAATTACAAAATGATAATCCTACTCCGTTAAGGCGAACATCTCGGGTTGTTAAAAAACCTATCAGATACCGTGATGAAAATTTTTTATGTGAATTAAGTTCATGCGATGGATCACAGGAAAAGATAAAGCGAATCCTGGCAAAGAAACCACACGGAAGTTCATTTCTCTATCTTGTGCAGTTGATAGGCGAGCCTGCGCAAAATGCAAAATGGAAACCGTTGTCGGATTACCACCGGAAGCCCAGGAACTTATAATTGCTAGGCCACCTCCGCTAGTGTAGTGCCGTGATTGTTTCGATAATGTTCGATGGTAAGAGTACCACGCATTCAGTGCATATAATTTGTTTTTTACATATTGATATATAGTTATAATTCGGTGATTATTGTATCGCCTACGTGTAGTTTTATACCGTTTGCTAGTGGTTTTATTTTCAAATATCTTGTTAATACCTACAAATATACGAAGATGTTGATATAATCGGTGATGATTGCATCGCCACACTTGTGTAAAGAAGATGTTGATAGAATCGGTAATGATTGCATCGCCAAACGTGTCGAATCCACATGTTGCTTTAATCGGTGATGATTGCATCGCTATTTTATTCCTCCAGTACCAGTGATCAGTTATCGTTGATAACAGTTGACGATTTTGAGACTTGTTTAACGTGTAAAGATTTGATTTGGTTGTAATTTTGTATTGAGATTTTTGTTTATATGCACTGTGTGTGTCTGCCACCCTTCTCTTATCATGTTGTAATTATATTACTAGTTTGTATTGGTCGTTTCATGAGTAGAGTTTCTGACAAATGAGGTTGAATGCCATGTTCTAGATATAAAACCTGTGTATGTTTCATATAATATTTTCATATTTTTATGTAAGTGAGAGTGCTAGTGCTCACCGAATCTGTGAGTTAAAATTGATATTATTTATGAATGTATTATCTGAAATATTAGGAGTTTCAGGTCTCTGCTAAACTAATCAAATAGACTAGGATTCCTGAACTGCATAACTGAAATTATGCTTCATTTACATGTTTCATGCATAAGACCAGAACAGTGATAAGAAAGTATTACATTGTAAGAGACTTGTGTGGTAGTCGGCATCAGAGATTTGATAGCTTGAAGTTTAGTGAGAAACTAATATTATTTTTTTTTAATTATCATTTTGATTATGTTTTGACTATCTTGGTTGTTGCCTGCTTTTAGTTTTATATTCTCTGAACTTCGTTTACCAACAGCCATCTCGAAATTTTAAGAATTTCTTTTCTTTCGGGGCGAGGATGTTATATACTTGATTTGCATATGGTTGTTGGAAACGTTGTTCAGTACATATCATACGGGAATCACAAGGGTGCTCCGGGATGATGTTTGTTAATAGTATAATCATCTATATTCTCTGTATCATATTTCATTAGCATGCCTTCTCTTTCTATCCCACCGCATGTTAAGGTAGTCACACACAAATATATTAAGAGCAGTACAATTGTATTTTAGAAACGAGTTCGTCCTTTTTAGTCGTTTAGTCCAGAATATCCGTTAGAAGTATTAGCCAAACGAAAAAAGTTATTACCGGTGATGTTGGAAAAGCGAAAAGAAAAGAAGACTGCGTACTTGGTTGGAGGTAAGTTATTCGTTGAGGGAGCTTAATACGATGAATAGGAATTTTGCGGGGGATGGTACAAATAAAAACAGAAATGAAACCGTTAAATATTCATTAAAAGTATGTTCTTGGAACGTTTCTAAAGGTTTGATAAGAAAATTAGCCGACGCCAAATTTCAACATGAAATTGCAGATTATGACAAATTATGTTTTAACGAATGTTAGGTTAAATGTTGAGGTCTTAAAATGTTAAGCAATAGTATAATGTCTGATTGTAAAGATTTATATTTATATGCTATATATGTACCACCAGATGAAAATATATTTTATCGCAAATATGACAGTGACGTATTTGAAGTTTTACAGGAACATATAGAACATTATAGTGCATTAGGTAAATTGCGGTAATTAGTGACCTGAATGGACGAATTGGTAAAGCAAACGACTTTGTAGGACACGATTTTTTGAATACTCAATTACAAAGTGATATAAGTGGTTTAATTGATTACGTACATGATTTACCTTGTGAGCGAACAACAGAGGACATAAAACCTGCTAACATTTTTGGTTGTAAAATTTTGGACTTATGTAAATCGTCAGGGGTTAGATTATGTAATGGACGGTTCGGGAAGAGCAGTGGTAAATTTATATTCCAAAATATAAATTTTTGTAGCGTAATTGACTATATGCTATCATCCCATGAATCTTTTTCTATAGTAAATAACTTTATGATTGGTAATTTTGATTGGTAATTTTAATACATTTTCATGTCATGCTAAAATTATAAAACATAATGCTTATAACTGGAATGAAGAGTTTAAAGATGATGTAAAGAATGAGTGTTCAACACAGTATGGGCTACATATAAATTTAAAGGTAAAATAAAAGATAACGAAAAATGGTATTTAAAAGGTAAAATAATAGAAGTATGTAATGAATTTGTTTACTTGGGGTTATTGTTTAATTATAACAGTATATTTACTGTAACACAAAAGACATTAACTGAACAGGGTAGAAAAGCTACTTTTAGTTTTAACATAGAAAATTTGCTATGGTTTTACAAATTTACTATGATCTGTATATATTTCCAGGACTTGGTGCATGTGCATAATAAAACGAACTAATCCTGCTCGAAACACCTCTTTCGTCTCCTCGTTGGTGAACAAGGAACTTAGACTAACGGAAGGGGTACTTGTTCATAGTTAAATAAATAAATATAATCTACCTGAATTTATCCGAGTTTACCTTAAAATGAATGCGCGTAAATGTTATCAAAAGCTGCGTGCAAAGGTAATGATTTTTGCGCGCAAATGTAATGCACCGGAACAGGTAGACATGTCAGCCTACGCAGACACATTATTCTGGCTCCTTGTCGACCAATCTATGGTCTTACTCATAAATGCCGCGTGCCTAGCGAAGAAGTAGCAAAGACGTATTTCCAAGTCTTTGGTTTTACCCGGCCGGGGTCGATACCCACAACTTCCCGCACCCGAGGGAAGCAAGCTACAAAAAGACAACAAGGCGGTAAACAAAAAATAGAATTAGAATAAATTTTTTAAGCCATGTGTTACCATTTGTTTTGTTACTACCTATAATGACCTTAATATCAACTAAAAAAATTGAAATATTTTCGAAAGTTCGTTTTTGTCAACCTTTAAATGAATTATTTATTTTCGGGTCTGAACTATTCATGATCTTGTAGAATTTGTGTAATATCTTAATTAAGTTCACATAGGAATAATTTTTAACATAGGTAAACCTTATAATGACTACTTAAAAATACGGACGCACACATAATAATGTCTTTGAAACAATTATTCTATAAGAACTATTGTACAAAATAAATGCATTCAGTTTCATGTATTAATCCCATTTTAACAATTATAGTTAAGCGTTACCAGTTATATTGATAAGAAGTGAAACCTGATCGCAAGTAGGAGAGATCGATTACAGGGAGGGACTGAATTATTCGGGTTACATGTATCTAGGTACCTGTTCGTTATTATGATATTCATGAGTTTTTGCTGATATATATTTCTCAAGACAAAACATGTTGATTACAAATAAATGTTCTTAAATACAAATATTTTCATGAAATTTCATTGATAATATTGATATATATGAAGCAATAAGGGATTCCATTTTGCACTCGATAACGTCGGTGTATTCACATGTATACGCAGTAATGCGCGTTTAAAATCACACACAGAAACTCGGACATAACATTACTTCGAGTAAAAATTATTATATTACAGATTTGTAACAATACAAATATATATGCTAAGCATGGGTATGTCTCGTGTTTGCATAAGACATGCAAAAAGTAACACAATTTCTAATAATCATAAAAGTTGTATTCATTTCGTCTGTCGAATTGATGTTGATGTTTATACACATGCAATAAAAAAGAATACACATTTTTTTTTTGGCAAAAGGCAGCCTTAAGACCCCGAATATACTCTTGTACAAATTTAGAATTCTATCTAGAAAAAAAACACATCTATTTAAGTTTGTATACACCGACCAGTTTTCGAATATGATTATATTTTCGGTTTTAATCGTTCATTTTTGTCGATAGACGAGAAAGATTTAGCTATAATTAAAAAGTTCATGAAATTAACTCCAACACATTTCTTATACCGAAAGTTTTAAAACAACTTAAGAACGTTGTATATCAAATCATAGAGTGCTGATATTTAACTAGGCCCTTAGATTTTGTGTTTTTAAATTCAATTCCCTGAAACGAGATTTATATTAACGTCTTGGTATACGGAATATTTCAAAATTCTGACGTCCTAGTATAAATTCATCACATATTCATTGAATACCAAGAGGCTCTGTTGGATACCTTTTTATTTTGTGTAACTCAATACTAAATTGCATATATTGTCTTTATTGATTATTAAATAACTAATATACGATAGGCATGATAGGAATACAGACAAAAAGAAAAAGTAAATATACGGAAATACCTCAAGGGGTTGAAGGAATATTTTAAATACAAATATATAGACAATGAAAAAATTATAAACTAGCATAAACATTATTACTTTCTTCACTACCGATATATGCAAATGTTATAATATTGCACTGCGTATACATTTGTATTGTTCATATGCTTTAACCTCATATGGTGCTTTGTTTTATTTGTTTTGTATACATTGTACGGTTTTATATTCGGTAAAAAGCTCACAGAAGCTTATGTTTATATGTTTAATGCTATGCCGAATTAAAATAAAGATTTCAATCTATGTGTTTTACGATTCAGGGTATAATTGTGCATTTCTTAATAAATAATTAATTTATGCAATACATTTGTATGCTTTTTGCGGCAATTTCTTATGTACTTTATTCTAGTACTTATATCATGAAGTGTAAAGATATGTCAGTAAAAAGAAACACATGTATTGATAAAAAGTATGTATATCGCCCAAATATATTGATGTTTAAGGAACTTTTGAATCCAACCAAAAAATCTAAATTGAGAAAGCTGTGTAACTTATATATATTCCCATGTGTGCTCTACTGGCTAAATACAATCAGTATAATTGTAAATAGTGTACATATTTTGCTCTGTGTATTCATGTATTTATGTCTGTATTTATTGATGTCATGTAGTGTCTGTATACCATTGTAATTGCAAAGGTTTGACAGAATAAAAGTTTGTTTTGAAATTTGTACAATTTATTCAATTGTGTAACATTTATTGGGCAACTAGGCTGACCAGGACCTTTTTTCTACGTGCTAGTGAAGCTTTTCATCTTCGTTTATAATTTATGTTCATTCAGGTCAAAGGATGACCTTAGGCTCTTTCAGAAAACGTCGACTGAATATCATTGTGACTGCACTCTACCAGCACATTCACCAAGTACGTAATTCCAAGGCTAACAAAAAATCTTCAAAAGATCATATATTTACATTAATTTCAGTGGGGTTTTTTTTTGTTTTTTATTTTTTTTTTTGTAAATAATTTTAGATCAAGTGCTGTCAGTTAAATTAAAATTAATTGAATGATTACTAAAAAAAGTTAAATATTCATAAAATCTTAATTTTAAGCCTGTGGTCACCTTTTGCAGATTCTAACAGACCACGATTAATACTTATATATAAATACAATATACGCTAGAAGAAATGATGTACGCTGAAGGATATGATGTACGCTTAACGATAAGATATACTCTAAACCAAACGATGTACGCAAAACCATACGATGAACGCTGAGAGAACGCTTATAGTAACGTTTATGGTATGGTTAATGATACATGGTTTCGTTCGTACATCATTTGTTCAGCGTCCGTACAATGTTTGGTCAGCGTTTCGTTTGCATTCGTACAGCGTTTGGGAAGCATACGTACATCGTTCGGGCATCGTCCGTACATGATTCGGGCATCATTCTTATTGTTAACTTTTACGTTTCAGGGACTGCAATTTTTTTACTTAAATTTGCCTTTAAAAATTTGATTCATAAACTATTAATATTTTAAAAATGTTTGCCTTCAAATCTTTTTCCTCCATCGGCTCATTAGCAACACTTGACCCCAACAGGAAGTTGTCTAAGTAACTGTTGTTTCCGGTTTAGACTAAATAGCGATTAGGTGTATTGGTGATTGGAACAGTCGAGTTGGTATTAAACCAGATTATACAGAAAAACGATGAAAATACCATTTTTGTGAGACATACCATTGATAATTTTATTAGTTATGACGCTGATGACGAAGTACTTGTCCGATTTTCTGAAAATAAAACAGTAAATAATTTTCGAAGGAAACTTTTACGGCTTTGTCAACTAATGGACTCCGTGTTATTAAATAAAGGTTCACATTATGGGCCAACGGAAATTACATTTTAACAGATGCTCAGTTTGTGTTCAGACTCGGTGATGGGACAAATAATGCTATCTAACCTTAACCTTTATCCCAACCATGAACACTAACCTTACACCTATCCCATAACCCTAACCCTACCTATACTCCAAACTATAATCTCGTACCTTAACCCAATCGCTATCCCATACCCTTACTTTAATCCTAACCCTATCCCCTTAACGTAAGTATAACCCGTACCCCTAACCATAACCATAACCTAACCCTGACCCTAATCCTTACCGTAACCGTAACCCTAACCTTAGCCTTAATCTAAAACTTAACCTTTAACCCTAAACACATTGACCTGCCGACTTGCTGATATACCGACCTTGATCCTTCCACATGGACTACGATATCGTATTTTATACTTGATCCGAAATGTTTGTGACAAACGAATTATATATACTGCCTTGCATCACATCGACGTATTTCTGAAATACTTATAAGCTCTATTGCATCTTGTTTGAAATAAACTATTAAACTATATATATAGAATAGATGAAAAAAATAGCATGGTTTTGGAGAAGGTAATAGAATTAACTAATTTACCTTGACAAGATAAAAGGTCTCCAGCTCTATAGAACCCAGTTAAACAGTCACAGTTATATCCACCATCTGTATTATTACATGATGTTGTACTACTGTCACAAATGGCAGTACCTGTTGTGCATTCGTCAGTATCTACAAAATCGAGGAGTAGCGGATTTATATGACCAAAATAAAAAATTGCCGAAAAATAACAAAATACAATTTTCTGACTCTTGAGTTACGGTTATATACATGTACATATATTTTGTGTGGTCTTGTATGTTTTTGCAGTAAAGTAGTGAGACATATGTCCATTAGTTCAATGATGTAATTTTGTCATCCTTTCTGTATAGATGTGGCATGGCAGTGGATGTGCTTTTGTCGATCTCAAGCTGTAAGACAATAAAAGTGTATTGACTTGAATAAAAATACGATAAAATGATAAGGCTTAGAAACCTGGAAATGCGAGGCGTTGTCTCAAAGTTTAAAATAGACAAAAACTATAAAAACTTGAGTACTATAGTATTATATTATGATGGCTTCTTTTGATAATGACTTTATGAGTATTAGTGCTTTGGAAGAGAAAGTACAAGAACAAAATGAAGAAACATTGAAATGGAGGAACCTTCCTACTGGTGTATGGTATAAAATTATTGAAGTGACAGAAGCAGATGGTAAATTTGGTAAAAGTAGAATACTTATAATGGAAACAAGGGAAGGAGATAGTACAAGGGTGTGCGCATGTAGTGGGTTAAACAAAGAGAAGAACATTTTGGAAGGGGCTTATGTAAGAAGTACAGGGTTTAAAATCAGTAAGAAATCTAAACAAGAGTATTTTTCATACGGCTTGGTTAGAATGTAAATACTTATAAGTACATAAAGTTTCCCTCACCCCCTAAATGATGCCAATTCATTTTTTAATCTAGCAAACACTAGATTAAAAAACTATTGGCGTGTGGAAATATTGTTTTTCCGCAAATGTTGGTTGTGGCGCTAAAGTTTATACCTCGACGTCATAAAACAATTAACGTTACGTTGTTGCTATACAACATTACCATAACCAAATAATGAACAAAGAAGACTGGACGACATTTTGTTTGAAGATGGACCTTTTAAGTAATTATTTATTGGAGACATATTCCGAGGATCAACAAATAAGCAATATTCAAACGAACTATTGGACATCGCAGCTTAACAAACTTTATTTTTGAAAGTAAGAGCAAGGAGAAAAAGATTACATGTAAACGGACAAAACAAGAGGAAAGAGAAATGCTAAAAAGAACTTGGTTAGAAAATTATCACGAGACAAAAAATGATAATGTAGATTTACAATCGACATTAAAGGATGACAAGGACTGTATTTCAAGGATTCAAATGTTACAGAAGAAAATTGACCAAGAGAGAAGCAACATACTATTTTACATATTTCACCAAGGACGATGTATATTGAAATGAAAAAAGCGCTTGAAACTGCATAAGAGTGAACTTTGTTCTTAATTTGCAAAGCAGAAGATCGTGTATTCTCTTAGTCATATTTACGCATTAATGAGATTTTACCAGATTGTTGAATTATACCAGAAAGTCTAAAAGTGTGCTTCAACGCAAAGATATATGTTGAAAAAATAAGACTTCACGAAATATGCACTGAGCTTGGATGGTAAAAAGAATTTTAAATTTATGATAAAGGTCCAAAATTGAACAAAAAGAGTCTAATTTGTTGTGGTTTTTTTTTTTTTTTTTTTTTTTTTTTTTTCGGGACATTAGTCTGACGCTGTCAGACTTTTTTAGTGGGAAAAATTAGTCTGCTTTTTTTTAGCGTCATAATACAAATTACGTTGCGTTGTTGCTATACAACATTATCAGAAATTAGTCTGAGCTGATAGACCTTTTTTAGCGGGAAAATTAGTCTGGCTTTTTTTTAGCGTCATAATACAATTTACGTTGTGTTGTTGCTATACAACATTATCAGAAATTAGTCTGACGCTGTCAGTCCTTTTTTAGCGGGGCTGTGTGTGATGGTTTTCGTAATGCTTCTTTTTCATCAAAGTAAGAGTCTAAGCATGTAATAACACTTGTAAACTCTATGTCACTAATGTCATCATCATCCAAAGCTTTACTCACTGCATCTTCGATCTTAGATTTAGAGGTTCTAATGAGTTGTATGGTATATTTATGTTTTTTACATTTTTTATGAATACGTTTGGATAATACCGTTAATCCAATCATTCCTAACGAATCAACGACCGCTAGTGAACTTAAAGGAAAGCAAGCAATGGCTCCAATTCCTGTTGCAGCAGTGCTGAGTGCACTGGTTGTACAAATAACGTTTAGAACAGAACAGGTTCCTTATGCGACAGAAAGTACCTTGTTTAGTTTATTGTATTTTTTTTAAAATGTTGGTGTATGTAAGCATCTCTACCTCTAGAAGGTTTTCAACGGATCGAATTTTGTCATACCGATACGTTTGCTTGTTAGAGTCTACGTCATCCATTTATTTATAACAACCGACCTAGAAGAGGAACTTGACTTAAAGGACTAGTGGGACCTAAAAGCAAACCACTACCTGTTTTGTATTATAAAATTTACCTCCATGTTATAAATATAACCCATCTCCATAGGTTTTTGGGGAGTTGACCCGGGGTAAGGTATAAACAATTACCTTGTTTTTTACAAATGCAAACATTACCTCCACGTTTAAGGTAGGGACCAGAACCAACGGCTTTACTCATAGCAGCACTACCTACACCACTAAAAGCACCTACACCTAAAGCGGATAGTACTGTTTTAGCTAACATGGGAAGAGCTCGCATGGGTAATCCGGCTAACATTCCCAAAAATCCACCTTCTTTTTGCATGTTTTGTTTCAGTTGTTTTACACTCAACTCCAAGACCATACCACCATGACCACTTTTTAACAACTTGTCGATCTTTTGTATTTGTCGATGAGTGAGCAACATCTTAACTTTCCCCTTAGATTAGCATGCGATAAACGAATATTAACGGAACAACCATTCTTGACTGTTTTCTGTAATTTATGGGCTTGACCTTATGTCAAATTCAAACCATGCGTATACTAGTTCATTTATTTATACCTAACGAAGATTTCTTTTTTAGGGAACTAGTTTAATTCCATAAAAAACAGAAACCGTTTTTTTACTTAGGTTTTTTCACTACAGCATACTCGTGTTGAAGGGGTTTCAATAGTAAAGCACGTTGCATGTAATACGTTTTAGTTACAAAAAGTTTTTTAAATTCATCATACCCTAAGGGTCCACCAAACACATTTTACACCGATCGATGACTAGCACGACAAGGTAAGGGTTCGTTACTGACTTGTTTAAACATGTTTACGCTAACGCTTTACTCCTAACAAACGTGTAATCATGCGTATTGTCTTCAATGAAGGCTAAACAACATTCAAACGAACAAAAAGGTTGGGGAAGCACTACGTACTTTTGATGATTTACCATGTAATCCATTACTGTAATGTTACTCCAATACTTACAATACGTGGATTGGAAATGTTTGTCTACGGGACAAAACACTGAGTCAACGTCAGAGTTTAATTTGCACACGCACCAATAACATCTCTTGTTGTTTTCCATATTAAGTTATTAACTTTTTTAGCTTTAAGTTGGTTAATATCTCACGAAGATGAAAACGTATGCTTAAATGTTCACCTCCCAGATCGATGGGAGTTCCACCTTGATCCGTCAGAGTAGTACTCATGCGATTGATGGTGTTCAGTGTGACTGGTAAATAGACCAAGTTTTTAGGAGTTTGAATGATTTTCATACCGGGGGATACATTTGGGAAAAACTGTAAATGGGAGGGTTGTTGTGATCCATTGACATAGCTACCACTGATGATATCACTATTAACGAGAAGGCTGTTGGTGCTGATGATGTTGACAATGGTCTCACCTTCTGTGTAACCGTTTGTAGCTCGATTGTATGTGTAGATTTCTTTGTTAAAACCCAACACTGTATTGATGCTTTTGTCAACATTAAAATCGACTTGATAGTTTCTAGCTAAAGTAAGTGTTGCCCTCAGTGTACTGTGATTAGCACCGTTCTGGATTTTGGTGAGGTGCTTGTTGAGTTGAAGATTCCTTTGTAACACGTTGTTGATGTTTTTGATAGAGTAAGAGCCAGTGTTTAACGCAACGGTAAACCAGGTCGCACCATTATCATTAGAATAACGAAAGGTATTTTTCCTTGCATGAATATTTGGGAAAGAGTAGTAAGTCTCCAGGTTGACCAGAGCCATTTCATAACTCTTTCCTTTTTTAAGTGAATGGGTGGATTGAACCTGGTATCGATTTTGTTGTTATTAGAAGACACAATGAAAGAGAAACCCTCCCTAGGTGCTGTATATTCAACGATGCGTTGTAATAAGTGATGATCCATTTATCTTTAGAACACAACGTTCATCTTTTGTCCACAAGACTCGAACTGTAGGACTCTATCTGAGATCACCAGCGCAAAGGCTTCGGTGTTCGCTGGAACATTGTGTTCGAATTCTGCCCTGATTTGAATGTCAACCACAGACTCTTTCAACTTCTCAGACTGGTGACTCACATCAATGACGAACAAAGGGTATAGGTCTATAAAGTCAGAGGGATTGATATTACTATTGCTAACGAGATAATCCATGTTAAAGAACTTTTTACGAAAATTGGCGGCTTCATTGTACACCATAGATACTTGACACTGGGTAAAGAGGTTGATAAATTTTACGGCTGAATAATGTTGAGCATTCAGGGTCACATAGATATTTTTTAATCGACAGTGATCAAACGCGGCTGCGTTATGTTCTTGATTGTTGCTTGTATCGGTTTGGAAGGCAACGATGATGTATCTTGGCTTCTCCCGTCCACTCTTGACAGAGAGTCGCCAATTAAAATCTCTATTATTATGGGAAATAGATATGGAATCGCACTGCCTCATGCGGAAACCACAGTTGTGTTTAGTTTTGCTTTCGATTGTTTTGTATAGTTTCATCTTGTTGTCATCGGAGGGGACCACATGAGGAACGATCCAGGATAGTTTACGTAATAATATCTTTGCTGGATCTACCCCTGCTGCTCTTAACACTGCGTTTGCATCAGAGTCTCGCACGAGTGTGAGTTCGTGTTTGAATCCATACACAATCATCATAATCCCCTGCTAAACCAAAGATGTGTTTTAAAGGGATGGCGAATGAAAACATTCCTTTGGTTGTAGGTTTTGCGATGATGTAACCACGTCTAGCTACAAAACCAGTGTTATCAGCTTCGGCTTCAGTCGTAGTATCTTTATACCACAATTGGTTGAGATCTTCCGATTTACTAAAGTCGTCGGGGTACGCCAACAAACCCAAGATAGTAGTCGCTATACCTAGATCATTGAGGTATTCAATCTGCTGACCGGACAGTTTATAACCGATGCTTTTGAAGAGATACATGATACCATTGTTGACAAGGGAGACCAGATCTGCATCGGCATACACTGTGTCGTCCTTTTTCAGAAGTCGTCCTTCCACCAAAAGATAACTTTCAGCTGGATGAACAAACAGATCTTGGGTTTCGATGTTGATTCTTATTTCAGCACCCGAAGTGTTTAAGGATGCTCCAGTTTGGGGTTCGTATTCATGGACATTATATTCCTGAATACTTTCATCAAAAGACAAACCTTCTGTGATACTAAGTATATCATTTATTTATAACGTTTGACGAAGTCGTGAATGGTTGCAATACCACTGCCTGAGATGATGTTGTTTAAACGGGCTTGAGGAGTATTTTTGCGTTTAGAGGATGAGATGATGTTATTTAAACGGGCTTGAGGAGTCTTTGTTTTTGGTGTTCTACGAACCACATGATCCACAGCTTTGGTAGTTCCTTTCTCCACACCTTTTAATGCTGCATTGGTGGCAGCAGTCATGGTTTTACTTCCTAGAGTCTTTGTGGTAGAAAAGGTAAACACGCGTCCAGCTAAATTAGCGATCGTGTCAAACAGACCCCTACCACCCACTACATATTTACGTTTGTATCATTTCTTTATGATTAACAATTATTTATAGAAGGTTACGATGAGCTTGCTTGTAATATTTGCTGTTAATAAAACCACTCTTTTTCATGGTATCAACAATGGCTACGATCTCATTGTGTACACTAGTGTTCCCAGCCTGATTAGAAGCAATACACAGCTCTAATCGATCGAGGAGTTGGTTAAAATCTGAAGGTAGAAATCTGAAGGTAGGTTGTTGCAGTCGACTACCAAAATTATCTCTCTTGTACATGTCCGACACGATGGCTTTCCATTTGAGACTTTTGTTTGATTTAGGTCCGGACGCTGGATCATAATTTTTATACATTGCATTTGTATCTTTTAAGATAGCTTCATAGGCATCCTGTTCATATGTTTCAGGGCGTTTTTTCACCATGAGTTCCAACAATCCTAGTGTTCCTTTGTATGGTACTCCATCCACAAGAATGTCATCTCTTTCAAAGGTAACGGGTTCATTCCCGATGTAAATACCATTGTTGTCTTCATATCTTAGTCCGAAAATGTGTTCAGCATCCTTTGGCGATAAACTGAGTTGTAAATACATTTGTGCTCGAGGACCAACGTTAATAATGTTTATAGATGGTTCGATAGGTAATGGATCGACAAACTCGGGAGGTGGAAGAGGCAATGCAGGTAGTGGTAGGATCGCTGGCAGATCTTTAATCGTCTTGCTGATTTTAGAAGCCGTTTTCTCTTGTGCTTCTACGACGAGTGTAAAAGACTTGTTAAGATCACGACTAAATCATTGTTTGTCCAGTCGTTGTTGTAAGTTGTTAGCTTGAATGTTACGCTTGATATCGTGTAACTCCTTAGCAAGAGCTTTACGTTGTTTAGGATCGGTGATGCTAATAAACGTCATTTATTTAAAGCGTTGAACGTTGAACGTTGTTGAGCGTTGAGCGTTGTTTAGCGTTGAGCGTTGAGTTGATGGAAATAACAAGTAGTCATTTACCAGATCCAATTAATAGGTTTAAGATCCATGTGATCAAAGCAAACGTCTTGGTTATGATAACATTCATTTACACCCTGCTTAACACTGCATTTGGGTTGCTGAGACTTTATGGACACACCCTTAAAAGAGGGACGAAAGATACCAGAGGGACAGTCAAACTCATAGATCGAAAACAAACTGACAACGCCAGTTTCATATGTCTGAGGCATACGTCTTGGTTCGGTTGACACGGATGAGTGCATTGATGTCCTCTGTTCGTCATTGAAGAGCATTGTGGTTGTTGTGGTGGGTGTTTTGACTTGTGGAATGTTTTACCTAAATTCCAACACTCAAAGTCATCACCATTACTAAATCGATTGTAGATGTGTTCAACACCACATGTTAAACATTGTTTTACCCTGTCGTCAAACAGTACAAAGTTATGGTCACACACATCATCATTGTTACTACTACTTCTACTAATATGACTAAACAGTTTAAAGTAAGGTTCAAAATCTTCAGGTATATTATCCATTCTTTATTATTAAACAACATATAAGTCTTTTAATTTAAATCTGTATTTCCGATTTTTCTTAGGGCTAGTCAGATCGATTGTCACAAATCCGTAAGGCTTTTTCCAACAGTGATTGCACAATGTCTTAAACTCCTCAAAGATGATATCTAAGCAATGATCGCGATGAATGTGTTGGAGATTTTTAGCGTCTTGTGGAAATAAGCAAATGAAGTTACTATTTTCCCGAATCGTTTGACGTGGAAGTTTAAAATAATTTTGACATAGATAGAAACAGTCCACGTTGTTATGTCGACCTCGAACGTAGTAATCTTCACACTTGTTTTGTTTACTTAACATCAAATCATCAAACACCATTAAGTTTTTACGATGGGAATCCAGTTGTCGAGGGTCTGGTACATCGTCTCCTTGTTCATAAAAGAAGGCATCGATACCACTAGGATGTTGAGGTGGGGGTAAGTCTTTACAACATCGATTAAAGAGTGAGGGCATTTTCCTTAAAGGGATAACAAATCGCATATGTCTTTTTTGGTGAATCCCTTTTCCAATGCGTGTTGCAACAGTTGATAGATGGGTTGATGGAGTGATTTTCCAAACACATGCAAGCAATCGTAACCTAACCAATCCTCTTTAAGGAGAAAGTTGTTGAGTAATGTCGTTTTACCACAGTCTGACTTTCCAATAATCAGTCCTCGAATTGAACGCTGTGGAAGGCGGAAGTGATTCTTTCTGTTCACAGTCGTTTCATTGTATGAGATATCTTCAACGTCCATTTATTTAAATAAATGAAACTCTATTGTTTGAAATGTAAGAGCACTACAGAAACGAAAATACCCTTTGAAGAGACGACTAGCAACGGACGACGACAAAAAGGTGGAATCTGCGCTGTGTGTGGATCAAAGAAATCCCAGTTTTAAGGTCTACCGGTAAAGGTTTTATGAATAAACTCATTAACCATCTAAATGCATCTTCCAGGACATCAGTTAACGGGACCTGTGACTAAGTTACATCAACGACTCAATGCAGATAAAACACCTTAATCTTGGTCCAAACCTATCAATCGAGTTGATGAAGCTGCCTATCGTCATGACCTCTGTTATGCTCGACATAAAGTTACACCAACACGTAATTCTGAGTGTGATAAAAATATGCTCTTACAGTTAGACTTTATTAACAATCCAACCATGAGAGAGAAAATTGATCGTGGTATCGTTAAACCTCTCATCGGTACTAAAATACGATTTGGTTTGGGAAATAAAAAAAAGTTCTTTGAACAGATCAATTACCAGAAGAATTACAAAAACCTGTTCGACGTCAATTCAAGAAAAGACGTGTGATCGCTGGAGGTGTGGATGAGATTTGGACTGCCGATCTCGTTGATATGAGTTCATTTTCTGGCGATAACAAAGAATTTAAATTCATTCTTAGTATCATCGATGTGTTTTCCAAATACGGATGGTTCACACCTATCAAAAACAAGAAAGGGTTGACGGTCAAAGATGACTTCAAAGCGGTCTTCACATCATCATAACGACTTCCTCAAAAGTTATTGAGAGATAAAAGTACTGAGTTGTACAACAAAGAGGTGAAGGAGTTATTTTGGAAGCACGACATTGAACTGTACTCTACCGAGAATGAAGAAAAGTCGAGTGTCGTTGAACGTTGGAACCGTAACATGAAAGAGAAAATGTTTAAATACTTTTCGGCTAATTTTACACTGACTTACATCGATGTGTTGGATGATCTCGTGCATCAGCACAAATACGGCTAAACATAGATTCATTAAAATGACTCCTATCGCTGCAAGTCAAAAAGAACATGAAAATCAAGTGTACTGGAACTTGTATAGTAACCTTCTTCCATTAAAACAGGGTAAATTTAAAGTAGGGGATACAGTCCGAATCACTAAAAAGAAAGGCGTGTTTGAAAAGGGATACACCCCTAAATGGACCGCAGAATTCTTTACGGTGTCCCACGTGTTAAACACTCAACCTCAAACGTATCGTATCAAGGATTTAAATAATTAGGAAGTAGAAGGTTCCTTCTATGAGCCCGAACTTTAAAAGACAGATCAAGACATGTACCGCATCGAAAAGGTCTTGCAAAAACGAACCAAGGGTGGTGTGAAAGAAGTCTTTCTTCAATGGAAATTGTACCCTAAGTCCTTTAATTCTTGGATCAAACAATCAGACATGCAATAAGAATGTTTAAGCTTTTTCTTGGGACAAAAAGGTTAACTCTTCCCCTTTAAAAACGTTTCACAATCGAAAGGTATATTTTTAAATCGTTTATATCTTTCTTGTTTTCTCTCCCATCGGCAACGAACGTTCCACCAATGTATCGATTCTTGACAAGGTAATACTTTGCATGAGTAACAAACGTTTTTCCAATGCATCGATTTTTTGTTGTAAGATTGTTTTAAACTCATTTACTTTTCCATTGAATTCTTGTTGCAGTCTGGTTTCAAACGTATCCACTTTCTTCTTAAGTTTTTTGATGGTTGCATCATATTCTTTTTTCCATTTGTTTGATATCCGTTTTTATTTGCTCACACTCGGATTGTAATTGTAATTCTAATTGTCTCGTATTGTATTTAACTTGCTGCATGACCCATTGTTTCGTTGCAGCATCAGAGATTTTAAGTTAGTGATACGATTGTTGTTCATGTTTAAGTCTTCGAGAAAACTATCCCTATTGATGTCTTCATGTCCAAACATTCCAAATTTATCTGTCATTTTATTTATATCATGGTGGTGAAGGTTTAAACAACTGAGCTATGTCTTTACCAGATACTGAACCACTCACAGTTTTATGGTTTAATCCCCTAGCAGGATGTTTCAATTGCATGAACATCCTTATACCATCCAAGTCTTCTTTGGTTTGCTCTTCAATCGCCAACATGTGATCCACAAATGCATCGATTTTTTAATGTGTGGAGGTTTTAATCTTAACCCCTTTTTTTCTCGAGTTCTTGTTTTATGGTGGTATTAGACTCTAACCATTTTTTCCCGAATTCTTTGATTGTGCATCATATCCTATTTCTATCCGTTTACACTCAGATTGTAATGCTTCGGTTTTACTCGTCACGTCTTTCACTTGTTGCATGACCCATCGTATCGTTGTAGCATCGGCACCGTGACTCGGATGTTTCAAGTTGGTAATACGATTGTCGTTAATGTTTAAGTCTTCAAGCAATTGACTCCTATTGATGTCTCTCTTTCCAAAAAGTCCACATTTGTCTGTCATTTATGTATAGCACCAATGAAAACACGACGTCATCAAAAGGTTGACCTTCCGACAACAATGTCAACACATACAAACAAAAGTGTCCACAGACCACTGCTCCTCTTATCTGAAGTTCATCGGTGTTGTAGAAAATCGAAGGAAATAAGTAATTTACCATTTCATCGTGGGGTGCAAGTCCGTATGAGTCGAAATACACTTTGCTAGTTGTTGTGTTATACCAACACGTCCGATGGGTTCCCGGTCCCCTTAAGGTATCGTGATTTAAAATACCACACTCTTTTCTGTGTGGTTGGGAAGGTAGGGTATCCCGCATGAATACACATCTAAAATGAGTTATCTCAAGGGATTTTACTGCTTCTTCCAACTCGCTGTTGGACAAGGGTTTGTTGGGAAGTAGAATGTTGTGCACTCGTATCATTTATTTTAAGTTTTCTAGCCTCCAAACGGGCGCAAAGTTGGAATCGTCTTTCAGAAGCATCCATCATTTGTTTACATGCGTTGAAGTATTGTCGTTCGACAGCTGTTGATGTTTTAAGACATTTCGATATTATAGGTGGGTTAGTCATTCTTACCTTTAGCAACACACGTCTTTAAGGTATTTTTTTCATTTTTTGTAATGTCCGTGTGCTAGGGTGCTAATACCATCGGGTAAGATGTACCGTTTGTCATCGTTCGCTGAAATTAACTTCCTCACTGTACATGGTATGAAGATGACTACGAATAACATTCATCGTTCTATACGTGAGTTGTGTGGTAAGACACGTCTTGTAATCTTCAAACGTAATGTCACGTTTAATGACTGCCTTTTTCATACCTTTGGCTTTCTTGGTGTCTTTACCATCGTCCATCTGATACGAATACATTTTAGAGCAAAGACCCACAAACTCAGCCATACACTTACCTCCACATTCATCTTTAAACTTACTAATGATTTTTTTGTAAACACCTGTTGGAATTCCAAACGGATTAATTGCTTATAATATTGCTTATATATTGCGGATAATTAGACGTGTCAAACTTGTCTTGTATGTGGGGTATCATGTCTTTGTAAAAATCTTCTGTTTGAATTTCATAGGCTAAACTATCGGTATCGGTAAACAAAAGTCGTGCCTTATCCCCATACATGTTTCATATAACCCCATAATGAAAGTTATACATTATAATTTTAGTAATGTCTAAAATGCAACTCCCTAAGTAAACAAGCTTGTCAAATTTGAGTTTGTTTTTTTTCATATGCACAGCTGCCATGTTTTCAGTAAATACGACTCGACGGTCAAAGTTGGGTTTGGCTACTAGTTTTAATGCTTGTTTCTCTGTCGTGACTTATTTTACATCTACACGTTTACGAATGTTTTCCATCGTTTTTCCAAACACGGAATTGTTCATCAATTTAAAAAAAAATCCTTTTCAGACTCTGTTTTGGAAACCGCTCTAAGTTTTGTGTTT
The DNA here is from genome assembly GCF_021869535.1 of Mytilus californianus. NCBI lineage: Eukaryota > Metazoa > Mollusca > Bivalvia > Mytilida > Mytilidae > Mytilus > Mytilus californianus. The sequence goes on from NW_026262581.1 coordinate 39,494,961, forward strand.
TTGTCAATGTAAGACTTAAGCCAACGTGATTGTTTAAATGTAATAACATGATGTACTTTGGTTAAAAGGATGCCATTCTGAAGACACTGTTTCAAATTTCTATAATGAAATACATATTTTTGACGGGGGTTTAAATGAGGTATTAATTTATGAACTCCTTTCATGTTTTTACTTTCAGGTAGGAAGGGGTAGTCGTTATGACTATCATGAAGTTCTGATGGATACTCCAAATCTCATTCAATCATACACCCAACCTCACTATCATCTTCCCAATGTAAAACGTCTTCCACTTCTTTTGGGTTTCCCCATTCATAGTCACCTGTGGGTAAGGGTTCTGACATGGCCCACCCATATAAATTTTTGGCATCTAAATACGTTAAGTATTTTGTAGGTTGTGAAGTGTCGTGATGACTCATAAATTTATGGTTCGCCTTACCATGTCGATGACTTATTTGAGACACACACCCTCGAGTCGCCTTTTCAAACATCAGTAACATATCTGGATCGTGTAATAATTCTAATTTTACTTCACTAATTTTTAAAGGCTAATCCTGGTGATGTATAATAATGTAAAGGGTCAAGTCCGTAATGTTGTAAACAAATATCTCTAAAATCTTCAAAGATGTCTTGAAATTGTGTCACATCCCCTTCCAAGTATAAATTGTGGTAGTCTTGCATAGTTTTACAGTTAAATGTGTTAAACACATGTTGTGCATGTGAATAGTCGTCATCACTAATGTCTTCACCATCTAGTCTGTAGTAAAACGCGTTAAGAGGTGGTAATTATGTTTCTTCCATTTTTGTAGGGTTGTCCATGTAATCATAAAGATACACCTCTTTTCTAATAATGAGTTCATAGTGATCACCAAAACACTCCTTTACTGCCTAAAATTTGTCTTTAGTTAGATTCTTTGCTAAGGTGTCCAATGAGTTCAACATAAACCTACATGAATCAAGAAATCGCACGTCTAAACCCCCCTCTACTTTCTTAGAAAAACTAATATACTTTTCATCCGTGTTAGGAATGCAGTGTATGTTACCGTCAGTATGCCCTAACTCCTTCACAAACAAGTTGGCTCATATGCCGTTAAATTGTGAAACACAATAGGAACAAAGGTGGGAAGTTGAAAGTCTAAATTACACTTCTTATGTGCTGCACCACGATATTTACCTGTTAAGTGACCATGATCTCGAACTTTGTCTGTCCCCAATTCATCGTCACAAATGTGACAACGTGTATTCGATTTAAAACATGCATTATCTTCTTTTGTCATCACCATGTCTTTTTCGTCTTGGTACATGTCTGCAATGTCTTTTACTTCTTCTTCCATACATTCCACAAACTTTTTAGCAACCTCCTCCCCATGGTACCGTGGTCCTTTTTTAGTCTCCGTATGTGAATGAACAACTCGGTGATGAAAACCTGAAGGTGTGTGTCGTTTAGAAGCATGCGTGTAAGGTTTTGATGCATCAGGTTGACAAGTATCTATGTTGTTTGAATAACATTCGAAATCGGCATAAAAAAACAGCAGGAACACGCATTTTACGTTTATAGTTTTTAAAATAAATACGCTGATTTTCATTTGGCATCTCAGTTTTTACTGCATCCTTTGAATCACAATATTCCATGTGTTCATTTAAAATGTCTTGTCTTGAAAAGTCGACAAAAAAACAAGAAATGATTGTAACAGGATGCTGTTACGAAGTCTCCCAAACAAAGCTCCCATAATTCGTCATTCCCATGGTCGCCTGACATTGGTCAAAGTCCAGTACAAATTGATTTGGTCAAGCAAAGTGATATGCATCAGTAACGCCAAGGGACTGACCCTGTATGTCATTCAAATCTTCGTGAAATGACGAACAGGAATATATATGGTTGAGGGGTGGGGATCTCGACCATTTACAAGATATTATAACATTGGGGTGGGGGAAAACCCCTGGGGACCTCTCCTATATATTATTCAAGTCTTCATGATATGACACGCAGGAATATATATGGTTTAGGGGTTGGGATCTCGACAATTAACAAGATATTTGAACATATTCAAATGACAGGGGGTGGGGATGACCCTTTGGGTCTTACCAAGTATATCATTTAAGTTATCTTGGCATGACAAACCAGCATATATATCGTTTAGGGGTTGGGATCCTGACCACTTACAAGATATAAGAACTTTCTCAAATGGCAGGGGTCGGGATGACCCCTTGGGACTAACCCTGTGTATCATTCAAATCATCTTGGCATGACAAACCAGAAAATATATGGTTTAGGGGTGGGGATCTTGACCACTTACAAGATATTAGAACTTTCTCAAATGGCAGGGGGTCGGGATGACCCCTGGAGATTAACCTTATTTATCATTCAAATCATCTTGGCATGACAAACCAGAATATATATGGTTTAGGGGTGGGGATCTTGACCACTTACAAGATATCAAAGCTTTCTCAAATGGCAGTGAGTGGGGGTTACGCCTTGGGACTTACCTTTTATTTCATTTAATGTGCTTTATCATTTAGAACATTTTCAATTATAAAAAATTGTGTCTTTCACTATTTGTTTTCAAGTTATAATCATTTGAAAATAAAAAAAAAAAATCCCATAGGGTTCTATAGTAAACCCCTCCATCCTTTTTGCGCCTTAAAGTACCCCTTTATAAACCCCATTGCACAAACAAAACCCTGATTGCACCACTAGACATGTTAGTCTTACATATTGTGAAAACCTAAGTTAATCTGACCAGCGGTTTTGGAGAACGGATGCAGACAAGTTCAAATCTAAAAGCGGCGGAAGAAGAAGAAGAATAATAAAAATAACTAGATTTGTAATTGCTAGCAATAACGGATGGCACCCTTCCCCCATTGCCAGGGAAACGGCAGCCATTTTGGAAATTCCAAAGTCAAATACCAACTCTTGATATGCCACTAAGCATTTCTATAATTTTTCATAAAGTTTGGAGCATTTTGAAATTTTTTGACATTTCTGCTGTTTCCATGGTAACGGTGACCATTTCTTAAATTCCAAAGACACCTACCACAATCGCACATGATAAGGAACAAACAATTAAAGTTTCAATGGTTTGATATACCATATTAAGAGTGTAAATACTACTTTAAAATTTTTCCCATAGGGTACAATGCTAAACATTTCGAGTTGCTATGGCAATATAGTAGTTCCAAAGATTCTCAAAATCATCCAAAACCTGTATATAGTGGACATCAACATTGTATGAAAAATTGATTATTTTAAGTTTAAACATATTGAAATTATTCACCAAAAACCAATATTTAATTTTTTACATTTGTTCTGTTTCCATGACAACGGCAGCCATCTTGAATATGTCAACCCTTATTTGCAAATCTGCACATGATGGTTAACATTATTGTATAGTTCCATTAACATTGGACCATACAATTCCGAGAAATCGCCTGGACAAAAAAAAGTGGAAGACAAATAATAATAAAAATAATAACTAGATTTGTAATTGCTAGCAATAACGGATGGCACCCTCGTCTCCCCATTTCCAGGGTAACGGCAGCCATTTTGAAAATTCAAAAGTCAAAGAGCGCATCTACACATGCGAATTAACGTTGGTGTAAAGTTTCATGAAGTTTGGAGCGTTTTGAATTTTTTTTTGAATTTTCCGTTTCTATGGTAACAGTAACCATTTCCATAATACCAAAGACAGGTGCCACTTTCGGACATGCCATGTTATATACCAATAAAGTTTCATTTGGTTTAAGCTTACATTCTTTAAGAAAATGCAGCTTTAATGTGTTTTCCCATAGGGCCAATGTTAAACTTTGGACCAGTTTCCATGACAATGGCGGCCATTTTGGAATTTCTAAATACTGTCAGTACATCTAAGCATACAAAGTAACATTTCCATAAAGTTTCATCCAGTTGGGTCTTATAATGAAAGATTTAGAATTTTGAATTTTTTTCACATTTTAGCAGTTTCCATGGTAACGGTAGCCATCTTGTCAATGCCATGCCCCGATTGCAAATCTGTACTTGCTGGTTAACATTGTGGTGTAGCTCCATTACAATCGGTTCATCCAATTCCATGATATAAGCTGGACAAAAAAAGTGGAAGAAAAAAAAGAAACGTACAATAACAATATGTCACCCCAACTCCGTTGAGGGTGCCTTAACTAAAAACCAATTGTTCAGAGAACAATTGAAGGTCTTTCCACCAGTAAACATCTATTTTGATATTAAAATATTAAAAATCAGTCTAAAATGTCAGTTCCTATGGCTTTATGATGTATAAAAGATGAATTTAAAGCAAAGGTCAAAATCTAGAACGTCCTATTAACCTATGACCTTGACCTCAATTTCAAGGTCACAAACCAAGGACCTCGAATCAAAAGACCATAGGTCTTTAATATGTATGGTTAATGAGTTATATCACTTTACGCATAATTATAAATATAAGATGGGCAAAAACTCCCTTTTATTGTCTACGCACCCTTTCAACCAAAATTTATAAGTTACGACATCTCGCAACTAACAATTTAGTAAAAATAATTTGTCGAGATGTTATACGGTTTTTGAAATTAAGTGAAAATAAGCCAACATCAAAATTTATAATATGACCTTGACCTAATTTTCATTTTTTTGGACCAAGGACCTTAAATCAAAAGACCCTATGTCTCTATCACTTATGGTTTACCAGTTAGAAATGCATATTACTTATATAAAATGCATAAGGGGAAATAACTCTCATATGGAGTCTCCGGAAAGCTTCGGTTCAAATAAATATCCTAATTCTGAAGATGTAACGAGCAATTTGGTAAAATAAATTTGTCGTAATCTTTTATAGTTGGGAAGGAGTAGTGGTCACAAGAAAAACAGTGTTTGGGGAGATAACTCTTACAACGTAAAGTGTTCGGTTTAGCAATTGTAAATTTTTAAAGCGTATAAACTATACGATATCATATTCCAAATATCTAAGCGACATCTTATGAAACAACAATACTACGCAAGAAGAAAAATTAGGCGGAAGAAAAAAAAAATAATAATAATAATCAGAACAAAATCAATAGGTCTTTCCACGGAAAGGTGGAAAGACCTAACTAGAATTGCCATTGCAAGCAATACCGAATGTCACCCTTCCCCCCATTGCCACTAAGCGGCAGCCAATTCGAAAATTTTAAACATTAAATGCACATAGATGCATGGCAATACATCTTTCTGTAAATTTTCACACCATTTTGAAGTTTTTGAAATTTACACATTTTTGCTGTTTCCACGGCCATTTTGGAAATTCCAAAGATGGATGGCAGATCTTCACATGCCAAGTAACATTTCCACAAAGTTTCAGTCAATTTGGAAGACTTTCCCATTTTTCACATTATTTCTGTTTCCATGGCAACGACGGCCATCTTGGAAATGCCAACCCCCGATTACACATCTGTACATGGGTTTCAATATTATTGATAAGTTTCATTATAATGGTCCATACAATTTCGAGAAATAATCTGGACAAAAAAGTGTGGAATAAGAAAAATAACTAGATTTGTAATTGCGAGCAATAACGGATGGCACCCTCGTCCCCCTATTGCCAGGGTAACGGCAGCCATTTTGAAAATTCCAAAGTCAAAGAGCGCATCTACTCATGCCATTTAACATTGTTGTAAAGTTTCATTAAGTTTGGAGCATTTTGAAATTTTGGACATATTTGTTGTTTCCATGGTAACGTCGACCATCTTGAAAATGCCATACCCCGATTGTAAATCTGCACATGCTGATTAACATTATTGTAAAGTTCCATTAACATTGGTTTATAAAATTCCGAGATATAAGCTGGACAAAAAAAGTGGAAGAAAAAAAATAATAACTAGATTTTTAATTCCTAGCAATAACGGATGACACCCTTCCCCCATTGCCAGGTGAGCAGCAGCCATTTTGAAAATTCCAAAGTCAAAGAGCGCATCTACAGATGTCTAATAACATTGTTGTAAAGTTTCATCACTTTTGGAGCATTTCAAAATTTTAGAAATTGTTGATGTTTCTATGGTAACGGTTTCCATTTCCAAAATTCCAAAGACAGTTACCACTTTGGGACATGCCATGTTACATATACATAAAGTTTTATTAGATTTGATCTAATATTCTTGCAGGAAATGCAGCTTTAATGGGTTTTTTGTCTGTTTCCATAACGGCCGCCATTTTGAATATGCCATACCCTGCTTGCAAATCTGCACATGCTGGGTAACATGATGGTATAGTTCCATGACCATTGGTTCATACAGTTCCAAGAAATAAGCTGGACAAAAAAAGTGGAAGAAAAATAAAAGCAACTAGATTTGTAATTGCTAGCAATAACGGATGGCACCCTTCCCCGATTGCCAGGGTAACGGCAGCCATTTTGAAAATTCGAAAGTCAAAGAGCGCATCTACACATGCCAATTCACATTGTTGTAACGTTTCATTAAGTTTGGAGCATTTTGAAATGTTAGACATTTTTGCTGTTTCCATGGTAACGGGCGGCCATCTTGATTATGCCATGCCCCGATTGCAAATCTGCACATGCTGGTTATCATTATGGTATAGTTCCATGACAATTGGTTCATACAATTCCGAGATATAAGCTGGACAAAAAAAGTGGAAAAAAAATAATAATAACTAGATTTGTAATTGCTAGCAATAACGGATGGCACCCTTCCCCCTTTGCCAGGTGAGCGGCAGCCATTTTGAAAATTCCAAAGTCAAAGAGCGCATCTACAGATGTCTATTAACATTGTTGTAAAGTTTCATCAATTTTAGAGCATTTTAAATTTTTTGAAATTTTTTGCTATTTCCATGGTAACGGGTACAATTCCCGAAATTCCCAAAGCACAAAAACATGTGCCACTTTTGGATATGCCATGTTACATATCCATTAAGTTCTAGAAGGTTTGATCTAACATTCCTTCAGGAAATGCAGCTTCAATGTGTTTTCCCGTAGGGTCAATTTTAAACTTTCGCCCTGTTTTCATGACAATGGCGGCCATTTTGGAATTTCCTAATATTGTCACAACATCTAAACGTACCAAGGAACATTATCATAAAGTTTCATCCAGCTAGGTCTTATAATGAAAGATTTAGAATTTTGAAAATTTTTCACTGTTTTGCAGTTTCCATGGAAACGGCGGCCATATTAAAAAATTCCAGAGTCAGATGCACAACTTCACATGGGGGTCCTCATTATAGTATAGTTCCATTAACATTGTATCACTCAATTCTGAGAAACAGCGTGGACAAAATGTGTGGAAGAATAATAAAAATAACAAGTAATCCTGTGTTAGGATGCTAACACAAAAGTCGCCAAAACGGCCCCAACCATTGTTCTGCTGTTTCCATTTTGAAATTTCAAAGTCGGATACTGTGGATTCATTAATATTCGTTGGATACCAATTTTTGTTGATTTCGAGGGAACATGGGAACCACGAATTTAAATGTTCAACGAATAAACAAATTTTCAAAAGGAATGTATGCAGACTTTGACAAAACCAAGAAATTAAACATCCACGAATATACAAGTTTTCCTCAAACCACGAAAATTGGTACCCACGAAAATAAATGAATCCACAGTAGCACATCTACACATGACAGGTTACATTACTGTCAAGTTTCATAAAGATTGGACCAAATCTAGATTTTTCGCATTGTTGTTGTTTCCATGGCAACGGCGGCCATTTTGGAAATTCCAAAGTCAATTTCCAAATCTACATACACTCGTTAACATCTCTGTAAAAGTTCATTAAATTTGAAGCATTTTAAAAAAAATTCACATTTTTGCAGTTTCCATGGTAACGGCGGCCATTTTAAAAATTCCAAAGTCGAATTACAGCTACATATGGTGCTACCTGTAATAATCTATCATTATATAACATAAAAAGTACATAGGAATAATTCAACACTATCACATGACTAATCACATGACTATTGTTCTAGAATGTTCCATGAAAATTGACCCCTTAAAATAATGCCAAGATGATCCCGGGCTGAAATAAAAAAATGTGGAATGGACACCTGGACATCGGTCTCTTGTATTTCACAAAACTTAAAGGTTCTACCAGTAGCGAATCAATAGTCGAAAAATGACCCCACCCATGTTCCGGCCCCCAAATAGTGCCAAGTTGACCCTTATTTGAAATAAAAAATAGTAAATGCATCCCTAGGGATACTACCCCATCATCATACCAAATATAAAGTTTCCATCATTTAAGGCTTGGAAGAAAATGGTCGGACAAATTAATGTTAATAATAATAATAATAATAATATTAATAACTAGATTTGCCATTGCAAGCAATAGCGGATGTCACCCATCCCCCATTGCCACTAAGAGGCAGCCATTTCGAAAATTTTAAACAAGGAATGCACATATATGCATGGCTATACATGTTTCTATAAATTTTTAGAACATTTAGAGCATTTTTGATGATTTAAAATTTTTGACATTTTTGCAGTTTCCATGGCAACGGTGGCCATTTTGGAAATTCCAAATTCAAAAGTCTCATTTAGACTTGCCAGTCAAGAATCATATTAAGTTTCATAAAGTTTAGAGCATTTTGAAATTTTTGAAATTTTTGACATTTTTTCTGGTTTCCATGGTAACGGCAGCCATTTTGGAAATTCCAACTTCAAATACCACATCTACCAATCTTGCTCATCGTTACTGTGAAGTTTCATTAAGTTTGGAACAATTTGATATTTTTGAAATTTTTGATGTAGTTTCCAAGGCAACATAGTAGTTCCGATGATTGCCAAAATCATCCAAAACCAGTATATAGTGGACACCTACATTTTATTAAAATTTGATGATTTTAAGTTAAAGCATACCCAAATAATTCTCCAAACCCTAAAATTTTATTTTTTCACCTTTTTTCGGTTTCCGTGGTAACGGCAGCCATTTTTTAGTTCCAAAGTTCCACTGCAACACAAAAGACTGGGTTCCTAGCTATTGTGACAAATCATTTAGATTGGTTCCATTGGCTCTGAGAAAACTGCCGGTCAAAATTAGGTGGAAGTTTAATAATAATAATAATAATACGGAAAAAGAAACAGAGGAAAAGCAATATGTCACCCGACATTGTCGATCGGATGACATAACAAGTAATCCTGTGTAAGAATGCTAACACAAAAGTCGCTAAAACGGCCCCCAACCATTGTTCTGTTATTTCCATAGTAACGGCAGACATTTTGAAATTTCAAAGTCGGATATCACATCTACACGTGACAGGTCACATAACTAACAAGTTTCATCAAAATTGGACCAATTTTCAAATTTAGGCATTCGTGTTTCCATGGTTACGGTGGCCATTTTGGAAATTCCAAAGTCAAATGCCACATCTACATAAGACAGTCAACATTTGTGTAAAGTTTCATTAGGTTTAAAGCATTTTGAATTTTTTGACATTTTTGCAGTTTCCATGGTAACGGCAGCCATTTTGAAAATTCCAAAGTCGGATGGCACATCTACACATGCAGGTCACATTACTGTCAAGTTTCATAAAGATTGGACCAAATCTAGATTTTTCGCATTTTTGTTGTTTCCATGGCAACGGCGGCCATTTTGGAAATTCCAAAGTCAAATTCCAAATCTACATACACTCACATAACAAAACTTCACATAACATTTCATTGCATATAAGAAAATAACCATCACTGGAAGTTAACCAATCAAATTTTCCCCCTTTTTTAACCTGTATACAAGCTTTAGTAACCATGTAACCTCAAGTTTCCAAAATATTCTATAGAAACCCCAAATAAAAAAATAATGGTGCTTTGAAATACCCAAGATATATGTTTATGACCCAGAAATGTTTTACTGCAATGAAATGTAGGATCAATTACCTACAACTGTCAAATTCAAGGGAATATTTTTTTTCGACCTATTTTCGTATGCAACCGGATGTGACGTACTATGATTTGGCGTTTTACACCTAAAGAAGACTTTTTTGTTAAATAAACTGAATGTGACTTTTTTCCTTTGTTATACTGGTTATTTCAAGCATTCCTGTCAAGTTTTGTCATAATCAGTTCAATAGTTTGAGAAAAATCTAGTATAATGTAAGACGACATCTGCAGCGATTCGAGCTAAATTTCTTCGAAAAATCCAAACCAAGCCGCATCATGATAGAATATAGTGTGGAGCAATAAATGATCAAATATTTATCTCATCTGCCTACAAACAGTTGAATATGATACAAAAGATGACTTTAGGATGATAAATACTACCAATGGACCTCTTTGTCTTCCTTATAAGGTCTCTTTTGGTCCATTTATACCTCTCATTTCCTCAAAATTTCTACTTTATAGGCCAATAAATAAAAATTTTGGGGTAACTTTCACTCATTTATGATAGAAATGTTATAATAAATGATTAATTGAAGTATTCAAGCTGAATGAACTATCCGTATAAAAGTTTACTGTCTCCAAGGAGGTTTCAATAAGTCCTTACGTAAAACTTAAATTTACGCCGCGTTCCAGAGAGGGACATAAAAAGCTTCTCTTTTGGTGAATAATTTGTTGTTACTGCTTTAAAAATAATTTCATTTACTTAAAACTATATATTTATTAAAGTATGTCTTAGGAAAAATTTTCTAGTATAGCAGAATATAAGAAAAAAGAAGAAAAAGCTCCCCAAAACTCTAAGTATGGCTTATTCTGTCAACTTATATTCATGGTAAAGTCCTATTTCAAGGAAATTTTCTCATAAAATGTGTTTTGGAGACTCAATCCACTCAGAATATTTCATTATTAGTAATATTTCACTTAAATAGCAAGAAATTTTAACACATGAGAGTACTCACAAGGTCAAAGGTGCATGTACAGCTTCCTATATTAGGTGTAATACCACCATTGATTTTCCCCTATTAGTCTTAGTTAAATTTGCACTTTTCAAAAAATTGTGCAGAATTTATCTTTGTTTCAAATAAAGAAATACTTGGCATGAGTAAAGTTTGATCCTGTCCAGTACTATAGAAAAAACTTCACATAACATTTCATTGCATATAAGAAAATAACCATCACTGGAAGTTAACCAATCAAATTTTCCCCCTTTTCTAACCTGTATACAAGCTTTAGTAACCATGTAACCTCAAGTTTCCAAAATATTCTATAGAAACCCCAAATAAAAAAATAATGGTGCTTTGAAATACCCAAGATATATGTTTATGACCCAGAAATGTTTTACTGCAATGAAATGTAGGATCAATTACCTACAACTGTCAAATTCAAGGAAATATTTTTTTTCGACCTATTTTCGTATGCAACCGGATGTGACGTACTATGATTTGGTGGTATTACACCTTTAGGTGTAATACCACCATTGATTTTCCCCTATTAGTCTTTGTTAAATTTGCACTTTTCAAAAAATTGTGCAGAATTTATCTTTGTTTCAAATAAAGAAATACTTGGCATGAGTAAAGTTTGATCCTGTCCAGTACTATAGAAAAAACTTCACATAACATTTAATTGCATATAAGAAAACAACCATCACTGGAAGTTAACCAATCAAATTTTCCCCTTTTTTTAACCTGTATACAAGCTTTAGTAACCATGTAACCTCAAGTTTCCAAAATATTCTATAGAAACCCCAAATAAAAAAATAATGGTGCTTTGAAATACCCAAGATATATGTTTATGACCCAGAAATGTTTTACTGCAATGAAATGTAGGATCAATTACCTACAACTGTCAAATTCAAGGGAATATTTTTTTTCGACCTATTTTCGTATGCAACCGGACATGACGTACTATGATTTGGTGGTATTACACCTAAAGAAGACTTTTTTGTTAAATAAACTGAATGTGACTTTTTTCCTTTGTTATACTGGTTATTTCAAGCATTCCTGTCAAGTTTTGTCATAATCAGTTCAATAGTTTGAGAAAAATCTAGTATAATGTAAGACGACATCTGCAGCGATTCAAGCTAAATTTCTTCGAAAAATCCAAACCAAGCCGCATCATGATAGAATATAGTGTGGACCAATAAATGATCAAATATTTATCTCATCTGCCTACAAACAGTTGAATATGATACAAAAGATGACTTTAGGATGATAAATACTACCAATGGACCTCTTTGTCTTCCTTATAAGGTCTCTTTTGGTCCATTTATACCTCTCATTTCCTCAAAATTTCTACTTTATAGGCCAATAAATAAAAATTTTGGGGTAACTTTCACTCATTTATGATAGAAATGTTATAATAAATGATTAATTGAAGTATTCAAGCTGAATGAACTATCCGTATAAAAGTTTACTGTCTCCAAGGAGGTTTCAATAAGTCCTTACGTAAAACTTAAATTTACGCCGCGTTCCAGAGAGGGACATAAAAAGCTTCTCTTTTGGTGAATAATTTGTTGTTACTGCTTTAAAAATAATTTCATTTACTTAAAACTATATATTTATTAAAGTATGTCTTAGGAAAAATTTTCTAGTATAGCAGAATATAAGAAAAAAGAAGAAAAAGCTCCCCAAAACTCTAAGTATGGCTTATTCTGTCAACTTATATTCATGGTAAAGTCCTATTTCAAGGAAATTTTCTCATAAAATGTGTTTTGGAGACTCAATCCACTCAGAATATTTCATTATTAGTAATATTTCACTTAAATAGCAAGAAATTTTAACACATGAGAGTACTCACAAGGTCAAAGGTGCATGTACAGCTTCCTATATTAGGTGTAATACCACCATTGATTTTCCCCTATTAGTCTTTGTTAAATTTGCACTTTTCAAAAAATTGTGCAGCATTTATCTTTGTTTCAAATAAAGAAATACTTGGCATGAGTAAAGTTTGATCTTGTCCAGTACTATAGAAAAAACTTCACATAACATTTCATTGCATATAAGAAAATAACCATCACTGGAAGTTAACCAATCAAATTTTCCCCCTTTTTTAACCTGTATACAAGCTTTAGTAACCATGTAACCTCAAGTTTCCAAAATATTCTATAGAAACCCCAAATAAAAAAATAATGGTGCTTTGAAATACCCAAGATATATGTTTATGACCCAGAAATGTTTTACTGCAATGAAATGTAGAATCAATTACCTACAACTGTCAAATTCAAGGAAATATTTTTTTTCGACCTATTTTCGTATGCAACCGGATGTGACGTACTATGATTTGGTGGTATTACACCTTTAGGTGTAATACCACCATTGATTTTCCCCTATTAGTCTTTGTTAAATTTGCACTTTTCAAAAAATTGTGCAGAATTTATCTTTGTTTCAAATAAAGAAATACTTGGCATGAGTAAAGTTTGATCCTGTCCAGTACTATAGAAAAAATTTCACATAACATTTCATTGCATATAAGAAAATAACCATCACTGGAAGTTAACCAATCAAATTTTCCCCCTTTTTTAACCTGTATACAAGCTTTAGTAACCATGTAACCTCAAGTTTCCAAAATATTCTATAGAAACCCCAAATAAAAAAATAATGGTGCTTTGAAATACCCAAGATATATGTTTATGACTTAGAAATGTTTTACTGCAATGAAATGTAGGATCAATTACCTACAACTGTCAAATTCAAGGGAATATTTTTTTTCGACCTATTTTCGTATGCAACCGGATGTGACGTACTATGATTTGGTGGTATTACACCTAAAAAAGACTTTTTTGTTAAATAAACTGAATGTGACTTTTTTCCTTTGTTATACTGGTTATTTCAAGCATTCCTGTCAAGTTTTGTCATAATCAGTTCAATAGTTTGAGAAAAATCTAGTATAATGTAAGACGACATCTGCAGCGATTCGAGCTAAATTTCTTCGAAAAATCCAAACCAAGCCGCATCATGATAGAATATAGTGTGGACCAATAAATGATCAAATATTTATCTCATCTGCCTACAAACAGTTGGATATGATACAAAAGATGACTTTAGGATGATAAATACTACCAATGGACCTCTTTGTCTTCCTTATAAGGTCTCTTCTGGTCCATTTATACCTCTCATTTCCTCAAAATTTCTACTTTATAGGCCAATAAATAAAAATTTTGGGGTAACTTTCACTCATTTATGATAGAAATGTTATAATAAATGATTAATTGAAGTATTCAAGCTGAATGAACTATCCGTATAAAAGTTTACTGTCTCCAAGGAGGTTTCAATAAGTCCTTACGTAAAACTTAAATTTACGCCGCGTTCCAGAGAGGGACATAAAAAGCTTCTCTTTTGGTGAATAATTTGTTGTTACTGCTTTAAAAATAATTTCATTTACTTAAAACTATATATTTATTAAAGTATTTCTTAGGAAAATTTTTCTAGTATAGCAGAATATAAGAAAAAAGGAGAAAAAGCTCCCCAAAACTCTAAGTATGGCTTATTCTGTCAACTAATATTCATGGTAAAGTCCTATTTCAAGGAAATTTTCTCATAAAATGTGTTTTGGAGACTCAATCCACTCAGAATATTTCATTATTAGTAATATTTCACTTAAATAGCAAGAAATTTTAACACATGAGAGTACTCACAAGGTCAAAGGTGCATGTACAGCTTCCTATATTAGGTGTAATACCACCATTGATTTTCCCCTATTAGTCTTTGTTAAATTTGCACTTTTCAAAAAATTGTGCAGAATTTATCTTTGTTTCAAATAAAGAAATACTTGGCATGAGTAAAGTTTGATCCTGTCCAGTACTATAGAAAAAAATTTACATAACATTTCATTGCATATAAGAAAATAACCATCACTGGAAGTTAACCAATCAAATTTTCCCCCTTTTTTAACCTGTATACAAGCTTTAGTAACCATGTAACCTCAAGTTTCCAAAATATTCTATAGAAACCCCAAATAAAAAAATAATGGTGCTTTGAAATACCCAAGATATATGTTTATGACCCAGAAATGTTTTACTGCAATGAAATGTAGGATCAATTACCTACAACTGTCAAATTCAAGGGAATATTTTTTTTCGACCTATTTTCGTATGCAACCGGATGTGACGTACTATGATTTGGTGGTATTACACCTAAAGAAGACTTTTTTGTTAAATAAACTGAATGTGACTTTTTTCCTTTGTTATACTGGTTATTTCAAGCATTCCTGTCAAGTTTTGTCATAATCAGTTCAATAGTTTGAGAAAAATCTAGTATAATGTAAGACGACATCTGCAGCGATTCGAGCTAAATTTCTTCGAAAAATCCAAACCAAGCCGCATCATGATAGAATATAGTGTGGACCAATAAATGATCAAATATTTATCTCATCTGCCTACAAACAGTTGAATATGATACAAAAGATGACTTTAGGATGATAAATACTACCAATGGACCTCTTTGTCTTCCTTATAAGGTCTCTTCTGGTCCATTTATACCTCTCATTTCCTCAAAATTTCTACTTTATAGGCCAATAAATAAAAATTTTGGGGTAACTTTCACTCATTTATGATAGAAATGTTATAATAAATGATTAATTGAAGTATTCAAGCTGAATGAACTGTCCGTATAAAAGTTTACTGTCTCCAAGGAGGTTTCAATAAGTCCTTACGTAAAACTTAAATTTACGCCGCGTTCCAGAGAGGGACATAAAAAGCTTCTCTTTTGGTGAATAATTTGTTGTTACTGCTTTAAAAATAATTTCATTTACTTAAAACTATATATTTATTAAAGTATTTCTTAGGAAAATTTTTTCTAGTATAGCAGAATATAAGAAAAAAGGAGAAAAAGCTCCCCAAAACTCTAAGTATGGCTTATTCTGTCAACTAATATTCATGGTAAAGTCCTATTTCAAGGAAATTTACTCATAAAATGTGTTTTGGAGACTCAATCCACTCAGAATATTTCATTATTAGTAATATTTCACTTAAATAGCAAGAAATTTTAACACATGAGAGTACTCACAAGGTCAAAGGTGCATGTACAGCTTCCTATATTAGGTGTAATACCACCATTGATTTTCCCCTATTAGTCTTTGTTAAATTTGCACTTTTCAAAAAATTGTGCAGAATTTATCTTTGTTTCAAATAAAGAAATACTTGGCATGAGTAAAGTTTGATCCTGTCCAGTACTATAGAAAAAAATTTACATAACATTTCATTGCATATAAGAAAATAACCATCACTGGAAGTTAACCAATCAAATTTTCCCCTTTTTTTAACCTGTATACAAGCTTTAGTAACCATGTAACCTCAAGTTTCCAAAATATTCTATAGAAACCCCAAATAAAAAAATAATGGTGCTTTGAAATACCCAAGATATATGTTTATGACCCAGAAATGTTTTACTGCAATGAAATGTAGGATCAATTACCTACAACTGTCAAATTCAAGGGAATATTTTTTTTCGACCTATTTTCGTATGCAACCGGATGTGACGTACTATGATTTGGTGGTATTACACCTAAAGAAAACTTTTTTGTTAAATAAACTGAATGTGACTTTTTTCCTTTGTTATACTGGTTATTTCAAGCATTCCTGTCAAGTTTTGTCATAATCAGTTCAATAGTTTGAGAAAAATCTAGTATAATGTAAGACGACATCTGCAGCGATTCGAGCTAAATTTCTTCGAAAAATCCAAACCAAGCCGCATCATGATAGAATATAGTGTGGACCAATAAATGATCAAATATTTATCTCATCTGCCTACAAACAGTTGAATATGATACAAAAGATGACTTTAGGATGATAAATACTACCAATGGACCTCTTTGTCTTCCTTATAAGGTCTCTTTTGGTCCATTTATACCTCTCATTTCCTCAAAATTTCTACTTTATAGGCCAATAAATAAAAATTTTGGGGTAACTTTCACTCATTTATGATAGAAATGTTATAATAAATGATTAATTGAAGTATTCAAGCTGAATGAACTATCCGTATAAAAGTTTACTGTCTCCAAGGAGGTTTCAATAAGTCCTTACGTAAAACTTAAATTTACGCCGCGTTCCAGAGAGGGACATAAAAAGCTTCTCTTTTGGTGAATAATTTGTTGTTACTGCTTTAAAAATAATTTCATTTACTTAAAACTATATATTTATTAAAGTATGTCTTAGGAAAAATTTTCTAGTATAGCAGAATATAAGAAAAAAGAAGAAAAAGCTCCCCAAAACTCTAAGTATGGCTTATTCTGTCAACTTATATTCATGGTAAAGTCCTATTTCAAGGAAATTTTCTCATAAAATGTGTTTTGGAGACTCAATCCACTCAGAATATTTCATTATTAGTAATATTTCACTTAAATAGCAAGAAATTTTAACACATGAGAGTACTCACAAGGTCAAAGGTGCATGTACAGCTTCCTATATTAGGTGTAATACCACCATTGATTTTCCCCTATTAGTCTTTGTTAAATTTGCACTTTTCAAAAAATTGTGCAGAATTTATCTTTGTTTCAAATAAAGAAATACTTGGCATGAGTAAAGTTTGATCCTGTCCAGTACTATAGAAAAAATTTCACATAACATTCCATTGCATATAAGAAAATAACCATCACTGGAAGTTAACCAATCAAATTTTCCCCCTTTTTTAACCTGTATACAAGCTTTAGTATCCATGTAACCTCAAGTTTCCAAAATATTCTATAGAAACCCCAAATAAAAAAATAATGGTGCTTTGAAATACCCAAGATATATGTTTATGACCCAGAAATGTTTTACTGCAATGAAATGTAGGATCAATTACCTACAACTGTCAAATTCAAGGAAATATTTTTTTTCGACCTATTTTCGTATGCAACCGGATGTGACGTACTATGATTTGGTGGTATTACACCTTTAGGTGTAATACCACCATTGATTTTCCCCTATTAGTCTTTGTTAAATTTGCACTTTTCAAAAAATTGTGCAGAATTTATCTTTGTTTCAAATAAAGAAATACTTGGCATGAGTAAAGTTTGATCCTGTCCAGTACTATAGAAAAAATTTCACATAACATTTCATTGCATATAAGAAAATAACCATCACTGGAAGTTAACCAATCAAATTTTCCCCCTTTTTTAACCTGTATACAAGCTTTAGTATCCATGTAACCTCAAGTTTCCAAAATATTCTATAGAAACCCCAAATAAAAAAATAATGGTGCTTTGAAATACCCAAGATATATGTTTATGACCCAGAAATGTTTTACTGCAATGAAATGTAGGATCAATTACCTACAACTGTCAAATTCAAGGAAATATTTTTTTTCGACCTATTTTCGTATGCAACCGGATGTGACGTACTATGATTTGGTGGTATTACACCTTTAGGTGTAATACCACCATTGATTTTCCCCTATTAGTCTTTGTTAAATTTGCACTTTTCAAAAAATTGTGCAGAATTTATCTTTGTTTCAAATAAAGAAATACTTGGCATGAGTAAAGTTTGATCCTGTCCAGTACTATAGAAAAAATTTCACATAACATTTCATTGCATATAAGAAAATAACCATCACTGGAAATTAACCAATCAAATTTTCCCCCTTTTTTAACCTGTATACAAGCTTTAGTATCCATGTAACCTCAAGTTTCCAAAATATTCTATAGAAACCCCAAATAAAAAAATAATGGTGCTTTGAAATACCCAAGATATATGTTTATGACCCAGAAATGTTTTACTGCAATGAAATGTAGGATCAATTACCTACAACTGTCAAATTCAAGGAAATATTTTTTTTCGACCTATTTTCGTATGCAACCGGATGTGACGTACTATGATTTGGCGTTTTACACCTAAAGAAGACTTTTTTTGTTAAATAAACTGAATGTGACTTTTTTCCTTTGTTATACTGGTTATTTCAAGCATTCCTGTCAAGTTTTGTCATAATCAGTTCAATAGTTTGAGAAAAATCTAGTATAATGTAAGACGACATCTGCAGCGATTCGAGCTAAATTTCTTCGAAAAATCCAAACCAAGCCGCATCATGATAGAATATTGTGTGGACCAATAAATGATCAAATATTTATCTCATCTGCCTACAAACAGTTGAATATGATACAAAAGATGACTTTAGGATGATAAATACTACCAATGGACCTCTTTGTCTTCCTTATAAGGTCTCTTCTGGTCCATTTATACCTCTCATTTCCTCAAAATTTCTACTTTATAGGCCAATAAATAAAAATTTTGGGGTAACTTTCACTCATTTATGATAGAAATGTTATAATAAATGATTAATTGAAGTATTCAAGCTGAATGAACTATCCGTATAAAAGTTTACTGTCTCCAAGGAGGTTTCAATAAGTCCTTACGTAAAACTTAAATTTACGCCGCGTTCCAGAGAGGGACATAAAAAGCTTCTCTTTTGGTGAATAATTTGTTGTTACTGCTTTAAAAATAATTTCATTTACTTAAAACTATATATTTATTAAAGTATTTCTTAGGAAATTTTTTTCTAGTATAGCAGAATATAAGAAAAAAGGAGAAAAAGCTCCCCAAAACTCTAAGTATGGCTTATTCTGTCAACTAATATTCATGGTAAAGTCCTATTTCAAGGAAATTTTCTCATAAAATGTGTTTTGGAGACTCAATCCACTCAGAATATTTCATTATTAGTAATATTTCACTTAAATAGCAAGAAATTTTAACACATGAGAGTACTCACAAGGTCAAAGGTGCATGTACAGCTTCCTATATTAGGTGTAATACCACCATTGATTTTCCCCTATTAGTCTTTGTTAAATTTGCACTTTTCAAAAAATTGTGCAGAATTTATCTTTGTTTCAAATAAAGAAATACTTGGCATGAGTAAAGTTTGATCCTGTCCAGTACTATAGAAAAAATTTCACATAACATTTCATTGCATATAAGAAAATAACCATCACTGGAAGTTAACCAATCAAATTTTCCCCCTTTTTTAACCTGTATACAAGCTTTAGTAACCATGTAACCTCAAGTTTCCAAAATATTCTATAGAAACC
Source organism: Mytilus californianus (assembly GCF_021869535.1). Lineage (NCBI taxonomy): Eukaryota > Metazoa > Mollusca > Bivalvia > Mytilida > Mytilidae > Mytilus > Mytilus californianus. Next base: position 39,514,796 of record NW_026262581.1, read on the forward strand.
CCAAATAAAAAAATAATGGTGCTTTAAAAAACCCAAGATATATGTTTATGACCCAGAAATGTTTTACTGCAATGAAATGTAGGATCAATTACCTACAACTGTCAAATTCAAGGGAATATTTTTTTTCGACCTATTTTCGTATGCAACCGGATGTGACGTACTATGATTTGGTGGTATTACACCTAAAGAAGACTTTTTTGTTAAATAAACTGAATGTGACTTTTTTCCTTTGTTATACTGGTTATTTCAAGCATTCCTGTCAAGTTTTGTCATAATCAGTTCGATAGTTTGAGAAAAATCTAGTATAATGTAAGACGACATCTGCAGCGATTCGAGCTAAATTTCTTCGAAAAATCCAAACCAAGCCGCATCATGATAGAATATAGTGTGGACCAATAAATGATCAAATATTTATCTCATCTGCCTACAAACAGTTGAATATGATACAAAAGATGACTTTAGGATGATAAATACTACCAATGGACCTCTTTGTCTTCCTTATTAGGTCTCTTCTGGTCCATTTATACCTCTCATTTCCTCAAAATTTCTACTTTATAGGCCAATAAATAAAAATTTTGGGGTAACTTTCACTCATTTATGATAGAAATGTTATAATAAATGATTAATTGAAGTATTCAAGCTGAATGAACTATCCGTATAAAAGTTTACTGTCTCCAAGGAGGTTTCAATAAGTCCTTACGTAAAACTTAAATTTACGCCGCGTTCCAGAGAGGGACATAAAAAGCTTCTCTTTTGGTGAATAATTTGTTGTTACTGCTTTAAAAATAATTTCATTTACTTAAAACTATATATTTATTAAAGTATTTCTTAGGAAAATTTTTTCTAGTATAGCAGAATATAAGAAAAAAGGAGAAAAAGCTCCCCAAAACTCTAAGTATGGCTTATTCTGTCAACTAATATTCATGGTAAAGTCCTATTTCAAGGAAATTTTCTCATAAAATGTGTTTTGGAGACTCAATCCACTCAGAATATTTCATTATTAGTAATATTTCACTTAAATAGCAAGAAATTTTAACACATGAGAGTACTCACAAGGTCAAAGGTGCATGTACAGCTTCCTATATTAAATAGGTGTAATACCACCATTGATTTTCCCCTATTAGTCTTTGTTAAATTTGCACTTTTCAAAAAATTGTGCAGAATTTATCTTTGTTTCAAATAAAGAAATACTTGGCATGAGTAAAGTTTGATCCTGTCCAGTACTATAGAAAAAATTTCACATAACATTTCATTGCATATAAGAAAATAACCATCACTGGAAGTTAACCAATCAAATTTTCCCCCTTTTTTAACCTGTATACAAGCTTTAGTAACCATGTAACCTCAAGTTTCCAAAATATTCTATAGAAACCCCAAATAAAAAAATAATGGTGCTTTGAAATACCCAAGATATATGTTTATGACCCAGAAATGTTTTACTGCAATGAAATGTAGGATCAATTACCTACAACTGTCAAATTCAAGGGAATATTTTTTTTCGACCTATTTTCGTATGCAACCGGACATGACGTACTATGATTTGGTGGTATTACACCTAAAGAAGACTTTTTTGTTAAATAAACTGAATGTGACTTTCTTCCTTTGTTATACTGGTTATTTCAAGCATTCCTGTCAAGTTTTGTCATAATCAGTTCAATAGTTTGAGAAAAATCTAGTATAATGTAAGACGACATCTGCAGCGATTCGAGCTAAATTTCTTCGAAAAATCCAAACCAAGCCGCATCATGATAGAATATAGTGTGGACCAATAAATGATCAAATATTTATCTCATCTGCCTACAAACAGTTGAATATGATACAAAAGATGACTTTAGGATGATAAATACTACCAATGGACCTCTTTGTCTTCCTTATAAGGTCTCTTCTGGTCCATTTATACCTCTCATTTCCTCAAAATTTCTACTTTATAGGCCAATAAATAAAAATTTTGGGGTAACTTTCACTCATTTATGATAGAAATGTTATAATAAATGATTAATTGAAGTATTCAAGCTGAATGAACTATCCGTATAAAAGTTTACTGTCTCCAAGGAGGTTTCAATAAGTCCTTACGTAAAACTTAAATTTACGCCGCGTTCCAGAGAGGGACATAAAAAGCTTCTCTTTTGGTGAATAATTTGTTGTTACTGCTTTAAAAATAATTTCATTTACTTAAAACTATATATTTATTAAAGTATTTCTTAGGAAAATTTTTTCTAGAATAGCAGAATATAAGAAAAAAGGAGAAAAAGCTCCCCAAAACTCTAAGTATGGCTTATTCTGTCAACTAATATTCATGGTAAAGTCCTATTTCAAGGAAATTTTCTCATAAAATGTGTTTTGGAGACTCAATCCACTCAGAATATTTCATTATTAGTAATATTTCACTTAAATAGCAAGAAATTTTAACACATGAGAGTACTCACAAGGTCAAAGGTGCATGTACAGCTTCCTATATTAAATAGGTGTAATACCACCATTGATTTTCCCCTATTAGTCTTTGTTAAATTTGCACTTTTCAAAAAATTGTGCAGAATTTATCTTTGTTTCAAATAAAGAAATACTTGGCATGAGTAAAGTTTGATCCTGTCCAGTACTATAGAAAAAATTTCACATAACATTTCATTGCATATAAGAAAATAACCATCACTGGAAGTTAACCAATCAAATTTTCCCCCTTTTTTAACCTGTATACAAGCTTTAGTAACCATGTAACCTCAAGTTTCCAAAATATTCTATAGAAACCCCAAATAAAAAAATAATGGTGCTTTGAAATACCCAAGATATATGTTTATGACCCAGAAATGTTTTACTGCAATGAAATGTAGGATCAATTACCTACAACTGTCAAATTCAAGGGAATATTTTTTTTCGACCTATTTTCGTATGCAACCGGACATGACGTACTATGATTTGGTGGTATTACACCTAAAGAAGACTTTTTTGTTAAATAAACTGAATGTGACTTTCTTCCTTTGTTATACTGGTTATTTCAAGCATTCTTGTCAAGTTTTGTCATAATCAGTTCAATAGTTTGAGAAAAATCTAGTATAATGTAAGACGACATCTGCAGCGATTCGAGCTAAATTTCTTCGAAAAATCCAAACCAAGCCGCATCATGATAGAATATAGTGTGGACCAATAAATGATCAAATATTTATCTCATCTGCCTACAAACAGTTGAATATGATACAAAAGATGACTTTAGGATGATAAATACTACCAATGGACCTCTTTGTCTTCCTTATAAGGTCTCTTCTGGTCCATTTATACCTCTCATTTCCTCAAAATTTCTACTTTATAGGCCAATAAATAAAAATTTTGGGGTAACTTTCACTCATTTATGATAGAAATGTTATAATAAATGATTAATTGAAGTATTCAAGCTGAATGAACTATCCGTATAAAAGTTTACTGTCTCCAAGGAGGTTTCAATAAGTCCTTACGTAAAACTTAAATTTACGCCGCGTTCCAGAGAGGGACATAAAAAGCTTCTCTTTTGGTGAATAATTTGTTGTTACTGCTTTAAAAATAATTTCATTTACTTAAAACTATATATTTATTAAAGTATTTCTTAGGAAAATTTTTTCTAGAATAGCAGAATATAAGAAAAAAGGAGAAAAAGCTCCCCAAAACTCTAAGTATGGCTTATTCTGTCAACTAATATTCATGGTAAAGTCCTATTTCAAGGAAATTTTCTCATAAAATGTGTTTTGGAGACTCAATCCACTCAGAATATTTCATTATTAGTAATATTTCACTTAAATAGCAAGAAATTTTAACACATGAGAGTACTCACAAGGTCAAAGGTGCATGTACAGCTTCCTATAAAGAAGACTTTTTTGTTAAATAAACTGAATGTGACTTTTTTCCTTTGTTATACTGGTTATTTCAAGCATTCCTGTCAAGTTTTGTCATAATCAGTTCAATAGTTTGAGAAAAATCTAGTATAATGTAAGACGACATCTGCAGCGATTCGAGCTAAATTTCTTCGAAAAATCCAAACCAAGCCGCATCATGATAGAATATAGTGTGGACCAATAAATGATCAAATATTTATCTCATCTGCCTACAAACAGTTGAATATGATACAAAAGATGACTTTAGGATGATAAATACTACCAATGGACCTCTTTGTCTTCCTTATAAGGTCTCTTCTGGTCCATTTATACCTCTCATTTCCTCAAAATTTCTACTTTATAGGCCAATAAATAAAAATTTTGGGGTAACTTTCACTCATTTATGATAGAAATGTTATAATAAATGATTAATTGAAGTATTCAAGCTGAATGAACTATCCGTATAAAAGTTTACTGTCTCCAAGGAGGTTTCAATAAGTCCTTACGTAAAACTTAAATTTACGCCGCGTTCCAGAGAGGGACATAAAAAGCTTCTCTTTTGGTGAATAATTTGTTGTTACTGCTTTAAAAATAATTTCATTTACTTAAAACCATATATTTATTAAAGTATTTCTTAGGAAAATTTTTTCTAGTATAGCAGAATATAAGAAAAAAGGAGAAAAAGCTCCCCAAAACTCTAAGTATGGCTTATTCTGTCAACTAATATTCATGGTAAAGTCCTATTTCAAGGAAATTTTCTCATAAAATGTGTTTTGGAGACTCAATCCACTCAGAATATTTCATTATTAGTAATATTTCACTTAAATAGCAAGAAATTTTAACACATGAGAGTACTCACAAGGTCAAAGGTGCATGTACAGCTTCCTATATTAGGTGTAATACCACCATTGATTTTCCCCTATTAGTCTTTGTTAAATTTGCACTTTTCAAAAAATTGTGCAGAATTTATCTTTGTTTCAAATAAAGAAATACTTGGCATGAGTAACGTTTGATCCTGTCCAGTACTATAGAAAAAATTTCACATAACATTTCATTGCATATAAGAAAATAACCATCACTGGAAGTTAACCAATCAAATTTTCCCCCTTTTTTAACCTGTATACAAGCTTTAGTAACCATGTAACCTCAAGTTTCCAAAATATTCTATAGAAACCCCAAATAAAAAAATAATGGTGCTTTAAAAAACCCAAGATATATGTTTATGACCCAGAAATGTTTTACTGCAATGAAATGTAGGATCAATTACCTACAACTGTCAAATTCAAGGGAATATTTTTTTTCGACCTATTTTTGTATGCAACCGGATGTGACGTACTATGATTTGGTGGTATTACACCTAAAGAAGACTTTTTTGTTAAATAAACTGAATGTGACTTTTTTCCTTTGTTATACTGGTTATTTCAAGCATTCCTGTCAAGTTTTGTCATAATCAGTTCGATAGTTTGAGAAAAATCTAGTATAATGTAAGACGACATCTGCAGCGATTCGAGCTAAATTTCTTCGAAAAATCCAAACCAAGCCGCATCATGATAGAATATAGTGTGGACCAATAAATGATCAAATATTTATCTCATCTGCCTACAAACAGTTGAATATGATACAAAAGATGACTTTAGGATGATAAATACTACCAATGGACCTCTTTGTCTTCCTTATTAGGTCTCTTCTGGTCCATTTATACCTCTCATTTCCTCAAAATTTCTACTTTATAGGCCAATAAATAAAAATTTTGGGGTAACTTTCACTCATTTATGATAGAAATGTTATAATAAATGATTAATTGAAGTATTCAAGCTGAATGAACTATCCGTATAAAAGTTTACTGTCTCCAAGGAGGTTTCAATAAGTCCTTACGTAAAACTTAAATTTACGCCGCGTTCCAGAGAGGGACATAAAAAGCTTCTCTTTTGGTGAATAATTTGTTGTTACTGCTTTAAAAATAATTTCATTTACTTAAAACTATATATTTATTAAAGTATTTCTTAGGAAAATTTTTTCTAGTATAGCAGAATATAAGAAAAAAGGAGAAAAAGCTCCCCAAAACTCTAAGTATGGCTTATTCTGTCAACTAATATTCATGGTAAAGTCCTATTTCAAGGAAATTTTCTCATAAAATGTGTTTTGGAGACTCAATCCACTCAGAATATTTCATTATTAGTAATATTTCACTTAAATAGCAAGAAATTTTAACACATGAGAGTACTCACAAGGTCAAAGGTGCATGTACAGCTTCCTATATTAAATAGGTGTAATACCACCATTGATTTTCCCCTATTAGTCTTTGTTAAATTTGCACTTTTCAAAAAATTGTGCAGAATTTATCTTTGTTTCAAATAAAGAAATACTTGGCATGAGTAAAGTTTGATCCTGTCCAGTACTATAGAAAAAATTTCACATAACATTTCATTGCATATAAGAAAATAACCATCACTGGAAGTTAACCAATCAAATTTTCCCCCTTTTTTAACCTGTATACAAGCTTTAGTAACCATGTAACCTCAAGTTTCCAAAATATTCTATAGAAACCCCAAATAAAAAAATAATGGTGCTTTGAAATACCCAAGATATATGTTTATGACCCAGAAATGTTTTACTGCAATGAAATGTAGGATCAATTACCTACAACTGTCAAATTCAAGGGAATATTTTTTTTCGACCTATTTTCGTATGCAACCGGACATGACGTACTATGATTTGGTGGTATTACACCTAAAGAAGACTTTTTTGTTAAATAAACTGAATGTGACTTTCTTCCTTTGTTATACTGGTTATTTCAAGCATTCCTGTCAAGTTTTGTCATAATCAGTTCAATAGTTTGAGAAAAATCTAGTATAATGTAAGACGACATCTGCAGCGATTCGAGCTAAATTTCTTCGAAAAATCCAAACCAAGCCGCATCATGATAGAATATAGTGTGGACCAATAAATGATCAAATATTTATCTCATCTGCCTACAAACAGTTGAATATGATACAAAAGATGACTTTAGGATGATAAATACTACCAATGGACCTCTTTGTCTTCCTTATAAGGTCTCTTCTGGTCCATTTATACCTCTCATTTCCTCAAAATTTCTACTTTATAGGCCAATAAATAAAAATTTTGGGGTAACTTTCACTCATTTATGATAGAAATGTTATAATAAATGATTAATTGAAGTATTCAAGCTGAATGAACTATCCGTATAAAAGTTTACTGTCTCCAAGGAGGTTTCAATAAGTCCTTACGTAAAACTTAAATTTACGCCGCGTTCCAGAGAGGGACATAAAAAGCTTCTCTTTTGGTGAATAATTTGTTGTTACTGCTTTAAAAATAATTTCATTTACTTAAAACTATATATTTATTAAAGTATTTCTTAGGAAAATTTTTTCTAGAATAGCAGAATATAAGAAAAAAGGAGAAAAAGCTCCCCAAAACTCTAAGTATGGCTTATTCTGTCAACTAATATTCATGGTAAAGTCCTATTTCAAGGAAATTTTCTCATAAAATGTGTTTTGGAGACTCAATCCACTCAGAATATTTCATTATTAGTAATATTTCACTTAAATAGCAAGAAATTTTAACACATGAGAGTACTCACAAGGTCAAAGGTGCATGTACAGCTTCCTATAAAGAAGACTTTTTTGTTAAATAAACTGAATGTGACTTTTTTCCTTTGTTATACTGGTTATTTCAAGCATTCCTGTCAAGTTTTGTCATAATCAGTTCAATAGTTTGAGAAAAATCTAGTATAATGTAAGACGACATCTGCAGCGATTCGAGCTAAATTTCTTCGAAAAATCCAAACCAAGCCGCATCATGATAGAATATAGTGTGGACCAATAAATGATCAAATATTTATCTCATCTGCCTACAAACAGTTGAATATGATACAAAAGATGACTTTAGGATGATAAATACTACCAATGGACCTCTTTGTCTTCCTTATAAGGTCTCTTCTGGTCCATTTATACCTCTCATTTCCTCAAAATTTCTACTTTATAGGCCAATAAATAAAAATTTTGGGGTAACTTTCACTCATTTATGATAGAAATGTTATAATAAATGATTAATTGAAGTATTCAAGCTGAATGAACTATCCGTATAAAAGTTTACTGTCTCCAAGGAGGTTTCAATAAGTCCTTACGTAAAACTTAAATTTACGCCGCGTTCCAGAGAGGGACATAAAAAGCTTCTCTTTTGGTGAATAATTTGTTGTTACTGCTTTAAAAATAATTTCATTTACTTAAAACCATATATTTATTAAAGTATTTCTTAGGAAATTTTTTTCTAGTATAGCAGAATATAAGAAAAAAGGAGAAAAAGCTCCCCAAAACTCTAAGTATGGCTTATTCTGTCAACTAATATTCATGGTAAAGTCCTATTTCAAGGAAATTTTCTCATAAAATGTGTTTTGGAGACTCAATCCACTCAGAATATTTCATTATTAGTAATATTTCACTTAAATAGCAAGAAATTTTAACACATGAGAGTACTCACAAGGTCAAAGGTGCATGTACAGCTTCCTATATTAGGTGTAATACCACCATTGATTTTCCCCTATTAGTCTTTGTTAAATTTGCACTTTTCAAAAAATTGTGCAGAATTTATCTTTGTTTCAAATAAAGAAATACTTGGCATGAGTAACGTTTGATCCTGTCCAGTACTATAGAAAAAATTTCACATAACATTTCATTGCATATAAGAAAATAACCATCACTGGAAGTTAACCAATCAAATTTTCCCCCTTTTTTAACCTGTATACAAGCTTTAGTAACCATGTAACCTCAAGTTTCCAAAATATTCTATAGAAACCCCAAATAAAAAAATAATGGTGCTTTGAAATACCCAAGATATATGTTTATGACCCAGAAATGTTTTACTGCAATGAAATGTAGGATCAATTACCTACAACTGTCAAATTCAAGGGAATATTTTTTTTCGACCTATTTTCGTATGCAACCGGATGTGACGTACTATGATTTGGTGGTATTACACCTAAAGAAGACTTTTTTGTTAAATAAACTGAATGTGACTTTTTTCCTTTGTTATACTGGTTATTTCAAGCATTCCTGTCAAGTTTTGTCATAATCAGTTCAATAGTTTGAGAAAAATCTAGTATAATGTAAGACGACATCTGCAGCGATTCGAGCTAAATTTCTTCGAAAAATCCAAACCAAGCCGCATCATGATAGAATATAGTGTGGACCAATAAATGATCAAATATTTATCTCATCTGCCTACAAACAGTTGAATATGATACAAAAGATGACTTTAGGATGATAAATACTACCAATGGACCTCTTTGTCTTCCTTATACATGTAAGGTCTCTTCTGGTCCATTTATACCTCTCATTTCCTCAAAATTTCTACTTTATGGGCCAATAAATAAAAATTTTGGGGTAACTTTCACTCATTTATGATAGAAATGTTATAATAAATGATTAATTGAAGTATTCAAGCTGAATGAACTATCCGTATAAAAGTTTACTGTCTCCAAGGAGGTTTCAATAAGTCCTTACGTAAAACTTAAATTTACGCCGCGTTCCAGAGAGGGACATAAAAAGCTTCTCTTTTGGTGAATAATTTGTTGTTACTGCTTTAAAAATAATTTCATTTACTTAAAACTATATATTTATTAAAGTATTTCTTAGGAAAATTTTTTCTAGTATAGCAGAATATAAGAAAAAAGGAGAAAAAGCTCCCCAAAACTCTAAGTATGGCTTATTCTGTCAACTAATATTCATGGTAAAGTCCTATTTCAAGGAAATTTTCTCACAAAATGTGTTTTGGAGACTCAATCCACTCAGAATATTTCATTATTAGTAATATTTCACTTAAATAGCAAGAAATTTTAACACATGAGAGTACTCACAAGGTCAAAGGTGCATGTACAGCTTCCTATATTAGGTGTAATACCACCATTGATTTTCCCCTATTAGTCTTTGTTAAATTTGCACTTTTCAAAAAATTGTGTAGAATTTATCTTTGTTTCAAATAAAGAAATACTTGGCATGAGTAAAGTTTGATCCTGTCCAGTACTATAGAAAAAATTTCACATAACATTTCATTGCATATAAGAAAATAACCATCACTGGAAGTTAACCAATCAAATTTTCCCCCTTTTTTAACCTGTATACAAGCTTTAGTAACCATGTAACCTCAAGTTTCCAAAATATTCTATAGAAACCCCAAATACAGCCATTTTGAAAATTCCAAAGTCGGATGGCACATCTACACATGACAGGTCACATTACTGTCAAGTTTCATAAAGATTGGACCAAATCTAGATTTTTAGCATTTTTGTTGTTTCCATGGCAACGGCGGCCATTTTGGAAATTCCAAAGTCAAATTCCAAATCTACATACACTCGTTAACATCTCTGTATAATTTCATTAAATTTGAAGCATTTTAAAAAAAATTCACATTTTTGCAGTTTCCATGGAAACGGCGGCCATTTTGAAAATTCCAAAGTCGAATTACAGCTACATATGTTGCTACCTGTAATAATCTATCATTATATAACATAAAAAGTACATAGGAATAATTCAACACTATCACATGACTAATCACATGACTATTGTTCTAGAATGTTCCATGAAAATTGACCCCCTAAAATAATGTCAAGATGACCCCGGGCTGAAATAAAAAATGTGGAATGGACACCTGGACATCGGTCTCTTGTATTACACAAAACTTAAAGGTTCTACCAGTAGCGAATCAATAGTCGAAAAATGACCCTACCCATGTTCCGGCCCCCAAATAGTGCCAAGTTGACCCCATTTGAAATAAAAAAGTGAATGCACCCCTAGGGATAATACCCCAACATCATACCAAATATAAAGTTTCCATCATTTAAGGCTTGGAAGAAAATGGTCGGACAAATTAGGGTTAAGAATAATAATAATAAGAAGAAGAAACGGGACAAAAACATAAAGTCCCCAAAACTCCGTTTTGGCGACTTAACTAGATTTGCTATTGCAAGCAATAGCGGAGGATGTCACCCTGTACTGGACATTGTCACAGTAGCAGCAACTATTTTGAGTGTACCAAAGTCAAATGGCACATCTATTATACATGCTGGAATTGGCATGTCTTTGATCCCCCCTTTTTGTTCTCATCCCGTAGAATAAGTTTGAGTTCTATACATAGTTTGGGAATTCTTTATAATCTAAAAATAGACCCACGCGCGAGGAAGAACGTGGCGTCACGTGATGCGCAAGTATATTATCGTGGACATTTATATTCTTTATAGAGGGGACCTTGGACAGACAACATGTGTATATATTGACGAAGCGGCATACTAACTGTTCATTTGTGTTCTTTAATAGCTCGCGTATCACACGATACATGTTATTTATCTTGTACAATTAAATTACACGTTCATCGATTGATTTTAGCTAATGTGTATATTTTAGCAGGTGTGAGATTCACGGATGTTTACTTTAACGCAAGTACAAAAATGTCACTAATATGTACTCTAGTGTTTCTCTCTCTCTCGGTGGCGATTTTCTCTTCAAAGCACGATTTTTGTATACAATAGAAGCACGTTAAATTATATATTCTTTTTCTTCTAGCATATTCTAGAAGATGTTTTGCAGTACAGATTTGTAGTTGATCGTATGCACATACTCTTGATTACAGAATTTTGCCTCAAATTTACGAGGTGTTTTATGTTGTTTTTTTTTTGCTGTTGCCATGGCAACGGCGGCCATTTTGAAAATTCCAAAGACAAATAGCAACTCTGCACATCTCAGTTGACATTTCTGTGAAGTTTTATCAAGTTTGGAGCATTTCGAAATTTTTGAACATTTTTGAATTGGTGCTGTTTTCATGGTAACAGTGACCGATTCTAAAATTTTAAAGACAGATGCCACTTTGGCAGATGACCAGGAATATACCATGAAAGAATCATGGAATTTGACCCACCATTATAAGTGAGTAAATGCTACTTTTAAGAATTTCCCATAGGGGCTAATGGTAAATGTTTCTCCAGTTTCCATGGTAATGGCAGCCATTTTGGAATTTCTAAATATGGTCAACAGATCTTGGCATGCCAGGCTACATTCCACTAAAGTTTCATCCAGTTGGGTCTCATAATGAAAGATTAAATGGATTTGCAATTTTAATTTTTTTTTCACATTTTTTCTGTTTCCATAGTAACAGCAGCCATTTTTTAGTTCCAAAGTTGCACTGCAACTCGAAAGTCAGGGTTCCTTGTTATAGTGCCCCATCATTTAGATTGGTTCCTTTAGCTCTGAGAAAACGGGCGGACAAAATTAGGTGGAAGAAAAATAATAATGATAATAGGGAAAAAGAAACAGAGGAAAAGCAATATGTCACCCCACATTGTCGATCGGGTGACATAATAATAATAAGAAACGGGACAAAACCATAAACTTAACTAGATTTGCCATTGCAAGCAATAGCGGATGTCACCTTTCCCCCATTGCCACTAGTTTGCAGCCAGTTTTAAAATTTCAAACAGTGAATGCACATATATACTGATGGCTAAACATCTTTGTAATTTTTTAGAACATTTAGCGGATTTATAAATTTTACGCATAATTTTTTTCTTTTTTGCCTTGTTTCCATGGTAATGGCAGCCATTTTGGAAATTCCAACGCCAATTGCCGCTTCCACATATGACAGCCAACATTATTATGAAGTTTCATTAAGTTTGAAGCATTCTGAAATTTTTGAAATTTTTGCTCCTGTATCCATGGTAACATAGTAGTTCCAATGATTGTCAAAATCATTCAAAACCTGTATATAATGGACAACTATATTGTATAAAAATTTGATGATTTTAAGTTTAAGCATACCAAAATTTTTCACCAAACCCTGAAGTTTTTGGAGCATTATGACCTTTTTGCATTGTTTCCATGGTAACAGCAGCCATTTTGGAAATTCTAACTCCAAATGCCACATCTTCCAATGTTGCTCATCGTAACTGTGAAGTTTCATTAAGTTTGGAGCATTTTGATATTTTTGAAATTTTTGGTGTAGTTTCCATGGCAACATAGTAGTGCCAATGATTGCCAAAATCATCCAACACCAGTATATAGTAGGCACTTACATTGTATTAAAATATAATGATTCTAAGTTTAAGCATATCAAAATAGTTCACCAAAACCAAAAACTGGATTTTTTCACATTTGTTCCGTTTCCATGGTAACGGCAGCCATTTTCATGTTCTTAAGACCTATTGTAACCCGAAATTTTGTGTTCCTCATTAAAGTTTACTATCATTAAGATTGGTTCCATTGGCTCCAAAAAAACTGCAGGACAAAATTAGGTGGAAGAATAATAATAATAATAACTAGAATTGCTATTGCAAGCAATAGCGGATGTCACCCTTCCCCATTGCCATTAAGTGGCAGCACTTTCGAAAATTTTAAACAGTGGATGCACATATATGCATTGCTATACACCTTTCTGAAAATTTTCAGAACATTGAAGAGCTTTTTGAAATTTTTCACATTTTTGATGTTTCCACGGTAACGGCGGCCATTTTGGAAATTCCAAAGTGGAAAGTCTCATCTATACTTGCCAGTTAACATTTATATTAAGTTTTATTAAATTTGGAGCATTTTGAAATTTTTGAAATTTTTTATGTTTCCATGGTAACGGTGATTAATTCCAAAATTCCAAAGACACATGCCACACTGACTGATGACATGTTACATATGATTGAAGTTTCATTTGGTTTAATCTTATATTCTTTAAGAAAATGCTCCTTTAATATATTTTCCCATAGGGTCAACGTTAAACTTTTGCCCAGTTTCCATGGCAATGGCAGCCATTTTGGAATTTCTAAATATAGTCGGTGCTTCCACACATACCAGGCAACATTTTCATAAAGTTTCATTTGGTTAGGTCTAATAATAAAAGAATTGGCTTTTGTGAAAATTTTTCACATTGTTGCAGTTTCCATGGAAACGGTGGCCATTTAAAAAATTCCAAAGGTGTCCTGCATAACTAAAGTTGGTGGTCCTCATTATGGTACCCATTCATTATGATTGGTCCACTATACTATGAGAAAATTCTAGGACAAAAAAGTTGGAATAATAATAATAATTACTAGATTTGCCGTTGCAAGCAATAGCGGATGGCACCCTTCCCCAATTGCCAGGCGAGCGGCATCCATTCAGAAAATTCCAAAGTCAAAGAGTGCATCTTCACATGCAAATTATCTTTTTTGTAAAGTTTCATTAAGTTTGGAGCATTTTGAAATTTTTGACATCTTTGCTGTTTCCATGGTTACGGCGGCCATTTTGAAAATTCCAACTTCAAAATGCAACTCTGCCAATACCAGTTACCATTTCTGTAAACTTTTATCCATTTTGCAGCATTTTGATTTATTTTGAAATTTTGGACATTTTTGCTGTTTCTATGGTAACTGTGGATAATTCCAAAATTCTAGAAGGAGACATGTCATTGCCACATATCATGTTATATATCAATACAGTTTCATTGATTTTGGTGAAATACTCTTTGAGAAAATGCTGATTTTATGCATTTTCGTAAAGGGTCAATGTAAAACTTGCCCCCAGTTTCCATGACAACGGCGGCCATTTTTTACTATCCAAATATTGTCTTGACATCTTAGCATACTGGGTAACATTTTCATTAAGTTTCATCCAGTTGGGTCTTATAACGAAAGAGTTAGAATTTTTGATATTGTAGCTGTTTCCATGGTAACGGCAGCCATTTTGAAAATTCCGAAGTCAAACTGCAAATCAGCACATGCCAGTTACCATTCCTGTGGAGTTTCCTTCATTTTGGAACACTTTGATTTTTTTCGCATTTTTGTTGTTTCCATGGAAACGGCGGCCATGTTTTACCATTCCATAGCAAGGTGCACAACTTCACATGGGGTTTCTCATTGTAGTTGAGTTCCATAAACATTGGTTCGTTCAGTACTATGAAGTCGCGCGGACAAAATGTGTGGAAGAAAAATAAGAAAAAAAAGAAACGTAGAATAACAGTATGTCACCCCAACTCCGTTGAGGGTGCCATTATAACTAGATTTGCTATTGCAAGCAATAGCGGAGGATGTCACCCTGTACTGGACATTGTCACAGTAGCAGCAACTATTTTGAGTGTACCAAAGTCAAATGGCACATCTATTATACATGCTCGAATTGGCATGTCTTTGTTTCCCCCCCCCCTTTTTCTCTTCCCGTAGATTAGTTTGAGTTCTATACATAGTTTGGGAATTCTTTATAATCTAAAAATAGACCCACGCGCGAGGAAGAACGTGGCGTCACGTGATGCGCAAGTATATTATCGTGGACTTAGCACATTTATATTCTTTTTAGAGGGGACCTCGGACAGACAACATGTGTATATATTGACGGAGCGGCATACTAACTGTTCATTTTTGTTCTTTAATAGCTCGCGTATCACATGATACATGTATCTTATCTTGTACAATTAAATTACACGTTCATCGATTGATTTCAGCTAATGTGTATATTTTAGCAGGTGTGTGATTCACGGATGTGTACTTTAATGCAAGTACAGAAATGTCACTAATACGTACTCTTAGTGTTTCTCTCTCTCTCGATGGCGATTTTCTCTCCAAAGCACGATTTTTGTATAGAATAGAAGCACGTTAAATTATATATTTTTTTCTCTTCTAGCATATTCTAGAAGATGTTTTGCAGTACAGATTTGTATTTGATCGTATGCACATACTCTTGATTACAGAATTTTGCCTCAAATTTACGAGCTGTTTTATCAATAAAAAAGATGATGTGGTATGATTGCCAATGAGACAACTATCCACAAGAGACAAAATGACACAGAAATTAACAACTATAGGTCACTGTACGGCCTTCAACAATGAGCGAAGCCCATACCGCAGTCAGCTGATGTTTTTGTTTGCTGTTTCCATGGCAACGACGGCCATTTTGAAAATTCCAAAGACTAATAGCAACTCTGCACATTTCAGTTGACATTTTGTGAAGTTTTATCAATTTTGGAGCATTTTGAATTTTTTTTCATTTTTGCTGGTCTCCATGGTTACAAAAACCATTCCCAAAATGTAATGACAGATGCCACTTTGGTTCATGAGAGGGAACATACCATCCAGGTTTCAATGGATTTGACCTACCATTTTAAGAGAGTAAAGGCTACTTTAAGGTTTTTGAAGCATTTTGACCTTTTTTGCATTGTTTCCATGGTAACGACAGCCAGTTTGGAAATTCCAAAGCCAAATATCACATCTACTAATGTTGCTCATCATTACTGTGAAGTTTCATAAGGTTTGTATCATTTTGATATTTTTGAAATTTTTGGTGTAGTTTCCATGGAAACATAGTAGTTCCAGTGATTGGCAAAATAATCCAAAACCAGTATATAGTGGGCACCTACATTGTATTAAAATATCATGATTCTAAGTTTATGCGTATCCAAATAATCCACCAGACTCTAAAATTTTATTTTTTCACCCTTTCTTTGGCTTCCATGGTGATGGCATCCATTTTTTAGTGCCAAAGTTGCACTGCAACTCGTAAGTCAGGGTTCCTTGTTATAGTGAACAACCATTAAGATTGGTGCATTAGGCTCTGAGAAAACTTCAGGACAAAATTAGGTGGAAGAATAATAATAATAATAAAAAAAAGAAACAGAGGAAAAGCAATATGTCACCCGACATTGTCGTACGGGTGACATAACTAGATTTGTAATTGCTAGCAATAACGGATGGCACCCTCGTCTGCCCATTGCCAGGGTAACGGCAGCCATTTAGAAAATTCCAATGTCAAAGAGGGCATCTACACATGCCAATTAACATTATTGTAAAAAAGTTTCATTGAGTTTGGAGCATTTTGAAATTTTTTACATTTTTGCTGTTTCCATGGTAACGGCGGCCATTTTGAAAATTCCAAAGTCAAATGGGACATCTGCATATGCCAGTCAATATTTGTGTGAACTTTCATTAACTTTGGAGCAATTTGATTTTTTTGACATTTGTGCTCTTTCCATAGTAACGGCGGCCATCTTGAAAATGCCATACCCCGATTGCAAATCTACACATGCTGGTTAACATTATTGTATAGTTCCATTAACATTGGTTCATACAATTCCGAGATATAAGCTGGACAAAAAAAGTGGAAGAAAAATAAAAATAAGAAAAAAAGAAACGTAGAATAACAATATGTCACCCCAACTCCGTTGAGGGTGCCATAACTAGATTTGTAATTGCTAGCAATAACGGATGGCACCCTCGTCCCCCCATTGCCATGGTAACGGCAGCCATTTTTGAAAATTCCAAAGTCAAAGAGCACATCTGCACATGCCCATTAACATTTTTGTAAATTTTCATGAAGTTTGGAGCATTTTGAATTTTTTGACATTTTTGCTGTTTCCATGATTTTGGCGGCCATTTTGAAAACTCCAAAGTCAAACTGCAACTCTTAACATGCAAGTAACCATTTATTTAAAGTTTCATTAAGTTTGGAACACTTTCATTGTTTTCGCATTTTTGCTGTTTCCATGGCAACGGCAGCTATCATGAAAGTGCCAACCCCCAATTACAAATCTTCACATGGTGGTTAACATTATTGTATAGTTCCATCAACTTGGGTCCATTCAATTCCGAGATCCAGACTGGACAAAAAAGTGTGGAAGAAAAATAATAATAAAAACTAGATTTGTAATTGCTAGCAATAACGGATGGCAACCTTCCCCCATTGCCAGGGTAACGGCAGCCATTCTGAAAATTCCAAAGTCAAAGAGCGCATCTACACATGCAAATAATCATTTTTGTAAAGTTTCATTTAGTTTGGAGCATTTTGAAATTGTTGACTTTTTTGCTGTTTCCGTGGTTACGGCGGCCATTTTGGAAATTCCAAAGTCAAACGTCATATCTGCATATGCCAGTCAATATTTGTGTGAAGTTTCATTAATTTTGGAGCATTTTGATTTTTTGACATTTTTTGCTATTTCCATGATTTTGGCGGCCATTTTGAAAACTCCAAAGTCAAACTGCAACTCTTAACATGCCAGTAACCATTTATGTAAAGTTTCATTAAGTTTGGAACACTTTCATTGTTTTCGCATTTTTGCTGTTTCCATGGCAACGGCAGCCATCTTGAAAGTGCCAACCCCCAATTTCAAATCTTCACATGGTGGTTTACATTATATATAGTTCCATCATCTTGGGTCCATTCAAATCAGAGATCCAGACTGGACAAAAAAGTGTGGAAGAAAAATAATAATAAAAATTATAAAAAAAAATAAAAAGAAAGATAGAATAACAATATGTCACCCCAACTTCGTTGAGGGTGCTATGATAATAAAAAAATAAAAAGAAACGTAGAATAACAATATGTCACCCAAACTCCGTTGAGGGTGCCATATCAAGATTTGTAATTGCTAGAAATAACGGATGACACCCTTCCTCCATTGCCAGGGTAACGGCAGCCATTTTGAAAATTCCAAAGTCAAAGAGAACATCTACACATGCCAATTAACATTTCTGCAAAATTTCATTAAGTTTGGAGCACTTTTAAATTTTGGACATTTTTGCTGTTTCCATGGTAACGATGGCCATTTTAAAAATGCCATACCCCGATTGCACAATTTTATATAGTGGTCCACATTATGGTATAGTTCCATCAATATTGTTCAAGCCAATTCTGAGAAATAGCATGGACAAAAAAGTGTGGAAGAATAAATATGATAATAATAATAACTAGATTTGCCATTGCAAGCAATAGCGAATTTCACCCTTCCCCCCATTGCCACTAAGTGGCAGCAATTTCAAAAATTTTAAACAGTGAATGCACATATATGCATGGCAATACATCTTTCTGTAAATTTTCAGAACATTTGGAGCATTTTGAAATTTTCACATTTTTGCTGTTTCCATGGCAACGGCGACCAATTTGGGAATTCCAAAGTCAAAAGTCTTATCTATACATGCCAGTTAGTATTAAGATAAAGTTATATTAAGTTTGCTGCATTTTGAAATTTTTGACATTTTTGCTGGTTTCCATGGTAACAAAGACCATTCCCAAAATTGTAATGACAGATGCCACATTGGTACATGGGAGGGAACATACCATCAAAGTTTCAATGGATTTGATCTACCATTTTAAGAGAAAAAATGCTACTTTGAGGTTTTTTCCCATAGGGTTATAATGGGAAACCTTTCCCCAGTTTCTATGGCAATACAGTAGTTCCGATGATTCTCAAAATCATCCAAAATCTGTATATAGTGGATACCTATGTTGTATAAAAATTTGATGATTTTTAGTTCAGGCATTCTCCAAAAAGTCATCAAAAACTAAATAAATATTTTTCACATTTTTGCTGTTTCCATGGAAACGGCGGCCATTTTAAAGTTTCAAAGTTTCACTGCAACTCCACTGATGGTGGTCCTCATTATGCTCAACAATCATGAAGATTGGTTCCATTGCCTCCGAGAAAACTGCCGGACAAAATTAAGTGGAAGAAAAAAATTAATAATAGGGAAAAAGAAACAGAGGAAAAGCAATATGTCACCCGACATTGTCGATCGGGTGACAAAATGAAAAAAAAAAACGAACAACAACAATATGTCACCCCAACTCCGTTGAGGGTGCCATAAAAATAAAAAAAAAAAGAAACGTAGAATAACAATACGTCACCCCAACTCTGTTTAGGGTGCCATAATAATAAGAAAAAAAGAAACGTAGAATAATAATATGTCACCAAAACTCCGTTGAGGGTGCCATAACTAGATTTGTAATTGCTAGCAATAACGGATGACACCCTTCCTCCATTGCCAGGGTAACGGCAGCCATTTTGAAAATTCCAAAGTCAAAGAGAACATCTACACATGCCAATTAACATTTCTGTAAAATTTCATTAAGTTTGGAGCACTTTTAAATTTTGGACATTTTTGCTGTTTTCATGGTAATTATATAGTGGTCCACATTATGGTATAGTTCCATCAATATTGTTCAAGCCAATTCTGAGAAATAGCATGGACAAAAAAGTGTGGAAGAATAAATATGATAATAATAATAACTAGATTTTCCATTGCAAGCAATAGCGGATGTCACCCTCCCCCCCCCCCATTGCCACTAAGTGGCAGCCATTTCAAAAATTTTAAACAGTGAATGCACATATATGCATGGCAATACATCTTTCTGTAAATTTTCAGAACATTTGGAGCATTTTGAAATTTTCACATCTTTGCTGTTTCCATGGCAACGGCGACCATTTTGGAAATTCCAAAGTCAAAAGTCTTATCTATACATGCCAGTTAGTATTAAGATAAAGTTATATTAAGTTTGCTGCATTTTGAAATTTTTGACATTTTTGCTGGTTTCCATGGTAACAAAGACCATTCCCAAAATTGTAATGGCAGATGCCACATTGGTACATGGGAGGGAACATACCATCAAAGTTTCAATGGATTTGACCTACCATTTTAAGAGAGAAAATGCTACTTTGAGGTTTTTTCCCATAGGGTTATAATGGGAAACCTTTCCCCAGTTTCCATGGCAATACAGTAGTTCTGATGATTCTCAAAATCATCCAAAATCTGTATATAGTGGATACCTATGTTGTATAAAAATTTGATGATTTTTAGTTCAGGCATTCTCATATAAGTCATCAAAAACAAAAAAAATATTTTTCACATTTTTGCTGTTTCCATGGAAACGGCGGCCATTTTAAAGTTTCAAAGTTTCACTGCAACTCCACTGATGGTGGTCCTCATTATGCTCAACAATCATGAAGATTGGTTCCATTGCCTCCGAGAAAACTGCTGGACAAAACTAAGTGGAAGAAAAATAATAATAATAGGGAAAAAGAAACAGAGGAAAAGCAATATGTCACCCGACATTGTCGATCGGGTGACATAATGAAAAAAAAAAACGAACAATAACAATATGTCACCCCAACTCCGTTGAGGGTGACATAAAAATTAAAAAAAAAGAAACGTAGAATAACAATACGTCACCCCAACTCTGTTGAGGGTGCCATAATAATAAGAAAAAAAGAAACGTAGAATAACAATATGTCACCCCAACTCCGTTGAGGGTGCCATAACTAGATTTGTAATTGCTAGCAATAACGGATGACACCCTTCCTCCATTGCCAGGGTAACGGCAGCCATTTTGAAAATTCCAAAGTCAAAGAGAACATCTACACATGCCAATTAACATTTCTGCAAAATTTCATTAAGTTTGGAGCACTTTTAAATTTTGGACATTTGCTGTTTCCATGGTAACGGTGGCCATTTTAAAAATGCCATACCCCGATTGCACAATTTTATATAGTGGTCCACATTATGGTATAGTTCCATCAATATTGTTCAAGCCAATTCTGAGAAATAGCATGGACAAAAACGTGTGGAAGAATAAATTGTTTCCATGGTAATGGCAGACATTTTGGAAATTCCAACGCCAAATTCCAAATCTACCAATGTTGCTCATCGTTACTGTGAAGTTTCAAATTTTTTTTAGCATTTTGATATTTTTGAAATTTTTGAGATAGTTTCCATGGCAACATAGTAGTTCCAATGATTGCCGAAATCATCCAAAACCAGTATATAGTAGGAACCTACATGGTATCAAAATATAATGATTCTAAGTTTAAGCATCTCCAAATAATTCACCAAAACCAAAAACTGGATTTTTTCACATTTGTTCCGTTTCCATGGTAACGGCAGTCATTTTTAACGTTCTTTAGACCTACTGCAATCCGAAATTTTGTGTTCCTCATTATAGTTAACTATCATTAAGTTTGGTTCCATTGGCTCCAAAAAAACTGCAGGACAAAATTAGGTGGAAGAATAATAATAACAACTAGATTTGCTATTGCAAGCAATAGCGGAGAATGTCAACCTGTACTGGACATTGTCACAGTAGCAGCAACTATTTTGTGTGTACCAAAGTAAAATGGCACATCTATTATACATGCTGGAATTGGCATGTCTTTGTCCCCCCCCCCTTTTCTCTTCCCGTAGAATACGTTTGAGTTCTATACATAGTTTGGGAATTCTTTATAATCTAAAAATAGACTAACGCGCGAGGAAGAACGTGGCGTCACGTGATGCGAAAGTTTATTATCGTGGACTTAGCACATTTGTATTCTTTTTAGAGGGAACTTGGACAGACAACATGTGTATATATTGACGGAGCGGCATACTAACTGTTCAATTTTGTTCTTTAATAGCTCGCGTATCACACGATACATGTATCTTATCTTGTACAATTAAATTACACGTTCATCATTTGATTTCAGCTAATGTGTATATTTTAGCAGGTGCGTGATTCACGGATGTGTACTTTAATGCAAGTACAGAAATGTCACTAATATGTACTCTGAGTGTTTCTTTTTCTCTCTAATAATAATAATAATAAAAAAAAGAAACAGAGGAAAAGCAATATGTCACCCGACGTTGTCGATCGGGTGACATAATAATAAAAAAAAGAAACGGAGGAAAAGCAATATGTCACCCGACATTGTCGATCGGGTGACATAAAAAGAAACGTAGAATAACAGTTTGTCACCCAAACTCCGTTGAGGGTGCCATAAAAAAAGAAACGGAGGAAAAGCAATTTGTCACCCGACATTGTCGATCGGGTGACATAATAATAATAAGAAGAAAAAAAAGAAATGTAGAATAACGATATGTCACACCAACTCCGTTGAGGGTGCCATAATAAGAAAAAAAGAAACGTAGAATAAGAATTTGTCACCCCAATTCCGTTGCGGGTGCCATAATAATAATAATAAGAAAAAAAGAAACGTAGAATAACAATATGTCACCCCAACTCCGTTGAGGGTGCCATAACTAGATTTGCCATTGCAAGCAATAGCGGATGTCACCCTTCCCCCATATCCACTAAGCGGCAGCCATTTCGAAAATTTAAAACAAGGAATGCACATATTTGCATGGCTATACATCTTGCAGTAAATTTTCAAAACATTTAGAGCATTTTTGATCATTTAAAATATTTTGACATTTTTGCAGTTTCCATGACAACGGTGGCCACTTTCGAAATTCCAAAGTCTAAAGTCTCATCGAGATTTGCCAGTTAACATTCACATTAAGTTTCATTAGATTTGGAGTATTTTGAAATTTTTTAACTGTTTTGCAATTTCCATGGCAACGGTGGCCATTTTGGAAATTCCAAAGTCAAAAGTCTCATCTTACCTTGCCAGGTAACAATCATAATAAGTTTCATTAAGTTTGGAGGATTATGAAATTTTTGAAATTTTTGACATTTTTGCTGGTTTCTATGGTAACAGAGACCATTCCCAAAATTTAATGACAGATGCCACATTGGTACATGGGAGGGAACAAACCATTAAAATTTCAATGGATTTGACATACCAATTTAAGAAAGTAAATGCTACTTTATGGTTTTTGGAGCATTTTGACCTTTTTGCATTGTTTCCATGGTAACAGCAGCCATTTTGGAAATTCCAAAGCCAAATTCCACATCTACAAATGTTGCTCATCGTTACTGTGAAGTTTCATTAAATTTGGAGCATTTTGATATTTTTAAAATTTTTGGTGTAGTTTCCATGGCAACACAGTAGTTTCAATGATCAATGTCAAAATCAGCCAAAACCTGTATATAGTGGACAACTACATTGTATCAAAATGTAACGATTTCAAGTTTAAGCATTCTCAAAATTATTAACCAAACTCAAAAATTTTATTTTTTCACCTTTTTTCAATTTCCATGGTGATGGCAGCCATTTTTTAGTTCCAAAGTTGCACTGCAACTCGATTGAAAGTCAGGGTTCCTTGTTATAGTGAACCATCATTTAGATTGGTTCCTTTGGCTCTGAGAAAACTGGCGGACAAAATTAGGTGGAAGAAAAATAATTATAACTAGATTTGCCATTGCAAGCAATAGCGGATGGCACCCTTCCCCCATTGCCAGGCGAGCGGGAGCCATTTTGAACATTCCAAAGTCGAAAGTCGCATCTTGACATGCCAGCTATCATTACAGTACATTTTTAGCCTATTTGGAGTATTTTGAAAATTTTAGCTTTTTGGTCGTTTCAATGGTAACGGCGGCCATTTTGAAAATTTTAAAATCATATTTCAACTGTTCACATGCCAGTTAACATTTTTGGTTAGTCTCATCAAGATTGGTGCATTTTGAAATTTTTATAGTTTCCATGGTAACGGTAGCCATTTTCAAGTCTACTGCAATTCTTCACAAGGTGGTCCTTAATATAGTAGAGTTCCATCAACATTGGTCAATTGGATTCCGAGAAATTAGCTGGACAAAATGTGTGGAAGAAAAATAAGAAAAACTAGATTTGCCATTTCAAGCAATAGCGGATGGCACCTTTCCCCCATTGCCAGGTGAGCGGCAGCCATTTAGCAAATTCCAAAGTCAAAGAGTCCATCTACACATGCAAATTATCATTTTTGTAAAGTTTCATTAAGTTTGGAGCATTTTGAAATTTTGAACTTTTTTGCTGTGTCCATGGTTACGGCAGCCATTTTGAAAATTCCAACTTCAAAATGCAACTCTGCCCGTGCCAGTTACTATTTCTGTAAAGTTTCATCCAGTTTGCAGCATTTTCATTTTTATAAAATTTTGAACATTTTTGCTGTTTCCATGGTTACAGTGGATAATTCCAAAATTCTAAAAGCAGACATCTCATTGCCACATGTCATGTTATATATCAATACAGTTTCATTGACTTTGGTCAAATACTCTTGAAGAAAATGCTGATTTGATGCATTTTCCTATAGGGTCAATGTAAAACTTGCCCCAGTTTCCATGACAACGGCGCCCATTTTGGACTATCCAAATATTGTCTTGGTATCTTAGCATACTGGGTAACATTTTCATAAAGTTTCATCCAGTTGGGTCTTATAACGAAAGAGTTAGAATTTTTGATATTTTAGCTGTTTCCATGGTAACGGCAGCCATTTTGAAAATTCCGAAGTCAAACTGCAAATCAGCACATGCCAGTTACCATTCCTGTGGAGTTTCTTCCAGTTTGGAACACCTTGATTTTTTTCGCATTTTTGCTGTTTCCATGGAAACGGCGGCCATTTTTTACCATTCGATAGCAAGGTGCACAACTTTACATGGGGGTCCTCATCATAGTAGAGTTCCATCAACATTGGTCCATTGGATTCCAAGAACTCGCGCGGACAAAATGTGTGGAAGAAAAATAAGAAAAAAAAGAAACGTAGAATAACAGTATGTCACCCCAACTCCATTGAGGGTGCCATAATAATAATAAAAAAAAGAAACGTAGAATAACAATACGTCACCCCAACTCCGATGAGGGTGCCATAACTAGATTTGTAATTGCTAGCAATAACGGATGGCACCTTCCCACTTTGCCAGGTGAGCTGCAGCTATTTTGAAAATTCCAAAGTCAAAGAGCGGATCTACAGATGTCTATTAACATTGTTGTAAAGTTTCATCAATTTTGGAGCATTTTGAAATTTTTGAAATTTTTTGCTATTTCCATGGTAACGGTTACAATTTCCGAAATTCCCAAAACAGGTGCCACTTTGGGATATGCCATGTTACATATCCATTAAGTTCTAGAAGGTTTGATCTAACATTCTTGCAGGAAATGCAGCTTCAATATGTTTTCCCATAGGGTCAATGTTAAACTTTCGCCCTGTTTCCATGACAATGGTGGCCATTTTGGAATTTACTAATACTGTCACAACATCTAGGCATACCAAGGAACATTACCATAAAGTTTCATCCAGCTAGGTCTTATAATAAAAGATTTAGAATTTTGAAAATGATTCACTGTTTTGCAGTTTCCATGGAAACGGCGGCCATATTAAAAAATTCCAGAGTCAGATGCACAACTTCACATGGGGGTCCTCATTATAGTATAGTTCCATCAACATTGTATCACTCAATTCTGAGAAACAGCGTGGACAAAATGTGTGGAAGAATAATAAAAATAACTAGATCTGCCATTGCAAGCAATAGCGGAGGGCACCCTTTCCCCATTGCCAGGTGAGTGGCAGCCATTTAGCAAATTCCAAAGTCAAAGAGTGCATCTACACATGCAAATTATCATTTTTGTAAAGTTTCATTAAGTTTGGACCATTTTGAAATTTTGGACATTTTTGCTGTTTCCATGATTACGGCAGCCATTTTGAAAATTCCAACTTCAAAATACAACTCTGCCCATGCCAGTTACTATTTCTGTAAAGTTTCATCCAGTTTGCAGCATTTTCATTTTTTTGGAAATTTTGGAAATTTTTGCTGTTTCCATGGTTACAGTGGATAATTCCAAAATTCTAAAAGCAGACATCTCATTGCCTCATGTCATGTTATATATCAATACAGTTTCATTGACTTTGGTGAAATACTGTTTAAGAAAATGCTGATTTTATGCATTTTCCTATAGGGTCAATGTAAAACTTGCCCCCATTTTCCATGACAACGGCGCCCATTTTAGACTATCCAAATATTGTCTTGACATCTTAGCATACTGGGTAACATTTTCATAAAGTTTCATCCAGTTGGGTCTTATAACGAAAGAGTTAGAATTTTTGATATTTAAGCCGTTTCCATGGTAACGGCAGCCATTTTGAAAATTCCGAAGTCAAACTGCAAATCAGCACATGCTAGTTACCATTCCTGTGGAGTTTCTTCCAGTTTGGAACACTTTGATTTTTTTCGCATTTTTGCTGTTTCCATGGAAATGGGGGCCATTTTTTACCATTCCATAGCAAGGTGCACAAATTTACATGGGGGTCCTCATTATAGTAGAGTTCCATCAACATTGGTCCATTGGATTCCAAGAACTCGCGCGGACAAAATGTGTGGAAGAAAAATAAGAAAAAAAAGAAACGTAGAATAACAATACGTCACCCTAACTCCGTTGAGGGTGCCATAACTAGATTTGCCATTGCAAGCAATAGCGGATCTCACCCTTCCCACATTGCCACTAAACAGCAGCCATTTTGAAAATTAAAAACAGTCAAAGCACTTAAATGCATTACAACAAATTTGTATGTAAATTTTCGGAAAATTTGTAACATTTTTTTTTTTTTTTATTGCAGTTTCCATGGCAACGGCGGCCATTTTGGAAATTCCGAAGTTCAAAGTCTTATCTCCAATTGTCAGTTACCATTAATTATAGTTTAGACCATTTTGAAATTGTTTGATATTGTTGCTGTTTCCATGGTTACGGTGTCCATTTCGAAAAATCCAACAACAGTTGCAACATTGACTTATGTAATGTTATATATTCATGATGTTTCTTTGAGTTTGATCGTATATTCCTTTAGAAAATGCTAGTTTGATGTTTTTTCCCATAGGGTCAATGTTAAACTTTTCTCCAGTTTTCATGGCAATGGCAGCCATTTTGAAAATTCCAAGTACTGTTGGTACCTCAGGGCATCACTGCCAACATTTACATAAACTTTCAAGAGATTGCCCTTTATAACGAAAGATTTAGAATTTGCTTTTTTTTTCACATTTTTTCAGTTTCCATGGCAACGGCAGCCATCTTGATGATGCCATACCCCGATTACACAATTTTATATAGTGGTCTACATTATGGTATAGTTCCATCAATATTGTTCAAGCCAATTCTGAGAAATAGCATGGACAAAAAATTGTGGAAGAATAAATATAACTAGATTTGCCATTGCAAGCAATAGCGGATGTCACCCTTCCCCCCATTGCCACTAAGTGGCAGCCATTTCAAAAATTTTAAACAGTGAATGCACATATATGCATGGCAATACATCTTTCTGTAAATTTTCAGAACATTTGGAGCATTTTGAAATTTTCACATTTTTGCTGTTTCCATGGCAACGGCGACCATTTTGGAAATTCCAAAGTCAAAAGTCTTATCTATACATGCCAGTTAGTATTAAGATAAAGTTATATTAAGTTTGCTGCATTTTGAAATTTTTGACATTTTTGCTGGTTTCCATGGTAACAAAGACCATTCCCAAAATTGTAATGACAGATGCCACATTGGTACATGGGAGGGAACATACCATCAAAGTTTCAATGGATTTAACCTACCATTTTAAGAGAGAAAATGCTACTTTGAGGTTTTTTCCCATAGGGTTATAATGGGAAACCTTTCCCCAGTTTCCATGGCAATACAGTACTTCCGATGATTCTCAAAATCATCCAAAACCTGTATATAGTGGATACCTATGTTGTATAAAAATTTGATGATTTTTAGTTCAGGCATTCTCAAATAAGTCATCAAAAACTAAATAAATATATTTTTCCCATTTTTGCTGTTTCCATGGAAACGGCGGCCATTTTAAAGTTCCAAAGTTTCACTGCAACTCCACTGATGGTGGTCCTCATTATGCTCAACAATCATGAAGTTTGGTTCCATTGCCTCCGAGAAAACTGCCGGACAAAATTAGGTGGAAGAAAAATAATAATAATAGGGAAAAAGAAACAGAGGAAAAGCAATATGTCACCCGACATTGTCGATCGGGTGACATAATAAGAAAAAAAGAAACGAACAATAACAATATGTCATCCCAACTCCGTTGAGGGTGCCATCATAAGAAAAAAAAAAGAAACGTAGAATAACAATATGTCACCCCAACTCATTTGAGGTGTCATAATTAAAAACCAATTGTTCAGAGAACAACTGAAGGTCTTTCCACCCGAAATGACATCTTTTGATTTACGAAAATATTAAAACCCGGTCTATAATGTCAAATGAAAGCTTATTGTTAGCTGATTTAAAAAATATATGGTTTCTAAACACTTTTGTTTGAAATAAAAAAGATAATTTGTTACTTCCGGTCTAAAAAATGTCACTTCCGGTATCATTGATTGTTAAAATGACAGTGATTCCAAAAATATATGGTTCTATAAACTTTTACATTAAAAAAGTACAAAAAAATAGCTACTTTCGGTTTACATAAGGTCACTTCCGGTTGATTTTTTCCAAGGTCATATTGCTTGCAACTTAATGCACAAAGTTCCATAGCTTGATCATACATACATATTAAATTAAAGCATAGTTCAAAATCTAGAACGTTAAGTTTACCAGTGACCTTGACCTCAATTTCAAGGTCATAAACCAAGGAACTCAAATCAAAAGACCCCAGGCCTTTATTATATATTGTAAATGAGCTATATAATCATACGCGTAATATTATATATAAGAGGGAAAAAAACTCCTATTAAATGTTGACGTACCCTTTCAATCAAAATGTATATGTTACGACATGTCGTAACTTACAATTTAGTAATATGTTATCTATATCTTATACAGTTTTTGAAAAGAAGTGAAAATAAGCCAAAATCAAAATTTAGAATATGACCTTGACCTTATGTTCTTTTTTTTTTTTGGACCAAGGACTTCAAATTAAAAGTCCCTAGGTCTCTATCACTTATGGTTTACCAGTTAGAAATGCATATCACTTATATCAAATGCATAAGGGGGAATAACTCTCATATGGAGTCTCCGGATAGCTTCGGTCAAAATTAAACGTAACATCCTGAGGATATAACGAGCAATTTGGTAAAATAAATTTGTCGGTTTCTTCTTCGGTTGCGAAGTTTTAGAAATAACAAGAAAAACAGTGGTCGGAGAGGTTACTCTTACATGGAGATGTATTCGCTTAAGCGGTGTCAGTTTCAAAAGCGTATAAACTGTTCGATATCATATTCCAAATATCTAAGCGACATCTTGCGAAACAAAAAACAGCGAAGGAAAACAATTAGGCGGAAGAAAAAAAAATTATAATCAGAACAAAAGCAATATGTCTTTCCACGGAAAAGTGAAAAGACCTAATAATAATAGGGAAAAAGAAACAGAGGAAAAGCAATATGTCACCCAACATTGTCGATCGGGTGACATAATAACTAGAATTGCCATTGCGAGCAATAGCGGATGTCACCCTGGTCCGCCAATTGCCACTAAACGGCAGCCATTTTGAAATTTTTCATCACGGAATGCCCATAGATGTATCACAATACACCATTGAATTGTTTTCAAATTTTCAGAAAGTTTTAAGCATTTTGAAAATTTTCTCATTTGTTCTGTTTCTATGGCAACGGCGGCCATTTTGCAAATTCCAAAGATGGATAGCATATCCCCACATGCCAAGGAACATTTCCACAAAGTTTCATTCAATTTGGAAGACTTTCCGATTTTTCACATTCTTTCTGTTTCCATGACAACGGCAGCCATCTTGAAAAAACCAAACCCGATTGCACATCTACACATGGGGGTTAACATTATGATAAAGTTCCATCATCATTGGTCCATACATTTCAGAGAAATAGTCTGGACAAAAAAGTGTGGAATAATAATAAAGATTATAAATAAAAAAAAAGAATGGAAGAATAACAATATGTCACCCGACCTTCGTCAGGGTGACATAATAAGAACTGAGCAAAAACAATAAGTCTTCCCAAACTTCGTTTGGGAGACTTAAAAACAGTTCATGACCATGTGTGGTTACACGAGCACTTAAAATGCGTGACATACTTTTAATACAACGGTAATGTTCTTTAATAGCATTTGTTAAAAATAAAAGATCTACATGTGTTGTGCCAGTATTCTTTGAAATTCTTAAAGGGTACACTTGTAATTTTTCTTCTTTATTCTCATCTATTTCAACACCATCATAACCAAACACATTAATGTTAAGGTCTGTATTTTGTCTTTCAAATTTGTTAATGGATTTTAATTTCATTTGAAAATCAATGTCAAAGTTGAGATCGTTTTTCCATTTGATGTATTGACTTACTCGATTAGTTTGTTTTTGATCTACTTCTTCATAATGTAACGCTGATAATACTGCCCATTGAAAACACTTGTTGTCTTCATTTCGTATGTTAATAATGGCCTTTTTTTAAGCTAGTTTAGCTGGAAGAGGTATGTATGAATTCCCCTTAAGTGGTATAAATTTATTTATATGAATTTCTACTTCCTCAATGTGACTTAATGTCCAACCACTACCTTCACGCATGTATCTTACCATGCTTTCTTTTGCCTTTTCCATCATTAATGCAATGTCTAAATCAAGGTCTGTTGTTTTTGTAATAGTCACTACTGTTGATCTAAAATAAGGAGTTACATAAGTGCTGTCACCTGTGGCTGGGTTAGTTTTTACCAATTCTACTTGAAGTACTAGTTGCATTTTTACAGCTTTATCTTTTATAAGTGACTCTGTAATTTAAGTGCTCATTTTAATTTTACTTGCCTTAAAACATATCTACATCCAAAGGTTTCAAAGGTTCAATCAAACGTACCATTTAATGCCTTTTTTCTATCATATACTTTTAAGGGGGGTTTTACTAAATCTTGTAAATCATCCTTTCTTAACCGAGAATACTTAGTTTTACCTTGGTTTTTTGCAAGTGTTTTTAAATCCTTTTTAGTAAACACTTCTTCACGAATAAATTTATGGTTTGTTTTTTCTTCAATGAATTTAATCAACATATCTTTGGATTTCCTACTGTACCCACTTAACCCTTTATCCTTAGCCAATTGTCGAAGTTGCTTTATAGTCATGTTTACCTGCAACTTTTCATTAAGTGCATCTGGTTTTTTTTCAAATTTAGCACCACCACTTTTACTTGGTATATGTGTTGTAGATGATATTCCAGATGGATCAGGCATGTTGTCTGTATTCATTTCTTTATTTACTCCTACTAACTTATTTCTTTATGATGTTTTTTTTCAATTTTCACCAATTTTTTTTTAATGTAGTGTTACCTAGATTAAAAAAGTTGTAAGGGTTTCGCAGACTCAACAAAAATGGGGAAAATATTATTAAAAATGTTCCTCTAGATACTATCTTTTGATTGTAAGAAGCTTCTGTTCAAGTTTGGTAAAAATCAAGGATGGTTTATGAATCTAATAAATGTTTTAAAAACTTTAACTGCAGACTGTATGTAATGTTAACTGGAAGAAAAACTAAGTCCATTTATAAGTAATATACGGAAAAACAGGAAATAAATTTTTACAAAATTTCCTTCTAGATACTAGCTTTTGATCATAAACAAGCTTCTGTCCAAGTTTAGTACAAATCCAGGATAGTTTAAGAAAGTTATTAAAAATTTAAAACTTTAACCACAGAGTGAATGTAATGTTAGCTGGCAGAAAAACTAAGTCCATTTAACCACAGAGTGAATATTTGTGGACGCCGCCGACGACGACGACGACGACTCCGACGACGACGACGGAATGTAGGATCGCTATGTCTCGCTTTTGCGACAAAAGTCGCAGGCTCGACAAAAATGAACTGGTATTCACTTTTGGGAGGGGAGTTGTTCACTTAAGGGGTACTGTGGTGGTATTTACATTCTAACCAAGTCGTATGAAAAATACTCTTGTTTAGATTTCTTACTGATTTAAAACCCTGTACTTCTTATATAAGCCCCTTCCAAAATGTCCTTCTCTTTGTTTAAACCACTACATGTTCACACCCTTGTACCATCTCCTTCCTTTGTTTTCATTATAAGTATTCTACTTTTACCAAATTTACCATCTACTTCTGTCACTTCAAAAATTTTATACCATACACCAGTAGGAAGGTTCTTCCATTTCAATGTTTCTTTATTTTCTTCTTGTACTTTCTCTTCCAAAGCACTAATACTCATAAAGTCATTATCAAAAGAAGCCATCATAATATAATACTATAGTACTCAAGTCTTTATAGTTATTTTTTTCAATTTTAAATTACTACTTTGAAATTCAACTCTGACTCCTATTCAAATTTTTACACCATTTTTTGAAATGTTAAAAATGTTAAAAAATCAACTCTTACTCCAGTTCAAATTTTTACAACATTTTTTCAAAATGTTAAAAAAGTAAAAACAATTGGAGTTGTGGCAGAATCGGCCTTTTAATACTACTAACTTCCTAGCATTCAAGCTGTATGAAGAGTTATCTGGAACAACTATATAGCTACCCATAATGGGACGGACGGACGGAAGGACGGACAGACAGACGGAAGGACGGACGGACAGACGGAAGGACGGACGGACGGGTGTAAAACAATCTGCCCAAAAACTTTTAGTTGCGGGGGAATAAAAATTTAAAGAACTGCTTACCCTATCATCAAAAATATTGCTGAATTGAAACCATTGTTAAATATTCTAATCTTATATCATTTGGACATGACAGGAATTGAAAAGGCACATCAGGAATCATTACTTTTTAAATTGTGAACTAGAGTTCGACGTGTTGAAATACAGTGCCTGTTTGTGTGTTGAGAATAGTGTATTGGTGACGTCCCAATCACAGGCGCTTAACTAGAATTCGACGTGTGGAAATACAGTGCCTGTTTGTGTGTTGAGAATGGTGTATTGGTGACGTCCCAATCACAGGCGCTTAATTTGCAATGAATATTTCATACCACATACGTAACACTAATGTGCAGTCTAGCAATCCCGTCCTCTTTTCTTCGAATGTGACCTCCCGAATTAGACATATCACCATGTTGGTGCTTGAGCAACGCGATGGGTGCTACATGTAGAGCAGGATTTGCTAATCCTTCCGGAGCACCTGAAATCACCGCCGGTTTTTAGTGGGGTTCGTGTCGCTCAGTCTTCAGTTGTCTATCTTGAGTTTCGCGTACTGTTGTATGTATTTTACATGTTTTAGTGGTATTTCGTTTTTTGCAATGGAATTGTCAGTTTATTTTTGACTTAAGAGTGTGAATATCACTTTGGTATCTGTTGCCTTGTTTTGGGTGAATTTATCAACTCCGCTACAATCCCTTGTTTAACTATTCATACTAAAACCACGTTGTATCTTTTATTTACCCCCAATAAAGGCAAAACAAGTGTAGTAGTGTTAAGTATGCGGTACATGTATTCACATAGAAAATTGAATATTCAGGACAAACAATAAAAAACGAAAATATCTAAACCCTGTGCCAAAGCGCCATTGGTCCCGATTTGTTTGTTTGGGGAATTGTAGTAAACCTTGTAATTTTCTTTATTTGAAATCCTCGTTTTACGAATTGAAAATTCGAAATTCAGTATACCCATAATAGTAGAGAGACGGTAAAAGTGAGACGAAAGATACCAAAGGGACATTCTATCTCATAAGTCGAAAATAAACTGACAACGCCATGGCAAAAAAAAAGGAATAAAGAGCAAAAGACAAACAATAGTATACAAAAAACAACATAGAAAACTAAAGACTGAGCACCACGTACCCATTAACCACCATAATTTATTTTAAATGCACCGACCTAACACAGGCTAAAGCATAATCCATTCGAAAGCATATCATTTGTACTATCTTTTTTGCACAGTCGTAAATTATCCTACTGTACAATGTCAGTGAAATTGAGATCAAAGGTCAAAAACAGACGATATATTATTGTTAAAAAGAGGTCAGTATTACTGCAAGTTCAGTGTGATAATAATAGAATAATGTATAAAAACTTTTAAAACAGATATCAACAGTCATTTACCAAAAGCAGTTTGAAATATTTATAACGTGTTTTTATTAACATCACCATTTTCAAGAATTTCCAGGTTTGGTAACCGCTGGAATCCGTTCGTCCGTCCGAAAGACCTTAGGTAGAAAACTTTGCGTCTATCACAGGGAATGATTTCATAGTTATATGGAAATTTTCGTCACATTTTTTCTAACTTCTGTGAAAGGATATGTTTATATATTTGGTCTGCAGCTTGATAACATTGAGTTGTAGCGTGTAAGCAATTTTACAACTTCCTGTTTGCCGATATTTTTAAATTTTACAACGCTCACTGTACATGCAAAATTTTCGTCAAAGTTTCCTTGGGTTTAATGAAAGGTAATTATTAGATATGCTTTATTATACATGTTACCTAAATCAATTGCATGCTGCGACGCAAGATCAAACCAGGCATCGGTCTTGTTTAACATATAGTTGACTAAGAATTGTCACACGAGAAAACAAGATTGTGCATGCTGAAACTTGTTTGTCTTAATGCATGATTATGATTGAATTTTATTTTAAGAATCAAGGTCTTACTACAGATACAACAGAGAACATTTTTTTAGTTTCTGTCCATCAAATCATCTCCCTCCCTTATAGTGCCCTCTAAACTATAAAGCAAAAAACAGACTGCAGATATGCTTCGAAAAATCCTGAATTCCAAGTGATCTGTAAACGGATTTTGGGTATTACGGCTCTATTTATTCCTAGAATTATAAAACGAGACTTAGTTTTATTGAAGATTGTAAAAAATAAAGTACATTTTAAAATGTTTACTTACCAATACATGCTTTCGAATCAGATGCAATTGAGTATCCTTGGTTACATGAACACAGGTACCCTGCGGCCAAATTTTCACAGCTATGTTGACATGGCGGTGGATCTTCTGAACATTCATCGTGATCTTAAATAAAACAAACGAGCTATTAAAAAATGATGTATACACCTTATAATAGTTCGAATATGACTCACGTATTTCTCAGTGTAAAGTTAACCTAGTAACCTAAACCAGATAAACTTAATGCAGATTTTATAAACCCCGAACAGGAGGCCAAGATCAATTAAGGAAACAGCGTCAGTATCATGACATAGTCTTAGCGCTCAAGATCATTTTATCTTTTGAGAGTGTGTCAAGAAGTGATTGTGAGCTCTTAAACTTCCAGTAGCACGCAAAACTCGTAATGGTACTTTATATCCCCGTAAGGCTTCCTTGGTTTTCACCTTATCGACTGGGTTTCTGTTACGTCGATTACCATTTCAAGATTGTCTTGTAGTAAGTACTTAACATATTTTAAGTGTATATACAAAAATTATGTTTTTTACTTAATATTTAAGACCAGATTCTGAGAGTAGTCTTAAATACCCTTATCTTAGTCCAGAAAATGGCACTTGCTGTCTTCTTGTCTTCATGTGAAATAATGATAATGGACTATGAGAAAAACCTTTTCAGTATTAATACTTACATTTCATATCTTGTCATATAAGATGATACTACCAGTCAAAATAGTCAAAACTGTCATAAAAGATGGACGAAAGATACCAGAGGGACAGTCAAACTCATAGATCGAAAACACACTGACAACGCCATGGCCAAAAATAAAAAGACAAACAGACAAATAATAGTACAGATGACACAACATAGAAAACCAAAGACTAAACAACACGATCCCCACCAAAAACTGGGGGTGATATCAAGTGCTCCGGAAGGGTAAGCAGATCCTGCTCCACATGTGGCACCCGTCGTGTTGCTTATGTTATTACAAATCCGGTAAATAGTCTAATTCGGTAAGTCACATTCGTGAAAAGGGATGGGTATTGTAGTTACGACATAAGGAACATATCCGATATCATCTGTGAAACGGTTATTCCATAACGGTCAACCAACTCGTGATGGCGTCCGTAAAATTTACGAAGCGATGATTTCAACTTCACCATTTGGAACTCTTGGTTTAATAGCTTCCTTGTGAGCAGCAATCCTCTATCAAGGAAATCATGATAGGAAACACAAGCCCGGGAATATCGTATCAATTGGGAGATATATACTCCGTATGCAGGCGCTGCTGGAATGTTGCTACATAGAAATGGAAAGTTCACAATTGGGAAGCTGAAATCATCTTTTTTGTCGTAAAGTTTTGTTTTCAACCGACCCTCATTGTCAATTTCTAGATGTAAGTCAAGATATGAGGCAGACTTAACTGTATCTGTAGTATCCTTTATCTCTAGTTCGATGGGATAGATTCGTTCAACATAGTCACCAAATTTTGTATTATTTAGTGAGAGAACATCATCTATATAGCGGAACGTAGAGTTAAAGGATATTGCTAACTTCTTATCTTTCTTCCTAAGAAGTTCCTGTATGAATTCAGCCTCATAATAATAAAGAAACAAGTCGGCAAGAAGAGGGGCACAATTAGTTCCCATTGGAATTCCGACAGTCTGTTGAAAAACACGTCCTCCAAACGTAGCACATATGTTGTCAATCAAGAAATATAGCATCTTGATAATGTCAGTTTCAGAGAATTTTTTGTTTGAAACAGAGTGATTCTTTACAAAGTAGGATTTATCCCTTCCCAAGACAAGATACTGGTATCTACTTTCTCCATTCTTTTTAATGAAACAAAGTAATACCAACTCTTTCAATTTGTCTTTTAGTTTGGAATGGGGAATACTTGTGTAAAGTGTAGAAAAGTCAAATGTTTTAATACTATTGCAAGATGAGAGTCTTAAATTGTATGTACTCTAAAAGATCTTTGGAATTTTTTAGTATCCACATCTGATTCACGCCACCTCTAGAATAGGCAGTTTCACAATAACTTTGGAGCCCGGCTTTGATTGCTGATAAAATAGATGTTAATAATTTAGAAAGAGGTTTCGTGGAGCACTTGGAAGACCCAGCAATATACCGTTGTTTGTAAGGATACTTATGTAGTTTAGGTATCCAATACAGTGGTGGAAGATCCCGTTCTTCATCTTTGGTTGAAATGCCAAAGGAACATAGAACAGACCTATGATTATCCAGGATTTCCTCTTTGGTAAGTGTCGTGAGGGTATATGTTGAGTTTCCAAGTGAATTGTCAATACCTAATTCATTTATCAAGCAGTTTATGTAATGATATTTACACACAAAAACGATGTTGTTTGGGGCTTTATCTGCGGGGACAACAACATATTTGTCATGGAGGTAGGACAAGTGTTCTGCAACATTTGGGTCTTTAAAAATTGACGTAGCGTGGGTATTGATATGCCCATTTAGTTTCTTAATTCGGATTTGTATTAACGACCTCACAGCCTTAATCCATTCCAAAAGAGTATCTACGTCTTTTTTCTCGCGTTTAGCCCATTGCCTGGCATAATCCATCAGTATTTTGAAGTTGTATTTCCAATTGATGGATTTAGGCTCACGATATTTCGCACCTTTGGATAACAAATTTCGCAGGAAAGTGTTATTGACAATGTTGAGGTCTCCGGTAATAACGTGGCCAGCCGGATTATATGTGAATTGGGAACCAGCACAGGTGCAATCAGGAGGTTTAGACTTGAAGTCGTCAATGTTGAGATCCTGCAAAACGTGTTTGTAATTGAAAATTTTAGTTGCAATTGGTTTGGTATAGGTATAAGAAATTATTGGTACAGACTGATCTTTAAAATAAGGAGGTATTTTCGACTGAACTAATTTATTATGAAGGATATTGCCAAAGTTGACGCCATCGAGACCTTTGTTGGCAAAGGAAAGTTTAAGAAAAGATCTTTTCTCTTTTTCATCTTTTCAGATGCGAACTGGTTTGAAAAGTCTGTGACTTGTAATATCCGAAATGATAGCTGTAAGTTTGTATTGGTTTGAATGAGGGTTTGTAACAGTGGTTTCCAAACATATATTAAACAGAGAATGAAGTTTTGAAAGGGGTAATGAATACAGTTTCGTGCGAATGTGATGAATGCTTAACGGCTTTTGTATAAATGGCAGCAAGTCATTAATAGAGACATCATGCAAAATAGGTGATGTATAATGACGATGACCATGACTGCGTCTACGTCGAGGAGTAGAGTTGAAAATATTCATTACATTCACCGAGCTACAGGAAGGACTAGATAGAATACCTATACCATCAATTTTGTCATTGCAACCATATGGTGTCGCAGTTCCCAATTGTCGAATCCAGTAGTCCTCTTTTTGTCTACGGAGAGGCGTTGCAAGATGAGGATTGTTAGTCTTGTGGTATATTTTTTCGATTATACGAACTGTCATGGAAACGATGGAATGATCAGGCCGATTAAAATGCTGGTACAGAATGTCGTTTGCATTGAGGTTGATATCTGATCTATGGCCGAACATACGTTTGTTTAGCCTTCCTTTCGTTTCACCGACGTAAAACAATCCACAAAGGTTACACTCTAATCCGTAGACGACATTTATAGATTTACAATTCAGATCATCGTAACTTCTAGTAAAGTAAGACTTTTTAGTTAAATTGCTAGTGAATTGAGCGTCTGTTATTAAAATTTCACAAGTTTTGCAGCCATTAGTTCCACATTTCGAAATGAGACAGTGTTGTTCAGAGTCATCAAAATCCAAAATGTCTTTAAGGAGAACTGAACATGGCTTTGTATGTGTACTATTGCTATTGTCACTAGTATGGTAATCTGAATGGGTCATGTTTGGGATATTTGTCATGTCTGGTGATGAGGGGACACCTGCCTTATCAGACGACACCGTGTCCATGGTGACGTCTGTTTCGTACCTGTTTATACTGGGCGACGTCCGAGCCAGTATCCTGTTAGATCTTCGTAAATTCATGCAATTTTGCTACTGGGCGGATGATGTCCTAGGGGACAAAATGTCCATCAGCAGAGACATCGACCCAGTGGTTATAAAAGAGGGACGAAAGATACCAGAGGGACAGTCAAACTCATAGATCGAAAACACACTGACAACGCCATGGCCAAAAATAAAAAGACAAACAGACAAATAATAGTACAGATGACACAACATAGAACAGCAAAGACTAAGCAACAAGAACCCCATCAAAAACTGGGGGTGATCTCAGGTGCTCCGAAGGGTAAGCAGATCCTGCTCCACATGTGGCACCCGTCGTGTTGCTTATGTTATTACAAATCCGGTAAATAGTCTAATTCGGTAATTCACATTCGTGAAAAGGGACGGGTATTGTAGTTACGACATAAGGAACATATCCGATATCGTCTGTGAAACGGTTATTCCATAACGGTCAACCAACTCGTGATGGCGTCCGTAAAATTTACGAAGCGATGATTTCAACTTCACCATTTGGAACTCTTGGTTTAATAGCTTCCTTGTGAGCAGCAACCCTCTATCAAGGAAATCATGATAGGAAACACAAGCCCGGGAATATCGTATCAATTGGGAGATAAATACTCCGTATGCAGGCGCTGCTGGAATGTTGCTACATAGAAATGGAAAGTTCACAACTGGGAAGCTGAAACATCTCTTTTGTCGTAAAGTGTTGTTTTCAACCGACCCTTATTGTCAATTTCTAGATGTAAGTCAAGATATGAGGCAGACTTAACTGTATCTGTAGTATCCTTTATCTCTAGTTCGATGGGATAGATTCGTTCAACATAGTCACCAAATTTTGTATTATTTAGTGAGAGAACATCATCTATATAGCGGAACGTAGAGTTAAAGGATATTGCTAACTTCTTATCTTTCTTCCTAAGAAGTTCCTGTATGAAGTCAGCCTCATAATAATAAAGAAACAAGTCGGCAAAAAGAGGGGCACAATTGGTTCTCATTGGAATAGTATTATTATACTTCACGTTAAAATGCCATATTTTGATTGGCTAATACGAGGGTGTTAATTTACTCTATTACCCTTCATGGAGACGCTTGATCAAGTGTGCGCTTTATTAAATACGACTCTATCCTATGGCAAATACTCTATTACCCTTCACGGAGACGCTTGATCAAGTGTGCGCTTTATTAAATACGATTCTATCCTATGGCAAATACTCTATTACCCTTCACGGAGACGTTTGATCAAGTGTGCGCTTTATTAAATATGGATGGTTGTTATGTACAAGACGTCATAGTTTATTACTTTGAATTTGAAATTTAATCGACAGTAATAACAGAACATTCAGTATAATAAATTAAATAACACATATCTGAGAGGGTGATAGAGCAGATTGTTACCCCTCGAAAAGACATTGTCAACCTTGGCTTCGCCTCAGTTGACAATGTTTTCTCGGGGTAACAATCTGCTCTATCACCCTCTCAGCTATGTGTTATTTATATAATAACACATTATATGATCTGCATTTTCCTTCCAGTAACCTTTTGTTAGAATAGTGTTCTAAGCTTATACAATGATCGTTTTTGAAGCTGTTATTAGCCGTCCTTGCAGATATTGTATTGGTATTTTCATGATTTCCATTTTTTTTCATGTTTTCAATTTTAAGATAATCACTTTATATATTATGTTTTCTTGTTACATATTTATAATCTTTTTTTTAATTTTGTTTATTACAAAAGCTGTATGTAATCTCGGGGGAGGGGGATTTGACAAATATCTGATGCACTTACAACTGTAGTTTTAATCGCACATGAGAAAGAGATCGGAATCTGATCACTTTCAATTACTCATGATTCTATCAGCAACCTCGTCATAAATTTCATCTTAATTTCTCATATATCATGAAGCTCGAAAAAAGTTACCTATTCCAGCAGTACACACCTACCACTCATTACATAGTAAGTGTCGTTTGTTTCATTTTAATTGGCATTAAAAGTTGCTTTATGTACTATTTAAGTTAATTTAGTCCGATTTTAAAAATACGTTTTCTTCTGACTAATGTGTGAATGATTATAAGTAGAAGCGGTACCACTTAGAGAATGTTGTTCATTGAAATGAAGGTCAAGTCACAGACAGTTAACTGAAGCATCTGTATGACAAATATGTTGGATCACACCCATTGGTTTATTCATATAGTTTATTTGATCATATTTACAATCTGATTCTGTATCCCAGACCTCCGGAAGATTGTAATCCCGAATGATACTTTATATCATCGAAAACATCGTTACTATTTCCACTAAACTGTATCTCGTAAAAAAACGCGTGGAAACACTATTGGGTCATCTTCTGGAACATTTTTTGTGGTTGACCACAGCGTGAGCTACATTTATAACATTATATGAAATGCCTTCATGATCATCGTGTAGAACGCCACATGAGGGGTGTTGGCTATGTTTAAAACGGGGTGGTGGTTTAAAAAAAATAAGAAGAAAACCTACAAATTTAAGTAATTGTATCTTTTTTTGAGAAATTATGTATTGCATGGAAAGTACCGACCCATACTCTATTTTCAGCAAACACAAGCAGCCGTCCACGGTGCTCAATTTTCTCAAATACTCCTCCTCAGTTTCCCGTGTTGCAGATTTTGATCCTCAAATGCAAGTTCCAACTGCTTTTCGCCGACCTATTTTTGTATTTTGTATATAGAAATGAAATCATTTCATAGAATCTGACCTATTGCTTTGTTCCCAGTCAATATCTCTTGGTTTTAAAATAAATTACTCGTCAAAATGTAATATGTCGCACGGGTGGCAGATTTTGCATCTGACGCAGTGAGACATTCATTCAACATGTTAAAACAATGATAATTGTGTCTTTAATTTTTGTCTTTATGTACATGTTAAAGGCATTACTACATGTAAAGATTAGGAAGCTTCGGTTAAATGCAAAGAAGATAATAGCCAATTTTAACGACAATCTAGTAGAAAACTTGTCATATTGTAAACTGACAAATCGTTTTGCATTCCTGATCTAATATAACAAAGTTATTACATAGAATCATTGGTTAGCAGCCTGTGGTTTTTTAATCGTTAGCAATAATAAATACACAGAATGCTACAAAAGCAACGAACAGGAGACCCCCTCCAAAAAAACAACAACAAGTAAATAAAAAAATAATAACTTCACATCACCCCACCAAGTCCAAGTCTTGAACATAGGTGCTCACCAAGTGTAAGCAAATGTAATACTACGACAGTCACACTAAATATCGAAAATAGGTAAAGGATTAGATACATGTAAAAGAGAAGTTTCCATTTATTCTTTCTAACGCTGAAAAAAATTAAAACAATGTCCTTATGCTAATCATATTTTCTATCTTATAACTTTGTTTTCAGAGCAGGAATGCAGAACAATTTGTCAGTTCAGATAATGACACACCAGAGCAGAAATATAGAACAATTGGTCAGTTCAGAATATTACAATTTGTTCTAATAGAAAGTTTTAAAAATTTGTTACTGTCTTCTTATCATTTAAGCCAAAGCTTTTCTATACATGAAGAAATGCCTGTAAATTTTCTATGAAGACAGAATTAAAGGCATTATTATCCTTGTTGTAATGAATGCCTCACCCTCGTGAGATATAAAATCATCCACCCCGTGCGACAC
The DNA here is from genome assembly GCF_021869535.1 of Mytilus californianus. Classification (NCBI taxonomy): domain Eukaryota; kingdom Metazoa; phylum Mollusca; class Bivalvia; order Mytilida; family Mytilidae; genus Mytilus; species Mytilus californianus. Next base: position 39,557,478 of record NW_026262581.1, read on the forward strand.
ATTACATTTTGATGAAAAGTAACTTTAAAACCAAGAAATATTGACTGGAAAGCAAGCATAAGTTTGAACGAATTCATTAATATATCAAAAGTACGTAAACAGGTCGCTAAAAAAGTAGTTTTTTTTTTTCAAAATTTTCATTTGCAGTCTCAAAATTAGTGACACGGAAAACTGAGGAGTGTGAACGGCTGCTTCTGCGGCGCTAGAAATAAATTATGAGTCGGTACCTTAGGTGCAATACATTACAGATGGGTGCAGTCCTAAATAAAGGCAACAGTAGTATACCGCTGTTCGAAAACTCATAAATCGATAGAGATAAAAACAAATCCGGGTTACAAACTAAAACTGAGGGAAACGCATCAAATATAAGAGGAGAACAACGACACAACAAAAACACAACATTAAAATGTAACACACACAGAAACGAACTATAATATAACAATGGCAATTTTCCTGACTTGGTACAGGACATTTTAAGAAAAAAATGGTGGGTTGAACCTGGTTTTGTGGCATGCCAAACCTCCCGCTTTTATGGCAACGTCAAACACAACACCAAAACGACAACATCACATGACAGGACCACAATACAAATAAATGGGAGAACAAATAAGACAAAGAAACACACGAATAATAGCTAACAAAAGGTACCAGGCCTAAAATTCAATACGCCAGACGTGCGTCTCGTCCACACAAGACCAACCAGTGACGCTCATATGAAAAAAGTTCGAAGCCAAAACAAGTACAAAGCTGAAGAGCACCGAGGACCAAAACCTCAAAAAAGTTGCGCCCAACACGGCCAGGGTTTTCCGCCTGTGACAAGATTATCCTTATTATTTAGAATAATTTATAATTTTGCAAACAGTAAATTTTATAAAATGACTATATAATAGATATACATGATAAAACCAAAGTGGGGACTAACTACAGAATAAAAAAGGATACATTACATAAAACAACTTAATCCAACACATAAAAAAATACACAGCCGAGTTAGCCAAAGCCAAAGCCTCAACGCACAAAGTGACGTCACATTTGAAATTCTAAAAAAACACACAAAGTGACGTTACATTTGAATTTGTAAAAATATTTCCCAAAAATAAGACAGGATTAGGATTGATTTAAGATTAGATTAGTAATACTGACATTACATTTATTAATAACAATGAAAATTACAATACTTATTAATATCAAATGGTAGTAATTAGATAATTAATTGTATTATCTAGCTATGTCGGTGTTTCTTCTGAATCAAACTGTAAACCAAATATATCGTATAAATTTCGTTGAACCAAACTAAAATCTAATAAATGAAGGAGGTGATTAATTATCTTTACTATAACACACGAATATAACAGAAAAGACGTTAAAACATTTGACAAAATCCGACGAGAACAACAAATATAACATCAAAATTAGATACATGAATTTGGATTAGAAAGGTACCGTGACACGTCTTACAGCAATGCGGTTTCACACTCAGCAAAACAGTTACAATCGGGAATAAGTCACGTTCGTAACCTGTACAGCTTGTTAACTTAATAAGCAGACTTTATGACTGGTTAAAGTTAACTTAGGACCGGTTTTATGACTGCTGTGACCGGTCCTAGGACAGAATTTGTGTTAACTTAAAAAGCAGACTCGGTCCTAGGACTGTTTAATGATTGCCCGAAAAGTTAACTTCAGGACAGGTCCATGGCCAGTATTGAAGTTAACTTTGGACGAAGTTAACTTTGCCACAAGCAGTCCTACACACAACCAGACCTGTTCTTATAAATGTTAACTTTGGTTTGGTCCATGATAAAGTTAACATGATCCCAAGTTAACTTTGGTCTGGTCTGCTCCTCTAAGATAAAGTTAACTTGATCCCAAGTTAACTTTGGTCTGGTCTGCTATTCCAAGATAAAGTTAACATGATCCAAAGTTAACTTATAAACAGGACTGCTTTGATTGATGATTGTCATATAAGTATCGACTTCCGATCAGTGAAAATCATACGATCTTTGTCTTTTTTATGTGAAAACAAATATCAACTACGCCACCAGTAAAATCTGTTAAGTAGCAAACTTGTCCACAGGTCTTGTCAGGTCAAGCAGACCTGACCACAGGTCTGGTCAGGTCCAGTAAAGCAGACTTGTCCACAGGTGGAGTCTGGTCAAGCAGACCTGCCAATAGGTCTGGTCTGGTCTGGTCAAGCAGACCTGTCCACAGGTCTGGTCTGGTCAAGTAGACCTGTCCACAGGTCTGGTCTGGTCTAGCTGACCTGTCCTGGGAACAGGTCTGCTCTATCAAACTTGTCCTGTGGACTGGTCTGCAGCAGTCCTAAAAAAGCAGACATGAGGTCTGGTCTGCTAGGGATAAAGTTAATTTACAGGTCTGCTAACATGTTCCCAAGTTAACCTATAGAATAGTCGTAAAGACTGCTTTAAGTTAACTTGGGTACAGGTTTGGACTGCACCCATCTGTATTTGGTACTAACAGTTCTCAAAAAAAGAAAATGTGATACTTTTATTGACCATGATGGTTTTCCTTCGCTTCAGCTGTATAAGGCGGTCAAATCAGAAAATCGCTCCAGACACAGAATATGTAAACTTTACTCACAAATTTATAAAAACAGATCAATCTAAAGTTATATTAGATATCAACAAAATATTATCTTTATCATTCAAATTTTGAAGGTCAAAGATGAGGACATTAAAATTGAAAGTTGGTTTCCAAAACACAAGAAAATTTAAAAGGTCGGCAGGCAGGAAAAACTCTATTTTATTTTATTATTTTTTGGCAATAAATCAAACAAGGCACATGAAGTTTCACTCTACAGATAATTTTTCTTAAAGCACGGACTGGCAATGTTTGAAAGAAAAACTATTTTAAACTCTAAAAACGATAAATAAAACATTTGTTAAGAAACAGACAATTAAAGCATCATGAGTAATTGTCCTTAAAGACAGTCTTGCTCTTTTTTATCATCTGTTAAAATTCCTGGTGGCCCTGCCTGCATATGTGTAAGTTAAAATCATATGAAATGATATTCTTGAAATTATAATGTTAAGGAAATTATTGAACAAATGCATGTATATTAACTAAACTAAAGTCTTTATGCACGATTTTTTATGATAATTACGAATCCACAACATATAATCGACAAAAATATTTCATTCAGTAAAAAAATTTCCCTGCTAATTAACTTTCGCGTTTTATGGCCGAAGTTAGCCGAATGTGACGTGACTATGATAAAACAACCAACACAGAATCATGTAGAGCACGTGAATATACATGTATGTAATAGAGCGATGTTCATTTTTTTTAAATCTTGTGTTCATGCGTTTCTCTTTGGTAATTAAACTTTGTCATAGCAGTAGTTGATTTGGTGTATTCAAATATTTCTTTCAGAATCAATTAACATTTATCTAACTTATTCTACGTTTGTTAACCTTGTCTTTCGTCACGGGTTTTCCCTCGAACTTGCGCTGCCCGGATGCCGAAGTACTTACAAGAGGTCTCGTGTTTAAAATTCATGTTGACCTATTGGCTAAAATGGGTGTGCTTAAACCACAAAATTTACTCCGAGTGCAGACAAACATGTGCATCTGGGAAATTTTGAAGGCATAGCATATGCCCTAGATGTATAATTCAAATGCCTTTTATGTTTCAAATTATTAAAAAACTTAACTGTATTTTGCTGTGAACTATTTTGCATTCCTGCAGAAGGTGCCAAAATAAACAAAGTTAGGAAAGATTTTTGAAAACTTCCCCTTACGTAATAATCAAGGTAAACTGTATTGATTAGCATGGACAATAGAGAGACATTAGATGTCTGCCAGGAATAGGAGATTCAAAATGTCTAACTGAGTGGACTGTATCAAATGAAACTCAAGTGTTTGTTTATTTCATCATCTTCATGAAGAAAAGGGTTATCATTCTTTTACATATATGAAGAAATTGTTTTCATTATTCTGCAATCAAAGTATGGAATGAATCTGTTCAGTTATCCTTAAAATTAACATAATTTTTAAAGACTTGAAAAATATTTTATATCGTTCTCAACTAATCGATGACTATTATGTTTTATTTTGTAATTTTACTTAGCCATGCTTAAGCATGTTAATCGAGACGTTTAATCGAAATCTTATTTAGACTGTTTTTTTAGTAATTTCGATTTGAATATATGTCAACACCTCTATTTTCCGAAGGGCTCGGTGGCCGATTGGTCTGAGTAGCCCAACTACTGTATCACTAGCCAATACTGAGTTGTGAGTTCTAGTGCTGCACGTGGCAGGTGCGTTTGACTGACTCCAATCCTATTTGACTAGGATTGTCAGTTTTCCTACCTTAGGTCGCTGGTTCTCTCCGGGCATTCCGGCTTCCTCCAACAATAAAAACAGGCAACCACGAAATAGCCAACAGTGCTTGAAGTGGCGTTAAACACCAACCAATCAATTAATCTATTTCCTAAAATTTACCGTCAAAATGTCATACGTTTGTATTTGTAGAGTGAGTATTTTTATTACCTTAACCATGACCTATAGATTTTTGAAAACTTCCCCTTACGTAATAATCAAGGTAAACTGTATTGATTAGCATGGACAATAGAGAGACATTAGATGTCTGCCAGGAATAGGAGATTCAAAATGTCTAACTGAGTGGACTGTATCAAATGAAACTCAAGTGTTTGTTTATTTCATCATCTTCATGAAGAAAAGGGTTATCATTCTTTTACATATATGAAGAAATTGTTTTCATTATTCTGCAATCAAAGTATGGAATGAATCTGTTCAGTTATCCTTAAAATTAACATAATTTTTAAAGACTTGAAAAATATTTTATATCGTTCTCAACTTATCGATGACCTATTATGTTTTATTTTGTAATTTTACTTAGCCATGCTTAAGCCTGTTAATCGAGACGTTTAAGCGAAATCTTATTTAGACTGTTTTTTTAGTAATTTCGATTTGAATATATGTCAACACCTCTATTTTCCGAGGGGCGCGGTGGCCGATTGGTCTGAGTAGCCCAACTACTGTATCACTAGCCAATACTGAGTTGTGAGTTCTAGTGCTGCACGTGGCAGGTGCGTTTGACTGACTCCAATCATATTTGACTAGGATTGTCAGTTTTCCTACCTTAGGTCGCTGGTTCTCTCCGGGCATTCCGGCGTCCTCCAACAATAAAAACAGGCAACCACGAAATAGCCAACAGTGCTTGAAGTGGCGTTAAACACCAACCAATCAATTAATCTATTTCCTAAAATTTACCGTCAAAATGTCATACGTTTGTATTTGTAGAGTGAGTATTTTTATTACCTTAACCTTGACCTATATTTGTAATTGAATTGCTCGACTAAGTTGTACTTAAACTTGCTAATGAAACTCATATGAGAATTGAATATGTTTTATATACTTAAATGGCTAAGTTTTACTATAAAACAAGTGTACGTGAATTTTCTTGTAAAAACGTAAACAAATCTTTATATTATCAAAATCTCCATAAATGTACTGCTATTGAATTATTGTCTTCCCGTACACTAATTCCTCGATATTTTTCCGTATGCAGTGACCCTAACTACGATATTTCTCTTTAGATCTTCGGACACCGCACAGTGCAAGTGCGAGGGGAAAACCTTGATGAAAGAATGTTAACAAACGCAGTGAAAGGTAAATAGTAATAACTGATTCTTAAAGAACAAATTAAATACACCAAATCGTTTAACAATTGTTATGGAAATTTAAATTAACAAATGGGAATGCATAGGAAATATAAAAAGAACTATCATGGCTCTAATCAATTCACTTATTTGTTACGTGTTTCACGTGATCTGTGTTGATTGTTTATCAATGTCATTATTCGGTAAACTTCGGCAACAAACTCAAAAATTATTTAGCTTGCAATCATCAATCAATGAATGAAATACCATTTGTCGATAATATGTTATAAATTCGTATTAAATATAAAAAAAAACCTGCATACAGGACTTAGTTTAGTATACATTTATATGTATGCATTGGTTCAATAGTTTCAATAACATTTAACTTACAAGAAACTCGTTTCATACAACTGTAATTAAGTTGAGCGAAATCTTATGCAAGTTAATTTGTTATTTTGATTTGAAAAGTTCAACAACTATATTGTCCTTATTTTTTCATTGGAATAATAGCACATTACATATGTTATATTTGATGAATTATTTTGAGTTTCATTGAAAGGTTACAACCTTAATGTGAATCCCTTTTTTTTTGACGTAAAATGCCTTAAATGGCGCCAAAATTTAAGAATATTTCAAAAGAGGAAAAAATAGGTTTTTTTTCTTCTTAGATAACTATATGACAAAAAAATGGAATAACATAAATCATCTCAACTGTGTGCAGAGAGCATATTGTATATATCATATGTTATTTTTGATATGTCAAATTTTATTGACTCTGTTGCCTGCAACAGTCTCCCTTTCCCCCATTGTCCTATTTATGTGGCGAAAGGGAGACATAGAGATCCAAGGTTCAGTCGTCGGCGTCGTCAACATTTAGGTTCAGTTTGTGGTTTAAGTTTTTTACATCAATATCTTTGTCAAACCTTTCCAGGGCCAGTGTTTTAGTCATCCATGTCTTTGTTTAACCTTAACTGAATTTATGAAATTTGGACAGAAGCTTTCTTATGACCAAAAGACGGTAATCAGTGCAAAAGTTCGAAAAATTTTATTTTCATCTTTCCGTATAATACTGTAAAATGGACTTAATTTTTTAGAGTTAACAGTCTGAAGTAAAACCTTAAACATATCTTAACAAAGTAGTTGCTATCCAATATAAGGAACGAAAAAAAATATATTTCTGAAAAGAATTATATTACTGAATTAGAAAAAAAGAAATGCTGATGGCTACGGACACAACACACTGATTTCTTTTTTCCAGCAATTTAAAAACAAAAATAACATACATATTTTTTTTTAATGAATAAAAGGATAGTCAGTTATATAGAACTTCAGGAAACGTATGCTTTCATCAATATTACACATTACCTGATTTGAAGATAAAACAAAACTAAAACATAATTTACCTTCAAATATACTTGACTTCATAAAATTAACTTTTAAGTGCATTGTATAAAATGTAATATTCTTATATGTCAAGAGCAGATCTTTAACAAATATACATGCTAGTATACATGGTATGAAATAATTACATTGGAGGAAGGAAAACATCTAATTTTTGAAAGAAAATAAAAAATTTTGCCCTAGAAATAAAAAAACCCTTGGTAATAGACACTACAAACATAGTCTGAGGATATAAAAATCATACAAATAATTTGTAAGATGATTATTTAAAATAAGATTTTCCAGTTTCAAATTAGAACATCAAGGATTACTATCAACTCAATTATCTTATGCAATTAACTGTTTTCATCCTTTTTTCTTTTTTTTTCATTTGTATCAAACTGTAATGGTGCTCGAGCAAAGCAGACATCAAAGAGTCCAGAAATTTTTGTTGAAATAAAAATATTTATAATATCATGGTTTCAGATAATTTCTTTTGTACGGACTTCTGATCAGAAGATAATTTTTTTTAAATATTTAAGTGTTTAGCGACAAATCTATAAAGAAATATAGCTTATTGTTTACTAAAGCTATTTTATCTAGGAGAATTTTAGCTCGTTACGGACGCTACACTCTTTTGCAAACTATTGTTTTCTGATATTAAAATTTCAATGTAATTCTATATCAACCATAACATTTATATAACTGTATTTCATTTAAGTATTGTTGCATTTGAATATTTTGAAATACATTTGTTAGGACGAATAACACAATAAATTTTATTTTCAGTGATTAACACTAGTCTTAATGAATTGAAAAAATATATACAGAAGCACCACTTTTACAATTCTGTATGTTAAATTTCTAAATAAGCTCTGATTTTCAAAAACGTTGGTATCAATTTAATCGTCATTAAATAATCTACTACACAATTACATGAGAAAAGGACATAACACTTACAGTTTAAACGATTTTAAAGGTAAAACACTGTATATTTTGAAGCGCAAACACAAAACGTCTTTACATGGCAATTTGGGATCACTTATCTCACTGATATATAAAAAAATCATTCAAGACAGAATCTTAAAATTGTGCGTGAAGTAAAATGATTCAATGCTTAATATCAAACATAGAACACTGGTTTCCTTCCATATATAAGTTAACTGTTGAGTTAACAAAACAGACACCAAATAATTGACTTGCTCTGTCTATTTAAAAAAATATAATAATATCATGTATAAATCGATTAGCTGTTAAACAATTATAGCAAACTGCCCAAAACATAAAAATAATTACTCTCTGCGAAGGGAATGAGGATTACACTTCATATTTACGCATTGTTCGCAGTGGGTCTTCATTTGTATGTCTTGTCATACAAGTGAAAGGTTCAGATAGCTATTAAACCATGTTTAACCCACCATTTTCTTCAGAAAATGCCTGTACAAAGTCAAGAATATGACAGTTGTTTTTTTTATTCGTTTCGTTGGTTGATATAGTCGAGCGTTTAATTTTGTCAGGTTATATGGCTTCACTCCGTCTCGAATTACCTCGGAGTTTGGTATTTTTGTAAATACCTCTTTATATGTTATCACGAAACCAACGAGTAAAACAAGAAAAACACGTAGCCTTACAAACAATGCAGCACCAAATTCAGCTGATGAAACAGAGTTTGAAACACAACTAACACATCGAGAAGCCAAAATTAAACAACAGCTGGAGAGTATTCATCGAATTCACAAAACAATGCTTTAAAGTCACCACAATGAACTACGAAATAGTAGATCATCAGATGCAAGAAAAAATTAGAACGCGAGATAGCAGAATAAAGCAAATTAAAGAAGTCCATCTCACCACTTAAAAACGAGAACGAACAAAAGGATCTATAGTAACAATAGGACGTGAAGATTTGGAACAAAAGTAAGACTCTGGATTTACCATAAGGCAAAAGATAAATTACAATTCAGGTTCCACAAAAAACATCAAGGGTTAAGACAGGACCAAGAAAAAAGCCAAGGAACTTTAACCTCCAAAATTATCAATCTATGATAGAAAATTAGATTGGCGACCTTATTTTCTCCAGTTCAGTCACACCACCAACAGATATATATTGTAATATGAGAACATTATATTACGGACTTTTGAGGAAAACACATAACGAACACAGTAAATGGCAGCTGGTGGATATTGTGATACATAAGTCAAAAAGGCAGCAATTGACAAAGATCAAATGCACTGGACGAAGCAATGCAGAACAAAAGTACGTGAACCACGCAAATACCTGTCGGGAAAGTAGCCAAGTCATTTCAAAATTTAATAAACGACTTTAAAGACAGATAACGGGTTGTAAGAAACTAAAACTATGGTAAAAGATATATGGAATACTAAGGAAATATTGAAGGCTTAAAATCAACACCTAGACGACCCTTAAATACACCAATAAACAGCATGGGAGGCACTAACAGAGATATACATCCGGAATATAACTGCTTTAATTATGGTAAACCTGGATACTTTTCTAGAGACTGTTTCCACTACTGGAGGAAGTAGTAACTCCCCGAGCGAAAAAAGACACAGATCACCACTATCAATGTAACATTTAAACTGGAACAGACTTTAGATATAGGTCGATGCGGAGTCCATTCATCAACTATTGGCCAACCATGACCTGTGAGGATAAAACATTTATTATGTATAAAGGAAAGGCCCTGATTGATGCAATTAATACTATAGATAGTAAATGTTATTAAGAGTCGTGGAGTCATTGATAAGAACGCTCAATTGTCAATAATAGACACAGAGTTCAGCAACAAACTATCAACCAACCAAGAAAAAGCTGTCAGATACTAGTAATGTTGCTGTTAAAGTGTTACTTCCTCATGAATACTAGTAATCAAAGCATTAGTACCAGAAAGGATAACCTTGGAAATAGGAAGAAAGAAAATAGACTGTCACATGTCAGTCGCAGATATAAAGGGTGAGGTAATTTCTGACCTAGACTTCTTGTATACTTTAATAGCTATGACCTTATACATTGCACTATATACGATAATTGCAAGGAGTTCTATATAGGAAAGACCGCAAATTCAGTATGTGAGCATGTCCGTATCAACAGGCAACGCATTATTGATCCTGAAATCCGAATACAAGATCTGTTCATTTTAAAATATACGGTCGTCGACATTCAAAGTTCTAACAAAAATAAAATGTCAGAACAAAAGATTAACAAAGGAGGTCTATTTCATAAGAGTATTTCAGCCCAAGATGAACAAATTGTCATAGTTTTTCTCCCCTTACAGTGTTTCATAACGTCACCTGATGATTGCCAGAAGGCGTGAAAGTGAAAGTGATATCAAACTTTGTATTAAAATATATGTGCTGTGAACTGTAGTCCGCGGGTTTTTTCATGTTTGATAATTACATCTGGTCATCGTATTGTTTTCACTTATGTAATATGTATGTGCATAAACACAAAAAAGGGACATACTAGCTTTATTTACCTGCACATGTTCTACCATCTCCAATCAATCCTGGAGGACAGGCATCACATTTAAATGGGAACGGTTTTGTATCTTGCTGATGGGCAGGAACATCTGTACATATAACCTCTGGATGACAGGGTCCTGATGCACATGCATCAATGTCTGTCTGGCAGAAATCTCCTTCATAACCGTTTTGACAAATACAAGGCACAACAATAAAACTCTCTGTAGTTTTTATATTGAAATCGCACGTACCACCATTCTATAATGTAAGACATATGTCATTAAATATCCCAAAATAGAAATCTTAAATATTTTGTTTTCAATTAAAGATCGAAACGGTAAAAGCAATTCATTAATACATATAAAATGAATTCATACATTCCGAAACTGATCCAGCACTTCATTAGCTAGAAGAAAAGAAGTAGATATTGTGGACGGATAAACAAATGATTAATAAAAGGTTAAAAGTAAATAGTTGAAAATTACAATAAACGATACAAATATAGCAAAAGGTTAAAATTTCCAATGAAAGATTTGTAAACTGGTACATGTAACAATGAATCGTATGGGACTTCTTCAATTTACTACTATCTGGAAAGGGTGGTGGTAATCGGAAATCTGTAAGGGTTTTGTCCAAACATTTTTGTCCAACTACTTTATGAAATAACTTGTGTTTCTCATTCAAGATATAATCATGTTAAAGTCCCATTATTTTAAGGAATATTTCATAAAACGTGAAAAAAATAATTCTGAAAATAAATGTTCATTCAGTAAAAAATAATTATTCATCTAAGGCCAATTGCTAAATAGTTGCCATCTAATAATAGTCCACCTATCAGGTTTTTGGCTTTGGGAGTTCCTTATGCAGGTAGGTCAAGATGCGTGATTCGGAGACACGAGGTTTTTACAGTGTTTGTTTTTCATTTCTTTTACACTTGTATTGATAGTTTACTTAAACGAAGTAAACGTAATTTCACGACTCTAGCGGATTCGGGTTAAAAACCTGCGTCGTTATTTATGCAAGTGATCTCCCTTACTCCAAGAAAGGAAAAATAGGCACACGACCGAGAAATGACTTCGTCTTGTTTCTCATGAGTTCAAACAAGTATGCCAGTGCTATCTAAAAACTTCAAAGAAATGATCAGATTGACATCAATAAAAAATCTGAGTATCCTATAGTTAACTTTAACTCTGTTACCGTTTCAGACACACCACAGAGGGTACAAAGTAAAACTTGTGTATATATCATCAGAAAATGAAAAAGCTTCAAAACGAAAAAATATCACAAAATAAACAAACACACCTGTGACAATTCTTCTTTTATTTGTTACCAAATTTGATAAAATCCAACTAGAAATGAGCCCGCAATATTTTTTTGAAAAACCATAGTTTTATATGAAATACATACAGTACTGCAGTAGCGAAAAATTGTAGGTGACGAATGGTATGATAATATGTGAGTGTGTGTGTTGATCTAGAAGGACTATCGCCACACAGCTGAGTATTAGGTATATGAATGCAATTGAAAGTTTTAGCACATATTTCATATTTTTATAAAAAGTAAGAAGATACTAAGGGGGTAAGCGAGCAGTTGTGCAACATTTACAAGTCGAGAAACAAAGACGACAAAAAAGAACCATCAGAGTCCGTCCTCAAAAAGCTACATAGACAATTAAAATTGTGCACGAACACAAACCAATCCTAACACTTATCTCAGAATAAGTAAAAGCTATGTCATTCAACGTCAACATTTAACTTTATTCAAAAGTTTAAAAAATTAGCAGGTGTCTTCTATTTCGTCCGCAATTTTTTTGGAAAGTAAAATCTAAATTTAAACCATTGTTGAAACTGAAACTACACAGTAACACGTGTATGATAAAAATAGAACATGACATTTCTTCTTCAAATTCCAATTTCAAAGGTGTAGCGAAAACATTTATCTTTTATTGTGCTTTTGTGCATCATTCAGAAGTAGTGAAAGGAAGGTTTGAAGTCGATTTTTTTTCTAAAGATTATGAGTTTCAAGAAAAAAGTCTGACACTTTTATATTTTTATATTTTCGACATCTGGTGGAATGAGAGGTGAAATGAGTTCAGACTCTTACATTTTTAAAAGATTTTTAAAGATTTTTTTTCTTTCTCAATCTTAAAACCAATTTCATTTGATTTTCATAAACTCTACAACAATTCTGCTAAATTCAACATATCTTCGCTATCGCCTATGTCAAAATACAACATCTACATTGATTATAGGCACATTTCATATAGCACTACACTAGGTTAACTCGTATAACATTACATTATTATAAACAGTCGCCTTGCATTCACACTAAGTAAGTCGATCTTAAGTATTCCATTAGGTCTAAGTTTTTCTCTTGAATATGAATAAAATATGTGGCACGGGAAGTTAAACTATAAAAGTCCGATAGATTCTATTTTGTTAAAGTTTTATTTGCGGGTTCTACATTTGACCTTATTACAGCACTGAACAAATTCAAAATAATATGCAGTTTTTCGGGAGTGCATGTGGAACACATAATGGTTCAATACATATTTTCGTTTGTTACTGCAACTCTGTTCATCCAGTAAACATTATATTGTGCTTTGCCATTTAGAGACAGTAAATTTGGTGTAATAAAATTGCTGAGTTGTGTCCCGTGCATGTGTGTGATTAAGATGTAGAATAGATTGCTAGCAATATCTCGAATTAATAGCACCGGAAATGGTGAGGATTTAAAGATGCAGAAAATGAGTCTTTATTTTGTAAATTAATGAAATGTTATTACTGATGAAAAAATATGTTGGTTCGTTATTTGTCAAAGGGACAAATTCAAACTCGATTAGTAACTTTTAATATTTGATTTGTAAACATCAGTACAAAACAAGCATTACAAAAAAGATACGGACATCTGTTTAATTTAGTAAAGATGAATGAAATCTTGTGACTATTAGAAGCCGACAGTTACTTTCTTTCATCACTTGCAGCACATTTTTTATGCCGATTTGCATTTTTTTAAAATTATCCATTAAAAAACTTATTTTCTAATCAATTGAACAGTATACGCTTTTAAATTAGCATTAGTAATAAATAGCAAAATGGCTGATGCACACTTGCGCTTTCCATACGGGCAAGGTACAACAGTGTATTAGCGTTACATATATACACATTGTATAGCATATAAGTTGTGCATGGCGACGTCAATGTAGACATCAATATCATCGCCGACGAAATTTTTCATTTCGCCGCTAAAGATTAAACATCCACAGGATATAGCTTGAAAACTTGCATGTTCCTAAGGACTTCCTTTACATCAATCGATTCGTCGTTCACTTTTAAATCATATATCAATTTTTGAAAAGATTCTGCGAACTAATAAAATAGAATATCTTCATTATGAAAAAATTCTTGCCAACTTCATGTATTTCTATGTCTGATGTATTTTTGGCAAATCATGTTACTTTCAACAGCTCGTATCTCAAAAACGAAAACGATTGTCCCCTTTTTATAGTTTATTTTCTTGTGTATTTTTACAAACAGAATCAATATGTGAAAATTAGAAAAGTTCTTTGGAGTAGTTAGTAGCGTACACTTTGCCTAAATTCGTACGTTATCGAGAATGTGTGAACTATATACTGTATGTACTATCAACTACAATAACTTTTTAGTTGCGTCTTTGGTAAGATTTATTTGTATGTTTTAATCAGTTGTCTGTGTCTGTGATGTAAGTTTACACATTTTTGGTTGCTGGATCCCAATTATTGTCACATTCATGTCTTTTTGTGTTGCTCACCCAATTTTGTCAATATAACGGACCTATTAACAACTGTCATATAAGTGGGAGGTTTAGCTACCTATAAAACCAGGTTGAACCCATCATTTTCTTCAGAAATACCTGTACCAAGTCAGGAATATGACAGCTGTTTTCCAATCGTTCAGTTGGTCGATGAAGTCTAACTTTTATTGTTTTTCTTTGTTATGGTAAGCTTAGTCTGAGAATCTTACGTACACATTCCTAATTACTTACTTTTACTGGGTATTTCGATTTAGTCTTTGTTAGTCTTGTATGTTTTTTAATTTTAGTTCATTTATATGTTTCGGAGCTTTTTGTGACGTCCATTTTCACTGAACTAGTATACAGTTTTGTTTAGGGGCCAGCTGAAGCCCGCCTCCTGGTGCGGGATTTGCTCGCTGTGTTGACGACCCATTAGTGGCCTTAGGCTGTTTTCTGTTCTTTGGTCGGAATGTTGTCTCTTTGACACATTCCCCATTTCCATTCTCAATTTTATCTAATTGTAATATAACTGTCATTATGTAATTGGTATAGACATTGCTCTTTTGTTTAGATATTCATTGAAACTAAGTTTAATAAAAGAAGCGGTTCATCTTTTTCAACGAGAATAATTTTAATAAAGAATCTGCCGGGGATCTACAGACATGGTGAGAGGTATTGTGAGGGGTCAAATATTTAACTCTGGTAAGCTCTCTGTAATTTAATTCCACATTCCTACGAAAAATATCCTAATCTCACTACTTAATTCAAAGTTTGGTTACTATACTGAACGCATGTTTTCCATGGAACTTAAAATCAAGGATAAAATAGATACAGTTAAGTCTGCCTCATATCTTGAATTTCATCTAGAAATTGACAATTAGGGTCGGTTGAGAAACCTTTTACGACAAAAGAGATGTTTTCAGCTTCCCAATTGTGAACTTTCTTTTTCTATGTAGCAATATTCCAGCAGCGCCTGCAAATGGAGTATATATCTCCCAGTTGATACGATATTCAAAAGCTTGCATTTCCTATCATGTTTTCCTTTTATCGGACGACGCGGCCAGTAATTTTAAAGACGAAAAAACATTCCGAGCCTTAGCAAGTAAAAACGTTATTTAGAATAATAGATTTAGCAAATTGCTCTGCAATTTTTCAAGTAACTTGTTTTGAAAAAAGGAAAAAATCTTCTAATTTTAAAATATCATTTTCTTTATTAGATTTTGAAGTTTAAAATGCTCATGGAATTTATTTTTTCAATTTCAAAAGGATATTGAAAAATCAAGTTATAGGGATTGCCGACCTTAGCTGTACTTGGCAAAACCTTTCGGAATTTTGGATCCTCAATGTTCTTCAACTCCGTACTTTATTTGGCCTTTTTTAACTTTTTTTATTCGAGTGTCAATGATGATTCTTTTTTGACGAAACGCGCGTCTGGCGTATACAATTTTAATCCTGGTATCTATGATGAGTTTATTTACAATAATGCAAAAATCAAAAGAAGTGTATTTGTTTCAATCTCAATCTCAATCGAAAAAGCAACTTCAACTTCAAAATTGAAAAAAAAATCCAATGTGGAGCATTTTTCATTTTAAATTGACATTTAGATTGAAAAATAAAATTACAAATGTTCCTATGTTGAGCATATTTCATTTGACATTCTAAATTGAAAAAATGAAAAATGGAATGTTCCATTTTTCATTTGCCTTTGAAAAATTCAATATTGAAAAGTCCCCTCTTCTGCATTAATTTTTTTTTATATATAGAACAAATTCAAATGTAATTGTCAACAGTATTCTTTAAACCCTCCAATGTTTGCTTTTTCATTTCTTAAAAAACTATTTTTGAATACTTTTAAGGGATGTATACGCGTGCATTATGTGTGATACTAACTATACACGTTTCAAACTGTTTATGAGTATGTTGTAATGAATTTAAACTTTTTTCAATATCGTTGTCAAAATTGGAGGATGAAAAATGTTCTACATCGATGCATTTTTCATTATGACAAACAAGTTCAAAACTTGACAAATGCTCCAATGAGGACTGTTTTCATGTTAATGAAAAAAATTAAAACAATGGGAAAAAAATGAAGTTACATTTCTTTTTTATTTTGTCGAGAATTTTACAAAAAGAAAAACTGCTGCGAGTCTTTTTATTTTTGAGTTGAAAAATTGAATAAGGTATTTATACAATCTTTATCAAAGCATTTCAAGTTTCATTCCATGAATAAGAATAAAAATGCTTTAATGATGAGAAATTTCATTTTTCTCTTTTCTTTGAAGATAAATAGAAAAAGCAAATTAAATGTGTATTGTTCGAATTTGTATTTTCGATAGAAAAAAGTAATATTCTGTAAAATTTTCACTTCCTTTTTTTTTATTTTGTATCAGTGAAAGGAAGTTGATCTACGACAAGAACCATTTTACTTCTTTTAGAATCCCCTAGCAATAAAAGTAAATATAACTGTTCCAAATTCGATTTTACAATCAGTTAATATCAACATTAGAAAATTTTAGTATTTTCTAGTGTAATTATCTAAAAATTACTAAGCAATTCTAAATTTGTAATCTTGGTATCTATGATGAGTCTATTTTTAATTTCAATGGCCAAAATGAAATATGTTTGGCGAAAATATACACGGTCTTTAAAAAGAAAGACAATTTCTACACCACTTATCGTGAATATAAAAGTGGTGTAAATTTTATTTATGCTAAAACACTTAAATCATTCTACAATGTATTTCAGTTAGGGAAAAATATTATTTTTTTGAGATTTTAGTTAAGATATTATTAATTATAGTTTTAACATTCCACTTAAACTTGAAAGTAAAATTTAAAAAAACAATAATCAGCCTATAATAATTCAGATGTTGAAGAGAAGACAAACAGGATTTGTTAGATGCAGATTTATTTAGATAGGAGGCTGTGGTACCTTTTGTTGGAGAGTACTTTATATGTATCGATCAGTCAATTAGGTAAAGGTCAATAAATTTTAGCTTTAAAATATGTAACCGAACAGGTGCGTTACTGTAAGTTTAAATTCTATTCAGTTTTTTAACTTTAAACTGTTATGGGTTTGTATTTGATCTTAAAGCTAGTTATCATCATATTATTTAAATGACGTAGTTTTTACAACTCCCAGGTTGCCAAGTTGCTCAAGTTAAGAACTCGAACTTTAAATTTTGAGGATGCTTTAAGATGACCGCCAAGATGCTTGACACGTTTTCATTATTTTACAAATTGTGTGTTTAGATTGGTTTTCGGTTATAATATTTATTATTGGAGTTAAAGGTACATTGTACTTCTCCCATTTCAAATAACTGCCCAGAAATTATACATGCATATTATAAATGTTCTATGTTCATTGTACATTAAATATATATATTTTATAAGTCTGAAAAGTAAACCCAACCCGTCTAGATATTAGTCAACGGTCTTTCTTACGATGGCGCGTGGATTGTTAGGAGAAACGATTCTGTACACAACAAGTATTCTGAGAGTATTGCATGTCAATACATAGTCCCCTACCGGTTAAAAATTCATTGTACTGGAACAAAATGCTAACTTCATTGGTAATTTGTAATATTTTCTATAATACAAAAACTAAGACCATAACTCCGCAAAAAATTATTGAACCGGAACAAAATTCAAACTTAATCTGAAACGTCATGATAAAACTATATAGGCCTACCGAATATCAAAAAACTATCTTCAAGCACAAGGAAAACAATTGTGAAAACCGATTATTTGAGTGAATTTTCTAAGCCCAAGGACCATAACTCTGCAAAAAATCATCAAAACGGAAAGAAATTCGAACTTGATCTGTAACTGGTCATGATTTAACTATAAAACCAAATGGAAAACTGAATATTTTAATGAATTTTGTAAGTCCAAGGCCCATAACTCTGCAAAACATCGTCCGACAGACCGGAACGAAATTCGAACTGGATCTGCAAGTGGTCATGATAAAACTATATACCAAATATCAAATCAATATCTTCAAGCACGAAGAAAAAAGGAAAACTGATTTGCCGGACGGACGGACGGAGTGCATACCTAAAGTCCCCGTCGGCTTCGTCGGTAGGGGGGCTAATAGATAAATTATATTTACTCCTGACAAAGTGTACAATACAACATCAATATTAAAAAGAGGAAACAATAAATTTAAATATCTATAAATATTTCGGATAACAGATATCCTTCATCAGTATGAGTATGATGATGTAAAATTAATCATATCAATCCATTCTGATTTAACAATAACAATCTTTACAGTTATACTATTAAAAACCGAACAACGCTTGTATAATTCTTAAATTTCAAAAAATACGTAAGTTAAGTAGTTACAACAGAGACGGCATAGATATGCTTCTAAAAAGAATAGCAATGTGCGATAAGAACTGGTACAATTCTAAAATTTCACAGGGGACGAAAGTTTAGTTATTACAACAGAGATTGCGTAGAAATACATTCCCAATGAATAGCACTGACCGATTTGAAATGGTATAATACTAAAATTTTTAATTTGGCAAAGATTAAGTAATTACAACAGAGGCTGTGTATTCATACATCCCAAATGAAAAGCAGTTCGATTTGAACTGGAATAATTTTTAAATTCAAAATTTTTACAAATGCTAAGCAATTACACCGTAGCTGCGTATTTATACATCCCAAATGAATAGCACCGTGCGATTTAAACTGGTATAATTATAGAATTTCAGAGTTGACGAATGTAAAGGGATAACAACAGAGAGTGCGTAGTTAAACAATCCAAAAGAAGAGCAGTTCGATTTGAACTGGTATAATTTTTAAATTTAAAATTTTGACAAATGCTTAGTAATTTTACCGTGGCTGCGTATTTATACATCCCAAATGAATAGCACATTGCGATTTAAACTGGTATAATTCTAGAATGCAGAGTTGACGAAGGTAAAGGAATAACATCGGAGATTGTACAGATATGCAACCCAAAAGAAGAGCACTGCACGATTAGAACTACACATTTTAATTGATACTATTTGGTGCCAATGTTTTTTAATTTTCTTATCCAAAATCTTTCCGAAGTGAGTCTGTCCTCCATAGACCAAGCAGTGTTGTGGTCTGTGATGGTAGTCAGTAGAGATCTGCCTTAGTGTGGCTACGAGATCTAAAATATCGAATGAGAGGAAGGTCTGGCTTGCATTCATACTCACTACGACATCCGTTCATACGTTTGTGAAATGACTTTTCTGACTCACCAACATACTGTTTATCATATTTACACTGTAGAAGATACACAACATTTGTAGTCTTGCAATAAACATTGCAAAATATGGTATATTCCGTACCAGTGGATTGACTGTTAAAAGTCTGGGTATCCAGTATTAGCTTGCAAGTCGGACATCGTTTGTTTCCACACAACTAGCAATACCCCAATAACAATTTAGAGGATAAATAAGCTCTCACCAGCAAGTCTTTAATGCTTTTGGGACTACCGAAAGTCGGTATGGGTGGCTTGGGAAGATCTTGGACAATTTAGGATGTTTTTCGATTTCTTTCCAATTTTCGAGGATAAGGTGTGATAACTTGATGATTTTTCTTGTGCAATTTTGGATTTGCTTGTATTTTTCCAGGACATGTTCGAATTCCTTTCTGCAGTAGATATTTGTTCATGTCTTTGTTTATTATTTCTCTTTTACATAAATTTTCTACAAGTTTCTTTACTTTATTTTCATTTTTCTGTGTGAGATCTTTGTCTGTTGCTTTGTAAGTGCCGTTGCTATTCAATTCTTTTTCAACTTGTAGTTTGTAGTCTGGTCATTATCGTATCCCGGTGCTATCATCGTATAACAGTTCTCGCATTGCATTTTCTTCTTCCGTGGTTATATTCATTTTAAATTTTCGGCTCAATCTGCTCAATATTTAATCTTTTACCGTTTGTATATATTCGTCTAACCATAGTTCTCTTCCGGGTGCGGGGGTGAAATTACACGTAGAAATAAAGTCTAACCGGGACGATCTTTTACAATACAAAACAAATGGAGAAAATAACCTTTAGTGATTTCTTATTCCAAAGCGCTTTCTAATATACATTCCATTCTCAGAAAACATTTGAAAATTCTATACTAAACGAAATGACTAAAGAAAATATTCCCCAATCGCCTATCGTAGCGTTCAAACGCGACAACAATATTAAAGACGTCTTAGTGCACAAAAAAAAATTGCGCATTATGTTCACACATTAATGAAACCCAAGTATTCTGTGATAACACAGGAAAAGAATATAACATTCAGGGACACATAGACTGTAAAACTGAGGGCATAGTGTATGCAATAAACTGTACAAAATGCGAAAAACGTATATATGTAGGACAAACAGGCGATACACTATATCAAAGAATAGTTATTACACTTTTCAAAAATAAGAAAAAAACAAAACAGACGATCCAATAGCAAACCACTTCATACAACATAACCATTCGGTTGAAATCCTAAATGTCACTGCAATAGAAAGAGTATTTGGCACATAAATTTACCGAAAAACTAAAGAAGCAGATTAGATTAAAAATATAAATTAATACATATACCAACATCCGCAGAGAACATTGATCCTGCTTCATGCACAGTGTCATCTGTAAACCTACATCAGCAGCATCTGAGGAGAGCGCAAAACTACTACACGTAAACATTACATGCACAGTGGAACCTGATGAAACAAATGCATCAGAATTGAACCCTTTATGCAGCTCATCTAACCAGTTTACTATTCAAGCTGTTGTGTAGAAACATTTTTTCAGTTGCAGGAGACACCAGTCAACTCAAATTTCTCAAATGAAAATTCACATAAAATTCAAGTATCAGATGGCATCCTATTGGGAGCCACTTTTTCTAAACAATATTACTTTAAAAAAAATATGGTCAGGAGAATTTATTGAATAGTTTAACGTTTTCTTTCAGT